>NW_026294749.1:3600000-4200000 GCF_026119805.1 Tympanuchus pallidicinctus | reverse complement strand
TACCTTTCCTGAAAGTGTATGGCTGTTGAAGTCTTTTAAAATTGGCTTCAACTGGATAAATATTATCATAACACTAGTTTCCATAGTTAAATTTTAATGGTATAAATAGCGATGCATGAAATAATAACCCAGATAGAAATGGACAGGGATTATAAAGAAGTGCTGCATGCTTATCACATAACAGGTGATTGTCTGAGGTATTGTTGAATTAGAGGCTTTTGAAATAGAAAAGATAAAGCAAGTCAGACTGGATAATGAAAAATACCCGCTCAGATGACTGAAGATACGTTTACATACCTAATAGCTTCTGCCATTTTAGTGCTTTCCTTTTTTCTATCATCTGTTAAACGTCGTATAAAATAAATAAAATCAAGACCGCAGCAGAAAATGCTACCAACTGCACTGAACAGCACGAGTTTGCTGTCATCTGCAGCTGCTGTGTTCAGTGCACTTTGGACTTCCTTCATTACCTGGAAAAAATAAAATAAAATTCATTAAAGTACTTTTATTATAACATTAGAAATTAGCATGCTGTTCTTTCCCCTTTGTCATGAAGGATCTCAGTCTTTGAGATTCTCATTTTTCCTTAGGATCCAATCATCATATTAGAAAAGTTACTAAAGTTTTTTTTATTGTTCAAATATAAGAAAGTTTAAAAAGCAAACAGCAAAACAACCCAAAGCCCCATCAGTGTTAGCTTTGTGTTTCTAAACATGATCAGAATGAGATGATGAAATCATAAAGAAAAAAATTATTAGATGTTATCTTTAACTATAGAATTAATTCAGCATTTCTGTAATTTGGACAGCAGATGGCACATGCAACCAGTTCAGAGGAAAAGAACCTTGATTCAGACTAAAGTTTGAGTTGCACTTCACTGATTTCCACATCTATTAGAGAATATAGTACAGCAAAACTCCTATGTTCATCAAACATCAAAATATCTATGTTCAAATAACATAAGTTAACACCCTCAACTGAATCAAGCTACAAGTCAATTGGATGTATAATAACTTGCAAGAAAAGCCCACATCTCATTTAGTGTGTTTGTGCCTGAATAAGAGGTACAAACACGGCAGAGATTTATAATTCCTTCTGCAGCCTTGCCACCTCTTTCCCCTCTCCCAAATCAGGATTGTTCTGACCTCTGGATTTAGTGAGTTATTTTCAGATGATTTTGTTGATAGCAAGATGTGCGTGAATCCATCTTGTTTCCTGACAACAATGTCTCTGTACCGGTATGCACTCTCCGTTTGTCTCACACTGAACCGCAGCCTTTTATCAAAAGGTTGATCTCTCCTGTCGTCAATAAACCTCCGCTTGCTGGCTGTCACTCCTGTCACAGAAGTCTGTATGTTGGTTGTACCATTGGCTGCTAATGCTTCCATAAAGGTAGATGTACCTGGAAAACAGTTTAAACAGTAACTTTCTATTAATTACATTTTATCAGTTCAACAGTCTCATAATCCCTACAGCATGAAAATACACTAGGCATATCACTGTGAACATACAATAAATATTAAACTTCTTCCCATGGAAGCTGGATAAATGTTACAGAAATATACATTGTACACAGTGCAATAATGCAAATGAATTTCACGCTTGTGAGAAAAAGAGCAAAGCAAACCAACAGTATTTGTTCTTAGAGAGGAAGAAAAGGCTTATTTGTCCCTAATGCCAATGCACTTCAGTAGGTTTATGAAGTATAATAAATAAATTCAGGAGAGATATGAATGCTCTGCTTTTTCCTTTTTCAACATCTCTAAGTCATCTGACAGCATCAAGATTGCAAAGAGAAAGCAGATGCCTTTCAATCTCAAACAACATGAGAAGTTAATAAACGGAAGAAAAATGAACTTACAGCAAGTCAAATAAACACCTTGATTGACAAGATCACATACACCATAGTAGTCTTTAAAGGAAAATAGAAATGAAGAAATACAGGCTATATTGCTTTGGGAGAGAAACAAGACGCATGCAGTGATGGATATTTTAATGGATTCATAGACAATGAGATATTTCTGAAGTCTAAACAATTTTGCTATTAAAACTGGCAAACAGAGTATTATGTCCTTCTGGTCTTGTTCCCAGTAATTTAAATAGACAGTATTTGAAGGAATGCAAGTAAACAGGCCATTCATCATAGCACAGAAGGGATAGGTTTTTCTGTACTCCACATTAGGATGCATAATACCAAATAATTAGCATTCATAAGACAAAATAAGAGCATCTTGGGTTTATTATATCCATCTACACATTAAAATTTCAATGTAAAATTTGTCAGATTCATGTGTTGGGATGCGCAAGGTGAAAGGGAACAGCAGGATTAAGATGTTGGAAAAATGCTGCAGGCTGTGACACAGGATGTTTGAAAGCTGCTTGCTGAAAACTGAGATCTGAGTTTGTATTAAAATCTACCAGATAGCCTGAGTCCTGATATTCCAGGACATCATGAATACGTTACCTTTAAAAAGCAGAGTTTAAACACATAAATAGGCAATTAAGCATCACTGGTGGATCTTGTTTTGTTCTTCACAAACTTGCTGAAGAAGCAAGATATTTTTCAAGTTTGGATAATACACGAAGCTGTAATTATTTATTTTACAAAAATACTTGAAACAATTGTTGGTCCAATGACAGCATTATATGGACTCATCTCAATAATTTTAATTTCCACCTTTCAACTTTATTTAAATGTTGCTTAATTTGACCCATACGAAGTCATATATAAAAACTAATGAAAGTAAATTTGGGACATTAAACATTTTCTTCTATTTCTATTACAGAAATCGCTTTCAAATAAGTGAACCTTAATATTAAATGTTTGTAAATAAATACTTCTCTCCTACATCTTGTCTAATTAGAATCACAGAATCATGAAGGTTGGAAAAGACCACTAAGATCACCCAGTCAACCCACCAACCCATCCCCACCATGCCCACTAACCGTGTCTCTCAGTTCCACATCTACGTGTCTCTTGAATACCCCCAGGGATGGTGACTTCAATGCCCCCCTGGGCAGTCTGTGCCACTGCCTCTCTGTTCTTTCTGAGAATTTTTGCCTAATTAAATAGGCGACTTACCTGTCAAAGGAGCTATGCAATAAGGTTTTATTTTGCTATTTCCAAATCTTTCTTGTTGCAATGGTGTTTTAATTCTCTTATCAAATAGCTTTTTCCTCAAGAAGATAAAGGCAATTCAAGATTTTAACTGTTTGAAGTGAAAAGTTTTACAGAGCTGAGTTCAGCTTGTAAACATCCTCAGAGAGAATAGATGCGAATAAAATGAAAAGGAAAATAAATATTTTATGTTGTCACAGAAGATTCATGCTTATTCTCAAGTTTTTCACATCTCATCAAATTCCTTTTTTTTTATTATTTCAGCAGAATAAATAAAAATTTGATGCAGACCAAATGTGAAATTGATGAGTGATGCTTTAGATACTTTTTCCAACCATACTATACGGATTACATTCCTTTAAAAATGATTCCCTTCAAAGGAGATGTGCAGAAACAACACTGTTACCTGATGTTTCTCTAGGAAAATGGGATGAAATTGCATCCCTGTCTCAACAGTTTGTTTTTCCATAGGCAATATGAATTAAAGCAAACATGATTTCTAAACCTTACTGTATTGATTTTATTGCTTTTTGTGATGGCAAGGACAAAAAAGGTAGAGAACCAGGACAGTGCAACAGACAAGACTGAACTAAAAAAAAAAAAAAAAACAAACAACCCAACACCCACCAAAAAAATCCTTAAGTCAGTAAACTTGCATAAGAGCTTTGAGTAGATCTTTGCTCACAACTTAAACTGCTAAGGATGTACTCAAGCAGCAGAAAATTTGGCAAGAGAGACCAAGATATAAACACCACACACTTTTCACGCTTTTTGAATGGGCAAGAGATGTTTCAGGTTTTTCTGTAAATTTTGTCCACACTTGTCAACAGTTAGTTCCAAACCACAAACAAGGGACAGCTGCAGTTCAGTGGAAAAAGGGATATTTAGCTTGTAATGAAGTGCTGTTTCTAAAGGCGATGGGCTTTCGGTGTCCATGTAATTGTCTTAAGTGCGTTTACAAGACATGAAGGAGGTTTTTTCCACTGACAAAGTTAAAAGAAGTTTAATTAGCATTTGCTACTAGCACTGCATGTCTGGTGTTCTACACCTTGAAGCATAGGGGACAGTTTGACATTCAGTCCTCAAAAGCAAAGAAACAGCCCAGAGATGTAAAAGCAGAGCTTTGTGACTGACATCAACAGGTAAAGGTTGCGTCAGTGAATGCAGAGCTATGTTTGAAAAATGAACATAACATAGTTGCAGTTGGAAAGTTTTTGTGTTTTTTTTTTTTTTTTTTTTTTTTTTTTTTTTTTGCAACTAAGTTAATATTAACATTAATTTGACCATCTTAAAGGTGAAGACATACTACTACTGCTCAAAGCCTCACCATATGGACAAAAATGATATTAATAGGAACACAGGACGTGGCTGTCCTGGTGAACAAGGTTGGCCATGAGATACGAAATGGCAGCATGCTCTTCTGGACAAGGTGGCCAACAGTATCAAAAAAAAAAAAAAAAAAAAAAAGCTTGGCCAGCAGATCTAGGGTGGTGAAACTCCCCCTCTACACTGTCCTGGTGAAATCACATGTGGAGTACTGTGTCCAGTTCTGGGCTTGCTGGTTCAAGGCAGACAGATCTCCTAGAGAGAGTCCAGTGAATGGCAACAAAGATGATGAGTGGCATGAAGCCTTTCCCATATGAGGAAAGGCTAAGAGACTTCAGACTATTCAGCCTGGAGAAGGCTGAGAGAGGATCTCATTACTGTTTATAAATATCTGAAGTGTAGGAGTCAAGCAGATGGGGGTGGAACCATTTCTGTGACTTACAGCAGTAGAACAAGGGACGGCGGGCAGAAACAGGAACACAGGAAGTTCCACCTGAACATGAGAAAGAACTTCTTTACTTTGAGGATGATGGAGCACTGATACAGGCTGTCCAGAGAGGGCAGAGGCCCCTTCTATGAAGAGATTCAAGACCTGTCTAGACACCCTCCTGTGCTGCTTTAGCAAGAAACTGAACTAGATGATTTCCAGAGGTCCCTTCCAACTGCTACAGCCCTGTGATTTTTCATTTCCTTCATCCCTCTCAGTACAACCTTTCACCAAGCAGGTCAGTCCCAATCCAATTGCCCTTCCTTCTTCCAGAAGACATTCCACACATGTCATTCTTCTATGTGCTTTTCTCTTCTGCTCAATCTTGCAACAGGATTCAAAGTTGCACGCAATATTCAAGACTTACAGGATTTCCAAGCCTCTTTTCTCCTCTTCTCCTTTGCTGAAACAATTTGTGACTTTTTAAAAATTATAACTAGTTCTGAGTAGATGTTTTTAGGAAACTGCCTAAAAAGAAATCCACTGATCCCTCTGCAGAAAAAAAAATCTAGTCCAGAACCAATCATTACCTGGGTACCTGGGTTTTGCTATAGGCAGTATTGTACAGAATTATGTTTTGCCCCCTTCTCATTTCTCAGCATACATCTCCACTGCAACTAATCTCACTTTAATCAGGCAATCTCTCAGTATTTTAAGTTGCATCTACAGTGATCATAGCGAGCTTCAAGGACCCTCACACCTTTCCTATACAGTAACACACCAATCACTTCTCTTAAACTACATAACAAATTTGTAAATAAGAAGCATTCTACTGAGTAAGCAAATGAACTAACCCCAGCAATGATTTCTTTAAGTGTTAACTGCAAAAATAACATGTAATTGTAACTGATTACAACTCAAGTACAAGAGAGGGAAAAATACGATGTGAAAAACCAATTAAAAAAATAAAATAATAAAAAAAAAAACAACAACATTGGTGGATGTCACATTTTATGCCAAAAAAATATGCTGAGTAACCAGGGTCTTTTCAGCATGGGGAAAAGACAACTGAGAAGGTATCTGATAAATATTAAGAAATATCTAATGTGAGATGGGACACAAATGGATGAGGCCACTCTTCTCAATGTGTGCAGTGATGGAACAAAGAGCAATTGTCTAAAACTCAAACACAGGAAGTCCCATAGAAACAAATGAAAGAACTTCTTTATGATAAGGGTGACAGAACATTCTAACAGGCTGCCCAGAGTCTCTTTCTACGGAGATACTCAGGATCCATCTGGACACCTACCTACCTGACCTACTGTAGGGAACGCACTTTAGGAGGAGGGTTGGACTTGATGATCTCTTGAGGACCCTTCCAACCTCTGCAATTCTGTGATTTTGGGAAATAAAATCCTTTCCATACTTGTGCTGTTTTGGATTCTCTGGGCAGACAGTCCACAAGGCTTTGTGCCAAATGACCTGTGCAGGTTGCCCCATGCTGCCTTTTTGCACACAAAAAGGGACTTCTGGCAAAACATTCATAGGTATTAGCAAGCCATAATGTAAAAGATGCACTACACCAAACATTTCACACCATGCGACACCAACCCCAGACAGTGATTCTGCAATGCAAACAATGTATAACAGTTTCCAGTAATTTTTCCACCTCTGCTTCCACAATTACACAGCAAATATTATTTTAAAAATACAGTGCATTGGCAGGGACTGTAGAAATTCAAAAAGAGCAGAGAGCTATTCTATATCTATACACATAGACAAACAAATCAGTATACATATTTACAGCATTTATGCTCTGGAATTAAACAAAAGTTCCAGCTACCTTTAATGTCACTTCAAATATTTGTAAGAAGAAAAGAACATGAAATTTGTTACACCTTTCACCAGCAATACTGTTTTACTCTATGCTTCCAAAGTGTTCAGAAGACACATGTCACTTATGAAAGAAAAAAACCATAGAATGGCTTGGGCTGGAAAGACCTTAAAGATGATCCAGTTCCAACCTCCCTGCTGTGGGTAGGGTTGCCAACCACTAAATAAGGCTGCCCGTGGCTCCATCCAATTTGGTCTTGAATGACTCAAAGGATGAGGCATCTACAACTGATGATACAAAGCTGAAAGGAGTGGCTGACACACCAAAGGGCTATGTTACCATTCTCTGAGATCTGGACAGGGTGGAGACAGATTCAGGGCAGAGCTGCTAGAAAGGAGCTCTGCAAAGGATCCAGGCGTCCTAGTGGACAACAGGTCAGCCATGAGCCATCAGTGTACTCTTATGGCCAAGAAAGTCAGTGGTATCCTGCAGTGCATTAAAAAAAAAAAAAAAAAAAAAGAGTATGGCCAGCAGATTGAGAGAGATGAACCTCCCCTGCCCTAATGAGGCCTCATCCAGACTGTGTCGAGTTCTGGACTCAGTTTAAGAAACACAAGAATATCATAGAGAGAATCCAGTGGAGGGCTGCAAAGATTATGAAAGGTCCTGGAGCATCTCCTAGAGACCTGAGGATGCTCAGCCTGGAGAAGAGAAGGCTGAGTGGAGAATTATTTAAGATATCTAAAGGATGCAAGTCAAGTAAATGGGGTCAGGATCTTTTCAGTTGTGCCCAGTGGCAGAACAAGAGACAATGCATATGAACTGGAACACAGGAAGTTTCATATGAACATGAGAAAAAGCTTCCTTACTTTGAGGATGACAAAGCACTAGAACAGACTGCTCAGAGAGGTTGTGGGCTCCTCTTCTTTGGAGATATTCAATATCTACCTGGACATCTTCCTGTGTGACCGACTATGGGGAATCAGCCTTTGCAGAAGGGTTGGACTTGATGTCTCCAAAGGTCCCTTTCAACCCCTTGAATTGTGAGACCTTGAGAAATGCACTGACTTCAAAGAGGATGCACAAGCTGATGTATGAACAGTGTATTGTTTCTCAATGAACAAATAATTTTTTGGATGAGCCTAGAATATTCCAAAAAGAGAAATCCATTACAGTGAGCCACCTGCTAGAAAGGAGCTCTGTGGAGAAGGACCTGAGCATCTGGTGGACAACAGATTAACTATGAGACAACAGTGTACTCTTGTGGACAAGAAGGTCAAATGGCATCCTGGTGTTCATCGTAGATATTTTTCTGTTTCTTTTCTTTCCTACAGCATCAAATATATTTACAAGTTTACAACAATATCACTTAGAATGTGACAGTGTTCCTGGTTGCGTTTTATTTTAGTAGTTTATAGGCTAGGCAGTTTGTTTTTGAATGTCTTTCTTCCTCAGAGAGTAAGCATGTAGATCAATAGAAATTTTTTAATTTCAACCAAAAATGCAACTAAAATTCTTCTGAAAGCAGGCAGTCATTAGGAAAGAAAACAGCATTTCTCCGTTCTCAAGTTAAAAAGGTTTCTTTAGTCATCTAAGTACAAATAATTGAAAGTTTACATACTTAAAGATGTAAACAACAAAACACTAGTCCTGACATTTGTTAGGGCAACCCCTGTAAAAACAGGGATAATATTATTAATGTAATCTGGCTGGCGACAAAGCTCTTAAAGTCTGATCAAATTTTACAATCTTTGAGAAGGAGCTATGCATTTTTGTGAATAAGATATTAAGTAAACTTTATTTTTGCTGTGTTACAGCAAGGTGGGGGGTAGGCCCTCCTCTTCACTGCAAAAGGCTGTCCAAATACATCTCCATCCTTATTTTACATATGTATATATACACATATACATCAGATGAAATAAACACTCATCAGATGCGTAAATTCTTCTTCTCCTTTATCTTGACAGCTAGACAAATCAGGATTGCTCCCTTCTTCCCTTCCATTACTCTTTCATTCAGCAGTGATTTTTCTTCCATTGAATCTAGTCACAATACTACTGACAAAGAGAAAAGACAACATGACCATTCCCATCATTCTAGCTATTATTTAAGATGGTTGAAAGAATAAAAAGGAAAAAAAATGCTCAAGTCCTTCTGATACAACTCCACTCAACAAATCCCAGCCATAAGTCATAGCAGCATGCAGCAAAATATTTGATGAGGGAAGGAAAGAGTCATTTGTATTTCTACTCCTTATGAATAAATACAAATGAGAAAAAGCCATTTGCAGGTTACCAACTCCTTTTTGAGGCCACTTAGCACTGGGAACATTTTATGAAAAGAGCCTTCTGCTATCTTGTTCTTCAATATTCTCAGAGCTGCAGGTTATGATACCAGAGCATTCATTCAAAATGCTCTCAAACTTGAGAGTTAAGTAAGGACATCTCTCGGGGCTCATCTATAGGAGGAAAGCTACCACAAAATAGGCTAAGGTTTAAAACTTGAAGCATACCCAGCTATTTCACAGTAACTCCTGAGGTGAACACATTCTATATTAAGAACACTTCACTGCAATTAAATCCAATTCCCAAAGTGATCTAAAAAAAGGCTCTCTTCATGTGGAATAAGAGTGCCCTAATGTAAGGCTAGCTTAGAATAGATTCTGCCAAGACATCCCAGGCAGTTTCCTGTATAGACATGAATATATACATGCTCTGTACACATGACATCATTCTTGTAAGGACACCAGAACTTCCTAGCACATTCTGCTAACTTAAGGATATTTGAATAGGCAAGTATAGCAATACTACGTTGGCTGAATATTTTCATTTGCCTTCTTTTTGAAAACAACATGTCATAAGTATTCACATTTCATTTTTCTAACATAAATGCAGCTTTTTAATACCAGTTTGCAAGAACTCCATTCACAACCACTCACATAAACGTTTGGCTTTCTGATGGAGAAATGTACCAGGCAAAGAGGGCCAGAGGACTGTCAGAGGTTTAGCACGCTGATACGTACGTATTTGGCTTTACAGAAAAATAACAGCTTTCAAATCAGAGTACCTAGAGCGAGCAATCCCAGCAGTGAAGAAGCATCTCTGTTTTTACATATCTCCCTTAAGGAGGTATGTTTATCTTTCCACTCACTGCCTGAGGTCTGTCATTAACAGCAGATGTCTTGACCTCCTGTGGGCCAGTAACCAACAGGTTCATTAAGAAGTGTCAGTAGTTTACCTGAGGCTGAACTAGCTTGATGCACAAGGGCCACCTGCCTGTACACAGCAGCAAGCCATTGTGCAATATGGCCAGCTAGACCTTACACCTTATGGGTTATCTGCACCAGAAAACACTGGGTGACAATTTGTTCTGCAGCAGTGTGCCCTTATCAGAAATTACTGACTTTGGCAGAAATAACTGTCTGGGAAAGCGTAAAGGAGGAAGCTTCATTTGACTTCTTGGGGTACATTATAGGAAAAAAATCTTAAGTGCTGCAGGGCTGGGTGTTGTGCTAAAGCGAGATGACTACTAGCTCCATGAGTACTTCTGCTGCTTGAACGGCTGCAGAGCAAAAAGCAGAGCTGGGCAGAGACACTGGGGAGGAAAATAGAAAGTATAGGTGAAAAGATCAGAGGTCTTGGCAGTGTGCAACATAGCTCAAGTCCTCTGATGGACGTAAGGTCATAATTATTAGAGAGCATCAAAGGAGGGCTGGAAGATGGGAAAGGGCCTGGAGGGCAAAGTGTATGAGGAGCAGCTGAGGTCCCTGGGTTTGTTCAGCCCTGAGCAGAGGAGCCGAGGGGAGGCCTGATGGTGGCTGCAGCTCCTCACGGGGAGCGGAGGGGCAGCGCTGAGCTCTGCTGTGTGTGACAGCAACAGGGCTGAGGGAACGGCATGGAGCTGCGTCAGGGGAGGGCAGCTGGGGTCAGGGAAAGGGTCTGCAGCAGAGGGCGGTGGGCATGGAACGGGCTGCACAGGGCAGTGGGCACGGCCCCAAGTGCCAGAGTTCAAGGAGTGTTTGGACAGTGCTCTCAGACATACAGTTTGGATTTTGGGTGGTCCTGTGTGCAGACAAGAGCTGGGCTCAATAACCCCTGTGGGCCCCTTCCAACTCAGGATACTCCATGACTCTGTGAATGAACATGCATTCAGAAACACATGTGCCAAACAGGTTATTTCTTATGCAGAAGTTCCCAGAGGAAAGTAGTCTCCACTGAAGAATCAAGGATTTGAGCCAAGAAGATCTGTTAAAGATCCTGCCTTTAGGCAAAGCACATAACCGTTATTTACACCACATCTAAAGACACAAGCTGTTCCAAAGGCAACCTATCCCCAAGTTTTCCCAGTATTCAGGGAAACTAAGCCCACATTAAATAAAGGATGATTAAAGGCATCTCATACACAGGTGCTGAATATTCCAAAGCACTGAACTAAAAAAATGATTCAGAACAGCATGTTGCCTTGTCGATTTTGTCCTTTTGTGTTATTTGAGAGGAATTAATCCCAAACAGCTTAAGTTATGATGGAAAGGAGAACAGTAAATGCAGCCTGTGTTCTCAAGCTGAATTTGATTTTGTGTTTGTCTTTAGCAATACCAGTGGGTGTGTGAGGACATCTCTGAAGTAGAGAACTCATGGATTCTTTATACTTCCCATACTAAAAGAAAAACAAACTTAAACCTGAAACCAAAAGCAAACAAAAAGGAAGAGGAAGCCATAAAGTCAACAGTAACAGACTCATGAGAGCATTAGGCATGGAGCTCACGTATGGATCACATGAGGAGAACTTGGGCAGTATTCTTCCACTCAAGGAATTAGGCAACTACATAGGGTGCTCCAAAAGTAATGCCTCATACTTCTTTCCAAGGAAACTACTACAGATACAAAGGGCACAGGAACACTATCTGATAGAGCAAATTCTCAGCTACAGAACACTATTTTTAACAGTCACCACCATTAGCTATGCATTTTTGCCAGTGATAAGCAAGAGCCTGCATACCATGCTCCTAAAAATCTGCACCAGTGGAGCTGATCCACCATTGCTGTTACCACTGCTGAAACCTACCTACCATCTCACTGTATTCATTTCCACTTGTTGGTCTCCAGAAACATCCAGCAAGTATCAATGAATGTCAGAGGGTGCCATTTTTCTCTGCATGGAGGCATTCACTGATACCCCTTTGGTTCATACACACTTCCATATTAGACACCATTTTGTCAGACTACCTGTCTGCTGCCATCTGTCATACAGCAACAGAACATAAAGGAATGATGGTAGGAAAGTTCAGCCTCTACTGACATACCACAAACATCTGCGGGCCAACATAACGTAACATGGGCTGCTCCAAAAGTAATGCTTCCTTTGTGGTAGAAAACAGGAAGTATTTGTATCATTCAGCCTGCAACTTGACCCCAGAAATATGGTGTGAATCTCCAGGTTTGGGGATTTGCAGAGGTAGCCAATATCTTGAACACAGCTGTATGTTTTGGAGAAAGACCCATCATAAGAACATACTTTCATCACGTTTAGAAATTGAGAGTATAGTGGTGAATAAGGAAACCAAACAACATGCCCAGGGTAAGCCACGGGACAATAACTAAAGCTGAAAGCAGCAAACAGAAAGGGCAATGCTCTAATTTCAGCCAGAAGCTAGGAAGAATGGAAGACAGTCAGCTGCCCCTATATAACAGGATGCATCAAACATAAGTGAGCAGATTTTGGGTGTATTCTCTTTATGCTGCTGAAGAAAGAAATCAGCTTGTCTTTCATTGTTGAGGCTTTCATGAATGTGGTGCAGAGCTGGTCAAGTAGTTTCCCTCAAGCTAAAGAACATGTCTGTATAGAAGCCAGGATTACCACAGTTACAGATGGCCCCAATCCCTGAAAGCTACGGTAAAAATCTTGAATAAATTACTGTTTTTTTCCCCTTTCCAGAAGTTATATATGTCCAAAAAAGTAGTACCAACTGCTAGATAGAACAGACAGCTAAGGAAGCAATGAAATATAACACTATGGTGTTTAACATACCATTTCAGCAACACCATTACAAAATGATAACAACTAAAAGCTAACCATTACAAAATGAGCAACTAAAAGATAACTAAGACTAATATTAGGTGGTTGAGATGTTGAAGAAACTCTCAGGAAATTAGGAAGTTATAAATGTGGCCCAGAAAAACTAACAATGTGGTTTAGGGAAAAAAAAAAAAAAAAAAAGACAAACCAGTTAAGATCCATCTCAGACAGTGGGACACGGCAAGTATTATCCACTGTGCTAAGAGGAAGGGAAGCAAAAACAAGATCAAACTTTATCATATCAGATCCTTACAACTGAAGTATGCAGCAGCCTCAGAGAGTTTTTTGTAGCTTATGTAGTAGGCAACAGGAAAGCAAGGTTTACTTGACTATTTGCAAACAGAGTTAAGAATACATCTTTACATAGGAGTCATACTGGTTTGACCGTGGTTAAAAAAAAAAATCTACAAGTTGACTCCTGTATATTGTCACTGTACTCAGACTTTAATTTACTCAGAGACAGTACATGGGCGAAGAGCACTGAACATCTTTATATATAGCAGAAGCTTAAAATGCTGAATCTTGCCTTAGGAAACAACCCATTAAGAAGCCAAAAATATCAGAGGTGGTCACTACAGAAAAGGCAGAAGAATTGCTATTAAGAAAACCAGAGATGGTGTACACAAAAAAATGCTGGGACCAGTACATTACTAGCTTCACTGTCAGCAAACTTTTAGATTTGGAAACCATTTAGAACATATCATAGATGAGATGAAGTGTCGGAGCAGTTACATGAGTTGTTGTTTCCTAAAACCTGACAGGGACGCATCTGTTCAAAGCAGATGCCGACCTCTAAACAGAACAAAATAAATAAAATAGAAATATGATGGTATTGTCAAATAGAATTGAAACTTCTACCAAGATGAAAGCTGTGCAATTTTAGATAAATGTGTTATGTAAAAAAATATTGAGTTAAATACTTTTTTAGACAAACATTGAGACACCTCACTCATAAGGAGGGGATGTAGAAATTGAACTGAACTTATATAGCAATTGTGTTATTTTCTTCAGGAGTGAGATGAAGCTTCAATTAACTTCACATAGTTAAACAGGTCAATAGGAACTGAGGGTAAAAATAGAATATGCTATACTTACAAGAAAATAGGAAGTAAAGAACACTGGGAAGAATACAGGGAGATGCTAAAACAGATAAAGAACGGTATTAGAAATGCAAAGTAAAAAACTCTAAAGTTCTCATAGTTAACAGATGCTAAACAAATTATTTTTAAATGATAAAAGGAAAATTAGACCAAAAATAAGAAAGTGAGATGTACTGTGAGTTACAAAGTCAATTAAAATATTAGTGGGGAAATGAGCATGCTGTTAGAAAACAGGACTTACAGTAACTATATCGTACATACAACAGGTTACAGATCTAAAAGTCTTGAACATGGTGAGACCGCTTACTGAAGGAAAAAAAAAAAAAAAAAAAAGAAAACAGGAAGAAAAAGAAAAAGGAAAAAAGAAAAAGATACAAGTGTGGCAGTTTTCAGTGGGAAATGTACCATAGCAAGTGAAATACTTCTAAGACCTGTTTGTTTAAAGAGTGGCAAACTTGGAAGGTACTTTGAGTAATAAAATTTGTATCAATATAATTTGAGTTACAATATTAAAAAAAATAAACCAAACCAACAAAACCCAAACCCAACCCAAAACAAACAGCTTCAAATCTCTGCAGTACATTTCTGTATAGGAGATTGCTTTCACTTAGTGAAGTTTTAGAAATTCCCTTCTGATTAAAAGCCACTGGGGATCCAAAGCAATGCTCAAGAGAACCACACTGGATACTGCAGAGAAATTTTGTTTCCTTCCAACAGTACCCTCATTGCCAGCCACATATTTTACCAATATTTTGCAGTTTCATACCATTACTAAACATGCATCAAGTTTCAACTGATGCCAAAAGGTGGAAGTTAGTATTCATTTCTGGTTTTCTACCTAGCAAGAACTAAGATTTAGGGGTTACTGTACGATAAGACTTAACAGTTTCTGTTATACAAGAGTTATACAAAACCACATCTTCATTTGATCTCAGAATATGTTGCCATATCCATGTTGCCAGTAATAATTTGCTGGCAGGTCAGCGATTAACTCTGCACATAGATGTTGTATATAGCTTTCTATTCTGTTATCTACACATCACTATATTGGTGATTTATGAATATATCAATATTTTTAATCACTGCAATATATGAATCTTCAAACACAGCTAAATCACAGAAGATATTACAGATATTTTCCCCAACAGCTCAGTTAAAATGCTATTGAGATCTCAAAGGAATTTATCCTGAAGGTGTGCTCTCAAATCATTATAATTAACAAAAATGCTGCAGTGGGACTGTTTCACTTTTTTCATTAATTCTTAAACAAAATGATACATTTACTGAAATTTCAAAGAGAATGTATGTGGTGGAGTGTTTCTTCCTTTTTTTTCCCCCCTTGGTTTCTTTTAAACCAGGTAAGAGACTAAGAGCAAGAAGCAGCATGATCATACACTGGCTCAGATCAGATGACCAATGCTCTGAATGCACTGCCAAAGTTCATTCCTACTACAAGACAAAAGAGGTCTGTTGCACATCTGTCTGCGGGCTGGACTTTCATGCTGACTGATTAACATGCAGTTTAGCTACCAAGTTCAGGATCTCCTATGAGTCTCATTGTAACCCATGGAAATTGCTCTTCCCCTATGATCCCGAGTTACTCACTGGTACCTAAATATCAATCTAGTTTACACAAAAACAAAAAAACTTGTTTTCCCTTCACAGCTCTATTTCTACCCTGCACAGAGCCCACCGAACTAGAAATAATCATTTGTCATGGGTCTTTGTGCCTAGCTCACAAACAGGGCATAAGGGCTCCCAGATACCTCACCCTTGATACATTTGCTGAACAATTCCACAAAGGCTTCCAAAAGTAAAATCAATTCCAGTTTCCCTCTTCTTTCCCACTCTTACGACAAATGGAATCCCAACCCAAACTGATGAAGAACGTTAAATATAGTTCAATTACAGCAGAATATCCAGGAGAAAGTGTTAGTGCTTTCCTACTGTGTGCTCATTACCCAGGGAGAAATAACAACTTATGACTAAGTAGCAAAAAAAGAATAATAAACTGACAGAAACAAAGGAAGATATGCCAAGAAGAACCCACAAAGTTCAGATTAATTTAACAAGAGGAACAAGCAAAACATTTCTGTGGGGTGCGTTGGGTTGGATTTCAACTTCATCAGTTCCTTCAGCTGCCTCATCTTGCAGCAAGTGATGGCTGTCCAGGCAGAGGGAGGGAGGTTGTGGAAAAAGAGGATGGGACAACTGAGAATAATTTGAGAAGGAAATCTAGTGAGAACAGCAATACATTTCCTTCCAGTTTAATAAAAATATACTGCCTGGCAGATATCATTGTAGAAAAGAGTAGGTATTTCCTCACACAAGCCATTCAGTTATGGAATTGAGCCCCAAAGTTACAAAATAAGTTTCAATAAACCACTGATCTATCTGCACAGAAAAGTGATAACACTGAAATAATGAGAGAAGAATTGCCATGCAAGATGCTCTCCCTTGCCCTACAATCTGGAACATTAAAAAGAAATTCGTATCAAGTATGGGTTTTTTTTAATCTTCTAATATTTCAACTACAAGGATACAATAAATATTAAGAACTACGAGGATAAGGCAAACTATAGCTTAGAATGGAGCTGTGGAGTAGTTTATCCATACTGTAGAAAACAGGCTCAGGCCCACTGCCCTTGCAGTCAGGATGCCACTACAAAACATAAAGAATTTATATCACATAGGCTCACAAGTGCTGGTTCCCCTGGACAGCCACATGACACAAGCAAGCAAATAGCTTACACCCATATATAAAACATGACCAGTGTAAACTAACATGTGACTATGACTCAGTACTGTAATTGCGCATTACCACTTACCTACAATGTATATTTTACTGTTTTATTGCACAACTTAATGTGAACGTAAAATCAAATTCTCTTATTTACAGTTATTGCGAACAAGCATGGTTCAAAAGAAAATGAAGTATCTCTAGAGATATGAATTACTTTCACTAAATATAATTCTCACTGAAATCTCCCTTGTTAAGACTGTTTCCCTCTAGCCTTTACCAACTCTTGACACCCCATGCACAAAAGCAGGCTGTATTCTGACTTACAACACTATCTAAAAAACACCATTTGCATCTCAAGAATCACAGAATGGCCCAGGTTGGAAGGGACTCATTCCTCAAATGATCAAGCATGTTGTCCAGAAGGATCTGTTTCATGATCCTCCCAGGAACAGCTCAGCGAAAACCCACCTCCATTTTGCTGGTTCTTCCTCCTTCCTTTTGCTTACTCACTGTGAGATAGAAACCACTGCCCTTTTTCACCCTCCAGCCCATTCTTTAACCACATGCCCACACTACAGTTGTTTCCCAGTGACCATGATGGATTTCACCCAAGTGCAAACCATCAGACTGAATCAACACCAAGATCTGCAAAGCAGTCTCATGGAATGAGGATGGGCTTAGATAACAGAAGTTTCTTTCAGACCTGGGATGCCTATGTGAAAACATTATTTAGAATTTCTGCCTTTTGTCCTAACCTATAGGCAGTTACTTTTCAACAAGCTGGACAAAGGAAACCCATCTGGACTGATGGTATCATACACAAATTAGCAAATCCTGGGAACAATTGGATTCTCAGTTAACTGCTGCTTTCAGTCTTAATGGGAATTCTCTGCCGTGTCCTTGAATGAACCTTGAAGAGAAAAGTTCCCTTCTGTGGATACACCCTGAGTATTTGACTGCAAAGCCACAACCACAGTTCCAAAACGAATCTGTACCTCTGCCACAGAATCTGGACTTTTTTTTTCCCCCCCTGTAAGAATGTTCCTGTGGATTGCAGCCTCCATTCTATATCCACCATTTCCATTTCCACAATAGCTTCACTGAGGTGAATACTGCACTCATTTTATTCATTATACGTAAAATACTTCAAATACTTCAAAATCAGAAAACTGGGCCTTGTGAATGGGTACAATAAATGATAACCTCATAAGAGTTGCAACGTAAAAATGAGGAAAATAGCCTGTGGTAAGAGGAAACTTCTCAACGATCAGATTAAAACTGAGAATTTCCTTTCCTGCAAGGGGTATGGAGCACGACCAATCATACATCAGGGGAATCTGCTAATCTCCTTGGTTTCAACTCAAACCAAAATCCTATCTAAATTAAATAGGGGTGCTATTACTGGATATATTTTGTACAATACCTTTTGGACTGCCCAAGGGAGTTTACAGCCTACTGTAGAAGCCATTCTCCATTATGACCTTCTGCAGTGCTTGGTGCTAAACTTGGCAGAGTTGCAGCGCTACAAATAAAGACAGTCTGATTCTTTTCAAATTATTGGTATTTTAAGAGGGGGGCTATAATTAAATTACTTTTCCCCTAAAATGGGGAGTAGACACAAATATCTGAGAAAACAATAGTAAAGATGGGCATAAATTTGCAAGTACCAGGAGTCCCTACCTCTCTGCATTTACCAAGGAAGGATGAAAACGATTTAAGTTTGTGGAGTACCCTTCCCCTTTTGTTGTTAGTTATTAGACAAGTCTAGCTAGGAAGCATAGTATTTCTTTGCTCAGGAGACCAATTTGCTTAGGGAAGTGCTTCCTCTATATTTGGTAAGAAACCTGGTCTAGTGGGAGGTGTCCCTGCCTATGCCAAGGGGGTTGGAACTTGATCTTAAAAGTCCTTTGCAACCCAAACCATTCTGTGAAAGACTTGTAGACTCTGTTTCATTCATTTCCATGCTAGAGTTAAGACATGAGAATTCCTGACATCCCATGCATTTTTTCCACATAATTCCCTCCAGCGCAAGGCATGACTTTTTCACTTTTTTTTCCTACTGTCTTTTTCCCTCTGCAGATCAAATGTATTCTTCCGGATGAAGAAGGCAGTATGCATAAGTTTGTGTTATAGCTGAAGTCTCTGACATTTCAGCTCCTCCTTTTCTTTTAAAGTTACTTTACTTTAAAACAAAGACACTAAAATTTCATTGCTGCCCTAAAACTTGAGTACTGTAAGTGAAATGTCAAAGACTCCTACAAATATGACGTACCTGTTATGTTTTCAGTGGAATTCTACCCATTAAGTATTTCTGTATACACACAAAAAATGAATATAAACAATATATATATTCCTGGGAATAAAGGTTTCTTTGCCTGTCATAATAAAAAGAGGTTAATTGGCACTGAAAATTATTCTCTCATCTGCTTAGCAAAGCTGCTTTTATGACTCTAAAAAAGTTTTTATTCTTTAACTCAATTTTTGTGATTATTTTTAAGCACGTGTAATTGATTTTTTAATTGTGTGGATTTCAGCATTAAACTTCATTAAAATAATTTAATATTGACTTATTTAACTTATACTCTACATTTTAAAAATTGCTCTAGTTATCACTTGGAAAAGACTTGCTTCTTGGTTAATATTTAATGGTATGACCATGTTAAAACCTATTCCTCTTATAAAAAAAAACCAGCAAAGTACATATCAGTAAGTATCACCACAAAATAGCAAAGGGGATACAATTTTGTGTTAGCAATCAGAAGCACATATAAGTTTCTCTGCATATATGCATTTATCCCACACCTGAGAGATTATGAAAAAATCAGTCATCAGAGCAAGTATCCATGTCCTTATTGCAAGTTCCAACTGCTAAAGTTTCACTTGGAATCAATCAGTTAATAATTTGAAAGAGGAAAATAAACACAAACATGAGATTGAGATCAAAATACTTCAGTGCAAGTAGGCATACAAAAAAAAACCCTAATTTTCAAGATGAGAGATCAAGACTGTGAGTTACAACAGCAAAATTACGGCAGCCCTACTCACTCCAGCAGTGGAGAATAGATGTGTTATTAGTTCTGTGAAGCTTGTAAGGGCTGGAATAAAATTAATGCAACAGAAACATGGATAATTCAAACAAACTGGTTTGGTCAACAGAACTTTGCCTTTGAAATCCCTCTCATTAATAAAAATGTACAATGCTATGAGAGAGATGCACAAAGAAAAGAAACCCATTCCATGTGTCCCTTTCTTCTACAAGTCCCTTCTTCCTACATGTCAAATGATTTGTCTCTTAGCAGCTAGTCTGCTTCCCAACTTAAATTGTAATGCTATTTGCAACACAGATAAAAACAAACACAACCCCTAAACCAACCACAATTACTGACATCCCAGATAAATTCAAACATTTTAAAGACCGATGACTAAACAAGTCAAGTGAGGAACAACCTTTTGTAGGGCTGTGCACTAAAACTAGCTGGCAAAACAAGGGAGCTGCGGAACAGCACCCAACAGTGAAGCCCAAGTACCTTCTGCTCAGGAAATTTAGGTACATTTGCTGAGTGAGCTTTTAAGGCAGGCAATGTTTTACTGCACTTTTACCCAGTGAAACCTGTGGCACTCTTACTAAATGTGCTTTGTTGTCTTAGCAATTCTCATTGTTCAAATCCTTTCAAGTACACTAGAAATGAAAAAGAGAAGTGTATTTTCTGCAGCTTTCATTTCTACCCTGCTGCTGTTACCTGCACCTTTTCACCCCACAGCAACTGAAAAAATTGTTTTACACAGAGAGGGGAACAAACAAACAAACAGAAACCTAAGCAATCTGTTAGGACTCCAGAACAAAACTTTACTGCAGAGATTGCATTGAAAAACTAAAACAAAGAAGAATGAATGTAATGCACAGAGAAATAAAATGGACAAATCTGAAGAAGGGCTTTTTTTGTTTGAGCAGCAATGGTATAGGATGGTAACATGTTATCTGCCTCAAGTGTAAAGGAATGTATTAATTTTAAATAAAAAAGAAATGTATTTCCCAATCATATCTATGTTTCTTAGAATTGCAATGCAACTTCTTGTTAAAACGTAACAAAGAGCTTTGAGGGGTGCATTGGCACTGTTACCAAAAGATCTGAATATGGTAAACTATTCAAATAACTATAAAGCAATTAACCATCATCTAACACCTACCAGTGACTTTAGTGAATGCTTATAGTGGAAACGGGCAAAAGCCCAGTAGGAAATAACATATCCATATGCCCTCAGAACATAGGCTACATGATAGTGAAAAGGCACTATGTCCTTTGTAATTGCTTATTTTAAGCCAAAAATCTAAACCTCAGGAACACAAGAATTAGTTACATATTACTGCAGGTTACCAGAAGATGCCTATAAAAATTAGCAATTGAATATTCTGTAATGTAAACTGCATTAGTTCCCAACCAAAACAAACAATATCATTATGTATGTAATACTAAAACTGGGTCCAAAAAGTTATTTTAGTCATGTTGTCAGAAAGCACTGAAGAGATACACAAGCTGAGAATTTCTTCCAACTATAATTGTTAGAACCATTTTCTTCCCACTTAAAGCATCCTGCATTCTGTAGGCCGTATGTAATTACTGTGGTGTCCTGGTTCCAGCCAGAACAGTTTTAATAGCACACCAGTCTTGTGGTTCTTGCTCAGATCCCATGGAAAATCATTCTTCCTCTAGATTACTCAATCAGACTGTGATCTGGAATATGCATTCTCCTGAAATTCACAACACAAAGCTTGTTTTTCCTTTTTGCTAGCTGATGGAGACATGGCAGTTATTTTACTGATCACATCCATGTGGATCTGATGATATCCACCTTGCCATTTCATTCCTAAGAACCCAATCTCCTGAGCTGGTTCCTTCATCCCACCTTACTCTGCTTTACAGCAAAACTGGCTTCCAGAAGGGTTCAAATTATTTTCTTCCATTTCCCAAAAACCTCCTCTGTTGTGTTGCCCCACACAATGATGTCATCAATATATGGTAGATGTTCATGAGCTTTCCCCTGTACCAGTGCTGAATAAGCCCATGACAAATGGTAGGGCTGTTTCCACTCCTGTGGCAGCCAATTCCAGATGTAATGAATGCCCCTCCAAGTAAAAGCAAACTGTTACTGCACTCTTGCTGCCAGAGAGACTGAGAAAAATGCACTGGCGATATCAGTGGTGACATACCACTTGGCTGCCTTTGACTCCAGTTGATCCTGGCATATCTAGCATGTCTGGTACAATTGCACTTAGCAGTGGTGTGAAATAGTCCACTTGTTAGCCTCTACTCTCCGCTGAACTACTGCACTGGCCTTACAGGACTACTGAATGGTGAGTCAGTCTTGCTAATTACTCCTTGGCTTTCCAGTTGACAGATCAGCTGATGGATGAGAATCAGGGAGTCCCAGTTGGTTGGTATTGCCACAGGCACGCCATTGTGGTAATGACTGGCATTGGCTGTTCTACTCTTAGCAGCTCCACAACTGAAGGATCTTCTGAGAGACTAGGCAAGGTATTCAAAATACTAAGGGTGCCCCTTATTCTAGGTACCTTCTCATACCGTCCCACATTCCATGCCACTCATACCTTTCCAGCCTCAGGCAGACCCCTTAGGGACAGCTGTAAATAGTTGTTTAAACAAAAACTAAAACACATTCAGTAAGCATAGCAATAATAATGTGCTGGTTTGAGCTTTCCTGCTTGTCTCCCACAAAGTCTGGCTCCCCAAGGAAACAAAGTAAAGAGTGAAATTATGAATGTTTCCCAAAGAATGAAGAGGACTGCAATATCAAATACAAGTGCTAGATTAGTTTTCTGTCCAGTGTTACAGCATGTAAGAAAACGATATCCTTAACCCAGCCTCTGGAGATTGTAAACAGGGCAGCTGGGTTAACACATAGTAAGTAGTGTGGCTCCATGAAAAAGCTCTGACAGATCTCCAAAAACATAACAAAAATAACATTATAACCATAAGCTATTAAAACTATTAAAACACTTTTAACTATATATATATTTTTAAAATCATGTTCTGGTCAAATCTGACTTTATCTCAGTAATTTGTGTTCCAGGTTGGGTGCTATGGGTTAACCCAGCAAAAGCACAGCACCACACAGGTTATTTGCTCACGTTCTCCAGGTGGGATGAGGGAGAGAATTTGAAACCAAATAGAACTCATGGGTTGAGATAAAAACTATTTACCAAAACAGAAAAGGAAACTGGAAACAAATACGCAGCAATATCAATATATACAATCATAATGCAATCACCACCTGCTGACTGATTCTCAGCTAACAATGCCACTGCCCTCTGAACAACACCATGCTATGAACACATCTCACCACCCACATCCATTCAGTACTTATTATAGTATTACATAGATTTAACAGAATATTTTGAGATGAGTACTCCCCTCTAGCCTTTAAATGAGCTGAAATCCAATAATGAGACAACTGACTAATGTGTTTGAGTCTGAATGATTTATAAATCATTTACCTTCACAGAGAGAAGAGGCTAAAAGAACTCTAGAAATGTTTAATAAAAAAAAAAAAAATGAGGATCACCACCTGAAACAAATACAATATATGACAAACTGCTCATTTTTACTTGCAAAGTTAAAGCCAAATAGTGGAGAGTATGTGGGAAAACAAAGTGCTATGGCTGTGGTATGAGAAGGACCAAGCACAGAAAAGCCAAAAATTATTCTAACTAGCAATGCATAACTTTTTGGAAAGTTCAGAGCTAAAAATGAAACAAAGTACAACTGATTCATCAGTGTCAACTGCTGAAAATGCAAGTCACTGTGGAATGGAAGAGCTGGTGCACTACTACCGCTGAAGAGGACTCCCACAGAAAAATCAATACTAAAAATAGCTATAATTACACAGTTCCTTGGTCAAAACACGTGGCTAATGCTACCAAAAAGGAAATCAGACCAATATAAGCCCACCACTCAAAAAAAGAAGAGAAGAAAGTACTGGATTTGCTATGTGTAGCAAATAAAAATAAGCAAACATCATCATCTGATCAGACTGACCAAGCAATATGTTCTGAAGACAACATCAAACAGTTACTGGGCCTTTGTGGCACCAGTTTTCAACAAAAAACCCAATCACCTAGCCCTTCAATGGGGCAAGTGTGAAAGAGGAGAAATCACAGAATCACCAAGGTTGGAAAAGACCTTCAAGATCATCCAGTCCAACCATCCACCTATCACCAACAGTTCTCACTAAACCATGTCCCTCAACAAAAACCAAACGTTCCTTGAACACCTCCAGGGTTGGTGACTCCACCACCTCCCTGGGCAGCCCATTCCACTGCATGACCACTTTCAGAAAAGCAGTATTTCCTAACATCCAGCCTAAATCTCCCCGGCACAGCTTGAAGCCATTCTCTCTGTTCTATCACCAGTTACATGAGAGAAGAGATCAACCCCCAGCTCACTACCACCTCCCTTCAGGTAGTTACAGAGAGCAATGAGGTCTCCCCTGAGCCTCCTCTTCTCCAGGCTGAACATTCCCAGCTCCTTCAGCCTCTCCTCATAAGCCCTGTGCTCCAGACCCCTCACCAGCCTTATTGCCCTTCTTTGAACCCGCTCCAGGTCCTCAATGTCTTGCAGTGAGGGGCCAAAAACTGGACACAGTACTTGAGGTGTGGCCTCACCAGAGCTGAGTGCAGGGGGACAATCACTGCCCTGTTCCTGCTGGCAACACCATTCCTGATACAAGCCAGGATGCCATTGGCCTTCTTGGCAACCCAGGCACAGTGCTGGCTCATGTTCAGACCAGCATCAATCAATACCCCCAGGTCCATTTCCTTTACACAGTCTTCCAGGCACTCTGCCCCAAGCCTGTAGCGTTGCCTGGGGTTGTTGCGGCCAAAGTGCAGGACCTGGCATTTGTCCTTGTTGACACTCATGCCAATGGCTTCAGCCCAGCTATCCAGCCTGTCCAGATCCTTCTGAAAGGCCTCGCTACCCCCAGGCAGATCCACACTTTCAGCCAACTTGGTGTCATCCACAAACTTACTGAGGATGCACTCAGTGCCCTCATCCAGGTCATCAATAAAGGTACTGAAGAGGACAGGCCCCAGCACCGACCCCTGGGGGTCACCAGCTGGATTTAGCTCCATTCACTACCACTCTCTGGGCCTGGCCGTCCAGCCAGATCCTTACCCAGCCAAGAGTGTACTCATCCAAGCCACGGGCAGCCAGCTTCTGCAGGGGAATGCTGTGGGAGACGGTGTGAAACGCTTTGCTGAAGTCTAGGTAGACTACAGCAACAGCCTTTTCCTTGTCCACCAGACAGGTCACTAGATCATTGAAGGAGGAAGGAGGAAATACATTTTCTTCTCCTAGTGGGATGTATCACCAACGCTTCTTGGTGTAGTACATACAAACAGGGTATTAAGCTTCACTGAGAACTGTACAACTTACCTTTAGCATCTTTTTTGTTTTCTCACTACCCAGTTTTGAAAGACAATTTCCACCAAAGGAGAAAAAAAAACAACACCAGACAACAACAAAAATCACATACATGCACAAGAAAAAACAACCAAAAAACAAAAAAGTAAAACCACCTCAGACACACAGCTAACATTTGCAGGCTCCTTGAAATCAAGCAAATGACCTAGTGCTAAAGGAAAAGACTAGACACTTTTGGCTTGGGTGGCACAAGAAGGAAAATTGTCTAAGGGTGACAACAACTGGAAGGTGGGAGGAGGACTGAGGCATAAGGTTGAAAAAACAAATACAGAAACATTAGTATTCATGAATTATCAAACTAAAAACAAGTCTCTATTGCAAAGGTTTGTCTAGGGGCCAACTCTAATAATTATTTTTTCTTTGATTCAAGACTTGGAAGATGTGAGAAAGTGTATTTATGAAATTCACAGGTTGCATAAAACTGAAAGGACCAGAAGATTTTAAAGAGACAGGTTATAGTGCTGAGTTTGGAAGATATCTTGAGGAGTAAATTTTTACACCTACTGAATGAAAATAAAATATACATGAAAAAATGTGGCTTTAGAAACAAAGAAGCAGAACATAAAGTCTGTTCAGTTGTGATCAATTGTAAAGTGTACACCAGTTAGCAGCATCACGTAACAAGAAGGGTGAAGCCCTATTCTGAGGCACACTGGTAAGGAAATTTCACATGTGCAAGGAGATAATATATTCTAAGTACTTGTGAAGTATCTGCTGAAACAACCTAGTTTTGGGCAACATACCTAAAGATAAATACTTTGGACAGTTCACAGTTGAAGAACAAAGATAAGAAAACTGAAAATGAGATAAAGAGTAAAGATGAAAGGAATGGTGTATATTTAATCTGTAGAAAAAGGAACTACAGATCTCCAATAGTTGTTCTACAGCAGATGAAAGTCATATGTGAATTGTTTGTTGAAAGAAACAGTACTGAATAGCATTGGTTTATCTTGCAGCAATTATAATCTATTGCAGAAAGACCTGAGTTTGAGATGGTCTAATTCCCACTACGGAAATATTTTAAGACCAGATTATAAAATCCTTGTTGAGGAAAAGAAACACTTGCTCTATCTATTCTATCTCAGTTCAAACAGAGATGAAGCTGATCAACATGTCCTTTAGTCCAACTTGTAGCTCTAAAAACATCCATAAGATTTCCACATGGGTCATCCTGGATTCATTGCCATTATAACATGAGCAAAGGCTGACATTTATTGCTTCAGTCACACATTGTTCTACAGAGCTCTTAAGCTTAAGATGCTTGTTATTTCTAAATGGAGAGAAAGTGTTCAACAGGCATTCTGTAAACACATACCATCTTGCTGTTGGTAGAAATCCATTCTACTAACGACAGAGCCAATGGAAACCTTAACTTTACAAAAGACTTAAACTGACTCCAGAGCACACAACATGGAATTCCCATCTGGTAACACCATTTTTAAATAGAGCTCTATTGAGCTCTCAAATTCTCCAAAACTATGAGGCTACAAGTTCAAACAATCAAATGACTCAAGCAGTGACCAATACTGGAACAAAAACACGGTCTGAACACAGTTTGCAAGCTTAATTTGAAAACTTGATGAGGGAGGTGGGAAATTATCAGAAGTGAAAAACTGCCTATTCTGTTCCTAGAAAAACAGACTTCTAAAAAGAAAAGTGAACAAGCAAAATCAAAAACTATTCTGATTTTGGTTCTTACGGTGCCATGTAGGATAGCATGACACATTAGAAAGTAGCACCTAATGTGCCTTAATACGTGAGAAGGAGAATCACACTCTTCCTGGAGGTGCACATTCGAATGAGAGGTAATGGAAACATATTGTAACCTGGGAAATTCTGATTAGATATTCAGTTAAAAAAGAATGAAAGACAGCACTGTAGCAAGCTGCCCAGGGAGGCTGTGGATTCTTCTTCTCTGGAGACATTCAAAGCCTGTCTGGATGTTTTCCTGTGCAACCTACTGTAGGGAACTTGCATTAGAGGAAAGTTGGACAATCTCCAGAGATCCCTCCCAACTTCTATGATTCTGTGATAATGAGGCAGTCAAGCACAGGACAAGCATGCCTTGGAGATACAGTAAGCAAGCCCCAAGCAACCCTTAAGAGGGTGTCTGAATGTCTGGAGAAGCAGAATAAAAAAAATAGAATGTTAAACACAAGACTGAATCAACTAACTTTTTTCAATAGTCATATACAACCTAATGCATTCTGTTCATTGAACTCCCTACTAGATCTTAGCAATTAATCCTATTATTGAGCAGAGTAAAGAACCAAGGCATATTTGTATGTTAAACACCACCTTTTAAAATGTTTAGCTTCTTCCTGTGACCTGCTATCACATTAATCTAGTGTGTCAAATGGTATCCTTCCTCCTCAGGCAGTTTCAGAACATCTTATTAACGAATGACCCCAAGTCATATTCTGCTGCTTCTGAATTACAAAATTCTAGGCTGAAGCAAAGTTTCAAGTCAGTTACTTTCATTCTCTTCATCCACAGCTGCCAATGAGTGTGGATGGCTAGGAAAAGTTGTAGAATATTCTCAGTTGGAAGGAACCCACAAGGACCATCAAGTCCAACTCCCAGCTCCATACAGGACCATCCAAACTTCAAATCGTATGTCCGAGAGCACTGTCCAAAAGCTCCTTCAACTCTGGCACAGGGGCCGTGCCCATTGCTGTGGGCAGCCTGTTCCATGCCCACCACCCTCTGGTGAAGAACTCCACTGTTACTCTCAACCTGATTCTCCTCTGACACAGCCCCATGCTGTTCTCTTGGGTCCTGTCACTGTAACCAGAGCTCTCCACTCCACTTACGGTGGCTGCAGCCACCATGAGGCCTCCCGTCAGCCTCCTCTGCTCTGGGCTGAACAAACCGAGGGACCTCAGCTACTGCTCCTCAATACACCTGTCAGACCTTTCCCAATCTTTGTAGCACTCTTTTGGTTGCTCTCTCACAGTTTTATACTATAAAAAAAAAAAAAATGGCATGGTTGGCCATTTGGGTTGCCAAGGCACACTGCTGGCTCACATCCAACTAGCCATCAATCAGAAGCCCCAGAAGCCTTTCCACAGGGCTGTTCTCCAGCTACTCATCTCCCAGGATGTTCTCATATCCAGGACTGCCCCATCCCAAGTGCAGAATCCAAAAGACTTGCTCTCATTAAACTTCATATAATTGGTGATTGTCCAGCTCTCCAATTTGTCAAGATATCACCGTAAGGGAGTCAACATCTCCTTCCAATTTAGTGTTTTCCATAAACTTACCCAATATACCATCAGAAGTACTGGAACCATTAAAGAGAATTGTCCCTAAAATGGAGCTCTGCTAGTTGACTAGCTGATGTAACCCTGTTTACTGTAAGTCTTACAGCTCATCAAATAACTGTTCACTCACCACATAGCTTTTGTCTGTCTGTATGCTGGACATTTTGTTCAGAAAGATACTGTGAGAAACAGTATTGAAAGCTTTGCAGTAATCTAAACATATACCTCAACTGGCTTCCCTTTGTGAACTAGATGAGTAACCTGGACATAAAAGGAGACCAGTTTTGTTAAAGAGGACTTTCTTTCCCTGTGTGAAGACATGTTGGCTGTGGCTAATGAATGCACTGACTTTCAGGTCTTTTTCAATAACTTCCAGAATATTTTTTCCCATAATTTTGCCAGGAATCAAAGTGAGAGTGACAGACCTGTAATTATCTGGGTGTTGAAAACTGGGATAGCATTTGCCAGCTTCCCGTTGACTGAGATCTCCCCAAATTCCCAGGATTATTGAAAAATAATTGAAGTTCCTATGATGACATCAGCCAGCTCTTGGAGTATCCTGAGATGAATTCCATTGGGCCCTATAGACTTATATGCATCCAGCTGAAACAGCCTGCACAAATTTGGGATTGGCTGGGAGTTGTTACTGTAGTCACAGTCACGCAACTGAGAGCTCCAGGGGTCCTGGTGCCCATCGTCAGTATTGATGGAGGAGAAGAAAGGCATCAAGTGTTTTTGCTTTGTCTGTCTCTATTAAAAAGACTCTGTAATAGCATGGTTGAGGTATGAAGCATTCTTTCCAGAGATATAAAACTCAGTTCACAGGTTTTTATGTTTATAGATTACATACTGCCTGCATTTGAAAAAACTGATTAGTAATACCACTTGCTTCTAAGAAATAGATAACAGTTTGGTATCTTGTGCAGGAGTTAAGAGAAACATCTAAGATATTGTTAATTAGGGGATCTCAGCATTATCTTTGTCTCTTATTCTCTAGCCTTTGTCCAGGGAAGAAACCAGTTGTTCTTTACCACTCTCCGCCACTGTATCACATGTTTTTAGCAGAGAAAAAAAAAGAATCAAAAAACATCCAAAAAACATCAAGGGTACACTTGTGTAAGCAGCAGTGCCAATTTACAGGTTCTCCTGAGCCCAACTCCTCCCTGTTTCATCTCCTACTTCAAGTGGCTGGCATGAATTAAGGATACAGACAGAAATAAGCAGACAAGAACACGGGGTGAGAAGAGGAAAAGATAGAAAAAAAAGACATTTTGCAACCTATCTTGGAAGCACTTTTACTTAATGTTTAACCACAGAGTTAAATGGAAAGAATAAGTAAAGAAGGCACGGGCGAGGTTGCCTAATGTGAATCTATGTCTGTGTTTCTTCCCCTCCAGTCAATAGTACGGAACAAAGATTCAAAGGAGCTGCATTCAACAAAATTAGGGAAAGTAGACAAAATTAGGGAAGACACTTCAGCCACAGGAAAAAGAACCTAACTACTTTTTGTCTGGAGCTTTCTCATACCTGTGAGTGTTCAGCACAGGGAAGTTGAGGATATTCCTGAAAATGACTTCCAAAAATTTGAGATCTAAATAATGTCTTTACTTTTGCAGAACACCCAGAGTCTATATTAAAGAAAAAACACAGTATTTGTGAGCCCTTCAATCTCAAAATCTATTCACACTGAATCTCCCTTCTCTGGAAGTCCTGCAAGAGTCATTCCAATTGACATGCAAAATTAAAAAATGCCTCTGCTCATATGCTACTCTATGGAAAATTGCAACAAAACCAAAACAAAACACACAAAGGCCACATGAAAACAAAACACCTCTAACCATTTCTCATTCAAAAAAATATAGAAAGTAGAAAATCTATACTTCTCTTGTATCCATAAAGCTGCTTATGGATACAAGTCAACTTTTACATGCAGAAGAAAGTCCACAGATTATGCTGCAGGAGGTTTAGCAAGGGATTGCCTGAACTCACCTCTATTGCTTAGTTGAAAAGGACGCTATAGAATTTGCTAACAGTGAGAGACAGCCTTTTAACAGCACCACTCCAGCAGACGTTTTAATAACCAGCCTACACATTTTTATATTGTCAGCAAACTACGGCATTGAGCAATCTGCATGCATCTTTGTGGGAAGAGTAGAGGTTGCCAGAAGTAAGTGTTTGGAGGGTACACTAGAAGGGCCAGGCTATGTGTACATGGCTGAAACATAAGCTACTTTTCTGCAAGGAAGCTCTTTTAATAGGAATCCAGTTTATTTATTTATTCAGAAGCAGATGGCATCCTCTCAAGATGTTATGCAGAATATGACACACAAAACAAGTATTTTTATCTGAGCATATTTTTTCTAATCAACTCCCTGCTATTCAGCATTAAATGACAAACAAAAATTTAGTCCCCTGAGTCTGGTAATACTCTAGGCTAACTCGGGATATAGCAGTGAGTGATGAAATGTAATGACTTGTAATACACTGGAGTGCAGACTAGATGACCTCAGTGTCTTTTGATTTAAATTTATACAAAAAAAAAATCCAAATGTAGAGGGGAGGAAAAAAAAAAAAAAAAAAAAGAACAATCTGCAATCATAGCTTCCATACCATTGAGCACATTTGATAGACAGACTCATGACCTATGGTTAACCGGAAGAGTCTAAAGCAACTTTGTGTTTATACAGAGAAAAATAGAGGCAAGAATTCTTTTGTATGATTCCATGTGATGTTACACACAGCTTCCATATTGTGTTTTTGTACAATTCCTCCTGAATCATATCCATAAATCTCCATTCACTGAAAAGTTGAAGCTCCTACCAAGACTTTGTAGAAAACTATCATCTTAAAGAACATCTTATGACTACAGACACACAAGACAATTTAAAAAGAAGCCAAATTCTATAAAACATTCTCCTCTCTTGATCCTCCTTATACCACAACTAATCTCTGAGACTGCTGAACATTACCTTTAATCGATATTTTTCCTTTTAATAGGGAAGTGTCATACATGTCCACATGTTGATACACTGAGGCTAATTCCCCATACAATACAATAAAAGTGACTCATTCTCATTAAAACCTGCATCCCATAACCCAGCAGTTATTGTGTGTGTGTGTGTGTGTGTATATATATATATATATATATATATATATATATATATTTCTCTCTCTCTCTCTCTCTCCCCAACTACTATGGTTCTCTTTCCCCTCTCTTTCCAGAGTTTCCAGATATTCCTCGTACCCCCACGCAAGACCATCACCTTCCACACTTTGTGGGAGGATGCCCGTAACCCTCCCTCACTCTCTCCCATAAAAATAACCCTGCCTTCCATTTCTTCCATCAGCTGCTCCTTGCACACACCATCCATCCATGGGCTGCTAGCCTCGCAGAAGGAGCAAGGGGCCTAGCAGAGCTGCTGCTGCCAGAAAGAGCATGCAGTTGTTGCAGGAAATGGCAAACCTTCCCACTAGCAGCCTCCCACCAAGGAGCAGCAAACTGGGTCTACCACTTTCTTGCTCCTGCTGGCTACACCATGTCTGATACAAGTCAGGATGCCATTGGCCTTCTTGGCCATCTATGTACACTGCTGGCTTATGTTCAGCTAAGCATCAACCAGCACCCCCAGGTCCATTTTTTCCACACAGTCCTCCAGCCACTCTGCCCCAAACCTTCAGCATACCCCAGGGTTCCTGTGGCCAAACTGCAAGACCCACCACATTCAACTTCATCCCATTGGTCTCACCCAGCTATCCAGCCTGTGCAGATCCTGTAGGGCCTTTCTTCCCCCAGGCAGATCAACACTTCCTCCCAACTGGATGCCTTCTGCAAACTTACTGAGGGTGCACTCAATCCCCTTCATCAAAAGATACTGAAGAGGACAGGCCCCAGAACTGATCCCTAGGAAAGATCACTCATTTTTGATCACCAGCTGGATTTAACTGCATTTACCACTACTCTCCGGGCTTGGCCATCCAGCCAGCTTTTTACCCAGTAAAGAGTGCACCCCTCCAAGCCACGGGTTGTCAGCTTCCCCAGTAGACAATGTCATCTACTATGTGCAGTGTATAATCAATGAATATTAAGATGTTATAATTATGAAATAAACAAGAGAGTTTGACAACGTAGATTATAATAACAAAAGGAGAATAAATAGAAGGCTTACCCCCATCCTGGGCTCATTTACAAAACTCCAGTAGAGCTGATCTCCAGAAGAGATCCTTGCCCAGTTGTAGCCAGCTCTTAAATAGGTCTAGGAGATGTGGAGCCAGGCTCCACCCCTTCCAGCAGCACAGGAGAATTGCCTTCACCTGTGCTCCTCTGGCTGACTCATTGCTCACCACAGGTGATCAATCAGAGCTGATCAGAACAGGCTGTGATTCAGCAGTTCCCTTACAGTGCAGTCAGATGTTAAGATAAAAAACAAATTTTATCTTTTATCAAACTAAGTACATCTCAAGAAGGCTTGCACTCAAAGTTCTCATGATTAAGAACGATAAAAGTTTACAAAATTATAGTTATATTACTAAAAATTTTAACATCCTCTTTGTGCATTTCAGTGGTAAATGTTGTAGGTAAATAAAAATTTAAAAGAAAAAAAAAAGTTTTACTGTGAATATTCTATTTCTCACAATTGACACTCTAATTTTATTATAATGAGTGTTATCAGAACATGATTAAGGGACAGAAAGCAAAATTTAGGTTTTGTTTAAATGTGCAACTGTTATCTCCAGAAGAATCTGAGACCACTGTTATTTGAGTGATATTATCCAACTCAAAGTGCCTTTGAGAAATCAGCCTGTGCCATTATTTTTCTCCTGATATATCCAGAATGCTAGAAGGTCTTAACAGGTCTGCAAAAATTACTAGAGGCTGCTGAGCAAACTGTGTAGCTTGGAGAAAGACATCACTTAGCATTCAATTTGTTGATTTGATCAAAAAAATTATTTCACAGTACAACTGATATATACAGATGTAACTAATATTTAACTGAATTGAAGTAAGATAAGCACTGGGTGGAGCAGTACTACGATCTCATAGTTTCCACAGTTTTCTACAAAATCTATATGTAAAAAAAAGCCAAAACCAAACCAACTTATATAAGTAACCTCAGTCACTACAGAAACTTCTCCCTCCTTGTTAGTAAAGCAGTAATGCAATCAGAGTAGGCTTGCAGAAGTATTGTGAATACTGGACACTTAACAAGGAAGTTACTGACTTATAAACAAGCACTGTAAAAACATAAAATAATTGCATAAGTATCACAATGCAAAAAAAAAGCCAAAAATCCTCCTTGACTTACGAGGATTCTTTGAAATGCTGGTGTATCTAAGCTTCCATTCAAAGACCCCAACAACCTTCTGAAGGGCCATCCCTGCAAGTTCAAGGCCAGGTTGGATGGGGCTTTGGGCAACCTTATCTGGTGCCTGATTGAGTGGTTGGCAAACCTACCCATAGCAGGAGGTTGGAACTAGATGCTCTTCAATGTACCTTCCAACCCAAGCCATTCTTTGATTCCCTGTCACAAAAGAGGACTGCCAAACCAGCCCTTTTGCAACTCACTCTTCCCTGGCGATGTGGAGAGCAAGTAGGGTACATTAGCAAATGTGCTGGGGTTACAGCAGGTTTCAGTGGTAGGCTAGAAAAAACAATTGGCACATACAACTGAGAAAAACTGTTGTAGTGAGCAATAAGTAGACAAACTGCAAAAAAAAAAAAAAAAAAAAAAAAAAAATCCTTCAAAAACTGACCAACTATATTGAATTTCTTTCTTTGAGTTATTTTAGGCTAACCCAAAAATTATTTGGAGTATTTATCACAGAGCCATAGAATGCCTTGGGTTGAAATCCTCAAGGATCAAGTCCCAACTCCCCTGCCACAGGCAGGATTGCCAATCACTAGATCCAAGTACTAGATCAGATTGCCAGGTCCCCATCCAATCTGGCCTTAAATATCTCTAGGGATGGGCCATCCACAACCTCTATGGGCAGCCTTATAATAGAAACACAGACTAATATGTAAGTGTACCCACTCCCTCTCAAACAACAACAAAATCCAAAATGAAAGATCTGAATATTTTATCGTGAAGTTGGAAGATCATAGTACAGCTTATTATTAACCTGGCTAAGTACTAAAATACAAGAGAAAAATACAGAAGTATAGAGATACCAATGTCAGGTCAACTACAGACCCAGTGAGTGACTTTTATGTAGGTTTATTAGGAAATACACTTTGTTTGGTATTTCCCCTCCCCACCTTTAATCTGAACATATGGATACACATGGCCTATTTGTATTACATCATTCTGCTGGATTTGTAATTTATAATACACAGTAGTGCAGTAATGGTTTCTTCAGATAGGCATTGAACAAATATTATACTTGAATTGCAAAGAATCTGGAGAGAGATTTATTGATTTCATTGGGGCCTAAATTTCACCTGCCAATCTAAAACAAATAGGATATAAGTTAATTAAATATCAGACTTTATGCTAGGAATTAAGAAATAGAAAGCAAAATAATATATATAAAAACTAAAAAAAAAAAAAAAAAAAAAAAAAAAAAGACTAAATCCAAATTTTCTTATAAGAATTCTTTTTTTTTAAAATTTAATTTAATAAATCTAGTAATATATCGTCTTCAATTATAAGAACCCATTTCAAGCTGGACTATACCAACACAACAGTAATAGAGAACTTTTTACTATGATACATGAGAAGAAAGAACGATAGTTTCTTGAAGATGATCACCATGCCAGAGTAAAATTTAATACCAGAATAGAAAGGACTTCAGAGCAAAATACCTTTTGCTATCAGTGAATCAAATTCACTTTCTTCTTCACAGTTTTAAGGAAGCCAAACAATAAAGAACAGTTGTGGATCATGTTTCTTTTGACTTGTATTACTTCAGAAGAAGACTCAAAGCTCAACCTTTAAAGCCAGCTAAGTCTCTGTATTTGGAGATGCAAACAAAGTCTGATTTCCAGAGGTCCAGAACACCAGTGCTTTCCTTTAAGATAACAGACTTGGAAGGTATCTAAATTGTCAACTGGGGAGAAAAAACACCATGACAAAAATCATACTGTTGATTTGCCATGTGTTTTAAAAGTGCTCATGTTTGAATAATTTTATCCATTGCTTTCAAAGCACATAAAGCATAATATAGTTATTTTTTTCTTTTATTTAACATTATCTAAAAGGTTGTTGAACCTAACATGTCAGAAAGGAAAAGAAAATCTTTGAAATAAGCATTTCCTCTGAATCTTAAGGGTAGAAAACATCAAGTAAAAATAAATCAAGTTCAGATAACTCTCACTTCAGAGTATTTATTCCAGAATAGATCCTGAATTTTGAACCATACTGATCTTATTAAATGGAATGGCTGCTCAAAATGTGTTGTACTACAAGATCTTTTTAAAAAAGCCCATTCTTTTATTCTGTGCATTATAATTTTTTATTATTTTTTTTTTAATGGAAAACATACCACTTCCTACAAGGACATGAGATAAGCAATATGATTAAGTATCTTTCTCTCATTTTTATTATTTTTATTATCGCTGCAATATTATTTGAGATTAGAAAGGATATTTAAAGAGAACAACACACTCCCCAGACTTAACTGACTGCAAGAACTTCTCAGGCTGACAGAACTTAAAGCACTGTCAATGGACAAAATAAAGAAGAAAACAAAATACCTCACTATCAAAAAACACACATCTTTCAGTGATGTCAATCAAAGATGTAACTTGTGTTTTGTATAAACTTTTAAACATTTTCAACAGGTTTCCAAGCTAACTGCCTACACATTCACACAAAGTAAAAATAGACGATTTTCCAAACTAAAGAACATAGAATCATCAGTGATTCTTTGTATTCAGAAACAAAAATAAACAATAAATCACAGACACACAGTACTTTATTTCAAATATCAATTATTACCACATTAGACAGTTTTCTTATTAACACTCTCATGAGGGGGAAAAAAAAAAGGTATCCTTGAGGTGTTTTCCTGCATCGCCACAAATACGTCTCTACAGAATCACCAACTTTAAGAGAAATCCTAGCAGGATATTCCTTCCATATGTTGAAAATTTATCTTAAATTATCCACGGCAGTACAATTTTATGTCTGGTAAAATAAGAATTAGCTTTACATTTACAGTTGGTTTCAACTCACTCCTGTATTTCTAAAAAGTGGCCACTGACTTTGAAATCTGTCCAAAAAATAAGGAGAGAGGGAAAATAAGGATTAGGGGAGTCAGTGCAACAAATCTGTTTACACTTGAGGGTCTTTTGAGATGGCTGTTTCAAAACCAAAAAGGATGATTGAAAATCAGTACTGTTTAGTGAAAGCATCTACATTTTGCAGAAGGATTATTAATTTCAAAGTGATAAATACGGCTTTCTAAGCATTTTCAAAAGAACGGGTATGAATATGGATGGAATTTTTAAAAGAGCGTTGTTTTTGTTTTGTTTTGTTTTGTTTTTAAGTTGGAAAGAATATGGATCTGGAGTAGAGAAAGGGCAGTGTCCCAATTCACAGCTTGTGCACTGGAGTATGTTAGCAACAGGACACCAGTTTCAATTTCCAACAGATATGATGGATGATGCTTTCCAATCCTCCAAAAATAAACAGAACTCCACAAACTAAACTGCATCACACTACTTCAATATAGCCCATTTATTTGCTACTCAGGTGCACAATTGGTAGAAGTTCCCTGTAAACCACAGAACTTAAAATACTTGCAGAGGTATTCTTAAGACCTGCACGTGCTGTTAATAACAATAGACATTCTCTAGCTATTAGCTACTGATTTGGTGTGGTTCAAGAAGTGGGTGCAGTTGTTGATGCTGAAAAGAGGCAAACATGGAATGGATGTGAGAAAAAAGTTTACATTATGAGAAAAATGCCAGTTCTCTGTAACCAACGATGTTGTCCACATCGCTATGTGGGGACATACAGACTTCTAGTTCTGGATTCCAAGAATCCCTTCACAGTAAAGTCCCCAGTAAGAAAACTAGACCAGACCTCCATCTTCTTATTACTCTTCTAATGTCTATCCTAATATCCTAAGAGGAAAATAATCAATTCTCTTTGTGTTTGTACAGTACAAATTGCTTTCATAAATAAAAGTTGAGTAAAATATTCCGTACCTAATAACAGCTAGCAATGCAGAATGAAATATAAAAATCCCTGTGTTACAATTTTCAGGTATGTCACAGAAAGCTTCCTTCCTTCCACAGCAAGTGGACTTATATTCTTTTCTAAAACTATAACGTTCATTCCTACAAACAGAGTTTATTACTGTTATCCTTACAAATGCCTACAATTCTTTGACACGATCATTATTCTTAAGCAGTTCTCAGAACTAAATGGAAATTTCATCAAAAGGCATTATCTATCTACTTTGGATGTGACACCTTTCAATTTATTTTGACGTCCTCATGTCTTACTCATTCATTCCAGAACAAAAATTTCCAACATCAGTAATTATTTCATCACATCTCTAATTTATTTCTTCTCTAAAATAATCAGATGCAATATTTTCAGTATTCCCATCAGATGTATAATTTTTTTAATACCCTTTTGTTCCTACCGCACCAGTGTTCATCAGTAGCTTATCCAAGATTTGCCAACTATATATACACAGCAAGTCTACTCAGAAACCTCTCACCTTCTCAGTGGATCTGCTTGAGAAGGCAGCTAGCCAGTTTTTCAACTTCCTCCCTCTCATTCGACCTCCTCTTAAAAACGATACAGCAGTCTGAGGGATAGCAGTGCTAATGCATGGCAGACACTACACCAGCAAATCCTTGTCATTCATATTTGGTTACACTGAAGCGTAATGACAAATGTGTATGGCAAAGAAACCTTGAGAACTTCTTTAGCTCAGTGTTACGCCAAGCTTCCCAAAGTTGTCCTCTGCAGTCTTTAGGCACTCCTATCCATACCCAGTCTCCAAACTCAGTGTAGGAGCCAGCAATGAAAATGATCAGTCAAAGTTATTTCCTTGCTGTTCCATCACATCGCTTCTGTTTCAGCTTTGGATATATCCCTCTGAAGTTTCAGTTTGCTTCTCTTAATAACTATGTGCCTCTCTGCAAGTTTTTGTACCTCCACTGACCACTGCATTTTTTTTTAAGATCAATAATATATATAAATAAGCACAGATCCTATTACAGAGCCTTGTGACATCCTACTGCTAAGCTTCTGACACAACTGAAATGAGCCATTAAGCCTCCTCCGCTTTCTATCATCCCAGCCAGATCCTCAGCAGTCTTTTGAAGCATACCTGCTTACTTCCTTTAGTTGTTTCTTTCAAGGATATTTTCAAAGAAAATAAATGACATTCTGTACTTTATCTACTGTTTCAGCTGTGTTCAAAGAACTCAGTAAAATAGAAAGATGCTCTTTTTCCAGTTCAATCTTAGAATTTTCCAGTTTTCGTATATGTTCGAACCTAGAATAGTCTAGTTCAAAGCATGAGTTCTTATGACTTGCCTTTGTTTCTTAAATTAATCTATAATGTAATAAACTTTAAAGCATTTTAAATGATAAATTACTTCTCAAACAAAAACTAAAATCTTTTTATGCAACCTAATATTGCAAAATTAAGCAAACAATTACTAGAGCAGAATACAGTTTGATGACTTATGGCTTGATGCATTTGAGTGTGCATTCCTAAACATGTTTATGATATAAATGGTATGTACAGAAGATAATCTAGTAATCTTCATGTTTGATTTTAAAATCTGCAGAATTTCACAAGTGTACTGCTTATATATATACTTTTTTTCTGTTACTTAGAAGAGTAGTAGAAATAATTACGGCAGTAGTTATTCTGAATCGTGATTATCCCAGTTTGAATTTGGCAACTTGAACTTGAAGTAGATATCTCAAAGCAATATAGGATCTTGGTATTTCATTTGGTCTTGATAACGAAACAAAGTGTAATTTTGTTCAATAGCTGTTCAATACAAGCCTGTTATCATCTCTTACCCAAGTAACTAGTGAAAATAAATATTTTTTTAAATCTGTTTTTCTTTCTTTTTTTCTTAATCAAACCATTCTCTATCTTTTACATGGATTAAATGAAAAACAAAATAGTTCATTTACTAATTCTGTGATGTTTCCCCACCAATAACAGCCTCCTTATGAGGCCTTTTGTTGACAGAAAATTTAATTGCACTCTCAGCATCTCCCCTTTCAAGTAGATAATGAACTACACTAAGATTATTTTTGTCTAGGTTTTATGGATTTTTGTATCAATGTATTAAGATTAATCTTTGTATAGGAACTGCTGAATCATGGCCTGAACCTCTGATTGACCACCTGAGGTGAGCAATGAGTCAGCCCTGGGAACACAGGTGAAGGTAACTCAGCTGTGCTAATGGAGGGATGGAGCCCGGCTCCACCTCTCCTAGACCCCATTTAAGAGCTGACTACCAGCAGGAAAGGATCTCTTTTGGAGATTGTTCCTCATGGAGTCTTTTTCAGCAAGCCCAGGAAGAGGGTAAGCTTTCCATCCATTTTTCTTTGGTGATAACCTGTTTAGCCTAACTTTCCTGGGTATTTCTGAATTATAACATCTGTATATTCATTGATTCTACAATCTTCTTGTCAACAGAACACAGACCCACGTAGACAATTTTCTTAGCAAAGTTAAATTCAATCTACTTCACGGTCTTAAGAAAGATGGCAGGTATCTTTCTCAAAAGTGGAAACCGCATGGGACAAAAAAGCATTGATGGTTACTATGTCAAAGTAAAAGCCACTGTAGAAAGCATTGTGTATTTCTGATTGCACTTTTCACTTCTTCTGTATTGTCAAAAGCTGTTTTAAAGTTGCACAACTTCGATAATGTGGAAAGAAAAAACACCAAAACAACAAAAACAACCAGGTTGACACTTCTGTTAACACATTCAGTCTGATCTTCATCACGTTTTCTTTGCAGAGATGTAAGTAATATAGGTTAAAAGTGAGCCTCACAAACAGAGCTTTTGCTTCACACTGCACTTCTTTCCCAATGTTACCACAACAAGCATGACAAATCCTCAGAAACCACTTCTATCTGATCTTGATACAAATACCATAGGAATATGTGATGACCGATCATTATTGACTCCTTCTGAGCAGTTATGAGATTTAGACCCCAGAGATCAGATCCTCAATCAGCATAAATTGATGCAACACCTGAAGAAATGCACAGCTAACAGCATGGGGCTTATCATTGGGCCTGCAAATGCAATACAAATGTTGGTGAAGATGACAGCGATTTTTCTGTCAACTGAGGTTCAAAATTTTATGTCCAAATTAAGTATTTCTTGAGACATTTATTTCATTTCTATAGATAGACAAAATCCAGAGTTCCCATTAAAGGGGAAACTCTTTTCTGGGGCAAGTTGCATACAACGTTGTGTGCATATGCCTCCAAGGACATGCCCTTTCCCTCTCTGTTGTACTGATGAAAATAAACTTGCCTTTAAAGGAACACTTAGGCCACACTGGAATTGGGTTTAGAGAAGCAACCAAAAGGAATGAACTCATTCTTTCCAAAGTAGTTCCCTTTTCTTTCAGCTGTATCAGAAGTCCACACCAACAGTCTTCAAACAGACAAACCTGGCATCCAAATCCACAGCATCTCTGTTCAAAGCAATGAAAGACAGCAGAAGGCAGAAAAAGCAAGAGACCATCTACTTACTCCTTATATTCTCTGGAAGACACCATTAAAACTTAAGCCTTGCACCTAAATCCTGCTTTATCATTACAATCTACTAACGTAAGCCAGTCTATCTTGAAGATGATAGATTTTCACACAAGTTCTCAATCCTGGAGAATCATATAAAGTAACAATGACCTGTACCACGTACCAGAAACTGCAGAAGTGTGATATACAAAACCCAGAAAAGTATGGGATAACAGGCTGATTTTCCACATAATGCACACCATTCACACTACCGCATTACTTAAAGCTTTTGCATGTATGATAAGGCAGAAAAACAAAGATAAACAAATTAACAACAATTTAGAGTATTATTTCAGTTAAAAGGAGAGAAGCTGAAGAATTTGAAAATGACCTAAGAGATGGAAAATTTATGGTAGGTTAAAATTTTGCAAGTTAGTGTATAATAGAAGGAATAAATGTGAACCCTTTGAAAGTAAATTCTAAATAATATGTAACTTTAAGGAAAACAACAAAGGTATCCAAGGTTGATTAAATTAAAACTGTTTTACTCTGAATCAGCAATTTGCAAAATGTGGACACAATACAAAAAATACAAAATTACATACTGCTGTATTCAACAAAGAGGTTTAACTGGTAATGTCAAAAGTTAGGTAGGTTCACAAAGGACTTTAACCCATGTAGTTGGCTTTTGTTTCCACTAATAAAATGCTTGGTTGCTTTCCAGATCACTCCATGGAGATCAAACCACCACCCAAGTGCAGTGTACAAACACACTGCAAAAGGAAGTTCCTGTCTCAAGGCTTTTTTGGGAATAATGTTTTACTACCAAAACATAACAAAAACAAAGGAAAGCTCAGAGCTGCTTCTGTCTGTCCAGAATGCTAAACAGGAATCTGAAGAACTGCAACACATCATCCCAACTTTCCTTTATTTGTACTTTTCACTCAAATTCCCACAGGAGTGAGTTCTGCGACTTTCCTTGTGCTTGATGGATGGGTTATATGCATCACTTGTGGTCTACAAGGACAATTAATCTGAATCATACCCTACATGCCTTCATCAGCTGCAGTACTCTCCTGAAGGGCCTCCTGACAGTGACCTAATGATTTGCAACGCAGCTATCAGACTTAACCAAATAACAGGCACTATTTTCCATGTTCTCCAGAAAATGTTTTTTTTTTTTTTTTTTTCCAAATCTGTAGGTTTTAATCCCATAAGCTGTTTTGAATAAGGGAGAGAAAGGGTAACAAACACAATGTGAGCTCAATAATTTTTCTCAGGATGCCTGGCTTTTCTTTCAGTGCCAATACCATTGTTTCAAGCTGAGAACAAGACCATCATTCAACCGAAAAATCAGCAGACACCCTTGCTGCCCACAGGTCGATATACTCCAGTCATCCTTCTGTTGTCAGACAGACTATTGCTCATGCAAGTTATACATCTGAAGTAGCTTGTGCAAGGAGGGAGGTGCTGATGTCACTGTGTGCAATAGCAGTGCTTGTTCATCTAGCAAAGTGACATACTCCACTGCATTTCTTGTATTTTTTCTTTTCCTGCACACCAGCCACCAGCCTGCATTGCTCTAATTGTGACAACACATGCAGCTATGTGGCATTTCTTGCTTGTTTTAGAAGCTTGCATGATATTTTACCCAAAATCTGTTTGTGCCATTTATTCTCAATTGCATCCACGTTGCACACCATTACCTGAATAAGAATGTTAGTGACCATAGATAAACCTAGAAAAAAAGTACAGCAAGAAAGCTAGAATTTGCCAAGCAATGGAATTCAACTAATTTCTACTCAAGTTTTGCAGGACATTAAAAACCAATCCAGTGTTTAAACTCTTTGTAAAACTGCAAAACAACTTTCTAGCCTTGTGTGGCTCAGATTCCCTTTACAGTTTCACTTCTTTGTATTCCATTGAAGAGAAATTCCTAGAATAGTTATAAGCATATTATGTTTAAAAAATTTGCAATGAAATTTCAAAGTTATTCAATTTTGATTAAGGAAGCATGCTTTCAAAAAAATCTCAAATGTATCCAAACCTAATGTCAGATACGAGGCCACTTTTTTGTCTTGCCTATTTTTGAGTAATACAGATTGCTTGTAGGTACCACTAAGATCTCTTATGCAACATCACAGTTTTTGGTGATGTTTTTTTTTCTGTTCCATCCACCCATTTAAAGATCACTTATATTGACTTCTAGAAACAGGATCTTTAGAAAAATTGGAACCACAGAAGTGTTAATTCAGTGACCAAGTCCCACTTTGTCCATATGCCACCCTTCCTAGACTAGTATATAGAATATTACTCCATAGGCTTTGTTTTCAAGGCCAAGCCTTTAAAATATAAATATTCAATACAGTGATGTGGTTTCGTAAAACATATGGTTTGGACAGCTACTAGATTTTGGTATGCTGAAACCACTAACAGAGCAAATAAAACTATTATTTTATTCTCCCAGCACTTCTGCGTATTTGTCTAAATATTTACTGGTTGTCTTTTCTGAGACTCTTCTTAGGAACAAGAACTGTGTCATGGCAGTTTGTCATCTGAAAGCATGACTAGATGCTACAATAACACCAATATTTCATTGTAATTCCAGTCATTAAACTGGGATTCTCCTATCCATACAAGGCTTGGTTTTTTTTGTTGTTGTTTTTTTCTGATATAAAAAAAAAATAAAAAGAGGCTGGGGAACAAGCACACAAAGACAACATTTTGAAGAGCTTCACCATCCTGAACTGGGACTAAAAAAAAATAATGATTAATACAATCAAAAAGCATTTATAGCAATAATCTCAAAATTTGGAACACCTTCATATTAAAATTTTGAATGTTTATGTTCCAATTTTACTTTAAAAAAAAAATCAACACCTAAATCAGCTGTGATAATCAAAATTGTCTAAAATTGATTTGAAACAAAATTTGCATATTTCTAGAATGTTTCAAAATTACACTTTCCAATTGATTATTTCTGTTTTGATTAACTGGGATTTTTCCCACAAAAATGTTTTGAGGAAAATTTCCTGCATCAGCTCAAGTACAAAGTTATTTCCCAAAATGTGCTTTTGTCTTCCTGACAGCACCCTCCATGTGGATGTAGGAACTCTTAAATTTAACAGAAGGTGTACGTGGAGGAGGTGGGAAGTTTGGAAAGAGTGCTGCATAATGCCAAACCTATCATTTGCATTATTAATATGTCAGATCTGGTGAGTATGAAGAGCTAGAAATGAGGGTACAAATTTGAGGAAGTTTCTGCAAAATTAACAATTCTGACAAGATTCCTGAGGCGTTGACAGTGCTGAAAATGTGATGAGGTGTCCAGTCAGGACAGGAGGAATGTCCTGAGTAAGGAACAGAACAGGATTCTGAACAGCACGAGACTGGTGCAGGGGAGGAAGAGGAGTGTCTATTTATCACATTTCAATGAATAGCAGTGACATTAAAAACAAAGCCAGCAATGAGCAGGTTGCAGCTTTAATGAAGAGAAGGAGAATGTGTCAGCTTGGTAAACTGCAAGGCCAGGCTAACTCTTGGCTTCCCTCTGAACAGAGGTCCAATCTGCTGATGCAGAATAGCTGAGTTGTACCACAGGCTTTTACGAGAAAGAGTTCTGCCACAGAAATTTTAAGGAGTTAGGGAAAGAGACAGATGTTGGATACAACCGAATGTTGTTCCTTCATAACATTATTTTCAAGCTCTATAATCAGAGATTTACTGCTTGATTTGGACAGTACCCCAAAAAAGTTGTAGAGGAGTCCATCTATAGAACCATAATAAATTAGGATATTTGCTTCTATTTCCAAGCAAGCTACACAGCTCAGGTTGGTGGCAGTGTTGTGAGAAAAGGAAAGCCTTGGTTAATAGCTCTTCAGGAGCCGAAAGAAGCAGAAATGTTCTGTGTATCCTTGGGCAACCATGCATCGTGACTATCTCCTTGGTTCCTCCTGTTTTGGTCCACACCTTAAGATCTTGTGAAAATGTAAGTGTGAGAAAAATCTTGTATTCTTGTTATTGCAAGCACAGCTTTCAGCATTAGATGAAGGAGGTGGTAACAAGTGAACTGCAACACCTCAGTGAAACAGGTTAATACACCTCCAATAATCTTTTATGTGCCACTATCACTCCCGCACAGGACTTCCCAATTCCATTTCATGCCCTATAACAAGCCCTTGCTACACTAGCATTACCAGAGAGGTTGGTGGGAATGATTTAATTATTTGGAGACTATTAACCCACCTAAGAAGGTCCTCTTTTATTCCTGTTTTGTTGTGTGAGGTTTTTCTTTGTGTTTTTTATTTGTTGGTTTGTTTTTGTGAATGCCTCAAGGCAAACACCAAGATGCTGAAGGCAGTCCTAATCGACCACTTCACTAGGAACACCACTGTACTCCAAAGCACATATTATTTATCATGAAACCATTACATCTGTGAACACTCATCTACCTCACCTGCTGAGGAAACTTGCACAGTGGCATCTCTTGCCTTCTCCCCCTCCAGCTTTATTTACATCCTCAGAGATGCACATCCCCTCTTTAGCCCATGCAAAGGAAGGGATATTTGTGGCATCAATGTGTGCATTGCCATGGTTACCTAGTTCATCTGCAGCAAAAGGGGTTGGTCCATGACCTGACACCACAGCTCCAGGAGAGCATTCCTCCCTTGTCGGCCACTACAGAAGTGTTTTGTTTTGTTTTTCATAAAAATCTGAATGCAAGCAACAGTGGGACACACTGCTCAACCTCTCACATTCAATGTATTTTTGTGCCTACATAATTTGTCTCTGAGCATGGTTTTTGTCAGCCCTTGACTTCAATAAATTTTTCCAGCAAGTCATCATCAAAAGTATGCCTGCAGATTTTACCCTCTGAATTTTATCTGAGGAGAACATTACACTTGAAAACTTAGCTTCAGAAGCAAGCTAGCAACTACAAGTTGGGTCTGTCACGAGAAAACAAAAGTTTGTGGCATCAGAATGATGACCATATTAAACCAGACTCTCATCAGGGTGAGGGAAATTAATAGCTTACTCCCAGCCAAAGAAATAGTTTGGGTTTCTTTGGTGTTGAAAATGTAGTTTATTTCACTCCCACTGTAAATCTACTGAGATACCGCCAAGCCAGGCATTAAATCTAAATAAACTCTCAATATGAAATGAGGTATAAACAACAAAATATTGATAAAATATAACGGAGAGAGAATTCAATCCAGGCAGAAAGTGCATGTATCTCCACAACTGGCACAAATTTTCAATGAAAAAAACATTATCAACTTCAGTTTTTAAGAAACATCACTCTATCAGTTATTTCATTATAAAACATAAATAAGCCATTATAAGAAATCCCTCCTCATATTGTTCATCTATTCACATAATGTATGTTTCTAATATTCATAACAAATTTGAGTCTTTCATTATTTCAAGAAGCAATGGTGCTACCCCTGGAAATAGTACACTGAATACATGAGCCAACCATGTCAAAGCAAACACACGTATCTCACGGTGGTTCTGAAAACACAAATACCAGTGAATCTCCCCGAGGAGAGCAAAGGGGAGTAAAGTTTGAAATGGGTTTGTAGTCATAAAGCTGTGAAGTCCTCCAGACTTAATGTGTCTGAGACAAAAGTGGGTAATTTGCATCTGATTCACAAAATGAATCAGCCAAATGAAAAATCTACATAAGAATGACTGATTTGTACACTTACCTTTTCCATTTATTGTTAATGCTGATGCAATTGTGGCTGTTACTGGCACTGGCAATTGTGGCACTAATGGATGTATCCTTGGTCGGCTCCCCATCCTGGCACGCTCTGCACCAGGTCCTAATAAAGCTCCCACGGGTTTTTCTGCTGCTACTTCAGGTGCTACAGAGTCTTCTTGATCCTGCTCTGTGTGGTCCATTTTATCAGGGCTTTCATTTTGGAAGCCATCAACTGCTGTCCGGCTCTTAATTGGACTTTTGGGCACTAGGATTTTAATACCTGATTTTGCAAGGTCCATATTTTTCCTTCCAGAAAGAGATGGTGAATTGTTTTTCCGGAACTTCTGTGTGGCAGTAAAGAGTTGATTATTTTTTGACTCGTGGTCTTTACTCATAACTAAAGATTTAGTGGAAGTCTTTGAAAAAGAACTATTGGTAGACCTAGAAATTTGTTTTCTGGCGTTATTTGGAGAGGTCCTATTTGTCCTAGTTAATGTGCTTTCTTTTTGCTTTTCATTGTGACGCCTGTTAAATTCATGTATATACTCCTCACAATTAACAAGGTGCTGTTCTGGCTCCCAGGTGTCGTCTTCACTGTCATATCCTTTCCATCGCACCAAATACTCTGTCTTTCCCTTCTTGTTTTTCCTCTTGTCAACAATTCTCTCTACCTGTTAAAAAGGAAAACCGAGCATTAGGCACAGGCAGATGCACAAGTCAATCGAGCAACACACATGCAAATAATTTTTTGAAGTGTACATAGATTTAAAAATGTTCTTTAGTCCAGTAATTCTCTATTGTAGCTCAATATCATGCAATCTTTCACTGCTGACTGGAAATGCCTCTCTTTGTACTTCAGACTGTTACTTTCACCTAATAAAAGATGCTCTAGAATACCAAAGTCATTATTCAATATGAATTTTGCATGCGCAGGAATCTGAATAAGACGTATGTTGTTAACCATTGGCATTGGCTCCCAATGAGTTTCAACACCAAGATCAACGTGACTGGGATTTCACTCCGTGAATACAGAGATCACATGTAAATCTGCTGCAAAAACACAGTTTGTTTACCTTACAAAACGTATTAATGTATCATTACCTGAATAACTTGTTTACTTAGCACAAGGCATGTGTGAGAATGTCTTGCTTATGGCAAGTTATCCTTTAGTTACCAGGGACAATATAGTACAGCTCCAAAGTCAGGGCAAACATGGAGTAGTTTTTAGAGGCTGTTCACTTTGTGAAAACAGAGAACTTGTTTTGGCCAGAGACTTCGGTACACATACTTGAACCAATTACCATGCCTCACTTATCTGCAAATAGAGATGGTATTTATGTCACCAGCATTAAGCAGTTACATGCTACAACTGCATGTGGGAGCCACGTTGTAGAGGAATTCAGGCACTGGTGTAAGGCAGGCAGGGCAGACAGGAGCAGCTGCAGGGACAGAGGCTCATGCCTTGCACCAAATTTGCTGTCAGTCATGCTACCACAACAGAGAGGGAATTCTTTCATAGAAAGAGAGATGTAAGTGTAAGGCTAAACTCTGGATTTTTCCTTTTTTTTCTCTCCATGCTGCTTTCTGGTAAATTCTGCAGCCTACTTTCTTTCAGTTATGGAAGCAACACAGCTTTCTTCCCATCTCTATCTCCCTTTTGGTTATTAAGAAGAAAAAAAAAAAAAAGGAGTGGGAAGAGGTATGGATGAGACTACAACTTATTAATTTACCTCCTAACCCTGGTGCACCTTATGAGTAAGACCATGCATACAAGCAGCAATCACACATACCTAGGATAGCTTCTGAAGACTAGCAACATGTACTGGAGTTGCATTAGAGAGAAGCATCTACAGACTAATTTGGAAAGACAGAAGCAAAATACAGACATATACGTCGTTGCTGAATCATGTTACTCTCAACAATAGGTTCTCTTAACATTACACCTCAACTTTGATTTTTTTTATGTGGCACGTTATCATAATGAACTGCATGGTTTACAACAGCGAGGTTAAATAATTGCTATTACTGTAATAATAGAAGCAAAATAACTGTGCTTCCTAGATCTTCACACTTATCTTGCAAGTGCTGTACTATGCTGTCCTGCCAAGAGGACGTTACGTAGTCCTGTTTGCGTTGGTATTAAAAAGAACCAAAACAACTGAAAAAAAGACAAACACAAACTGTCAGATTGGTTGCACCTGTACCTTGTTCCTCAATTGCACTGTATTAGCAATTCAATTTTATGGAACACAACATAAATTGTACCAACATTAAATATGTAAAAATTGAAATATATTAAAACTGTCTTTATTCTGATTATCGGACATTATAATAGTTGCTGGATTTAAAAAATATGTAAAAATTGAAACATATTAAAACTGTCTTTATTCTGATTATTGGACATTTTAATAGACGCTGGATTTAAAAAATACCTCACTATCGAAACTATTATTTTTCCATGAAACTGTACTTAACTTCTTAACACAAGTGCTGCCACAAGTAAGTCATCATACAGAAATAAGCCTTCCTTTCTCTTCTGTAGACACTGAGTAAAAAGATCTTTAAGTATTAAGTCAGAAATGCTAAATTAGTAAATAAACTCATGAATCATAAACCTGATACAATACTGTCAAAAAAACAGTTACCGTGTTAGTCTTGCTTGTTGTTTATTTTTCTCATGGCCCGTTAAAATAGATTTTTAAAATATGATTTGCAACCAGGCAAGGTATTTTTATTTTCTATCAGAAAATCCTCATAACAATCCAAATGGCATTGATTTCTGCACACAAAGTTCTACTAATGCTTTGCATACTGGAAGGCCACCCATTAAGGACATGTCCTTTTAAAGCAGGAAGCCATTCTTCTCATCCAAAAAAAACCAGACACCTTGCAGAGATAACAGATGAACCTTAAAACAGGAGATGCAAAAATCCATCACTAACCCAATAATTTATAGAGCAAACAGGAATGCATACAGAAAGCTGTTACACTCAGCTGTACTGCCCAAATCTGCATCAAAACCCATTTTGATATTGCTCTTTTAAAGATATAGCTTTTTTTTTTTTTTTTTTTTTTACAATGCTGTTTAATTCTTCTTCTCTCTGTTTTATTTACAACATAAAAAATATAGCAATTAACCTGTTATACACAATTTATCACGTGTTTTCAGAGTTTTATTGAGGGACTTTCTGAATTGCCTCCACTTAATTAAACTGCCCTCAGGCCACTAGGAAAGCTGTTCAGGAATATTCTACTTCAATACTTCTGCTGACAATACAGGTACAGAAGCGTTTCACATCCAGGTTTGGGAAGAGAAGACTGGAATGTCTCCACAGAGTACACAGAGTCGTTAAATAGAGTTACCCAGGGCCACAGTTGAACATGAATGTTTGAACTCAATTTCATAGCAAAAACAGGACTATAAGCTTGTACATTCCTTCTTTTGCTACAGAAAAATAGTTTGACCAGTCATACTGGTCATACTATTCTACTTTAGTCATACTTTTCTACTTTATTATACAGTGGTGACATGATGTGAAATATAATGCAAGACACTTCTAGTTCTTACATTAAAATATACTAATACATCCAAGCATTAAAATGAACAAGAATATGACTGAGTGGGGAACTCCATCCTAAGTCTAAATTCCCACTTCCCCGCACTTCAGTTATGGTTCTGTGTGATGGTACAGCTAAACAGATGAAATAAGCAACATCAAAACAGGCAGTATTTCTTTCTTCCCCCTTGCTACCGTGGAGCTGAGCTTTCCTGATCCTATGATGAGTGAGTTCTGAGAGCCAAAAACTGGCAGAGTGCCCCAAAGCACCAGGTAAGCACAAGACCACATCCTAGGCCAAGATCATGCCAGAAATGCTGGTGACAACTACTTCTTGCCAACTACCATTTCTACAGCCTCCAATGCCTTCTGCCACAGGGTAAGATTCATTTTTAGTTCTTAAAAGGTTCTTTAGCAGCAGATACTGGCAGCACAATCTCAGTTTCCAAGTGTTGTGGAAGAATCAAAAGAAAAATGAAAATGATTTAAAGAAGAGAAAATGATTGTGAGGGAAGAACAATCTGGGTGGCAAAAGTTAACATATCCCACTTTATCCACTTCAAGTATTCATCAGCTACATTTGAAACTCAGCCAGCAGAAAAATCGACAGAAAAATTAACACACTGCTCTGAGGCATAATCCAACACTGCAATATCCATACTATAATCTCACACACAATGGTTATACTTGAGACTTCCCATCTGCAAAATGGTAAATTTCCATTCCCTCCATGAATGTGGTAAGAATTAGTTAGTGTTTGCTTCTCTCTCTTTGAGGAAGGAAATACTTTGGTTTGAACTGCTTTTAATAACAAAATAAACAGCATTTACACTTTAAAACAGAACAGATAAGATATGGTTGCAATCAAAAGTGCTGTCCAGCTACAGCTGTGCCAGGTGCAAATGGTCATATTTACAGCCCATCTGTAACTGCTCCTCCCTGTCCCATGCTCACAGACATCAGCTCCTCCCCATCTGTCCACATAACTCCTTGTGCAATTGTTACCTAACGTAGCTCTGTCAAAGTGACCTGGTTTAGATATTAAGCTAATGTAGGCATCCTGAAATAACTGGTTTGGAGAGCAGCCACATATGCAGTATTTCTGACGCATCTAAGAGGACTGCAGAGGACAGCAAACACCTTTGAGCAGGATGGGTGCGGTAACCTCTTCATTCTGCTACACTCAGAAATTGGATGTGCACCAAATGGACATACTGACCTTTGTAGGTCCCTTCAAACTCTGGGTATTCTATGATTCTATGCACTCTTAATCCCAGATAAAAGATCTTTAGTTCAGGTCCAAATAAAGATGAAATTCAAAAGGATATTTTCCATCCATAACATTGCAATTTGTGCACATTTTAAAACTCTGTGTAAGGCATACTGAAAACGCATGTGTAGATATATCTTTAAAAATAATTTAATTTAATGGACTATTTGAAGAGACTGAAGTAAAGTTACGCCACCTCCAGTAGAGGGAAAAGACAGAGTGAGCAAAATAAACATACAAATAAATAGGCAAGTAAATATTCAAGAAGCATTGCTGTGTTAATCATAAATTCATTTTCTATTCCCATGGCGTTTCTCTCTGTCCTCACGTTTGTGTCAGACTAAATTAATTTAAAGGTAAACAGAAAAGAATCCTTTTGACTTCATCCTCTCTGCTGCCTGTGAAATACAGAAGACCTTGTTCACTTAGCTTGAGGCTGTGTTTGGTTCCGAGCAACAGCACAACTGGGAAGCAAATCCTTTTCCACTTGCCACTATTCCCACTTACTGTGCAACAGTTTTGCTCACAGACTAGTTTTCATGTACGTGAAGTGGATTCTTTTCGGAGAAATATAAACTGGAAAAGCTGATTTTGATGCACAGAACATGCTTCAGCACTGAGGGAATAAGGGGCCAAGAGAAAAACAGCTCTGATCAGTTTCAACACATGTTGTGGCATGGATATTTGATCCTAAGAAGCGCCATTAAATCTAGTCCAAGAAAAATTGCTGCACAACATAATGCACTGAAATAAGGGCCACAGCAACAGGTCTTTCACTCTACTAATTTTCACCTATTGATCCACATTTCTCACGTAGACATTCCCTAATTCAGTGATGGAACCTAAGCACAACAAATGCCAGTTTTGTGCAACTGAACACACTACATGTGAACAGTCACTCTTTGTTAACTTAGAAACTGTCCCATGTACAAATGGGACTTAAACAATCATCCATAAGCTATCAACAGTGGTTATGAATGACTACACCCTCTATTTATTAGCATCTTTTCAGTGACAAACCCAGTAATAAATTGAGTAAACTCAATAAAGTCAGTAATCAGCTATTTAAATACTTTTTATTTTAAGAGAAATGAATGCTACATAAAAATGCATACAACAGCTGAAAAAGTGAAGCAACAAATTTTGCTTAAAGCAAAATGAGAAAGTAGTTTTGGGAAAATAGTTACTCAAAAAATAATTTGATGAGAAAGTCAAATTACATCTAAGGTCTGCAAAGTGAGTGCTAAAATCTTTGATGTACGCATTTAATAAGAAAATACATTATTCCCAATACCATAACCTGACACCAGTGCTGCTCACTGCAATTAGCACAAGGAGATGAATTTTAGAAACAGTTTAAGACATGTATGCTTAGAATGCCCAAATCATGGTACTGTATAGTTTAAGTTCACACTGATACCATTACAAACTTATCCTAAAATACCATGCACATCTTCATGCAGCTCCAAGTTATTCCATGTGCCTTAGTCTGAGAGCAAATGCAGTCCATACTCTCGGAGCTGACTGATTCAATTTACAGCACAGTGACTGGACTAACAGCTGATGAACTGTGGCAAACTGAGCTGCTGCATCCCTGTGGCATGAGTAGCTGGAGTGTCTGTACAGCACAGCAATCTCTGGCTACAGTACCACCTGTATTACTGTTATATTGTTCTGGAAGCCAGGGCCATATAAATTAAATCTGGATCAGATGTGAGCTGACTGTTTTCTTGTCCAGCCAGCTACAGTAGATGACACAGCTCTAGTGTGACTTCTATATAGCTCTGAGCAGATGCCTGATGCGGCCAAAGGCCTGCTAACACAGCCCACTACGGTGCCTTCTGGCACTCAGAACCAGCAGGAAGAGTTCACACTGAACCAATACTTCACAGCCTGCAGCCACTGTGCTTCCAAACCAGTGCTGAGGGTCTGAAAGCCTCAGCCTCCCTCTGAGGAAGCAGTCTGTGCATGCAAGTTTTGTACATACTATCATAAGTCAGGTAAACGTCTAAAAAACTGCCAGTGGTCCCTTCATACTGACAGCCCAACAAAGACAATTGTGTATTCTCAAACCTATTTCTAAAACTTAACAGTGTGAAAACAAGCATGGCGATTTTTCCCTTTTCCAAGCTTTATTTTGATGAAAGGCTGTTCATTCTTTTAGGATTCCTGGACACAAGTCATGCAAGAGCTAACTTTGTGGCTATTTGCAGCACTCAATGGATACTACGCCCTCCGGGTCTTAATTAAAGTTCTAGTTCACATAAAGTTCTATTCTGCAGAAATGTCTAATCAAGTTGCCTATAAAAATGTACGTATCCTGGTCAAGCTCATAATTTACCAGTAACTTGATTACTGATTGTTATCCACAGCCTTTACACAGACAATAGACAAAATCATTACCACATTCTCATCAAAGCAAATGGTTTGACAATCATGGCAGTGGCACATGCCACACCCAGGCTGCACAGGAAATTCCTCAAATGGCACATTAGGAAGTTCCATGCCTAGCAATAACATTCAACAAACAGAGTATCACTGTATGTGCAACTCCTCAATGGTCCCTTGAAAAATACCATTCATAGACATGAATAGCACAGGTCTCAAACCTGGCATAAGCAGCACCGTACCAAAGAAAAAGAACAGAGAGAACTGAAATGTATATTGGCAGTGCCAGCACCATGCATGATAAACAGAAAATTCTCTTTTGCTTAAAGATGATCGTGTTTTGGGATGTGATAATTTGGGAAAACATAGTCATAAATTCAAGCTATCTCACAGTAGGAGGCTCAACAGCTTGACAAGTATTGACTTAAAGGACAATGCCAATAGAAATATTGTCACTTTATCATGCATCTAAAAGAATAACATAGAGTAGCAGATTAAAAATTCATCATAAAATATCAAGGCAGCAGATATTTGCTATCAAAGCAGGAGAAACAGAACTTTTAACAGTGCTCAATTACAAAGACTCTGCAAAGGCAAATGTCTGACAAATATTCAAAACTTTTTACCTAAAAAAAGTGTCTGAAGGAGAGAGGTCACAGCACAAATGGACTCCAAATCTTAGAGAATGCTTTGTCATGCCTAAGTAAACTTCTCCCAACAAGAGCTGTAGCAAGGAAGAGCAAGAAAAAGAAAAGCACAAGACAGCTGAAGAGGGAACTTGGTATGCTGTATTTGACTTATCAAATTTTTAATTCCACTTTTAAAGACCAGAATCAAATGAGGCTTTCCAGCAGCCTCCTAGCTGCAGGACGGACAGTGGGGAGCCTGCTATTGTAGATCGCTTGACCAAACCTCAGTAAGAAGGCACACCAGGCCTCAGACAATCTCTCAGAAGTTACTTGGTAGCACTACTTTATTTGTTTTATTTCCTCTTGGAGGTCCTGAGGTGCTTACGTTAAATAAAGTTGACTAGAGACAGCTTTCTTTGGAATCACTGGATATGAGAAGCCAGAACACTCACACATCTTACTCACATTACCAGACTTCTCTCACCCTCGCCATGTAAGATTGCAGATAAACAGGGAGTAAAAGTTTATTTCCACAAGACATAATTCAAGCATCTGGATACAAGACTACAACCACATTTTTGTTTCCAAACACAGAAAAACACACTAAACAGTTCCAGGCCATATTTAAGATCAACATTCTTTACTGGCTTTCTCTGTGTTCCTTCCCTCTGTTTCAACATTTCCTAGATGGACGAGCTGCATGAGCACAGTTCCCAGTCTCTCTGCCTGTAATATGACATCACTCAATACTTGATCTAACCCTGTCTCAAAATGATGGTGATAAAAAAATTTCCTCTAATTAGTCAGCCTCAACGCTGCACAGATGCCTATTATTTCTTACGTTGTTTCTCTGGGATTTATTAGTTGATGATCTGTTTTTCCTTGGAAAGTTGGAAACGGGCATTTTTCTGTCTTAGGTGTCAGGTCTCTCTGTGTCTGCCCAGCTTTTGCTATAAACCTAAATTCTTGTTTCTTATTTAATACCATGGTGGCTTCTGTGATTCCACTCTCATTTCCACTGTCTTTTGGAACAGGGTTATGTGATACATGTAAAGCTATACAGACAACAGCTACTGCTGGCAACTCTGCTTGGCAAAGATTCTTACAGGCTACAAGGTTTTAATGTTTATTTGTAACAACAAGTAAGTTTTATAATGTTCTTACAATGTATACTTCTGGTTTTTTTTTTAAATAATTAAAAAAGAAGTTCATCATCTTTGGCTCATTATTTACTTTTTACTTGGCCTCCACATGGCATATTCATATGACAAGCTTTGCAATAATGTTTTTGTTCAAATCACTTTTTTTATTTCACCAATATTTATAACTTTAAGGAGTTTCCTAAACCTCATCTTTTCATCCTTTAAACATGCCAATCAGATATAAAACAGAAATTACTTTCATTAATATTTTTAAACACATACAACTCTTTCTGGCTTTATTTATCTGAAATTATATTGCTAATAATTATGATTTCTGAAATATGTCTTAATGCTTTTGCATGATGAATACTTTCTAATATTCTGCAGACATGGGTTACTTAAACAAGTTGTCCCAACTCAAAATTCCTCACATTTTGGCAATGACAACAGAAACAGAAGGAAAAGTGAAGTGCTTTAGGCTTGGATAATGGCATATAAAATACAAAGACTTTCTTCAGAAAAATCTTTACGTAAAAAGAGGCAAAATAAACTCAGTTTCCAGAAACAGGTAACAGAAAAGGTTAGCCAAACATTTGCTATTTTTACTCATATATTTTTTCCAAGGTACACCATCTTAGAATTGGTCCTAGCATGAAGGAGCATTGTAGTCTTGATAAAAAAGTACTGTATGTAGGTGTTTGAAGGTGACATGGGAAATGAAAAAACCTATACTATTTGTTCGGGTGTTTTTACCAATGCTCTTTGTAGTCTGTGGGAAGCCTGGGCCTTCTCTTAAACTAAACCAAAGCCCAAATCTTCATTTAGCCAGAAATGGATGGTACTAAAATTTGTAAAGTTCAGTGTCAGATACCTAGAAATTAAGAGTTACTTTCTGAGCATAAGTGTCCTTCTCTACTTACATGCAAGTGCCCCCCTCTTAGAGATGTCACATAAAATGACCTGTCATTTTTCTGTTATTACTATTAAAATATTAGCAAGAGAACTACTACAAGCTGTGTTGCAAAGGAAGAAGATATTTTCCTACATTTTCTACCAGAAGCGGATCCGGTGCTGGCTTCTGGTAGCTCCTCATTCACTCATTCTACTCACTTCTAAGGTAACGCTCAATCTGCTTAAAAAAGTAGTTCTTGGGAAAAAAGAAAAAAAAAATTCTAGTTCTAGTGTCTCTTCTCTCTCACAACATCTCCTTCTGTCTCTTCTTATTCTTCAGTTGTTTCTTATTCCTTTTCCCCCTTTTGTCCCTGTCTGATACTGCTATTTGCAATGCCTTTCCTAATCCCACATCTGGCATCTATTTTACTCTTCAGTGTGACTTTTCGTATTTAAAATGGGTTTAAATATGCATTCTAAGTATGAACACTTTTTAATTAAGAGCTGTTTTTAACACATAACATCTTTGCTTCTTTCCCCTTTCTCTACTTAGAAAAAAAAATTCAAAGGAACACCACAAGAAAGTAAACATTTACATAAAAATTATACAGTTTAACATCAATGTTATTGACAGACTGCCTACACTGAGAAATAGTCATCATAGGTCAGAGACAACTGTGGGGAGTTATCATTCCCCAATAGTTATGAACTCATAGAACTCTATTTCTGCACAAGTGATTCCTGTCAGTTTCATTGCACAAAGAAGTCCTCAAATTCAGGAAATGCTTAGGCAAGATATAACATGTTGGTCTTCCAAACTTCTAAACTTGGTAATCTCTGTCTGTATAAAATAGAAATAATTTATCTAGAAGCAAGCCATCCAATTCCAGGAATGCGGCATTATCCTTTTGTCATAGCAGTTACAGTAACACTGAAATAAAGAATTGTATTTCATGTTCTTTCAATTTTAATTGGAAGGATAGATGAGATTTGCCTTCTCCCCACACATTTGTCTTGATTCCTAGCATTATCACTGCATAATTACATTGCATCCAAAGATTTTATGTTGTGAAATCTTCGCAAAAAGAGTCTCTGTTTCTATAAAAAGATATTTTCAAAATCTTTTGAACTTGAGATCTTTAAAAATAACTATTTTCCCTCTTCTAGGTGCTGATAATGAATCTAGTCAGTCATCTGTTGGCAATACCCAGTATCACCTCACTATGAAAAGCAGCTAGTGGCTAACAGGAATACCTTTTGAAACATACATTTAAAAAAGATATTTGTATATTAAAGATCTTGTGCAATAGTTTTTGGTATCATTTCAAATTCTTCAGCACAGTTTTAGAGTACAATTAGTCCTACTCAGAACAAAACTTCAGTTTTATCTCTACAGCTACTTGAAAATTGAACTAAACAAATTGATATTATTATCATTACAACAGCAATACAGAGAGCAGAATCAAATCTCTGAGACAAATGCAAAATTTAGATGCAATCCAAAGCACTAATGAATTTTTAAAGGAATTTCCAGGAAACTATGACCAAATTGCTGTACTTTGTCACAAGGCTGCATGCTCCAGCCCTTGCCACTTGGGCAATAGATACATTCACAATTCAAGCATGACATCAAAGTTATATTTTTCACTGTGAGAGAAATTAGCCATACCATCAACATGAGAAATACCTTTTTGATCTGAAACAGCACGAATCAATGAACTTAAATACTGTTTAGTAATTCCTTCATCATTTTTTATTAATGTGCTTTCTTTAAGAAATGCACGTTGAATTTGGAACAACTTAGCTCAGCTACTGTGAAGAATATACCTGGCCCCTTCCTTCTACAGAACGTAGTAATGTTATGACCTAATTTGCAAATGGATCTGGTGGAAATAAATATATATTAAAAAAGCAACTTTCATTTTTCAGCTGATCTGGTTTATTGTGGGATCATATGTCCAGATGATGGCAGGGAGAAAGGACAGGAAATAAAAAGTTAGCATAGAAACAGCAATGGTAACTTTTTCTGAAATAAGAGTTATGGAGAAAACTGTTGCAGTTTGGAAGCAGCACTGTTTATAAAGGGTTGTCCTTGTCACAAGAGCAAGGGAAATTTAACTCAGGGTCCCACATCTCCATTATTTCAGGCCTAAGAAGTTACCTGAAGGAATGTATTATTTTTGGAAACTAGTTTAGAGATTGAATGCTGAATTTATATACATGAAAATAATTACAAATTGTATATAAGTTTGAAGATAATTATATGTGTACTCAAGAATTCTTAAAGAAAATTAATTACATTGTCCAGAACACTGGGAAGCATTAAACCTTTTGATTCCTTGCTTGCATATGTTTGTCTTTTACTCCTACTTTATGAATAGTCTTAAACTACAAGAGGACATTATCACATTTTTGAAAAGTCCATCTCCTTCAAATGCTTTTCTACATGCAGTCTTTAGCCTTATGACATGAATCTTTTCACAATAATCAAATACAGTGCGATGCCCAAACAAATGATTGGGTCTTGGCCTCTTCTTCCATGTATTCCTAAACTGACTGCCTGTTTAAATAAGTTTTGCTTTCTAAACGAAGACAGGGGGTAAGTGAAAATGAAACCTCTCCATTCTATAAAAGAAAATTTTAAACTCCAGACTTCTGCAGACACTTATATCAGTACTCTCCATTAACACAAAAAGGTTATATCAAAGTATTTTATTTTTGTTCTGTATGCATACCATCTTTTTAAGTTGTCATCTCACATTTAGAAACAATTATTCAAAGGCCATACTGGAATATTTATTCAAGTCCTCTGTTAAAAAAAACAACACAACAAAACACCAACAAACTATGCACGACTGCTTCAAAACTAGAAAAGCGTTTAACCTTTAAGTCAAGTGTTAAAAAAAAAGTGATATTCAGATGCCAATTTCTGAACAAACTGATTCTTCTTGACACTTCCAGAACTCCGTGACATCTAACCAGTGTGAGAAGAAAGGGAAGCAAAACAGGCTAAATGGATAAATTTACTGATGAACATGAAACTTAATTTCGGTTCCCACTACACAAAACAGCAATTATTGTTTTCAAAAGGAAAAATGTGAAAAAATGGTTCTATTTCTTCTAAAGGATTTTGTACGCATCTATGTGATGCACCTTAGAGATGCTCAGCTAACTGTACTTTAATCTAATGGAGATGTGTATATATATTTACTACCTGCTATATATGCACACACATATATATATGTATATATATGTATAGATATATTTACTATCCTATGACAGGATATGAAAAAGATACTTTTGCAAACCAACTACAGTTAGTGCACACATTTATTTTGCACCCATCCCTCTTTTTTTTTTTTTTTTAAACTTAACATGATGGGAGTGAGAAGAAATGTAACATTTCTTCTGCCATTAACCTTAATACAACTGTTTTAATCTACCTCCTTGCATCCTAAAATACTGCTGCATAAGTTGTGCAGGTTGACTCTTACACCTTCACAGCTTTCCAAGTGCCAGTATCCTGTCTAGATCAAGGTATCCAGTTTGCAGTCTACATCACCATTCCTCCCCTGAAAGAAAAATAAAAAAAAAAAAAAAATCAGATTCACTAGGGTTTCCTTTTCCCTTGTAGGGTTTTTTCCTAGGCAGAACATGTTTACAATGGAGTGTTTCCTATTATTTTTTAGATGAGATCATCAGGTTGGATAAGAGGTAGGACTTTGATAACATGATGACTAGTCCTTCCACATCATCAAGTACACTTATTAACATTTGTTAATAAGCTAACAATTGTGAATAGACTATAATATGAAGGAGGATAATGTATATATATTTATGTTAGGAAGGAAGGAAACATAGAATTCAAAATACTGTCACAAACTAGGGAAGTCATCTCAACAAACTGCAGTAAGTTGTCACTTAAAAAATAATGATAATAAATTAAAAAATATTAAAACTTGTAACCAAATTAAGATAAAATTTGGAGAAACATTACGGAAATTACTGATTATGGAAGCCTGATTTCTAGTATTATTTGTCATTTAAAAAACACATTAATTGAAAATACTTCTAACAGTTTCTGCATATTGGTGGAGAGGATTTACTTTGCACTATGCAACTGTGCAATATAAAGATAATCACAGCAATTTAATTTGAATGAAGGAGATTGCAGCCAATTCTGGAAAGTGAAAATGAGAATAATTGAAATTAATGAAAATTTCTTCAAGACTTTTCTGAACTAACTGCTGAAATGAAGGTTCTGTTGGCTGCATTCAAAGTCTCATAAATTTTGTGCATATGGGACAGAAATGCTCATGGGTGAGCGTGGTGTTAGATGGATGGAGGTGGACAGGTAAGACAAACAACCTAGCAGCCCACCTTTCTAGAACGAGATGGTATTGCGAGGGGCTTCTTTTTTGGACCCCTCATGTTTTGCTAGGATTTCTGTGTGGAGTCACTCTTTGTGTAAAACTGAATCCTTTGCTGAAGCAAGCTTTAGATCTCAGTCTCTAGATAGATCCCTATGCCTACAGATGGCCTATTTGCTTTTGTCTAATATTTTTTCTCCATTCACTTTAGTCAACGCAGCCAGAGGGAGGGAGCTGGGATTGTTTGGTCTGGAGAGGAGGAGGCTCAGGGGAGACCTCATTGCACTCTGCGGCTTCCTGAAGGGAGGTTGTGGTGCAAAAGGGTTTGGCCTCTTCTCCCAGACAAGTAGTAGGACCCAAGGAAATGGCCAGAAGTTATACCAGAGGAGGTTTGGGTTGGATATTGGGAGAAGCTTTTTCTCTCAAGGGGTGGTCGGGCACTGGAGTGGCCGCCCAGGGAGGTGGTGGAGTCGCCGTCCCTGGCAGTGTTCAAGAGGCGCCTGGATGAGGAGCTATGAGATATGGGTTAGTGCTTGTGGTACTAATAGGAATGGAAGGGTGGTTGGACTAGATGATCTTGCAGGTCGTTTCCAACCTTGTGATTCTGTGACTCTGTGTGATTCAGAGCCGATGGCAATCCTGCTCTGCCACATAAAAACCTGAAGAACATTTTTTTATACTTCCCAGTATCATCAGATCCCTCTTGTTTAATCACCTCATCACAAATAAGAAAACTTTGATTCTGAGGAACAGACTTTTGTCCAAAGTGGAAAACCACAAAATGCAATTAATAAATGTTTTGAAGTTTACTTGAATGCCTCAAGCATGGCACAGTATAAACCCAAATACTGTACACATCACATGTGCAGTTCTCTATATCTCTTTTTTCTTTAAGATCAGATGATCAGAAATGACAAGATGGTCAGAAATTTATGAGTGTTTCCAAGGAAGGAACAACTAAACAGACTGGCTCTCCAGTCTGGGAAAGAGATGAATGAGATTAAGAGGCACATGTAATGATGAATTAGGACATGAAAAGGAAATGTTTCCTGTATTTCCGATAAGATGGGGAGCAGGGAGGAAGGCAGGGGGCATGTGTGAAAACACACACACACAAAAAAGTTATAGAAAATTGCCACATTGCATTGCAGATTGCAAATCTATGAACAATAAATCCAATATACATTAGTAATCACCAAACACAAATTCCACAAATTTAATGTAACTTTAAGTTATGTTAGTTTAATTTTAATTGCTTTAATGTAACTCAAAACCTATTTAACAAGAGTTGAATGGCCTCCTCTCTGAACCCCTAAATTCTTCACTCACTCTAAAAGATACAAAGTCAGAAGATTATGGGATTCCTGTATAAGGGATACTAAGCAGGCATCCTGCCTACCTACTCCACATGGGAATCCCAAGAGATGTAGTTCTCAATGCATTCTGGGAGAAATAATGTCATCAATAACATCTTGCTTGGCTCACTTGGCTAAATAATACACTGGAGTTCTTAAAACACAACTCTGAAGGTGATATGCCACAGTGGGTAAACGTAAGTTGATGCATCAAAAGTCAGATCACCACTCCCAACAAGGAAAATAAAAACTTAAACCACAAAACAAAACAAAACAAAAAAATCCACCCCACCATTGTCAAAAAAGTTTGACTTCCAGAAACACAAAGTCCCGCCATCTTCTGTTATCCTCTTCCCTGCCTCAAGCTCAAACAAATTCCATCTATGTGAATTTCCATGCCCTACAGCAAGCTGACATTCAGGCAATCACATAGCTAGGATGCCAGTGCCACAAACACATGACAATGGAAGACCTTGTCTTCAAAATTAAAACAACAGAAGATATTTCTACAAACATGTTTTAAATCCCAAAAATGATGGATATGGTTGTGTCTAAGAAATACAAAACAGTCTTCTTTCAGCATGGGTACCAGTACCACTTTAAGCAGTCCCTGCTCTTTGAACATGTATAAAATCTTCTCTTGCACAGAATTTGGCTTTTTTTGGTACTATTCAATGAATCAGCTTGGGAAACAGACCCAGCCTAGTAAAGAAAAACAAAAACAAAAACACTTCCAACTTAAACTTGTTTCAGGCACCATTTTGTGGCATTAGCACAAAAGCTTCACCACACATGGGGACAGGATGGCGCAGCCAAGCACACACTTTTCCCACTTTCTGTGGCAGCAGTGCTAACCTATGCCAACATTACATTAATTTCAGCAGTGGTGTGCTGAAATAGAATGTCAGTCTACTGATAAGGCACGATGTTGCAGGTAAACAAAATTCCTCAGGAGGCAGCGCTGATCTCCTCAATGGAGGCCAGCCACAGGACCAGAGGCACGGAGCTACATGGTGGAAAGGCCAGGTTGGGGGTTAGAAAAGGTTCCTCTGCAGAGGGCACCAGAACAGGCTTTCTTCTGCAGTGGGCTCGGCTCCGAGCTGTCGGCGTTCAAGCAGCAATGGTCTCAGACATGGGGTTTGAATTTTGGGTGGTCCAGTGTGGAAACGGGCATAGGACGCAAAGGTTCTCATGGGTCCCTTCCAACTCAGCATATTCTATGATCACCAGAACACGCAGATACAGTTTCACTATTACCCTTTTCCAACCCTTTGTATTAGTTACAGGAATTTCGCAGCTCTTGAAGAATCGATTTAATTACTTTATTCGACAGAAAGCCAGCCATTCTGTGAAATAACAGGGTTATTTTTCCTTTTATTCTTTCTTTCAGCTGGCAGCAGGCATCAGAAAGGCCCTTTTTAATTACTTCGATAACAAAAACAAACCTCAGTCCTCCTCACACAGAATAGCTGCATCCAACTCAGAAAACTTACAGTTGGGTTTTACGGCCTTTGCTAGCATCAGACACAGTTTCCATTTAAACGCGGCTCTTCCTTGCAATTGCAAGCTCTCTCATCTTGATACGATTTGACAAACTCAACGACTATAAGCAGAAATGGCACCACTCCGTGATAATCAATCACAACTATTCTTGTGCCGTTACCAAAATGTCTGAAGACTTCTTGTAGCGGGTCATAGAACACTTTGTTCCACTGTCACAATGTATTTTTTTCTTGCAGCCTGTTTTTAATCTTCCCTCTTCTCTCCCCTTCCTCTCCACAATCAATTGCCGCCCAATAGCTGAGCCTATTAAAGATAAGCTGAACTCTAAAGTATTGCAATACTCCTACACATTCAGCAAAGCCTTAGGAAAGGTCATTTAATAAAGTCACCCACTCGTTTTCTGGATTTCTTACAAGGCAAGTTTCCAAACAACCACTCAGGTGCTCCTGCCACAGTTCCTTGCTACAGAGCTGAGATTCATCTGATCTCACAGAGGATTCGGGGACGTTCTACCCCCCATCCCACCCCTCGGTTGAAAACTCACCTTCTCTTCCGAGATCCAGCAGCACTCACCGACGGCAGGAAACTGCAGCTTGAGATGGCTCGAAAGGGAAACCACAAAAAGCCTACCTACACTCAGCTCAGCCTGAAAGCTGTAACAGGATTGCACCTTGAACCCCCACCTCCTTTTGTTTGGATACAGTGGTCCAGCCCTGGGTAATTGAGAACCTTTTCAAACCATGAATCTCCTGACTCGTGACTCATTCGACACTTCTCTGGATAGTTAACTCCACCCTCGTGTTTTTAAATTGCCTGAAAGAGTTTGGTGTTGGCTTTTTTTTTTTTTTGCTGTTTTATCTTGTAAGCGTTAGCGATCAGAAGAGGCTAACCATCACATAAGGAGAATAAGAGAGAAACCAAACCACACCGAATAGAAAGCCAAATTCAAAAGAGAAAATAAAGCTATGTTTCAGATGTTGCAAACTCGCTAAAACAAAGTTCAGTTACTTCAACTTGCTTTTCAACCAAGTGCTCTTTTTTTTACTCTCTCTACCAACAAAATGGAAATGAATCAGATCAGTTCAGTGAGAGCTGCTTCCTCCAGTTTAGTCCTATGGTCTTTTTGCTCGTTATCCTCAACCGTATCTGCAGCTTCTAAATATTACAGTTTCGGTTCTGTTTCTCCCCTTCATTACAACCTGGGTATAAAACCCTTTATCATTCAGCTTGTTCTGTTCTTCCTTCTCAGTTGTACAACATAGGTGGGGTAACATCAGTGAATAAATGTGAAGGTGTGGGAGCAGCAAAAGAGACTCAAGGGCAAAAAAAAAAAAAAAAAACAACAAACAGCAAACTCCACTAAAACCACTACAGATCTTAATCCTGGCTTAAATAAAGGTTTTCTGCTTGCCTTGACTTTTACATTTTAACAGTGTCTGCATCTGACATTATATCAAAAGGCTCATTTTCACTGATAGGTACTGCTAAGCTGGAATGATAAACGCCATCTTTAACTAAACCTGACAGGTTTTACCAGACTTTTTACAGACAATGATGCATTATTCACATTTATTACTGTACTGATAAAGGTGTGAAAGTATTTAATTGACTTGCTGTATAGTCAGACAGTGCATCATTCTTAACTCTAAAAGATTTAAGGAAAATGTGCTAAATCCTAAATTATAGGAAGTTACTTACTGCTGGCATGATTTTTTCTTTTTTAATCAATGCAAATTCAGCTACAACGTACAAAATTTACCTTTCCATTTTAGTCTATTGTTTAAATAAGATGAGGTTATACACTTGAATATTTAATTTTTTATTTATTTAACATGACTTTGTTAGAAATTGTTTTGACAAAATCATCAGTAGCAGGGAGCTAAGGGTTTGGTTTGATTTGTTTTTTACTGTATACATCAAGATTTTGGAATTGAAATATCTCAACTCCAGTCATACATATTATTTTATTTAGACAGGAATAGGTGACATTGATTTCTGAAGACCCAAATGCTTTCTTAGCTTTCCATAAGTTCATTAATTGATAACAGTGAATAAGCTGAAATAACGAAGTGTCTCTCTGCTTCTATAATAGCACTTGCTACCATTTTACTTCTAGGAAGGAATTGTTTATGAAAAACTGAGTAAGATAATTCTCCAGCAGCAAAATACACAGTGTTTTATATTTTTCTATGATTTTCTGTAGCCTAGTAGGTTATAGAAAATCCAGTCTTAAACAGATGTATCATATCTTAAGTACATTTTTCAATAAATTAATAATTATTTAGAAACATGCCTATCCATGTCATCACACTCAGAATTTTACATTTATCCATATCTTACTTGCTTACCTAGCTTCTACATTTTGCTACCATCATTCCCGTGTTCAGTAGTGAAGAGAGATTCTTTTTAATTCCTCAGATTAAGCTTTCTTACATCTTTCTTAAGTATTACTGTGTCTGTTATATGTTACAGAAGAACAAGATGTTACGGTAGTAAACACTGGCTAAATTAAACTCAAACCAAATTCTAAACTGAAAACAAAAAACCACCACTTCAGCCATTTTTTTTAGTCTAGTAGTGAGGATTTGCTAATGTGCAACAGCTGGGGACAGCTATTTAAATGTAGCAAATGAACAGCTTAATTAAGGAAGTATGTCAAGGAACATAAAGAGTCCCAAGTACAGTATGTGAGGATTCATTCAGATAACCATTTTCAGGCCTGGGAATCAGTATGTTCTCTTGCACGTACTCTGATGAAGTGCTCAATACATGTACATCTCTATAAGTGCTTCTGTCCTAAAAATCACATACATACATATTTCAAGCGTAAAAAACAAAGCATTATTTGAACTTAAATTCTTAAATTTAAAAAAATAAATCAGTCCGAGAGACTGGTTGAATATACATTTTCCACACAAGTAGATGTTGCAGGATTGGCTTTGACTTCTTTCAGAAAACAAATGCATATCCCACCACTTAGCAAGGCACCAGTATTTACTTTATTTTGAATGGTTTCCAAAACGCTCTCCTTAGTGGTAGATCCAGGTACAATGAAAATAACAACAGTATATGTTTTTGTATCCAGTGTGAAATTAGTGTGAGAGCAAAGGGTCAAAGGTAAATCCATTCATGTTTAACCAGCAAGCACTGCATTTAATGGTGTGGTTCAATCACACTAACACAGCTTGCAAGATACTTGACTGCACACAACCACTAATTAATCAAGATCAGCAGAAACAGATCGTACTTTTATACCAGAGGCATTCTAAAAAAATGCTCAGCTTGGCACCTGCCAAACAACTTGAAAACTTGCTGTTAAGTGCTTAGTTACACAGTTGTTCTACAAAGTCTTAAAATACAATAAGAGAAGGAAGGAGAGGGGTAGGGAGGACGAGAGAACAGAAGGTAACAATAAAGCAGTACATTCTGAGACAGCATCATCTGAAAGACAGCTCGCCATCCCTCGCTGTGCTCCGTTCTCAAGGTGGCAGAGCTGATGATATTTTTTAATAAGGGCTCAAGGAAACAACGTCTGGGAGTTGTGATTCAAGCAGAAGGGAAGAAGGAACAGTGTGAAAGGAGCCAAGTAAAAAGAAAGTGAAGATTAGGTTAGAACAAAAGATGCAAAGGTTGTATGTAGAAAATACAGCACAACAGTAGCTTCACAAAAAAAGACAAGATGTTTGTAGCACCGTATGTAATGACAAATTTCCAAGAGACTTGGAGTTGAAAGTGGGAATAAAGTGGCCAAATAGAAAAGCTGAAAGTGGGAATAAAATGGCCAAATAGAAAAGCAGGAAATATGCTATGAATTAATACTATTATTCTGCAGGGCTACAATACCTCAAGCAGAGATGTTAAGACCGCTGCCTGGCTGATGCTCAGAAGCACCTTGATTTTAGAAACTATGTCCTAACTCTTGGCTAAACTCAGTCAGGGCTCAAAGAAGGGCAGGAATGTGCTTCAGCCCCAGGGAAGACCATGCACAAGAAGATGTGCTCAGATTACAAGTTACACCCAGGCTTCACAGAGGTGAATCCAAAACTCAAGATATGGGTAACTTCAATATATGTTTAAAAGGAGTTTAAGCAATACTAAACAAATTAAGTTAGGGAAAAGGCTAATCTGAGAAATAGTACTCTATTCCAACATCTTGTTTTCTTTCCTCAGGTTGAACAAGAATTATTCCCACAGTGGAACAGACAACGCTACCACCATATTTAAGTATTGTCTTCCAGAAAGACATTGCTGATCTCATGAAAAAAGTTAGGTATTTTGGAATGGCTTTATGATGATACACTACATTCTTCTGAACACCTCCTAGACTCACCCAGCCACTCTTAAGGTCTGAACTTAGCGGAAAACATTCTTACATGTTAACTCACTTGCCTTGCAGTACAATCCTTACAGAGATTCCCAGCCTAAGGATGTAGTGCAACATACAGCAGGTGTAAATAGGGAGATTCAGAACTATATTTCACTGATCTTTCCCATCATCTGGTGCTAACAGAAATTTGGATAGCTTCCATTAATCTTTAGTGCCCCTTTTATTTTATTATGAAGATCACAGCAAGTGAAAAAGGCAGGGCCTCTTGACTAATATTCTTACAGAGCACCCAGGTGCATTTTGAAAACATGGCATTTTTAGGGTTTCTCTGATTCAAAGACACTTTGGAAGATCACAAGCAAACAAATCGTTAAAGACAAAACAATTACACAAAGAAAGGAAGTTTCCTTGGGAAGGAAATGGAGGAATAAGATTCAGAAGCCTCATAAAGCATCTGACTGAGCCTCCAGGACAAAACAATTTTTATACAACTGAAAAATAGGAGAATTTTGCAAGTAATCTTTCACCACCTCTTCACATTATATCCGTTACCACTGGGACCTAGATTGCCTTTCTTTGCAAGGATATCTAAACTCAAGGGCAGAATTTAAAGAGGTACTAAATGCTAGCAGTGAAAAAGTAATCGTCTTCTAAGATGTGCCCTTAGATGAGGTCGCTGACCTGCCTTGGATAGCACCGCAATTACAAAGCGCAGTTTATTTCTTTTGAATGCTCAATAGGAGAGTATGAAAGAGCTTCTTCAACACTTTGTTTTCTATGAAGAAAAAATACATCAGAAAAGTATGGGAGAAGACGACAACACAAAGGCCAGTTACAGCCAAATGTTCAAGCTGAGAATTTGCTGCAGTGTGAATGAACAGAAGCCATTTAACAGCAACTTACAGGAAAAATATTATTGATTGCACGACCTGCTATCTGTTCATCCTTACTTTCTTCCTTTCAAGAATCTTTACAAAAATTTTTTAAAAAGACATTTTTTCTTCAAGTTCCCTTTTATTCCACCCACTGTTGTGCAGGCATAGCTGTTGTGCAGCTGCATACTGTACTTATTCAGGTAACTAATTCCACCAAGAAGCAGATGAAGATAATATTTACATTTTAGCTGGATTTTTGGACCTGCTTAACATTCAGCCATAAAAACAGATGAGCCAGCATAATGAGAGAGAGCACACTGGAAAATAACAACAACTACAACCAAATGTCTCCACCCCCCACATCATTCCTGCTGCAGTACTGTCTAACTACAGCCCAACATTCATACAGGGAAACATTAGTTTTACCTCTGCAGGATCGAGAAATAGAGGAAGAATAAAAGCCAACATCACTCCCACCTCCATATAAAACCCCAAAAGAACCTGATGATCTCTTTCCCCTGCAGTTTTCCATTGACTAAAAAAGCACAAAGGGAGTTAAAAGATTGCTTGGCTTCTTCTGGGGGCTAGCAGCTCATCCCCCCATAGTCAGGCATTCTGAACCTCAGAGGAGCAGCAAGGTTTTACGAATAGCTTAGCCTGCAGAGATGCTCTGAACTGCCTTCAAAAGCAGGTTTAGGGTGCTGTTCTGTACAAGTGCATCAAGCAGGCAAAGTGCTGTGCGGCTGCTGTCAGTTTATCATCCCTACATATCAACTTGACCTTGCTCATACTGGGGTACTCCAAATCAGTTCTTTTTGTGGCTGTGTTCTTGCACCAGGGAAGTTTTTGGACATACACTGGTTCACAACAAAAGATGACAAAAGCATGCAACTGAAACATTAACAATCCTCTATGTGTTTATTTCTAGACAATTGTTTGGGGCATTTCTGAAACAGATTATTTCTGGAAGTACCCACATGCTGAACTGAGTCACACACATCATTCGTGGTTGTTTGAGAACTGCCTGCTCATGTCAGAAGCTGTCAAGGTGTTCAAAGTCTGCTATGTACGAACCAGGAGGTACATAAGTCCAAAATGCATGCAGTTCATTTGAAGTTTGGCATTACCAGGATACGTCTGAGAAACATTTGCATTCTGTGTTCTTGGGAATATGGAAAGAAAAATGTACACATAGATAGCTGTGAATGGTAGGGCTGTTTATGTAAAGCAGGGTTCTTTTATGGGGTCAAAGGCCTCAGGGTGGGAAATTATTCAAATGAAAAATTCCTCCCTTGGGGATGGCAACAGTTTATAGCATTTTGTTGGGAAGATGTGCGGTGGTGTGCTCTTATCAGTGCCTGATATTTAAGCCTTTTCATCAGTAGGGAAAGGGCTTTCAACTAGATCTTGATCACGACATCTTGAGATCCACCAAAGCAGAAAACATTCAGTTGTGTAAGACTGATCAGTGGTCTAGCAATTGCCAAAATGAGCAGCTAGAAGAAATTGGTAAAGAAGTAGAAAAGATTAGGAATTTCCAAAATCCTCAAGTTAAATTTCTACGTATCTGCTAAAACATATACCTCCCAAATAGGAGATTTTATAGTTAGAAGAAGCGCAGAGGTCAAGCACTGCTGCAGCTGACAGTGAATACACAGCTCTGAATTTATGTGTAGATTAGCATTATGAAACACGAGAAAAAAAAGTAGCCTACTGTCTAACGTTACTGTCAGCATTCTCCAAACTGTTATTACCCGGACTACAAAGACACTTTTCTCTTTTCATATAGTTGGTTTTCAATTGTCCAGTGCAATTATAAAATCTTGCACTTTTAACAAAGCAGGCACCAGAGGGAGACCTGCACTTTAGTTCAAAATGCTGGCAGGAGCTGTTTAAAAGTGGACAATCAAAGCTTCTTGGCCAATGTGAGTAATAAGTGGCTCTGGGTGAAACTGGCTAATAGGAGCACCCAGAAAGCAACCAGTGTTGGGCAGTTTTCTCTTTCTAAACGGTCCAATAGACTTAAGAGAGTTCCATGAAGAAGAGCAGGTTCCCAAATCTCAGGCTGTACACAAACACACCTCAACCAGTTTGGCCATAGCTGTAAATGACCTGCTCTTTGCCACCTATGTCCTCAGCCTATCACCACATCCTCGTGACAGTAACCACTTCTCAAATCTTCTGACTGAGCTGCATATATAAGAACTACCTAAACATGTCAGTCAAAATAAGCCAGATCAGCTTAAGCAATTTAAATAACAAATCTTTCCTAACATGGCTCAATTTGACCGAATTGGATTAGGGAGAGCTCTCATGAGTAGCTCAGCTAGCTGACCAGAGAGACAAGTGACATCAGGCAGAGGGCAGTGATGAAATGTGGGTTGTTCTTCCAGTGCCATGACTACAGCTGAATTAGGACTGCAAATATATATATATATATACATAGTGAGTGGGTTACTTTTATTTTTCTTAAGCAAGGCAAGAGACTACAAGAAATACTCCATGGGCATGAAATACATTGTTCTTTTAAAAACAAGTACTCATCAGTTCAGGTGGGAGAGCCAACCTCTTCTAAAAAATATGTACTATCCCAGTAGGTTTTACTACCCAGAAAATTGATGCTCTGCACATAGAGTCAAGCAGACTAACTGGAATTCACACAGCCAGTTAAAGAGCAACAAAATTATTTCTATGAGAGGTAAGTCTGTTGGTGTGGTAACAGCTATCAACTCAATACTTAAACGACTGGATACAAGGTTTGCAATGATACTAATCTCAACTGTTAAACTGATGGGAACAGAGAAAAGCTAAAAGTACTGTTCGTCCTTATTAGAAGTACTCCCCCTGCTCCAGATTTTTCTAATTTTCCAAAAATTGGGAAAAATCATCAATTCCTCATATACAACCCAAATTAAGAAAAATATTGAACAGCAAAGAATTAGGAGCAAATTCTGGAATAGAACCAAAATTTGACCCTTCTCTCTTTTGTGAGAAAACAACAGACAGACTCAGCAAATTAACTTCTAGAACATTTGTTTTTCTAACTTCCAGATTTAGCACTTGGACTTTTTTTTTTTTTATAAAGTAGATATAACTCAAATTTTTAACTAACAAATTCATTCTAGATGGTTCTAACTACAAACAAAACGACGCTGGTATTTCAACTACCAAGTTATTATAATTTTAATATAATTTAGCACGCTACTTTAGAAGGTATTCCATTATAAGGAAGTTATTAAAATAATAGTACATTTAAAGCTGCCTAATAACGTCAGTCTTTTTGAGAAGTTGTATCACCTACAAAATTAGCATTAGCCTCTGAAACTCAGCAGACTGAACTGTCCCTAGGATTGAACCATCCCAAGGATGGTCTTCCATAGCTACTTAAAGCAATCCTCATGGGGCTGCCAAAATTTACATTGATGGTACTCATGAGGAAATTCAGCCTCAAACAAACTACATAAAATAAATAGGGGAGGATGTGAAGGGGAGGAGAATTTTCAGATTCCTGAACTCTCTAAGGTGATTCTGCATGAAATGCTATGTGCTCCAGAGTTTCTAGAGTGAACACCCAGCTGAGATGGTGGGAAGGCAAGATATCAACATACTTTGTATTTGCAATATGTGGGTATCTCTAGTGGCTGAGAATAAGGATAAACAGGAGAAACTGAACACACTGGTAACATGGTGGTTTTTTGGCCAATGGCTTTAGCTTCCTTCCTGGGAGCACCAAAGGGGGAAGCACTGCTTTCCACTGAAACAGTAGATTAGCTGTGCACCTTCTAGTTCTCTTTTAATTACTACTACAAACAGTTTTCTTCAACGAACACAGGATTCACGATCGACTCTTTGCACAAATTAGATGTAAAGAAAGAGATTTACAAACTCATAGGCAACCATAAACCTGGCATTTCCTCAATCTAGAGTGTTTGAATTTGTGATGTAAATAACAGTCTTTTTACAATGTGGTATAAAATCTCTAAAGAAAAGAACAGATGCTCAGACACAGCCTTTGCCCCACAGAGCTTCTACTTCCAAGGGTGCAAGAGTTTTATCAGATTTTTCAATCTCACACAAACAAAGGGCCAACCTCAGTATGGTTTGTTTATATGTACATTATTTGTCACGCAAGAAAAGTAACCATCTTACAATTCGGTGGGAACTGAATTTGAATTTTTTTTTGTTTGTTTGTTTTTGGCTTTTTGTGGCAACACAGACATTGCAAGTTAACTGTATTATAGAGCAGACTTGGTATTGTTTCTATTACATTGTATCACTTCATTTTTTTTAGAATATCAATCAAATAATCTTTCCAAAATGTCATACTATACATATTTAAAAATGATGAGCTACCAAAACTTGCACTAACATGAGGAACATTAAAATACTCTGTATGCTTCTACTAGACTTCCTAGTTCACTTTCAGGAATAATCAAAGGTTGGTCTGTTCTTAATCTGCTCCTAAGCAATAAGCAAGGTGCCACAATATTTAGTACCTCATGCTTGCTTTCCATTTTTGCACACACATTAATATGGGTGCAGGAAAGTGGTAGAGAGAAGATGGAAAACATTAGGCCTGACCAAATTTCATCACTTAGAAATATACAGCAACTGTACTTACAAGTTGCAACAGTGACAAGAAACCAAATTCACAGAGCTTTGCACGATGTGCAATTCACAGTCTCTCCTATTTGGGTCAAGTCTTCCTAAAATGGGTAAAAAGGTAAAACCACATTACAGGGAAGAGCATGGTAATTACAGAGGGAAGAGGCTTGTTTTCTTCCCAAAGGACGCATTACACACCTACGTAGACACACAGAGTAAGCATAAACTTTACAGCGTGTTCGAAATAGATCATGTAGAACTTTACATAAACAACTCACAATCTCAAAAAACACCTCACAAAATAACATTCAGAGACCACAACAAAGAACTACCTGGATGTTTATTTCTAAATGTGTATATTTCTAAATGATGCATAGTTTTGAGGCTAAAACAGATTTCCCTTCATATATCATTTTTCATCATGCTGTCTTTGAAAACCAAGATATATTAAATCTATGATCATTGTAGATCCTGAAAACAGCATGTCATCCATTCAAATTTTTTCAGTTTGATCATAGAATGGCTTGGGTTGGAAGGAACCTTAAAGATCATTGAGCTCCAACTTCCTGCAGTGGGCAGGATTGCCATGCATTAGATCTTAATTATGTTACCAATAAATGTTGTGAATTGAAGAATTTTAATTTACAGAACGCAATTCAGACACAAATTTAGTTTTAGAAAGCACTGAAGGAATCTAGAACTTTAACAGGGTTTGCAAAACCACTATCCAGAACAGGAGAAAGAACAACTATCTTACAATACTAAATTAGAGATGCTTAAAAATATTACATCTTGAATTAAGGAAATCAAATGAAAGGTTTTCTGATGAAAATTTTGGAAGCTCAAATCAAATATCTGAAAGAATCTAGACAAGCTGAAAAGCAACACTTTGACCTCAAACAGTACTTTAAAATTGCATTTTAAGTCACAGAAGTGTTCATGAAAAAACTTCTGGAAAATTACAACTTTGTCACTCAAGGAAAGTAGAATTTTCTACAAAGTCTTAGCATTTTATTCCTTCATCACAACATCCTTCATTCCTTCATATATAAGTCCAGGTTTTGCCCTTGGTTACTCTAAGGCAATAATCATTCTGGAATCTAACAAAACAGAATGTGGCAGATACTGAGAACAAGAGACAAAAATCTACCATGAACTGTTATGGAAAACACAGAAATTACACAAACAAAAAAATGAAATCTAAAAAGCTTGTGACATATCCACCTGCACATTCATCAAGGAAGAAGGTCTATTTAGCTTTTTAAGATATTGTTTACGAAATAACTGGAAGACTGAGCTCAAAAGCTGTGACATGGTTAAAAATAGTTGTATGGTTTAAACTCTTCTACTCACAGTGTTGTACATGAAGAATTATTCTCCTGGTCAAAATATTTGCCTTTTCAATGAGCTGAACTTTCAGGTCATCTGTTAACAATGTAGATTCTTTCCTGTCTAGAAGAACCTCATGTCCTCTCCTTTATCAAATAGCAGAGTATTGCTCCCAGCTGGTTGTTAGTTCACACAATTACCATGTTGAAATCCTTCAAAATGGTAGCCAGAAGTATGTAGTGCTTGGTTTGTGATACATTTTTATTTAATAAATCTCATAACTAATTTTCTTCTTAAAATACAACTTAAACTGATCATTGTGCCCTCTTCTCACCACCCCAGCCATACCTTTCCTTTCTTTTTTCAACCTCCTTTTTGTAAATATATGGACACGTGTTGAAGGGCACCTTTGATGCTGAAACATCTTTGCCATATTTTGTCAATGACTTGTGTGTTACCAAACTCATAGACTTAGCCATGTGAGGAGAGTGCAGTTTGCCTTCCTGTACAATATCACTCCATCATTCCTGCAACAGATCATCTTATTCTGCCTGAGCTAGAGGCATCTCTTTGCAAAGATTCACAGCTTTTGTCACTTGCATATTCAGAACATCCTTAAATAAATTCTTCTGATAGATAACTGCCTTCAGTTTTAAATTTATTGTTTCTAAAAGAAATATACTTGAGTTCAGCCTTCAGCTGCCATATTTTGCAATATTATTGACCACTACAATAAAGGTAATGGCTCTTTCTGAAATGTTTGGCCCCATATGCGTACTTGCAGGCTATCAGTCACCTCTTAAACTTCCATTTGCTAAACTTACTAGACTGGACTCTAGGCTCTTACTAAATACATCACATGTTTGTTCACATATTTCTTTCAAGGATTTTTGTTGTCCTTTATGTATTTTTCCGATTTTTTTCTGAGTTCAACAAGGGTGCTTTTCTGTATCTCAGCCTCAAACAGGATATCCTTTTCTAATATTACATCATTAGAAACATACTGCAAAATACAAATACACCCCATATCATTTCAGATCCCTCATATCCATACCAAAGAACTATAGAGTGCATTTTAGCTACTGCATCTTATCCGTGAAGAGTTAGCACTTTCTGAAGTACTACTCTCCAGCCTACATGTATGATCTTACTGTCTAGACATATAAATTTAGCTATATTAACACATGTTAAAACGATCTCCATTAGCTAACTAGAGAACATCCTTCAGTTATCAATCCACCAATTTTTTGCAGGTATGCATTTTGCCGGAAATCATATTCTGCTCTCCCCTTGGTCATTATCCAAGTCCTCAAAGCAATGGCCTGTGAAATCTCTATAAAATCCAACATGAGTGTCCTTCATCTATTGCTGCTTTATGATCTGTTCATTAACCAGCTTGAGTACTGTGTTCCATTTTGGTTCCCTCACTACAAGAAAGGCATCAAGGCCCTGGAGCACGTCCAGAGAAGGGCAATGAAACTGGTGAAGGGTCTAGAGCACAAATCTTATGGGAAGCAGCTGAGGGAACTGGGATTGTCTAGTTTGGAGAAGAGGAGGCTGACAGAAGACCTACCTGAAGGGAAGTTGTGGTGAGGTGGGAGTCAGCCTTTTCTCTTGTGTAATTAGTGATAGGACATGAGGGAATGGCCTCAAGTTGTGCCAGAGGGAATTCAGGATGGTCTTAGGAAAATCTTCTCCAAAAGAGCAGTCAGGCACTGGAACAGGGAGGTGTTGGAATCACCATTCCTGGAGGTGTTCAAGAAAACATTTAGATGTTGTACTGAGGGACCTGGTTTAGTGGGGGAAATAGTGGTGGTAGGCAGACAACTGGACTGAAAGATCTTGGAGGTCTTTTCCAACCATGGTGATTCTGTGGTTCTATGAATCTATATTTAATATATTCAATATTGGCCACGCTGACTTAGCAAAGAGCTAGATTTTGAAAATCAGAATACTGTGCAGTTCTACATCAAGCGCCTTACAAAAACATATCATAGCTGTGTGAATATCTTTGTTAACCTTTCAGCCTCAAAATGAAATAAATACAGACAAGTTGCATTCAGCATGAACAGTTGGGCAAGCACTGACTCTGCAGTCTTTCTTCTATTTTCTGCTGACAAGCTCTCATCTCAGCCTTTCCACAGTTCTACCTCTGATCATTATTGGCCTATCCAGTCTACTATCTACTATTTATGTTGCATCTTGGCCCATTCTATTTCATTTACACCTCTTGAAAATACTTAAAATTGAAGAAAAACAAAACATAAACCCAAATACCTTACATGTATTCTTAGACATGTATTATTGTGAAAATGCTGACTGCAGTAAAGAAAAACATTAAATTTGGTTGCTCCTAGCAGATAAGGCAATTTTTTTTTGTAACTTGCTGCAATCTTTGAATACAACATCCAGAACTTGCCCAGAGAACTAGTGTTTAGATTCACAGTAGGATTTCTAAAGAAACATAGAATCATATTTTTGCATTATTTTCGTTTTCTTTACTATTACTGTCTGTCTAGTAGACTAACATCACTACTAGCATTGTTTTGCTCTTAATAAGTAAGGTAATTTAAATATCGTTCTTAATCCCACTGACATAAGGTTCACCCCTCTCTCATGTTATGACAGCTTCATATCCGTCTGTATTGAATTTGCACTGTAAGAATTACAAACCTCCAGAATAATGTTTAATTTTAAAAGATGTAACTTCCAGACAAAATAGTTTTCTTTATTTTTTCAGTAAAATCTCTGCTAAATTATTTTTAGAAATCATCCTTTTGAAAAAAATGTGAGTATATATTGTTGGCAAGGGCTGTACTGAATAGAACTGATTTAAATATACAAGAACTACCAGTGCTGATTGTACTGGTGAAAGTTAAGAGAGCTTAGATCTTGGTTAATTTTTTTTCATAAAAGTAAAATTTTACAGAAAATAATCTCTTATTCTCAGAAAAGCATGACAAAAGACCTGAGGACATTATCAAGTCTAGGCAGGTTTTGTTAATGATCTCCTACTATAATCACTCTGAAATAGCAGTACGTATTTTCTCTGCATTCAGACGGTTAAAGAAAGATTCCTGTTCACATAACTGTTCCAAATGAAAGAGGTTACTCATCGAGACAGAGTACGTACCCAATAAAGAACATTTCTTTGATTTCTCTATCATCCGTTATTTCTAAGCGAACAGCACCTCTAATATTATTTTCCGCTCTTAGTATCTTCCATATAACAGTATATGACAACAGCAGGACTAGGGGAAATGGATCCAAGTTGAAGGAGGGAAGATTTAGGTTGGATGTTAGGGGGAAGTTCTTCACAAGGAGAGTAGTTAGGCCCTGGAACGGGCTGCCCAGGGAGGTTGTGGATGCCCCGTCCTTGGACGTGTTCAAGGCCAGGTTGGACGGGGTCCTGGGCAACCTGATCTGAATGTGTACGTTTGGTGGCCCTGCTAGGCAGGGGGGTTGGAACTACATGATCCTTGAGGTCCCTTCCAACCCGGGTGATTCTGTGATTCTGTGATTCTGTGATATAACAGTATATGTATACTGTTATATAAATACTGTTACATATATGTATTATAGTATATATATACTGATATATATATGTTATATATGCATATACATTCCTGATATTACTGAAGGAATAGAACAACACAAATCACCCTAACATATTTCACAAATATTAAAATTTGAAAGAGTTCTCATACAGTAAGAAAATAACTAGGATTCTTTCTTGTGTCCAAGAAGGGTCCTTTTAATTATGATAACTTTTATTCAGATCATATTTTGGGGAAATTAAAGAAAAAAAAAACACAAAAGAATCAGTGATGTATTCCAAGACTTGTCCAAAATAATTCATTAAAAATAAAAGTAGCACTGGATGTTATGAATCTGAGGAATTCTGACCTTCATGTCTGTAAAAAAATGTTCAGAACTTACAAAAATTTCAGAGGCAATTTTCTGTTCCTAAGAATCCAATTTGTTTAGTTGTCATTATCTTGCAAATAATTAGACACAGAATTCAATGAAAACATATATATAAAAGAACAAGTGCCTAGGCCAGACTGTCTTTTACATTAATAGCAGAATGGAACCACAGAAGAAAAGGTAGAAAGGGCAATGAGAAAGGCCTGATTTTATAATTTGATCCTACTCTTAATGAAGCGTGGCACTCAATAAAAACTGGTGCAGTGGAAGTCTGTTTGACTTGGTCATTTTCACCTAAGTAGTCTGAAGTGTTTGGGTGTATTTTTTTTATACTTTGTTGGCAAGTAAATTAATTTGAATGTATTGGATCGAGTTTCCAGATGGCGATCAACAGAATACTTTTTTTTCTGAGTGTAATCTTCTTCTGTGCTTTCAAATTATTTATTTAATGATATATATATATGTATATATATGTGTATGTGTGTGTGTGTGTAAAATTTAAATGAAGTATCAATGCCAATGGCTGGCAATGACATTAAATTGTGCTGGTTTAAAACTCAAGTACAGGTTTTAAACTCATTGCTGTGTGCACCTGTTAAAACAGTGAGTCATCTGAATATACCTTCATCCAATCCTAATTTCTGAGTGCTTTACTTCTGAAATAATATTTTAATCAATTTATTTTATGGTGTTATGAAATTGCATACAAATGTAGACTAGATTGCAGTAAGTACATATAAATTTTTAAATAAATGAAATTGTCTTTAGAACACCGAATACATAATCTAGGCTTTTTATAATCATATTCAACCTAAAATTACATTTCTTAATTATGAGCTACATGTAAGTAAATGACAGAATATTTTTGCTTAATATAAACAAAATATGGGCCTAACCATACACTGAACTGAGAACACTGGACTGGGGGCCCTTAGAATACTTGGCTGCTTTATAAATTCTCACTCAGTTATGAACACCTTTAATAATAAAGCACTAGCACTGTAGTCTTTCATATTAACTGCTATTATTCTTTCCTACCAGTTCTTATTTACATGTTCGAATGAACTGAAGAGCAACATGGCTTACTTTCCTTATCAGTTTTCCCACCTTCACATTTAAAGTGAAAATAATTTGCTCCTGCCTATGAAACTGAAACCAAAAGTCGTAAAAGCACAAGTTTTCCTACGCAAAAGCTAATGATGGTACCCACACTTTGAACTTTAATTCCATTGGAGAGACTAAATATAATATGTATTAATTGCAGCATTTTCAATGAAATAAAGCATAAACTGAGCTCAACTACTAAGAGACATGCTGTCCTATCCCAGTTGCTGTCCTATCCCAGTTCCTACTCACTGCCCATTCAATACATAACTAAAATAAAACTTAAATTAAAAAATAAATTATACTCTGAATTTCATTTTTATGCCACCCACAGCTTCAGGTTGGGTTTGCTCAACAACAGTTTTACCTCTCAGTGAAATTATAATATGATCCAGGTGGACAGGAAACAAACAAGCAAACAAACAAACAAAAACAACAAAATAGCCTCACATGACTGCAAGAGTTTTATCACTTGTGTTGGGCACTAAAAAGTAATGAAAAAATTCATCACATTTTCTAACTGCTGTGTTTAGTGTAAAACTTAGGAAAACGTTAATAAGTAATATTAAATATTAGCTATGCAAGCCTTCCAATAATTAAAGCTTATAAGCAGGAGGGAAATCAACTTCTTACATGGTCTGATAGTGGTAAGACAAGGGGGATTGGCTTTAAACTAAAAGGAGATTTAGGTGAGATGTTATGAGGAAATTCTTGGTGTAAAGGGCAGTGAGGCAGTGGCACAGCTGCCCAGAGAAGCTGTGGATGCCTCATCCCTGGAGGCTCAAGGCCAGGTTGGATGGGGCTCTGGGCAGCCTGAGCTGGTGGAGGCAGCCCTGCCCACAGCACAGAGTTGGAGCTGGGCGGGCTGCAAGGTCTCTTTGAACCTAAGCCATTCTGTGATTCTATGATATGACTGAGAATTAACTGGAATCCCAAACTGTTGCAAGCAGGTCTTTACCATGCCTATATCAAAATAGAAGTGCAAGTGGCCCAAAACTACCTGGTGCAGAACAGGTTTGTCCTCAGCTCTGACATGATGACCTAGCACAGCTTCTTTGTCCCACAGCTTGCCCTCCAAGTGTCCCCAAAGGATGTGGATGCTCTTCCAGAGTCAGCACAAGTCAAGGGCAAGCAGCCCTGTGGCCATACCACAAAGCAGTATATTGAATTAGCCCAGCTTAAAATGCAATACACTACTGGACAGATGTTTTTTAACTGATCAAAGTCTGCTTTGATCTGCTGCAACCAACCCAGTATCTACCCAGTTTCTTCTATCTTCCTTCAATCACAGCATATGCAACAACCATCACAAATGTTGTCAGGATGGGCAAATTTCCTCCCCCTCCCCCCTGTTCTCTGTGTGCTTTCACTGAGGCTGTTCTGTGTACACTACTTGCCCATACTCTAACAACCTTGGACACATGCTTTATCATATCAGCAGATATCTCTACAGCTACTCACTGAAACACACAGAGGAATGGTTCAAACCAAAGTAAAACTTCTGGAGATAAGCTTTTTTGTTGTTTAATTGTGCCAGGCTAATTTTTCAACCCTTTTGAAAAATGGCCAAGTTTCTGTTGTGGTTCAATGGAAGAAATGGCTGAGATGTCTGAGGAAGGAGCTGCTGAAGTCAATAATAATGTGCTGCCATCCAAAATCCTTCGGAGTTTAAGGTTAAAAAAAAAAACATTAAGTACAATTATGGTTTAAGAACACAACTTGATCAACCACCCAGACAATTGTCACTAAGATAAAAAAACAACCCTTGCTTTACACCACAATAGCTCAGTGCTGTCCCTAAATCCAGCTTCAGTAGCACAATCCCTTAACAACATTCACCTACTAACACACTTTACAGTCTCAAGGGAAGGCCTGTGATGAAGAAGTTGAGAACTATCCTGCAATAGGTTCAGAAGACTGTAGGGGGAGAAAAGTTCAGTGCTCGGCGTGTTGCAATTTAAGCATATTTAACAGAACTGACTAAATGAACCAGAGTAGCCTTTCTATACCTCTTTGTAGAGAAAGGAGATAAAAGTTTCAATTCTGATGACCTTCTAGAGAAATTTATTTGGAAGGTCTGAATGGCCGGATGAGTCTCATCACTGATTACAGAGAATATCAAAGATGATATTGCATGCTAGCTGAATACTTCTTCACAGTTAGTTAAAGAAAGAAATAAATAAAGCATAAAAGGGAGAGAGCTTTGTCTGTGACCTGTACTTCTACTTGTAGCTTCTCTCTATAAGACTCGATTAGATTATTTTATTCTAAGATGTTCTGACCATATTTACTTTAGAAAAACAAACAAACTTTAAACTGCTCGCATTTTGACTCAAGTAAAAGATGAACAATTAACAATCTAGCAATCACCTCTGAAATACTCAGGCTGACTGGTTTGCTCAGTGCTACATTAGCTGTCACAGAGGAAAAGAAAGAATTACACTTTTCACGACAGCATTCAGGTATCCTAATGATGAGATCCAACATTTTCTCCCTACAGAACCTGCCAACCCATTTGCCAAATTCTACGAAAGATGAGGTAGTTCTAGCAGAATATGTCTTTCTTCCACTTCGTAAGAAAGTTCCAGTTTCTTGCTCAGAAAAATAAAAATCATCCTTACTTCACAATCAGTAGAGAACTGATTCCACTCTGAAATTGTACTTTTCTGAATAAGTCAGATGGAAAAAGCTTTATCTTGTGGTTTGATTGAAAACGAGAGAAACATCTATCGGGAAGAGGCTGGGAAGGCAGAGCTCAAACATTTGACAAAAGGAACAAGTTAATGGATAGAGAGCAGTTGCTTAGTGAAAAGCAGAATATAAAGAGTTATCACATGGTTCCACAGTCCAGCCACCACTTTCTTCTTCCACTTATTGTAAATGTTATGTCTCTGTATACTTTAAGACTTGATTCAGCATATAAAGATCCAAAATTTCTTCCCTAAATTTAGTCATCACTGTTCACATCTTAATCCAAGCTTCTTATATATGAACAAGAAAAAAAATAAAGTTAGAGCCATATAAAGCATTATTTTACTAATGGAAACAAAATGACACACAGACACACACATATATATACATGTTAGAATAATTCGTGTCATGAAGTCCCACTATTTATAAAAATGCTCACCAGGAACAAACAAATAAGCCAAACAACATTTTTTTACTTGTCAATAATAATGTCATAATGAAGGAAATTATTTTGTATGCACGCAAGGACTTCATTCTGTTACATCTAATAGCTTTAATTAGAGAGATATATGTTCAAGCACAGGTGATAACATTCTTTAGAATAAACTTAGTTGTAATTACTTGAGTAATGACTTCAATGTTGAATAATTCAATTAATATTGAATATGTTCAAATAACAGTCAGTAATAAAGACAGAGACCTCACATGTTAGAGACCAATGCCAGTAAAGTATAAATAACAACAATCTTCACTTATGTTGAAGATAAAGTGTATCTCGCACTGTTTTAACTGTAATTTAACCAACAACTGTCCATCCTTCATCGCTTTTCAGTATCTGAAGGTATGAAAATTGGAACAAATAATTTCATCTGGGTGATCAGAGGCAAATAACATAGGAATAGGTATAAACGGGCAACAGAAAAAATGTTTCATCTGTTACTGCACGTAGAGTATTCAAGGGATCAGAAACAATACAATGTCCTACTATAATCCTGTCCTCTCACAAAATCCATGTTTTGTCACTAATGCTACCAGAGAGAACTTCCAAAACATCACTTCATTCAACATGCCTTGAAACAGGTGAAACACCAAATAAGCAAAATTTAACTTACAATTGACACTGATACTTATAAATAGATGGTTTCAAAAACAAGATGTACCTGAAGAAGCATTTTAAAAAATCCAATAAAATACAACCAATCCTGCTATTTAGCCTTCACTGATGAGAATGAAGAGAAGCATGGCACAGTTTGCATACAATTAAGATGGGTATGCTGTCTTCTATGATTAAACATTCTTACAATGCCACATCTCAAAGAAGTATCCTTAAACAAAACAATTTATTTCTAATTCAGAAGGTAATATTTTAGTGCTGAGCAGTTTAAATAAATAAGCACTAATCTCAGGAGATTTGATGAGTATAATGTGGTAGGAGAAAAAAAAAACCAAATCAATTAAGCAGCTACCCTGATATGAGATGCCTGCAACAAGGATTAAATAGGATCTGAACCGTTCACGGAACTTTTGAAACATGAAGGTACTTCATTTGCCATCAGCACCTCGGAAAAATGATTTATTGTTACTGACCATTACCATGTGGGTATCCTGGTAACAGGGGATGTTTGAGAAGGTGGAGATGCTGAATGCCTTCTTTGCTTTAGTCTTTAATGCCAAGTCCACTGTTAGGAAATCCCAGATCCCTGAGGAAAACTAGAAACTGGAGAAAGGTTGACTTCCTCTTAGTTGAGAAGAAGCTGGTCACATATTGGTGATGGAAAATCAATGCATTTAAATCCATGGGCCCTGATGAGTTTCAGCCAAGTGTGCTGAGGGAGCTGACGGAGGCGGTTGCTGAACCACTCTCTATCGTCTTTGAAAGGCCTGCCTGAAGACTGGAGGGTAGCCAGTGCCACCCTAGTCTTCAAAAAGGCCAAGAAGGAACCGAGCAACTATGGGTCAGTCAGCCTCACTGCTGTCCATGGGAAGGCAATGGAACAACTTGTTGTGGATGTCATCTCCAAGCAGGTGGAAGAAAATAAGTTTATCAGGAGTAGTCAGCATAGGTTCACCAAGGGGAAATTTTGCTTGACCAATTTGGTAGCCTGTAATGATGTCATCATCAGCTGGATAAACGTGGGGAGAGCAGGAGATGTTGTCTACCTTAACTTCACCAAAGTGTTTCACAGTCAGAAAATCCTTGCAATGAACCTTAGCAAGAGTGGGATAGATGAGCAGACAGTGAAGTAGATTAAGAACAGGCTGTCCAATGGAGCTCAGGGGATTGTGATCAGCAGAGTAGAGTTTAGTTGGAGGCTTGTAGCAGGGTTCTCCAGAGGATGATTCTGGGTGTGGTCTTATTTAACACTTTCATCAATGACCTGGACGAAGGGATAGAGTGCAGCCTCAGCAAGTTTGCGATGATGCAAAGCTGGGAGGAGTGGCTGACACACCAGAAGGCTGTGCTGTCATTCAGCAAGACCTAGACCTAAAGATCAAGTTCAGAAGAGGGCCATAAAGACGATAAGGGGCCTGGAGCATGTCTTGTATGAGCAAAGGCTGAGAGACCTGGGGCTGCTCAGCCTCGAGAAGAGAAAGCTCCTCCTTTTAAAGTGAAGGAGTCAAATTGTAGAGGGCAGATTCTTTTCAGTGGCATGCAGTGATAAAACAAGGGGAAACTGGCAGAAATTAGAATGCAGGAAGTTCCACACTAACTTAAGGAAGAACTTATTTAGTGTATTTAGTGTGAGTGATGGAGCATTGGAACAGACTGCCCAGAGTAGCTGTGGAGTCTCCTTCTCTTAAGATATTCAAGACCCACCTGGACACTTTCCTATGTAACCTTCTATAAGACACTGTTATAGCAGGAGGTTGGACTCTAAGATCTCCAGAGATTCTTTCAAATCCCTATAATTTTGTGATTCCTTGATGATCAGAAATGATCTGGGTAAAAATATAGCTAAAATTAATTCTCTGGAAATTATGCCTCCCAAAGATTATGCTCTATTAAACTAGTACTGGACTTCTTTATTACCTTATCTCATGTATGTTTCTTTTGAATTACAATAAAATAGATATCATACAAGAGTCCTTTAATCCCCCTCTCAATACATAACTTTTTGTATAAATGAAACAAAATCAGGAAGTACTATGCATATGAGCCACACAATGAAAATAAGAAAATCTGAAAAGAATTTTGGAAGTTGGGCTTTAACCCCCTTGTTATAAACAGCTTGGAATGCAATGAGTTTAAATTTTAACTTTGAATCTTCTGACCTTACTGGATCATAAGTGAAAATTGATTGACTCTTCTAAAACATTCCCTTGTGAGTGTTCAGACATAACTATTTTTTCAGCTGTAAAAGACAGTAGGTAGTTGTTTCCATGGAAGTCCAGTCTTCCAGAGGAAGAGAACCTACAGTGTCACCTTCAGAAGGCATTAGAACTCATCTATCTAGAAATGCTCACTCAACTGACTGCAGTGTGCTTTAAATACATTTGTTCAAAATGAATATGTTTATGGTCTAATTCCACAGAAAAGTGCACTAAGAACAAAAACTCAAGATTCTCGGTCTGATGAAAACATCATTGCTTTTACTGTCCTTGTGTTTCTTAATTCTTAGAAATATCTTCCAATCAAAGATCACATCTGTTCCTTATCTATGACCCAAACAAGCATATCTCTACCTGTAACCATGAAAAGCCATTTAAGAGCTACCAAACAGTTACTGTATGGCTCTGACTTTTCTTCCTTTGGAAGAGTTTTCCACAAATCTTCCAAATTTAAGAATGATTACACTCTAGTAAAACTTTCATGTTTACACTTACAAAGTACTATTCACTTCAAATAATGGGATTAATTCCTGAAAATTGTTATGACAATTTGTTTCTTTCTATGACCATACTCCTCTCTCTAACTTTTCTAAATTAGCAGTCTGCTCATTCAAAGCAGTTATCCAGACCTTATTTTGGGATACAGACCTTATGCATATCAAGTCTTCACAAAAGTTTTTGCAGGCATCTAGAATATACACAGCTGGTGATGATATTTGATTTTATCTAGAGTTTGTACTTCTGTTTTGCTTGACCACATGTCATAATAACCTCTTCTTGAAACCTTAGCTTCAAGTTACTACTTTGCTAACAGCAACTTTTTTAATGGTTATGACTCAGATAAGGTTTGTAGTTAAACTCTTCCAGTTGAACAAGATCGCAACACGTGCTTAGAAACGAGGTCTGAAGGGAAGAGGACAGACGTTTAGCTTGATACAGAAGGTGAGAGATCTGGCAACCATACCATGCTCCCACTTATCCCATGTCCTACTGACACCATGAAAAATGCTGGATGTACAAGGCAATGATCTTTGCTCAGGGATGCCTGCCCACTCTGGAGTCTGCAGCAGCCCTTGGCCAATGTGTGCAGGGCATCAACACGGTTCCAAACACCTGGAGACCTTGGATTACACTGCCCAAGTTCTAGGAGCCAAAGCTGAAATCTCCCTTGGCCCCAACAAAACCAACCACAAAAGCTCCCAATGATTACCACATTTCCCATTTTTCCCTTCTGCTGTTAGTAATTACTGACCAGTGATAGGCATCAGGATGCTGAACTGGGCAAATCTGTTGTGGTGATGCGTACAGTCTTACATTCTCATTATTTCTTCAAGACACAGTTCCAGGTCCGTTAGTTTTAACCTTGTACATGACCTAGCCAGTAAAATATGACTGAAGAGTCACACTGTGCTGGCACAAGCTGTATTTTATACGTACAACTGAGGAAAGTCAGGTGCTAAAATTAAACAGAACAACTCTAAGGCAGCAACCAGTCAGACCATAATGCAGATAATTTTCCCGAAGTTACTTGGAATCATTTTGAACCCGTAATAAATCTACATTCAAGTGTAATCAACATACAGATGATGCTTCACTTAATAACCATGTTTTATGGGAAGAACTTCAAAAACTATAGGCTTTTAAATATCTCCTAAATAAAACATCCATCACACCACAGTGTCAGGGAAGAATTTTACAGCTGAGTTATACCCATTTCAACAATAAAAATGTACCTCAGTGTTCCCCTGCTTACATATCTGTGAAATGTACCTCCAAACTTCTTCTGAGATTAAAAACCAAGCATATGACTTAAATTACTGAGAAGCTGTGAAACATTCAGAAACTGCAGTGGTGGAAGAGTTTGGAGAGGCACAACTATAGATGTGGTTATGCCACTTAAAACACACATTCATCTTTCCCCGCTAATGAAAAAAAAAAAAGAGAGAAGAGAACAAGTCATCAGACAAAGCACGGTCAAGAAGCTGTACTAATTTATTTCATGCAATATGATTATAAACTGTGCAGCCTCACTGAAGAGTCATATTAAGCCCGGTGTAATTATTCAGTAAATAGATGCTTAGTTGAACACTTTAATGCTAGCAAAGTGGCTAAAATCACTTAAAGTCATTTTTCCACAAATACAAACAAAAAATCCTCAACAATTCTGCAGCTATTGGTGTGCAGTGTTATCACATGTCATCCAGCCATCCCAAAAGAACAGAATCTAATGGGACTTATGCACTCTTCTTTCACTTTTCATGTACAGTATGTATGTACTTCCATCAGATAACCAAAAATAATACATCATGCAGTGACACCAGATTGGGAGTTCATTACAGTGTGTTATGAGTAGCATTATAGATCTGCCTATCAGTTATATCTAACAGATCTGCACAACCAGCTATCACATATTTAGGAAGTCATTCTAGTTGCCAAAGCTTTGTATCAAATACAATCCTTGCAAGCAAGGAATACTTCTCAGATAAAAATGACACCATAACTGTCAGTAACTCATTTTTCCCATGGCTTGGCACAGGTCAGAGCATGCTGCAGTGGTCAGGAATAAACTAAGCCATACCTACTGAGAAGTCAAAAGGGAAATACTGCATCACTGATACTGTTCCAGCTATGCCAAGCTTCCTGAAGAACAAGAGGCTGCATGTGATGTGTCTCGTTAAGTTCTTTGTATCCAATAATTTTTCCTCATTTGAGAGGTACTGAGTGTAGGCACACTGGTAGCAAGCATCTGTGACATTACAGACTTGTAAGCTGGAAGTAATTGTTCTGTAACTCTTAAGTGCAACAATACTGCATTCGTCAACACCTCTGATTGACCCAAAACATCAAGAAATAAAATCTGTTTTCATAATGTATATGCATATTAGATGTACATGTGTGTACAAAACAGTTTTGTACATTAAAAAAACCACTCATTTTCTGTGAATCATTTGCAATCCTACACAGGTCACAGGTAGAATTTAACTCCTTTGGGAACTTGGAGTACAGAACAGCTACTGCAGTCCTGCCAAGCCAGCAGCACAGCAGAGGGGCATGATGTACTGAAGGAGTTGGGGCTTGGGCACTTGCAAGGCAGCAGTGGAAGGGGAGGCACTGAGGCCTCCTGGGCTCTGTCAAGAGCTCTGGGACAGATTATAAGAGATATTGTAAAGTGATAAGGACAGTGTAGCAAGGGACGTGGAAAAGAATACAGTGGTGATTCCATTCTTAAGGTTCTCTTGCATTAGTTCTGTGATTTAAAAGAGTGACATTGACGAAAGAGGGATCAAGCTAATCCTCAACTCTTTTCTAAATTAGAAGTACAGTTTCTACTCTTGTTCAGGGTCACAGGATGGTTTTGATTGGAAGAGACCTTCAAGCTCATCTAGTTCCAACCCCCTTTGCACTGGCAAGGACACAAGTCCCATCTATATTGGCCTTAAATACTTCACGAGATGGGGCAACCACAGCTTCCCTGCAACTTTTCTGCAATGTTTCACTGCCCTCAATGTAAAAAATTTCTTCCTTACGCTCAGTGTAAATCTACCATCCTCCAATTTAAAACCATTGCCCTCTCTCCTGAAAGTCTTTCAATCTTCCTTATAAGCCTCCCATACACACTGTAAAGACACAGCGAGGTCTCTCAGGATCCTTTTCTTCTCCAGGCTGAACAAGTGCCGCTCTCTCAGCCTGTGCTCATGGGAGAGATGCTACAGCCCTTTCCTCATCCTCAGAGGTCTCCTCTGGACCAACCCCAAAAGCTCCACATCATTCCTGAGCTGGTGGCCCCAAAGCTGCACCCAGTACTCCAGCTGGAACCTCACAAAGGCAGAGCAGAGAGGGACAATTCCCTACCTCTCCCTGCTGGCCACCTCTCTTTTGATGAGATACTGTTGTCCTTCTGGGTTGCAAGCAGACACCGCTGCCTCATGTCCAGCTTTTCATCTACCAGGACCCCCAAGTCCTTCTCTGCGGGGCTGCCCTCAAGGAGTTCTTCTTGAGGTCCATGCTCATATCTAGGATTGTTCCAAGGGCAGCACTTTGCACTTGCTTAGTCAAGCAAATCTCTCCTTCAACCATTTTGAAACAAGCAGTAACATTCATGCAACATTTTGTCAAAAAAAAACCCGAACCATTCAGTCACCACGGCGCACCAAAAATAAGATCCCCTTTATGAAGAAATGCCACTGATGTTTAGCCAAAATCTTAGGAATCGGCACAAAAGAAACAAGAAGCAGGAGATCTGTCCCAAGATATTTCAAACTTCCTGCAAAACAGGTTGAATAAGAACAACCCATTTTAATGGGAAAACAATTGCTACAGCCCAAAAGTGCAGTATTAATTTTGTGTTAATATCAGTTTTTCATCAAGTGTTCATGAAAAATTACAAGTTGCAGACTGTAGACAATGGAAGATTCAACCTTTCTGTTAACTTACTTAGAACAAATGTTTAAACTTTCCTCACACAAAACGTGACTACAGTGTAACTGGGGCTGTGACACAAACTTTACTTTTAAATTGATAATTTCTGTGCAGGAACCAATTTTCAACTAAGTGACAGCATTTCTCCTTCAGTTTTCTATATTCTGCCATTTCAGAAATCAGCACAGTAGTGATAAACAACCCACGGTATCAGAAGCTGTTTTATTTTTTACTTTTGACCACTGCTGCATACGTTATTGCATACGATATGCTATTATTTGGTGGTCAAACTTGACCTACACACTAATGCGAGGCTACAGGACTTCGGTCAGGTGCGTCACAGATGGGTTTCAGTTTGTAATTTCACCGTCTTGGTAGAATTTAGTGTCAAAGGCTTTAGTTCTAAAAATTAAAACAAAAATACCAAATCATCATCTGAAAGGAAGTACCACCTTGAGAACACAAGACATTGGGGTGAAAAAATGCATATGTGTATAGCAAGACACTTGAAGAATTAAAAAAAATAAGTCCATCCATTCCATAATTTACAAAAATAATCATAATAGAATTACAGGACTTAAATATGTTCATCTTTGATATTTTCATGAATATCGATGAAGTCACCTTAAAATGCTAGGTTTACGGGCAATGTCAAGGTAAAATATATAGTGAAGAAAACACCAATGCACACATGAACTTGCCAAGTTTACACAATTTGCTTTGCTTGCTTCCTGGTAAACCTCAAAAGGAATGTTTTCATCCGAACAGCAACTGCAGCTCAGGTCTAACTACAGTCTCTCAAATGGATCAATCCAGCAGACCATGTATGTGTTCACCCTGTATGTATAGCTAGAGGGAACACTTGGTTGCTTGGTAATCATCTTGCTATCATCTCCAACAGGCAGAGAATTTTAGTACATTTCCTCTGCAGTTAGTACAGAAATTATTGAATTTTAGAAGATACTCCGCCAAACTCGGCACAGCTTTAACACTGTGCACTTCAGTACCGCCACTGGTGCTCCTGGCTGATGCACAGCTGTCCTGGGAAGCACCTTCCTGGGATCACTTCCACATTTCATCAAACAAATCCATCATGCCAACCACAATTCAGGCTGACTTTAATCCCAGATGTGATAGCAAGCATCTGCCTGAGAAGGTCAAGTGATATGACTGCTGAGGCAGCACAACTGCAGCTGCTTTCCAGATGAACCACCTACATGGTGTGGTGATTGTACTTCTAAGTACACCAGGGAAGATGATGAGAACAAGCGACAACCTTGCAACAGGTGGGGAACCAGACAATAAAGCGAACTTTTCACAGTGTACAAGAAAGTAGACCTAGCACTTGCTGACTTCTCAAAAAGTACAGAAACACAAAAGGCATGGATGAAGAAAGATGTCTTAAAATGTGCCTAATGACACAAAATTCAGGAAAAAGGAGGGGGAAAAAAAAAAAAAAAAAAAAAAGACAGCACTTTTGCTTATATTTTCCCTTAGCTGTCTTGTTCACCAGTTCCTCCGACTCTGTCCACCTCACCAACATGTTGTCACTTGAAAAGTCAAACTTGCAAACGGAAGCACTATGTTCTTAGCCTCACCCATAAAGGCTGGCAAGATTACTAAGTATTTCATTTTCCATCTAGAAAGGACAGCCTCGTCGATGCTTTTTGCTACATGCTTCACATTTCCTTCAGACCATCTCCCCCCTCAAAAAATATATATCCGGTCATCATTACCACAATCCCAAGAAAGCTGAGAAACAAACATGCAGGACATACAGTCAGCCCAACAAAGCCACTCTTTCAGCCTGCAAGAACACTTCTTCCATGTTTCTATCTTTCAATTCCCAATCACTGGCCTACAGTTAGGCTCCCTCTCTCCAGAGATTATATCACATCCACAGTAAAAGTAAAAATCAACCTACAAACAACAACTAATCCACTTTTTTTTTTTAATATATATAATTTATTTTTATTATTACTTTTAAAGGCACTTACCTTCATTTTTATTGGTTATACAAAGATTTCTCTCTTATATTTTGGAAGAACCACAACACCTATCATTCATATTTAGCCTAATACTCTCAAATAGATTACACACTTTTTTTTTGTTCAAAACACACCATCAAGATCCAAAAGAAAAAAATAAAGATAAACCAAATTGCATTAAGACTTCAATAACCAGACTAAAAAAAATACTGTATTGCATTCATTACAAAGAATATATCCATGAAACAGTCACTCATACATGGTAACTCACAGAATGTTTAGATTACGTAATGTTCAACATTTCAGGTCCACTTGCAGTTGTGTACTTCCCAAGTAAGTATTCACTACATTTAAATTATCTGTGATTTTCATAAATTGCATTACAACATAAAATTTGTCCAAAACAATCAGCAATTTAGAAAAAAGATTGCAAAAAAGACAGTTTGACAGCTTGACCACATGCAAGTCCAAAAGCATCTACAATTTTAGCACCTCCAATAAACTTTGCACTTAACAATGAAACAATGTTGACTGATTTTAAAACTAAACAGAGCAGTTTATCACTTCAGGTGTTTTGAAAAACAGGCATCTGCCCAAGGAACTGCACACCTATCCTGCCTAGCAAGAATGACTATGGTCAACGGCCTACTGGAACCTTTCACAAAGCCAACACTTCCAACACAAGTCAACCAAGCAGTGGTCACGGTTAACTTCAGCCCTATGTCCAGCAAACAGTTTTTCTGGTCACACTTACGCCTATCAAAGCCAACAACCCATTGTTGGTCATTGAACAAATCCAGAAAGATGCAACATTCAAGTACTAGCCACAGCATGGTCTGCAAACCCAACTCTTCCAGCCTGACAGAACTTTTCCTGAAGTCAAAGCAAAGCCGGGACAAATTTCCTCTATGGAGAGCAGTCTCTAAATTTCTTGCCTACTTCCAGGGATCATCCCTTTGAGACTGGCTTAAGCCATGCAATGAGGGTGGGGAAACTTGCCAAAGCAATTAGCCATGATCTATCTGCCTTGGGAACATAGGCCTCTAGTCTTCCCGTCCATCAGTTCAGCACCTCCACTCGGCACTCGACTCGCTTAGAACACCATCCCTCAAAGAGAGCCTTCCACCTCAACACGGGGGTGCAATCCCACCGGTGAGATATGAGCACACCACCAGCACGGGAAGCCATCGCCTTCTGTCAAGTGTCCTGAAGGCCGGTCGGCTGCTTTGACCTTAGCATTCCAGCCCATGGATATAAATATTTTTTACTGAGTGCTGCCGAAATGCCCATTACCCACCAGATAAAAGCGTTTTTGTTTGGTGGAAGACTATTTATTCAACCGAAAGACAAGAAAACGACAACCTCATCTCAGCTCCCAGGGATGACTTCTTGCAAAAATAAAAACAAGGAAGTTAAATCCAAGAGGACCATCATGCTTTTCAATTAAGGGCAAGGATGTGAAATTGACACACTCGGGACAGGAAATTCGAAGTCGTACCCTCCCGTGTCCCCCAGAGCCGACGGGCGGGGGATGTCGTGCGGATCCCCGCTCCCCGCACCGCCCCGAGTTCTCATCGCGGCGTTTCGCACGGCGGCGGCGCACGATGGTGGCACGGGACTCCGGGACGGAGACGGATCGGGGCCGAGCCCCCCCCAGCCGCCGCACGGAGAGAACTCGGCGCGGCGCTGCGGGCTGCCCGGGGGGCTGTCAGGGCGCTCCCTCCCCGCTGCCGCCGGGCCGAAGTGCCGTGCGGGCGGCTGCGTGCCGCGGGGGGGGGGGGGGGGTTGGGGGGGGGGGAAGGGGGGGAGCGCAGGCCACGGGCAGCACTTCGCCGTCTCCTCCGTTCGCTCACATTTCCGTCCTCCCCCGGCGGAACCGGGGAGGGGAGCGGGGCGGGGGGCCGGCGGCTGACGGGGCCCGGCGGACGGGGGAGATCGGAGCTCCACCGCGGGCGGGGCGGGGTGGCCGGCGGGGCCGGGGGTAGGGCGGACGCCCGGGGGCTGTTACCTCGTAGAGTTCCTCGGAAGCCATGCTGGGAGCCTCACAAGGTGGAGTTGGGTGCTGGTTTGGAAATACTTTGTTCCAGTTGGTGTCCGTGTGGCCTCCTCTTCTCCCTCCTCCTCCCCCGTCTTCTCCGTCGCTCTCCTCCTCCTCCTCCTCCTCCTGCTGCTGCTCCTCTCCTCCTCCTGCTCCTCTTCTTCTTCTTCTTCTTCTTCTTCCTCCTCCTCCTCCTCCTCCCTGCGCGTCTCTCTCCAGCGCAGCTAGCAGCTCCGCTCGCTCCGTGCCGCTGAGGTGCTGCTGCTGCTGCTGCTGCTGCTGCTGGCGGCGGGGCTGTGCGCACCGCAGCTGCGCAACTCGCTCGCTCCCCGCTCGCCCTCGCGCTCTCCCCCTCGCGCACCCCGCCGGGCGGGCACGCACGCACACACGCGCGCTCACACACACCCGGGCGCGCACACGCGTGCGGGCGGGCGCGCACACGGCGGCGCGCCCCGCACCCCCACCCCGCTGTCCCCGGCCGGCTCGCTCGCTCGCTCCCTCCCCAGGAACACTAATCGAGCGCAGAGAGAGCGCCACACGTAACCACTCCGCCCCGGCTCCCGCCGCCCCCAGCACCACCATCCTCCTCCTCCTCCTCCTCCCCGCGCTTTGATCTCCCATTGTCCACCCGCCCGGGTCCGCGGGAGGGCGCGGGGCGCGGAGCGGCCGTCTGCGGGGCCGCCGCCCGCTGCTGCGGGACGGCCGCGGAGTTCCGAGTCGCCCGCCCGCACCAGCCCCGCTCCGACCCCCGCTGGGCCCAGCCCGTGGCGAGTGTCCCCGTGCGTTTCCCGGCCCGCAGAGAGTTGGCAGAAGGTCCTTCTGAGCCAAGGACGTGGCGAACGTGCGAGGGAAATGGGCGAGAGGAATGGTTGGTGCTCACGGATCCTTGCCGACCACAAGCCCCAGTCTTGAGTCTGGCAACTGGCTGTGTTTGCGGTGTTAGGGAAGGCCACACTGAGGCCTTGCTGGCATGAAGGTCGAAGGAAAACAGCTGAGCTCTTGACTTTCGTGGGGCCGGCATTAGTTACTCCATGCAACTTGCCACCAAGGATCTCATTTGGGGTGTTCCATGGGGAACTGCGCAAACAAGATGCCTTGTAGTCAACTGCCGACTTGATGGACTGGATGCCTCGTTGTGCCAAGTCAGACATGAAGAGTCACTCCTTCAAGAGCAGAATCTGCAAGGTGGTGTTTCTGGTCTTAAAAGATAGAAGGGTGGGACAAAACCAGTCAGACCAAGCTCAGGACAAGAGCTGAACCATATGGAGGCATTCATCCTGATGTTTCTTACCCTGCTCTGCACCAGGAAGCCTTACTCTACTGCAGAACAGCACAAGTTAAAGCAGAGTTCAACACATTCGTGTGGTCAGCCCACACACTGACTCAACCAAGTCTTGATCAAGTTACCTCTTGTTTTTGTAGATAGCTTTTTTTCTCTTTTTTTCCAAAGGCTTTGCAAAGCATTTCAGATGATCCTCAATATTCTACTTTGATAAACAAGTTTTGAACTGTTGTTCAGCAGGTGTCCGCTTAGAAAATGTTGATCCGTTTGTGAGATTTGGATAAGTTACATAGAAAGAGATGGAAACTCTTTTAGTGGACATCGTTTACCCGTCCATTCTTAGTTGCACATTGTTTGCCTCCTCTAGGTCAATGTTCTTCTTCCAGATGACTGAAAATCCGACCTTATGCGGGACTGCCAGACAGACACTATTTGCATAAATAAAATACTTGCCACCTCTCATACTTTTGTAATTTCTTAACTAGTCTACGGGAAGTTTAGAGCAGACCTATGTTTAAACAACCTCTTCAGGTCTTCAAGACTCGGGCTTAGACTAAGTGTCACCTTGAGCTGAGCATTTACTCACAGTTCCTGGGATGTGTCCTGAATCCTTTCTGACTGTACTCAGCATGCCATCATTATTGTAGTCATCTTTTGAAGGATGTTTTTTAAAGTAATTTGTGCTCATGTTTTGGCAAAGAGATGGCATCAGTGATTGCTGAAGATGTTACTTTGCTTGCAAGGCATAAGAATAGAACACAGAAAGTTCATCTTATTTTTTTTTCTAAGGGTTTTACCATTGAAGTCAACCAGATCTTAGGCATTTTGTTCTTCTGGATGACTAAAAAGAAATGCAGTTCATCAGTATTGTTCTATTTTTAACACTTCAAGGAAACAATAAAAGCTGAGTTATTACTAATTTTTTATGTTTCAATCATCCTCCTCATTTTGTCTTCAGTGAAGGAAGTTCTTCTTTCACACATATTCATTGTTTGCTATGCTATTAATTCCTCTTTGCATCCTATTCTAAGCTTTTGTCCTTGTAGATTTATAAGAATTATCACATGAATTAACCATGCTATTTGATAAAGCAAGATGCTGCTGCTATTGTTCAAGCACCTGACAGGTACCAAGTTTTGTGACCTATCAAAGTTAAGCAGTTGGATTTGGTTACAGTAAGTTTCACAATAGCTTGCTCTCATCTTGCTCAATCTAACAAAAAAATATAAAAATCAAGTTGTCTAAAAGTTGTATGGTGAACTGCCACATCAGCATTGCCATCTTATTTTCTCATGTATTTCACACTTGTCTAATCCAGGAAGCACTTGTCAATTATTGCTATTATTTTTAAAACAGTGTTTTAGCTGTTAAAACCAAACTTTGTAGCAACTTTGTGAATGGCTACAGTAACAGGGCATGTAAACATCTCCAGCGGAGAGGCTGTAAGCAGAACACCAACTGACCAGTCCAGGAAACTGGAAAACTAGGCCAGCTGCAAATCTGAAAGTAGCAGCAAGTGTTCTTCGACATACTTGAAACTAGCTCAGTTAATCCAGTCTTGGTAAGAATCAGAAAATGGGAAAAATGCAGGTAGTGTTAGCATACAGAGCCTCCAGTCTGAAGTAGACAACTGGCTTGGCAGTCTTAGTGAAAGTCAGGACAGCTGTTCTATTTTGCATAATGTTCTAATTTATTGATAAGGTACAGATCATGGAATTACCTTCATTTTGGAAGGTCAACTCCATTTTGATATCACCGTTTACCACCTGCACGTCTGTCAGGATATGAACTGATGATGGAATAGCTGAATTTGAGATTCTTACAGTGGTAGACCATAGCTGGCTAAAAATCTGTATTACTGCAAATATCATAGAAGTCTGTGTTAGAAGTCTACACCATCAGAATCTGCTGTAATCAAGGCATCCCAGCCATATTTGATATGCAGATGTTTGTTCACGTAACTCTTGACATTAAGGTGACTATCAGTTATTAGTAATATCAAGGTGACTGTTTTGTATTTGGAAGTAGGGTTTGGAAAGTAAGTATTTAGTAGTTGAGATGCAGTCAGTGATTAGCTGAGGGATTTCAAAAGATAGGACAGATACTGTTAAACATGATGGTCTACACTGTAGGCATTAATATCTGATCAAATCTTATCACAAAAGCACAGAACAGTTGGTTGGGAACCTCTGGAGGCCATATGGTCCAACCCCTGCTCTAGCTGGGACATGCAGAGCAGGTTGCCCAAGACCACATTCAGGCAGCTTTTGAAGATCTCCAAGGAGAAGACTCTGGCCAATTTGTGCCACTGCTCCATCACCAATGCAATAAAGAAGTACTTTCCAATATTAGATAAAGCGTTTTGTGTCCCAGTTTGTACCCACTGCCTCTTGTTCTGGCACTGGGAACCACTGAAAAGAGCCTGACATCATCTTCAATGCATCCTCCCTTCGGTTTTCTATATACATTGTTGAGATGTGCCCTGAGACTCCTCTTCTCCAGGATGAACTGTTCCAACTTCCTAAGCCTCTCTTCATAGGAGATATACTCCAGTCCCTTGATGACCTTGCTGGTTCTTTGCTGGGCTCTTCCCAGTACCTGCGTGTCTCTCTCATCCTATGCTACTTCATAGTGAAGGAAAAGCTATCCAAAATACTCAATAGGACTAATGGCATGCTTCATCTCATCCTAAATAGATGTCTATGTCTGGCCAGTTGAGTTGCACTCTAAATCTGATAGAATATGTTAACTGAAGTTTTATAGATTGGAAGTATGACACCTGTTCTGCAACTGCCTGAAGAAAAGTGTGGTGGATCATCCAATATCATCCAATTGTTTTTGACCCAAGATAACTGGATGATTTAAAACTACATACTGACCAAGTGATGTCAATAGAGTACATATGAAATATATCCTTTTGTCCCTAACAGCTTTACTTTCATATTTGGATCCTATCTTTATTTGTGCTATAGCTGTTTTGTCTTATAACTCCAAAGATGTGGCTCATCCTTGTACTCAGATCATCTCTGAAATTTCTACTGCTCTTCTTTTGTGCAACTCTTCCTCATCTCTGCCTCTTTCTTTTGCCTTCTAAGTGTTCTGGGATATCTAAGTTAAAAAAAACAAAAAACAAAAAACAATTGAAAATGCTAACGAGAAAGAAAAACAGAAACAATGCAATCACACTGTTCTCCATTTCAGTTTACCCCAATGGTTACCAACAGACCCCAGACATAGATATTCACATCAGAGAGAACAAAATTAGCTACTTCATTAAGTGCCTTGGTTCTATTCAAACTGGTGCTGACTTACCAGTGGAACATCACTCCCTTCCCTTGGTATGGATGAGAAAAACATCCATACATGTTATAAAACTGGTTTGTAAAACAACTGTGAAAACAAAATTCTAGATTAGTAAGTGAGCTGGTAAGAGAGCATGGAGTGAAGCTGAAGAATAATTTCATCCTTGCAGAACTCTTTAAATGGATGATCAGCTGTAAAATTTGCTCATTCTCATAGTGAAAATAATAATCATTATGAAGACCATATCAACCAAAAATTAAATTAGAGAATGTCCTCTTAATTAGAGAATGTCCTCTTAAATGTTTGAAAATAGATACCGTAAGCTAAGAAAGTAGTAGGTTGAGAACTGATGTAAATGTAGGTTCCATGTCTAAAAGATACTAATTCTTCCATTTTCTCTGGAATCTGTAATTTATCTTCTCACGACTAAATACAGTTTTAAAGTCATTAATGTGTGAATAATACAGGCAGTTGAAATTACGTGTTTTCATAGTGAATACAGAGAACTCTACAGATCTTTAAGTAGATATTCCAGTATAGCTCATGCAGGACACACTGATAGTTGCTCATAGAGATTTTTTTACTTTTTTTTTCCCAGGTTATGAGTCGTTTTCTATGGTAAGTATATTTGCAGTTATCAAGAAAGAACAGACTATTCCTTTTGATAGTTTTAAAAGACTAACAAAACAAAACAAAACAAAAAAAACCAAAAAACATTGTTTTTCTTTTCTTTTAGATAGGAAAAAATTAGAAATAGGAAAAAATTAGAAGCCTGACCATCCTTTTTTTACTATAGAAAGGAAAACTGGAAAATGCAGAGGAAAGCCATCTCCTATAGTAATACAAATGCATTATCAAGAATAAAGAATATGAACTTGTTGATCTAACAGATGAATTTTTTGCTGAGTGAAACAGGTCAAAGATATATATATATATATATATACATATTTCAGTTTCAACTTTCAATCCAGTATTTTCCCGTGACTAGAAGAGTAATTTAACATGGTGATCTCAGAATATCAAGTACAGTTGTGATGTCTCAGCAAAAACTGCTGAGAGAGTGGCACAGATCATTCTTTCCTCCAGCTCATAGAGAAGCAACACATTGTCTGAAGAAGTTAATGTAGAAACAACCAGGATTGGGATCATCTTCTTAAGTCTGATCACCCGGTTCTTTGCTTCTCCTTCACACTGGGAATATAGATCTAAGAAATTCTGTTGTGTTCACCCATCACATCAGAGGCGGACGTTGGTGGTACAGCAGTAGAGGTGAAACCTTCCCACCAATATTCCATTACATGTCGTTGCTGTGTGACAGACGGCAGCAGAGGGGCAGTCTTGACAAAATGGTGTCTGACATGGAAGCATGGATGAAGCGAAGACGTGTGACTGAATTCCTCCATGTGGAAAAAATGGTGCCCACTGACATTCATCAGCATTTGCTAAATGTTTATGGAGACCAAACAGTGGGTGTGAGCACAGTGAGGCAGTGGGTGGTGCCTTTCAGCACTGTCAACAATGACTGCAGGTCACGTCCACTGGTGCAGTTATTTATGAGCACAGTATGCAGGCTCCTCTTCACTGCTGACAAAAATGCATAGCTAATAGTGCTGACTACACTGAAAAATAGTTTTGTAGCTGAGAATTCACTCTATCAAACTTCTTTGTATCTGTTCTAGTTTCCATGGAAATAAATATAAGACATTACTTTTGGAGCAACCTACCTCCCTGCCCAGGGAGGTGGTGCAGTCACCGACCCTGGGGGTGTTCAAGGAAAGACTGGATGTTGTGTTGAGGGACATGGTTTAGTAGGAGCTATTGGGAATAGGTGAACGGTTGGACTGGGTGATCTTTTAGGTCTTTTCCAACCTTAGTGATTCTGTGATTCTATGATTCTATAAAAAGTATGGTATCTATTACTTGATTTCCCTTGACAGGCTAGGGGAAGGTCTTCTGAACAGTGGATTAAATTTGGACTTTCTGTAATCACAATAAAGTAGACTTATCTGGTCCACTGTAGTGTAGCCTTGTTCTATCATTACAACTCACAAAAATTATTGCCATGTGTAAGAATATGATGCTCATCAGTTAGGATTAGTGCTCAAAACACTTTTTATAAAGGCAAGGCAAGGCAAGGCAAGGCAAGGCAAGGCAAGGCAAGGCAAGGCAAGGCAAGGCAAGGCAAGGCAAGGCAAGGCAAGGCAAGGCAAGGCAAGGCAAGGCAAGGCAAGGCAAGGCAAGGCAAGGAAAGGAAAGGAAAGGAAAGGAAAGGAAAGGAAAGGAAAGGAAAGGAAAGGAAAGGAAAGGAAAGGAAAGGAAAGGAAAGGAAAGGAAAGGAAAGGAAAGGAAAGGAAAGGAAAGGAAAGGAAAGGAAAGGAAAGGAAAGGAAAGGAAAGGAAAGGAAAGGAAAGGAAGAGCTAACTGCCAGTACAGGGTGGGGAAAGTGTCTTACTTGACACTGCCAGTACAGGGTGGGGAAAGTGTCTTACTTGACTCAACATTAGCCTTCAAATTTGACTGTGAATTCAATGTAGTCTGAACTACAACAATGTTGTCTTCTGTAAAGGAAGGGGTGATAAGGAATCTTTACTGGGAGAAGTTATGTAGTTTCTTGGTGGTGGTGGTGGTTCCTGAACAGTTCCTTTCTGGGGAATCGTGTTCCTGTCAGCATGTAGCTTAGCAAAAATGTGATAAAGTAGTTGAGGAAGTTATTTGAATGCCTTTCATTTTTTTCCTTATCTGAATTGTCCATAGGGCTTACTGATCAGACTGGTGATCCATAGATAAATTAATGACCTCTAGCAATAACCATGGTGATCCTAAAGATCAAAACTGTGCTGTGGTTTCTTGAGATCTATTTAGACTGCCACTGGAAACAAAATTTATTTCATTTCCTAGGGATAGACTATGACAATATGATCCTTTTACATGGAATCTTAATTCACCTTGACCATTCCTCTCATGTCAATTCACAGATGGAGTTTTTTTCAGCTGAGAATCAGTGAATCTGAAATTGCAGATTCATGCAATTTTCATCTTTTCAGGTAGCCCCCACTAACAAAAGCTGGCACATGCACGCAGTCAATAGCCTTGTTGTTTAGATTGGTGTCACTGGAACAAAAGGCCTAGTTCCAGAAGTTTGTCTCCATTAGGATAGGTTGAATTCTACTGGATTTGTTCTGTTAATTAGTAGCAGCTGGTAGCTGGGGATCTTTTGGTATCATTATTCAAGTTTTGCTGTCAATAGGCAAGGGTAATTCACTGGCAAACATTTTGTTTTGCCATCAAGCCTCTATGTCACCCTGGACTGCGTTAACTGTGCATCAGAAGGGGGGCATGGATGCATTTCTATCAATATTTCTACAGCAACACAATGAGGAATGATTTTTCTCTAGAAGGTCAAGAATTAACACAGGCACAGTGTACATTTTTTATTTTGGCATTAATAACTTTCATGTTGCAGTATTATATTAATTTTTCTTTTAAAGAAGGCCCAAATCCATGTCTAATGAAAACGATAAACTAATTAAATGCCAACCATGTTTGGGTATTTATGTCCCCTTCACTCAATAAAATTCAACCGCCGATCACTTCTGTAGGAAGGAACTCTGCTCCTATATCTCTACCTTTTATTCTTTACCATCAGATCACTGTTCAGCAGTAAGGAAAACAAGTAAGCAAGCGAGATACAAGGACACTCCAGTGAACACTGCTACAAAGAGTTAAGCTGCTATCAAGTTTTACTGTTGGCACAACCCAATAATGAGAAGCTACAAAAGCTATTCAAAGAAGAGCATACTTTTCATGAACATTGTTCTGGGCAAAAGCCCCAGGCAGAATCTTTTTAGGTAAAACATCCCTTTAAAGAATTCATCAAGAGGCATGTATCCAACCTGAAAAATTGTAGTCCAAATGGCTTAAACTCAGTGAAGATAACAACATAAAAATATCTTATACTAGAAAGTGTCAAGCAACATTAACTGTAGGCATTACTACCTGTATTGCTTATAATAAAAACAGTATAACATAGCATGTAATGCACTCCCCAAAGACAATCTGAGATCAGCACAGGCATGCATAAACACTGCACAGCATAAAGATTTTCATAAAGTAAATAGGGGATGATTCTGCTGCTTACAAATCGCATGGTTATGATTAGTTACACAGGTCATCCCTTGGGAGTGTAGGAGATACCATCTTTATATGTGACATCACAGTGTTATATGCTTTCGATGTAATACATACCCCAGGGAAGAAGCATATTTTTGAAAATGTGAAAAAACAGTACTGCAATTGTTGTTTATACCATTTGTACCTATAAAGGCCGCTTTAACTAACCTGAGTGAGCTAGTTCAAAGTTCACACGAGACAGAGGCTTAAGAGTAATACCTGTAAAAAAACTCAGAACTACCAAGCATTATTTTGTATATGGATTTTCTACAACTACAAAGGCTGGAACACTGCCAGTTCCCAAGGGAAAAGAGATCTTATTAACAGCTTTGCAGAATTGCAAGGAAAAAGACTTGTCAACCATCAAAAATATACCACAGAAAGTATCACAAGTCCGCTGTATCTCTGTTGAAAGTTTATAAGTCCAGGCTGGAGAACAGTGACTGTTCATCTTCCAGTCTGTATGCAGAGAATTTGTCATGTGGAACACATCAAGAAAACTGGAGATGGTGTCACAGAATAAATTTTCCTGCTTCTGCATGAAACAGGAGAACCTGAGGGCCCAGGGTCTACTCCAAATCCTATTTACTTGTTAGTTCTTGAGTATACTTGGAATGTACTGAAGGAAATTGTTGGTAAGTTTCATGTACTATGAGGAAACAGATTTATTTTTTTACATTTTATATTCCATAAGTCAGGTGACAAAAATCTCATTGACTTCAAAGGATCAAAGTTTTATATAGAAGCTTCTAAATGTCAGCAAATATAATTTTACTACTTTACTCTTGGACAAAGAATGTACTGTATTGAAGAGGAAATAAACTCGAAAGGGTTTTATTTAAGTTTTTTTGCAGAGTGTAAGTTTCAGAGCAGACAGTGGAATCACCATTATCTTTTACCAGATTCCTGACATTTTGTTTTCAGTGTTACAAGACTGACATCACCTCTGGCTCTTGACTTGTCTGATTGTAGGCTTGTGTTTGTGTGCAATCTTGCTCTTCTTTTATTTTTTGTTAGGAGGCAAGTGTTATCATGTATGTACTAATGCCTATCATCCTGTAGATCTGACTGTTTCAGGCACCTGTTTTTCTTTTAATATTGATGAGCAGCTCCCATAAAAGAAGGAATGTTTATTTAGTGGTGGAAATAAAGCATGAGAAAAAAAGGGGATTTTAGGAACACCGAAGAGCTTAAGCGCATATTTTGTTTAGTTTTGGTTAAGGTCCAGATGGAATCAATCCAATACATAGGGATAGACAGGAATAACATAGTGATGTTGATAGTCACCAAATGGCTTCTTACAACTCTCCACCACCCCAGACAGGCAACCTCTAATAACTGACACAATCAACAAGATACAAGAGTACAATACAAAACAACAAAAAGAGTACAATACAAGAGTATTTCAAGTCAAATAACCCGACTTACATGGTGAGTTTAAATGGGGATATCAATTAAAGTTAAGGGAATCCTCATCCACAGAAGGTCAACTTGGGTGTTCAGATGTATGCTTCTGTTACCTAGCAGAAATGGAAAGTGAAGATGTACTTCACAACCCGAAGGTCAATTATGTTCAGTACCTTTCATACAGTTCAGATATATTATATTAAGGACAGATCCAAATACAGATTGAAAAAATATTCAAAGGCACACCCACATTTGTTACAGCCACATTCCTATTACATTATGTAAGAAGAAAACAATATCTGGCAAAAATAAAATAAACAGAGGCACATGAATGAAACAGAATTTGCTACAATAATTTCATATTTATCTGACATTCTAAGGTCTGTTAAAATATGTGCTTGGTGTTATCATGAAGATGTGACATCAGGAAATATAATACTAGCTTACTTACAGAAAGCTGAAGAGGAGAACAGCTGTAAATATGTCCTCAGCAGAGATGAAATAATGCAATAGTTAGTGAAGATAAACATAAATTTTTTTCAAAGTTCTCTTTCCACCTTATTATTTATTCTGTTCCAGAGAAGTCTTTGCTAGCTTTCATTGTGGTTCTTTTTTCAGTAACATAAAAGACAATTACATGCTTTATGATGAAAATGTAGCAGTCAATAAGGCACATCAGTGTTAAGTAGGTTTATTTTCTGTGCAACTAGTAAGGAGAATTTTCAAACATGTCAGCTGATTTGGAATCTCAGGGGATGAAGGAAATTTATGAAGGTGAAGATTAATATCCATTCTCTACGCTATTCCTGATACAAAGAAAAATATTCAAGAGTGTTTGCATTTAGATGAGTGTTAGGATCCTTGGGTTTTGAAGAGCTGCCTAATGTAAGAATTTTGTTTGACATTTTAGTATTTTAGAGAAAATATTTTTTCTTTTCAGTGGAACATAAACTTTAAAGCAAGACATCTATGCACATGTGCAGATTTTCCCCTCCACTATAAATAGTTTCAACATGTAAACTAATGCTCTGCTGATTCAGGCTTCCTGAAGAAATCCAATTTCTATTTAAGTCTTGTTAGACAATTATAAATGCTTTTGGGAAATGAAAACAAAAATTAAAGAGTCTCCACGTGTATATTATTTCAGAAAAATAAACCCCATTCCTGAAGAAGAAGATAACAATCCTGATAATCGATGGAATTTCTAGTTCTCATTGTTAAGTGTCCAGCAAGGGAAATGTTGGTAGGAGATTAAAATACTTGGCTTATTGTTAATGGTAATCAAGTGATTCATGCAAAATCTGACAGGTCAGTCAGTCAGCTTCATGATAATTCCTGTTATTTCTTGGGGTGCTCATTTAAAATTTTCCTTCTGATTGTGTCTTCCTTGGTTCTAGCTCTGAGACCCTGCCATTTGTGAAACAAATCCTGTAATCTAGATTCAGAGTTTGTTTGCTGTTATCTCTTTTCTCCTGCATGCTATAGGATCAAACAAATGGATCCTTACAGTTTTTTGGGTATTGCTTCTTTGTCTGTTGACAGTAGTAGTCACAGATTTTAAAAAGACTTAAAATTGGTCAGCTTTGACTTCCATTTCAACTAACAGTCCCAGTCAAATCTCACTGTGAATAGAATTTTCCTAAATTTTGAGGGCCTTACATGTTCCTTAAGGAGCTATTTCTTGTTTCCTGGCTTTTGCTGCTGGCTGTTATTCTTACTTAAATGGCATGAAATTCACTTAATCTTTTCACTTGTAAGTGAAATTCCAATTTTTGGATTCTACACTGAACAAAACTTATTTTTTTTCCTGCCCAGATACTTTCTTTTCACTTTACTTTCTGTTCACTTTAGACTGCAGCATCTTAAACAGGAAGTGACTATTGGTTTGATCTAAGGAGTAAAGCCTATAAAATCCCACAGACACTGTTACTCTTTAAGGTTCACTAACAATGCCATGTAAACCCATTCTACCACTACAGTAGATGTTTTCACTCAGAAAGCATGTCTTAATTTAGTTTCCTAAGTTCAAGTAGTTTAGAGGAGAAATCTACTACTCTTTTCACAAACCTAGCTGAAGAATTCAATGTTGAAAAATCCCTTTCAAGTCCATTTTGGTATAGATAATTTGTAGCTAAGACTCCTCTCACCTGTCTTTTTTATACTCTTGCTATGGGGTTCTATCATTCACACTACCAAGGTACTAAACATATATATTCCAAAGAGCCTTGGTATTTTTTGTTTCTCAGAGTGTGAATAATGTCAAATTTGCTCTTTGGCGATATACTGTTGATCTTTCCTTTCTCTTTAGACATATTTTACAAGCGCAGGTGTGCACAACATGTTTGGTGACACAGTCAAACTATTTCACAAGATAATGCCTTCACAGAAAATAATGACACTTGGCAAAAATGTCTGTTCATTTTTTCTGATATTTTCCCTGGAGACTCTGCTAACCCATTCAGTGAAGCAGCAATGCCCACAGAATGTACTCCTAGATTGGAACTCAACCTTTCAAATGTGTCAAAGTAAATTTTTTTTTCTTCTAATTAAGTGGAATCCCACACTCTTGGAGCAACCAGTACTGAAAGAACCAATCTTCTAAAATTAAATGACATTCACAGATAGTTCCACTATATTTTCAGTGGGCCTCAAGTAAGGCTGACATTCTGTGCACACTGCTGTCAAGTACTTGCATCCAGAGAAGGCCATAAAGATGATCAGGACCACTTATCCTCTGAAGAAAAGCTGAGGGAGCTGGTCCTGTTTAGACTGGAGAAGACAAAGGTCTGAGAAGACCTCATTGCAGCCTTCCAGTACTTAAAAAGAACTTACAAACAACAGACGATAGACTTTTTGCATGATCTGTTAGTGACAGGACAAAAGGAAATGGTTCTAAACTGAAAATGGGAGATTTAGGTTAGGCATTAGGATAAAAATTCTTACTCAGAGTGTGGTGAGACACTGGAACAGACTGCTGAGAGAAGTGGATGACCCATTTGTGAGGGTTCAAGGATAGGCTGGATGCGATCTTGGGCAGTCTGATCTGGTGAGTGGAAACCCTGCCCACAACAAGGGGTTGGAACTGGACTGTCTTTAAATCCCTTTCAACCCAAGCCATTCTATGTATGTGCAATTCTATGACTCTCCTCCTTATCCACAGTAAGTCTGACTCTGGCTAAAGCACTTCACAACTTCCACAAAATTGATTTGACTGCTTTTGTTGTAGGATTCTGTAATAACAATTTAGAGGATGTTCTTTCAAGCAATACACATTCAGTTTCAGTGATCCTCTGTCACAAAATAAACATATGAAGCTAATATCATAAATTACATAGGCCATATTGACTATATAAACATATATATTCACATATTGTATTGGTTTCAAAACCACAACAAAATGAGAATCTTCCTCAATTAGCACACCAGCACAATGCTCTCATGGAAAGAGATGCTAAGTGATAATCTAACTCGAAAGGTGACTCTTCTGCTGGAAGCCAGTGCTAGCAACAAAGTTTGAATCAACCTCATCATTCTATGTCAAGAATGAAATGTCACCAAGATCTAGAATCTCCTACCTACATTTCATCTAGTTGATTTTTGGCTCTGAAAACTGAAACTAAACCATAGCTATCCATAACAATGATTTCTTACAATCTGCAAAATTCTTTGAGGATATGAACACAGCAAAGTGGAAAAAATAAACTATACAAACAGCTCACAATCATCCCATCATACTGTTGCAGGTTCAAACTGGAATCCTCCTACTGATCAGTCTGCATGGCTTTGGTGATATCAAGGGTAGCAAATATGTTGGAACCATCTTATTTGTGCTGCTAGCTGGTCCAGTCTTCTGACATGAGGCAGGCTGAGTTACCATCACCTATCAAGCCTCTTTGAGAAACTGGATCTTTTCTATCAATGCTACCAATGTGATAATTCTCAGGTCAATTCTATAAATGTAGCTTCAGTCAAATTAATTAGACGCATATACAAAATCTTCAAGTAGATGGCCTGTACAAATGAAGTGTTTCTTCCCTGAGTTTGCTTAATTTGTTTTTAATTACCAAACCAAAGTCCACTTCCTACAAAAATAGAGTTATTATTATTATTATTATTATTGCAATTCTTTGGCATTTTCTTTTGTCAACTATTAAAAAAATACATTAACATTTATACAACTCAAACAAATTCTAAGCACAGCTTCTTGAACTCCATACATGGAATTTCAGGTAAAAAATATATATTTTAAATAAGTTGATTAGTACTGACTTTTCCCTTTTGCCTTCTAAGTGGTGGAAAAAAAAAAGAAGTACTGTGGCATTATTAGTAATGTATGGAGACATGATAATTAATGCAATACAATGAGTTCTTTTAGCTTTGCAGGTGCCAAAAAGCAACCTGGAGAGATTATTCAAGAATACTTGCTGTGTTCAGTTTTATTGCAGTAAAACTGTATGATGTAACTGCCTTTCATTTTACTGTATTTCAGAAATTGTACTTTTACTTGTCCTCTTTCTCTCTTCTGAGATTCTTGACTCTACCTAAACTGATACTCAAAATACCACATGTATTACTACACATGTATAGAGGATATTTTAAAAAATTGTGAAATTTTCCAAAGTCAGGAACTCTATGTTGCCTTAATTGGACACTTTTATGGGCATTATGATACTGACTTCAGTCATCGAATAACATATTTTTGGTTGGTTTTGCTTTTCTTCTTTTTTCTAAAAGGCAACTTTAGTAGTAACTTCCCTTCATCTCAGAATTCTTGTTTAATACAGATCTTTTCATTTGCAGTTTTCTAGAGAAATAAACAAGCAAACAAAAGTCCAAGACATGTAGCATCATTTGGATTGCACTACTATCAGTCATTAGCAGAGATGTATTTTTTAGAGAAAGGAGATTGCTGACACTGAGTAGCAGTTAGTAGTAGTAAGATATCCACCTCCATATGGCTGACAAGCAGAGAGTAAAGAGGGCATAAATTCAGGATTGGTGTAAGCAGATCTAACACCATACAGTCAAAAAAAATTTGGGACCACTGGCATTCCCTGCATTCCCATCTGTCTCTGCTGCAACTTGCACCCTTTTAACTTTCCTTGGCATGTAACCATGTAGCAACACCATACTTCAGACCAGCTTGCTCATCTTACTGAAAACTGCTTCTTGCATACTTGGATCTATGGCCAGCATCACCTCTTCCTGTGGGTCCATAATCCTCAGTGCTGAAGCAAGCAAAGGACATCCAGAGGCAGGAGGGAATACCTTCATCCTTTGCAGGGGCAGTGTGCTCTTAAAGTCCACTTAAGCCAAATATAAAAGCACATCTTTAGATGTCTGCCCACTACTGGTTTTCACAAGTACTTGCTGACAGCAGAAGAATGTTAACAGTCAAGAAATTTGGGTTCAGGTCCAATCACTATCAGAGTGTGTTCTGAGTTAGAGAATTTTCCTCTGTTCACCACAACTGGATCCCCATCCCCTCAAATTTGTCTTGCCAGTCTTTTTTCTTTTTAGTCCTAAGATAGTCTCTCTGTCATTAACTTCTTGCAAATTAATATATGTCTTCAGTTTCAAGATTCTTCTCACAGTTCCAGCCTCCCCACTCCTCCGCTCCTGTTATAATCAGTTTTTAGCAGTGGCTCACAACCCTGGTGAGTATGCTTTGCCATTCCGTGGCTGCCCTTGTTCCCTGCTCCCTGTTCTGTTTAATTCTCTTCAAAGACAAGCATAATTAATCTCTTCTCCCAGTCCCACTATCAATTGCCATCAGCTGTTTGTCTGTTTCCTTGCCATCTCCCAGTTTTTCATGCTCCAAACCAGAACTCTTGTCTCAGTTTTTTCATGTAGTTCATCTCAGGGTCTCCTTCAACTTTCTGTTTCAGATTTCCCATTCCCTATCTATCTTAGCCCCAAATCTTCCTTTCCTGAAGCTGATTTCTTTTTCTAAGTTTGCCAGTAACAGGTTTCCCAGTTTCCAAGATCTACCTAAATTCCCCAAGTCCAAGCTTTTGATAACAGTTTGCATTTCAGATATTTTCCTCTTCTTTCTACATTTCGTACAGATTATTTCCCCAGTACTGACGTGGCAATAGAAGAACACTGAGACCATGAAGAAGGGTCTTCCTGTGTTCAACTCCAGTGCCTGCTCCTACAGCAATCTGGAGTGGCAGCAGCAAGTCCAGCTCAACATCTTGGTGAGGAAAGACTCTAAAGAGATCACAGGTGCCAAACTGTGACCAGGCATTTCTGAACATGTGCGAAGAATTGGTTTCACTTATCATGCTGGTAGTTCATCAGGGAGATTACAAAAGGCTCGTCCTTGACAGAGAGCCTATTCTGCTGCCAAATTTTAAGTCTTTCATCCACATCATTAAATACACAGGAGCTTCTGAACAAAATGATTCAGTACTTTAAGCAGGATCACAACAATTTAAAATAAATGTATTCAAAAGACAGCACCACTAAACAACTGGCAATCTATCTTGTTAGGTCCCTCTGAGCAAAACTGAGAAAGAAATACTTTATATGTTTTATATGGTTTTTTATATGGTTGTGTTTTTTTTTTTCCAATGAACTTTTAAAATAAGCTGGTTCATATTCATCTAAATTTGTCACAATAGTGGTGAGAGGGAGAGACACCATTAGTCATTAATAAATGGTGCTTTTAATCTGGAAATACTGTGTAACTGTCACAACAATTTTATTTTTATTTTAAAAGACTTAAAGCGTAATTTATTTTATTTACATTTTCACATCTGAGAGTACACAGAATACACAGACTCTCAGCTACTGCATTTTACCTGAGATGGTTTCTTATGAAACCATCTGAATTTATGACTTTATCAGATCTTCTTGACATGAGATCACCTGACTGAATCTTAACAGTTTGTCTACATGGGAGAAAATTAACTTTTACACCAACTGTTTATGTTCCCATCAGTTGTATAGACACCTAACATAACATCCACTCTTAAAAGGAAATTATTTCCTTGGGAAATGAAAGAGTGCTGATTTTTGGTAGCCTGATAAATGATACCTTATGTGATATCTTCTATTAGAGTCTCTCTAATGACCTGTAAACTTGTTAAATAATTTCAAATAAATTTAAAAGGAAGGATTTAAAGGAGTTCACACTGTTCCCTAAAATGTAGTGGAAGTCAGCAGCAAGGTGGCAAATGCAATCATATTACCTCTGTGGAGAAGTCATGCTATTGGCTTGGGGTATGGGCTTTCAGGGACTGAAACCAACAGAGAAGCCAGCTTTCTTAGCACTTCCCTTGCTCATGAAAGAACTCGCTCCTATATAGCTTCACCCACACCTCAAGTCATACAAATTAAATTTTAAAAAGTCATTTTTTTCTATAGGTAGCCTCAGTTTTTGTTTGACATGCTCAATTATAAGTTTGTTTGCACTTGCCTGTTAATTCAAAGAACTTAAAACACTTCTATATTGAAATCTGAACTTAGCATTTTCTTTTTACGAAAGTTCTGGTTTCGAAATGTGATTCCAGGTAAAGTTTCTTTTGAAACAAAATATAAAACATTTTTCATTTATTTCCCTCTATGTTAGAATCTAACTAATTAAGTAGCTCTAGTACTCCAGTAATCTTGAGCAAAAGCTTAAAATTTGGCAAAGTCTTTACTCTTCCTTCAAAAATTCACCCAGAAATTATTAGGCCAAATGTCATTTTTTGGAAAAACTTGGAGACAGTTGCTAGCTAAATACCACAAAGCCTCCATCTGTACTAACGTTCTTCTGTTTCACAGCTCCTTTTTGTCAATTACCCTCCAAAGTATTCTGGCACAATCTTGCCTAGAGTTATAGGAAAATCTAAACACAAATCCGCCTCAAACTATTGGTCTTTTTGTCGTATGTATTATATTTCTCTACATGTAAATATACGCAAAGGAGGAAAACAATCACTACTTTGCTGTCAGTATTTCCCTAGCATTAACTTCAATTCTGTATTTTTTGATACCTCCAAGTTTAATGGCTTTTAAACACTATTATTTTTAAATGAAATATAATTTCATTCATTTTTGTCATTCTATGAAATGACTTGAATCTTGAAGTTTTTACAGCTAATTCTGCTGCAGTCGCTACTACTTCATACTGTTTTCAAAACATTGTATTTAGGTATATGAGCCAAGCATTTTCATTATAAAAATAATTTTCTTTGAGCAGAAAGGCAACTGAAGCAAATTATCTTAAGCTTGCAATTTTAATTCTTCCCTTCCCTGGGCATATAATTTTTTAGAATAATGTGGGCATGCACACTGACTGTAAAGAATTTGGAAATACTGGGTCTTAATTCTGAAAGTGCTCTCAGGACAAATGTCCCTTGAAGAGCTCCTGTAGAATGCAAACAACACACATAAAAGATTCTTCAAAACGGCCAGACTCAAATTCACACTATCCAAGTGCTATTTGGGTTTTACGACGTCAGTATGTTACTGTGAACCACATTTATTCTGGTAGAAGACTGTCTGCGAACACTTTGGCTTGTAACTGGACTCCACTCCTGTTGTGCATTTACAAATAATTTTATTTGAGTCATCACCTGGACTTGAATCCCCGCTGCTTTTTCTATTAAATCTGAAGTCTTTGCCGGCAGATTTGAAACATGATTATTCTAAAGAGTCTCAGCATTAAAATTTGGGCTGAGATGTACAAAAAACATCAAAATAACTATGTCATTTTGATATCACATAACTTTTTTTTTATTTATTTTTTAGAGGAATCATGTTTTTAAAGTTTCTTGTTTAAAGATTCTCAGTTTTTTAAAACCTAAACATCAGCTGGATCCCTAGAAAGTTATAATTATAGTGCTACAACAGAGAGTGTAACAGATACAGGTAATTACTACAATTCAGATTTGTTGTATACGCTTGTTAGAGACAATTACAATAGGTACATATGTAATTTGTGAAGTTAGCATTTCAGGTGTTTTTGAAAAAGAGCAACATTTGAATCTCATGCCATTTCAACCACTCGCTGAGGTGCAAAGTCCTACCCACAATGGGACCTCAGCTCTCCTGTTGTGGAGCACAAAACTGTAGCATTATCTCGATAACATAACCACTTATTCTAGAAGCAAAGAGCCAAAGAATATCTTTAGTCCCATCTGTCCAACTGCAAGCACATTCCACAGATATGCTTGATAACATGATGTGACACGAATAGGGATAGGGAGAAACTCGCTACCTGTTGTCTGGTAGTCTGTAGGATGGTCCTCACTAACATGATCCCTCACACTCCTGGTAGTCTATGCTATTTACAACAATCAGATACAAACTCAGGTCTGTAAGTGTAGCACTATTTTATTCAAATGTTCTTTTTATAGCATACATCTTGCAGTTATGAAGAAAACTACCCATCTTCAGGTGGATGCTGAGCCTTGGCTTCCTTCAGTTGCTCAGCCTGTTCCAATAATGCTATCTCATGCATTGAGAACAACCGTGGCTAGCAGAAACACCTTTGCAAAGAGGAGTTTATCACATCTTCCTGCAACGGACTTCCATTGCTGAAGTAGTGAAATGCCTCTATCTTCAAATTACAGCTAAGAGACTGTGCTCCTTGTCCCTTAGAATATCCTCTGGGATATTCTCTGGGACTTCTTGGATGCCTACCTATTTTGGAGTTCTTAATCTGTCTGGTTAGAAATGAATTTACAAATTAATCAGGAGGTTATTCTTGGTAGTGGTCACTGTTCTACTGACTACAGGAGAAGAGGTGAGAAGTAGAGTGAGATCCTGGCAGTCAGCAGACTTCATTGATTAAACTGAGCTTTTTTCTAAGATCTTCCTGCTAAGCAGCCTTCTTGAGGTCACTGAGCTTTAACAATGACTGCTTTAAAGCTCTGATTTTGCAAGCTCACGAGGTAGATCAATTCTTGGTAACATATGAAGCTCCATTAACATCAAGGAGATTTTGAGCAAGTGGAATAACTTTCCTTCCTCAACCCTGTAGTCAGCAGCAAAGCTCATTGTTGAAGCAAATAATTTTTCAGTTACCAAGTATGTAATTATCCTACACATAATTCTTTGTGAATTCTGATCCATCCACTGGAACATGTTGATTCCTAATACCTGTTATAAAATCTCAAGCACTGACATCACAAATAATTATAGAAATGAACTAAAATACAGATGTAAAAAAAAGCTAATGGGTCATGAGCGTGCCATTTCAGTAGTGCTGGTAGATAAAATGTGTTTGTACTATTTCAATCTTTAATTAGGTTGAATAAAATTTTCCTGAGGGCTAGATTCATTGTAGAATTTGAATTCTATTCTCAGCCTTTTCTCTTCCCAGAGGAGGCGGTGATTTGTGAGTAGGAGCCTCCTCCTACTTCTCCCCCATCCAGCCCAGCTTAGTCATTTTCTCTGACTTAGCAGAACTGTGACTGTGCAAAGTCACAGATAGCCCACATCAGGGCTGCAAATAGTTATTCCATTTCCCTGTTCTGATATTAGATCAGTGTTGTAGCAGTGCACTGGATCAAAGACAAGTGTGTTCCAAGGAACCTTTCTTATCAGACATTTAATACATTTTAATACCACGTTGCAGCTAAACTGGCATGCCTATACAGTAAGACTTCTTTGAAAAAGCTCTCACTAACAAGCTAAGGGAAAGTTATTTATTAAAAATAGACTAAAAAGATCACAAATTATTCTTTTATCATTCCTTAATATTTTAGATAGGGCATCTTTAACTAAAGATAGCAGAAAATATTTCTGAAACTACCAAAGATTTTCCCTTCTGAAAATACAACTCGAGATTCCTGAAAAGAAATTATTACACTCTCCATTTTCCATCTTTCCAAATTAATTTCAAACACTTGAGTAGCTCTATTACATTTTATTTATGTTTCCAACAATAAGCACAGTGAATGGATATGCATGTGAAGATTTCCCTAACATCCAGAAGACCAACGCAATTTGATCTCTGAATCACTACCAAAATGCTTTCCTCATATTTATCCTTGGCCAAGGTCTGGCAGCCATTACAAGTCACAATTACTATATGACTATATGAGTAAGATAAAATTTGATCTGCCTTCAATTCATGTCAACTTAGTGATCTAGAAGTTAGTTATTAACTCTGAGCTAGTCGCACAGAATTACAGAATCACAGCAGTTGGAAGAAACCTCTGGAGACCAAGTCCAACCTCCCTGCTAAAGTGGGTACCCTAGCACAAGTTCAGTCATACAGTTCTCCCTTACTATCTAGGAACAGACCTAGGAACTTCAACAAGAACTCAGATGATGCCCTCAGACATTTATTCTACATCTTGATTAATCATTCCTGGGAAATGCCAGACTCTCTCTGTTGACTATAGAGGGAGCCTTGACAACTCACTTAGATAGAGCCTAGTTTTTATATGATTAATATTATTGAGATAAATCTCACCTTTATAGGGATCAGAAAGACAGTAATCTATTGCTTCCTAACACTGTTTCTTCTAATCTTTTTGAAGTGTCATGCTGGCATATTATTCCAGCTGTGTTCCTGTTTGTAACTTTAAAAAATAGCATAAAAGTATTCATAATCAGAAACCTTGCTGCTTTTACAGATGCATTTTGTAAGATAAATAATTAAAGTCATTATCCTGTTCGTTTTAGTTCTTAATATTCTCAGTCTCTTCCAGTTAATTTTGAATTCTTTAAAAAGAGTTTTTGTAATGATATGAAATAATGGTGATGATTCCAGTTTTGTCTTCCAGTGATGTTACTGAAGAATGTAAATATGCACAACACATGGAACAGACCATTTCAAATCTGTTTGAAAGTTAACCTAGGTATCTATTTTTTATAACTATTCTGTGCATCTGAAAACTCTCAAACACAAATGACCTACTCAGCTTGAAAAATGATGACACAGAGATGTCTAAACTTTCATCTGCCAGGGATACATTATTATTGCACATATTTAAAAGTCAAACACATTGTAGAATATAAAATACCAAAGGTCCTTTGTACCACTAAATTGTGCTTGGACCTGTATGTTAAAGTGAAAGATGAGATTTTTATCACTGACGTCTCTGTAAAAATACAAATGGAGCCAGAAGTAGGATTTATCTAACTGGAAGTAGATGTCAACAGTGTTCATCTTTGAGCTTTTTGTCTGGAATTCTCTTATACTGAATGGGACAGAAAATAACATTCCTAGACATGATTTACTTAAGCTTAAAGAAGATACCTGAAATAGGCTGGAGGAATTACTTCCTATAGCATTATTATGTATGTAGTTTTAATAGAGTGAGCGTAGCATGAGTAGCTCAGATATAAAAGCTTACTTTGTACAACTAGGTGAGATTGATAATAAACCTTGGTAAAGAATCAGAGCTTCGTTATTAAAGCTGGCATTTTGAGTGAAACTGGTGCATGCTAAGGCAATAACAGAAATATTAAGTCTTTTTAGCCTCTCAAAAGCTAAATCAATCATCTCAGTGCTGAAGAGGGGACTTGCTGGAGCACAGAACCTGTGACAGAATATTTTGGAGGGATGCTGACATGTAGAAAGGCAGGATTTATGTGTGACAAAGTATCTACCAACTTGTTTGCTCTATCCAGTTTCTGAGTACATGCTTGTATTTTACACATCTTTCACATTCTCTCTATATGTCTTCATACACCTCAAAGGTCTGTCAGTTACTGATGAAGCAGCAGCCTATCATGGCCTGGGCAGTGTTAGTGACTCATGAAACAGAGCAGTATCTGGGTAAACAGATTTTGCTGTTGTTACGCAGACAGACTTGGAAGCATTGGTGAGTTGAAACAGACAACAGTATTTCACCTTGCATCTTTTTTATTTATTAATTCTAAACGTAAATTGCTGAAGAAGTTGCAAAGAGAATAAGTTAGATCCATTTTGGTGACACTGAGCTATCTGTGAAGTGTGGGTATGACATAACATTATCAAGAAAGGCAATAAAGAAATTGATTGCAATTATTTGTAAATATATTCAAAATAATTCAAATTGAAAGCAAATCTAAACAGAAAGCTTCTTTGAAATGTCACTAAGATTAAAAGAACTTAATGATAGAAAAGGAGTAACAGAGGATATATTTAGTCCATCTTTGATCAGCAATTGGAATTTTTCCTACATGATGTTAAAATCTGGATAGCATGTATGAAATCGTCAGGACTAATCCCTGTGTTATTAAAATTACTTTGATACAAACAACATTGACCAGAATGGAAGCTAATGAAGAATATATGGAAGCTAATGAAGAATATGCCTTCATCTTTTTTGTCTGATTTACCTTTCTAACTAAGCAAGCCTGTTAGTACAGACCTTCCTACAAAAACTATGTGATAGTACCAGTGCGTTTTACAGTTGATAAACACTTATATGACTTCATCGAATTTACATATTATGTATAATATTGACTGATTAATTTCACTATTGCAAAGCCAGATGCCTGAAGCAGCAACAGTAGAGAATAATTTGCTGCACTGTACACCTCAGAAAATCTGTTGGTTCAGGTTCTGCTTCCCCTTTCTTCCAAATGTTACATGGCAAATTTTATTAGGAAAAACATGAGTATTTCAATGACCTAACATTTGATTCTGCGTAACATAAACCACAGAACACCACCCTGTAATTTCTTCATCTGCACCTTAATGTCTCATTGATATATCATGTAAAAAGGCATCTAACTTTAACTCAGGCCTCATGTGCCAAAGAATCAAACATATCCTTCTAACTTGCTGTCGATTTCCAGTTAGTTAAAATACATAAAGAAAAGTATTCTTTCCTACCTGAATGTATGTGCTATCAACATCAGACACTAGATTTCATTATAATATTTCATCAGATTTTCATTATAATTTGCTCTTGCAATGAAACCTGCCTGCTTGCCTACCTGAAACATTGCATGGGAAGCTTGTATTTATTGTTATCTGTCATGATTCCTAAGTCTTCCTCTTAGTCATTCATTTCAGAATACAGTCACCCATTTTACTAGTTCAGCCTACAGATTTGTTTCTAAGAAGAGAAAATTGAATAGTTTATTGCTGGTTACAATTACCTGATTGGAAGTTATACATAAGATGACATTACATTCTGTGGAGACACACAGCGGGAGGACAAGTGGTGACAGGCACAGCATGAAACCTGGAAAATTCTTGCTCAATACAGGTTGAAGAACTTTTACTATGAAGGTGGGCATACTGGAGCAGGTGCCCAAAGAGTTTATAAAATCTCAGCTTTGGACGGATGTGAGACCCAGCTGGACATGGTCCTGGGAAATTTGCTTCACCTGTGTGTGCTTTGAGAACGGGGCTGGATAGAGACCCCTTGTGGTCCATTCCAGCCTACATCTTCTGTGATTCAGTGATGCCTGATATCTGATCTTGATTTTACATATTAAAAATTCATATTTTACAGATTAACCTTTACTATTTTCTCTGTGGTATTGCCAAGGACCCCTCACGCAATAGAACTGCTGCGGTTCTCATTTGCAGGATGATCCTTTCAAACTTATGAAGCAATATTAGAAAACTCAAAAAACAATAACAAAACAAAACCAAACAGATCAAAGCCTTATCTAGATAATTTTATTTAACAGATATAGAAAAAAGGTTGGAATAATCGATCAGTTGCAGACAGGAGTTGACTTAGAGTCAATCAAAATGGTTTGAAAATCTAAACACCATAGAATCATAGAATGATTTGGATTGGAAGGGAATTTTAAGATCATTTAGTTCCAAACCCCTGCTGCAGGCAGGGATATCTCCCACTAAATCAGGTTGCTCAAAGCTCCATCCAGCCTGGCTTTGAATGCTTCCAGAGAAGAGGCATTCACAACCTTGCTGGGCAGCCTGTTCCAGTGTCTCACAGTAAAGAATTTCTCTCTAACATCTAGTCTAAATCTACCCTCTTCCCATTTAAAGCCCTTGTCCTCTCACTACATGCCCTTATAAAAAGTCCCTCCCCAGTTTTCCTGTAGTCCTCCTTCAAGCACTGGAAGGCCACTATAAAGTCCACCAGAGCCTCCTCTTCTCTAGGTTGAAGAGCCCCAGATATCTCAACCTGTCCTCATAAGGGAGGTGCTTCAGACCTCTGATTATGATATCTACATTCACTGGCTTCTACAGGTACCTCAACCAGAAAAAAAAAAGCCCAGGAGAATGTACCCTCCCCCCCCCCAGTGAGTGACACAGGCAAGCTGGTAACAACAGACAAGGAAAAGGCTGAGGTACATAACAGTTTTTTGCCTCAACCTTCTCTGATAACTGCTTGCCATGCAGTCCTCAAACATCTGGTTTTGTAAGAGGGTATCACAAAAGCAACATCTCTCCCACTGTAAATGAAGATTGGGTTTGTGACCTCTCGAGGAACCTGAACATCCACAGCCCTGTGGATACCGATGAGATGCACCCCAGAATCCTGAGGGAATTAGCTGATGTAGTCACCAAACCACTCTCAATGATATTTGAAAAGTCATGGCAATTAGGTGAAGTCCCTGGTGACTGGAAAAAATGTAACACCAGACCCACTTTTAAAAAGAGGAATTTATTCTTGATGTGATAGCAAAGAAGGAGCCAGTGGAGCCAGTCAAAAAGAAAAGTCTAAAAATTGAGTTTTTCAGTAGTGATATGAATATCGTTTCTGCCAAGAGCAGAAGAAAAATATTGCAGTGTTTGAAAGTAAAGATCATGAACATGTAAAAGAGTTATAATTTTGTGGCTGACTACAAATGCCAGAAATAATATACAAGGTGGAAACTTATTCTGAAAAGTTAGACAGATTAAAAGCTATCTGAATCACTGGCTTGTCTGACAAACCTGCAGATCATATTATTCACCACAGTTCTAAATGAGAGAAGTTGTAAGGAGTGACTAGGGAAGGGAGAAGAGGGTGAGGTGCTTTAATCAAACTGCATTTGAGCTGATAGTTATCAGAAGATGCTGAAGTCGAGAGACAAGACATTACTGATGAAGAAGAGGTATAAATTTTTATCTCCACAAGGAGATGGTAGTTAAACTTAACTTGTGGATGAGACCACTAAAAGAAAAAAAATATGAGCCCAAGTCAGAACTCCATGCAGTGGCAGAGGACCCACAAAAGGAGGTAGTAACAGAGAGATTCATAAGAAAATTCAGAAAGGACAAAGTTGCTGTAGTCACTGAAGCTACAGAAGGAAAAGAATTCAACAGGAGTACTGCTACTGTGTTAAGGGCTGACACAAGTGAAGATGGCAAGGAAAGGGCACTGATTTTGAGCCTTGAGCAGACTTAAGTCCATACAGTAATACTGACTAACTCTAATGGAAAGTAAAGGTGAACTGAAAGGTTATGAAAGGTCAGCTGAACTGAAATGAAGATAGAATCAGAGCATGAGACTCCTGAATACAACTGCAGACAATGTAAACTTAGTGGAAAGAAGGGGTAAGACTGGATTTCTTAAGGTGGGAGAAAATAAAATGATTTTGTTATGAAAGGAAAGATCAAAAAGAAGGAGAAGTGATGAGAAAAGTGGAGAGGTAATATGAATGGGTGAGAGTGCCTCCTGATCTGCAAGGGAGTCACTGCTGGGCTCAGAAATATCAGCAGACCAGAAAACACACATGCCATCATGCAACCAAATGGTTGAGGTAGGAAGGGATCTCTGGAGATCATCTAGTCCAACCGTTCCACTCAAGCAGGGTCACCTTAGTATAAAGAAGATGTAGCTGAAGTAGAGGAAGAACAGGCTAGCTAAAATGTGAGAAAGAGTACATCACAGTTTGTAGATTTTTTCTTGTATTAAATCACAGGTACAAATGAAAACAGTACTGAGGGGAAGCCTAAGAATTAAGCTGCAGATAAAAAGAGAGCATCTACAGTACAGGAGAGGAAGTCTGTCAATATGAAAATGTAGAGGTGTTTCACTTAAAGACACAAAAATTGAAAGGGAGTTAATAAATTTGTAGTAGAGGAAGTCAGACTGCTCACAGAATGTTTCACTGAGATGCCACGCAGCATTAACAGAGGAAGGAGATAATGAGTCTGGCCAAGGAGCTGGTATGTCTGCAACAGTTATGAGAAAGATTTTGTATTTTCTTGAGAATATTATAAAAGATATTGACTGTCATAAGACTTGGTGCAACTTCTGAATGAATACACAAGTAACTTCTACACTAGAATGACAGCTCACCATTTATGACTTCATTTTACTCTTATCACATTTTTAATCTACTTAATGCAAGTTTGATTATTTTTGTTTTGAGCATAAATTAATGTCTTGCAAGACTAAGTTAAATTCACCAGTAGAAATCTCAATATATGCTGTCATCACATTACTTTGTTCACCAAAGTTTGTAACACCTAAAAAAGTTACTTTTAAAAAAAACAAGATATACATTCTATAAGCTGTGTTCATTTTGGATTAGTAAATGTAACAACTTTTAAAAGTTATTAGACCAGACTCTTCTGACAATCTTATTTGTATTGATTTGCTCATGGACCTCAAGACTGTAAAATACCCTATGAAGATTGATAGGTCAAATACTTGATCTCCTTTGGATTGTGGGTGTGAAACTACAGATAACTTCACTTGATATTACTGCTGGCTTCACTGGAATGTAAAGAGGTTGATTTTTTAAGTTTTGTTTTTTTTTTTTCTTTTCTTTTTTTTTCCTTTTTGCAAATTCCATGGCTAACTACTCCTAAAGGAATAGAACAGCACAACAGGAGGAAACATCATGTGGAATATGCCTGCAATTTGGCAGGCATATTTTGCTGCCTAAAAGCACAGAATTGTAGAACCATTAAGGTTGAAATAGACCTCTAAGATCATCTAGTCCATCATCACCATGCCCACTAAACCACAAACCTCTGTGTCACATGTAAAGCCTCCCTTCTCCCAGACAGATCAACACTTCCTCCCTACTTGGTGTCATCTGCAGACACACTGAGGGTGCACTCAGTGCCCTTGTCCAGGTATGAAATAAAGATACTGAACAGCACAGGCCCCAGTACCAACCCCTGCCATGTGATCTCCCACAAGATGATCTGCTCCATAACCTTCCCTGGCATTGAGGTCAGGCTGACAGGCCTGTAGTTTCCCAAATCTTCCTTATAACCCTTCTTGTAGATGGAAGTCACAGTGGCAAGCTTCCAACCCTCTGGGACCTCTCTGGTTGATCAGAAACACTGATAGATGATGGAAAGGCTTGGCTATCACCTCTGCCAGCTCCCTCAGCACACTCAGGTGGATCCATCTAGTCCCATGGACTTGTGACAGTCTAGATGGAGTAGTAGGTCTTTAACTGTTTCCACCTGAATTATGGGGTGTTTATTCTGCTCCCCATCCAAGAATTGCAGGCCAGGAGGCAGAGTATACTGAGAATAATGGGTCTGACTTTTAAAGACAGGTGTAAAGAAGGCACCAAGAACCTCAGCCTTTTCCTTATTCTCAGTTGTCACATTCCCTCTGCAACCAGTAATGGATGGAGATTCTCCTTAGCTCTCCTTTTACAGTTAACATATTTGTTAAAAAGTTTTTTGTCCTCTTTTAACTACAGTGGTCAAGTTGAGTACAAGCTGGGCTTTTGCCTTGCAAATTTTCTCCCTGCATATCATAACAAATTCTTTGTGCTCTCCTTGAGTTGCCCATTCCTTTTTCCACAGGAGGTAGATTCTCTTCTACACCTGAAGTCTCAGATAAGTTCCCTGTTCATCCACACCGGTCTTCTTCTCTGCCTGTTCATGCTATGACATACACAGACAACTTGATGTTGCATCTCTGAGACATTTTTCTTGAGGAGTGATCAGCCTCCCTGGACCCCCTTACCCTTCAGGACTGAATCCCAAGGGACCCTCAAAAATATCTTCCAGCTTGTCTTTAACTATATTTTCCTTGCAGCAGATATTAAAGTGGTTGAGTGGATGAGTTTCTGGGTGTGTGATTGTGAAATTTCTGTCTGTCTGAACAAAACTTCAGTCTTTCAGGTTAGGTTGTCTGAAGCACATGCTTACAACAGTATCACCTGTGTCGGTATGTCCTCTGGTTCTGAGCCACAAGGTCTCAGGTGGTGCCATTTCACTTTTTCCAAGGCAAAGCTCCACATACACTAACCACTCCATTGCATACAGTGCAAACACTCCTCCTTGCTTTCTCAGCCTGTCGTCCTTGAAAAGCTTGTATCCACTCACTGCAACACACCCATCATGTGAGCTGTCCTACCATGGCTCTGTAATTCTAACAGGGTCATAGGTCTAACTATTCCTTTTTGCTTCCAGGCTGGATGCATTTGTGTAAAGGCACTTGAGATGAGCTCCTAGCCATGCTGCTTCCACAATGAGAGTGTGAGAGCCTCCTCAGTCACGTTATCTCCCAGATACTTACTCAAATTTTGCTGGGACAGTATTTGAAAAATATCATTACATGGTTGTTGTTCCATTTTTGTATCCTTCCTCAGACATATACTTTTTGATTACTGCCTATGGTGAGTACCTGAAGAACTGCCACCAGCAGGAGGGGTTAGCCTATTAAACAGTGAGAAGGATATGAATCCCAGCTCCATTTACTGCAGAAAAGCTTGTAGCTTTGAGCTTAGTACCCTCACCCCCATTTGGCAACCATCCAAAATAGGATACTGGGCTACACAAACCCAGTACAACTATGCTTATATTCTTGGGTTGCTGCCCAGAGGAGATATGCAAACTGAATTACTCCTTTTGTTCCTTTGCCTTTTAAGATAATACTTGACTTTGAGCTGCTGAAATTCTTCCTAGGTGTTTTTCATAATTGTTTTTTAACCCAATCTTTCTGATGTGGAGTAGTTCTTCAGTCTGTGCTTGGATACTAAATAAGCTGCCCCTTAGAAAAAAACATATTGTCATCAAAATCCAACTCTCACAACATTCTGCTGTTGAAGTAGGTAATGAATGTGTTACAGTAAAATATATCCTATATTTATAAACATTTTAACATGCTCACCTTAATTCGACCTTAGCCTGTCCTATATGAAGGCTCAATTTCTTTTTGCATTTAGAATATTCAGCTATGCTTCAGAATTAGTCACAAGTGATGTTGTCAAATAATATCTGGAAATTTATAGTGTTCATAACAACTTTTGTTTTTGCTGCTCTACATTCAATTTTGTGCCTGCTCTTAGGTTTAACACATGATTTTCTGAATCAAGCTTCATTTAATTATCCTTTCGTTTCCCTTCTACCACTCTGGGTGACACTATAGGGGATTTGTATCACTCACAAAAGCATAATGCACACTAGTGCTGAGAAGATTACAATAGGTTAATTTGTGTATTATTTCTTAATGTTGTGCAAACCACTAAGTTCACTGAGGCATATCAAAAACAACTGTCAGAATCTCTCCAAACACATTCTGATTAAGAAATTTTGTAATGAAAGTGTTAATAACATGTCATAAAGCATGGACTTGCATATGTTTACTAGAGCTGATGAAAATAACAAAAAATATTGAGTGTATTTTAATATTTCCTTGCTGTTTGAAATGTACAATCTGGACTGTGCAGAAGGCCCAATGCATGCATTATAGTAGATGTCCTCAGATCTATCTTGTTAGATCTTATTCCTTGCATTATTTTAGATATAGAAACTGAACACCAAACCTATCCTGATCATCATCATTTTGATCCTCCCAAAACTTCTGCTCAGAGCCATAAAATAAAGGGCATTTTTATTCCTAAATTTCAGACTGATGACGTTATTATAAGAATGAGAGCCTGCCGAAAGAATGGTGGAAATACCCCATCTGATAATGAAGAAGCTGCCCTCAGCATTTCTTGTGCAGCACGCCTAGGCAGGCCTTTCTAGTGGTTATACCTCAAAGACAATTTGTGGAATGGAAAAGACTAGAAATGGATACAGAAAGATTAGATCTATGTTGCCCTGCTTACATCATGAGCTATAAGCCCTGAAATGTGTACAATGAGAGCATTAGGTTCTTAGTTCTACTTCTTTCACTCTGCATGCCCATGCCTTTGGTCCACCTTACTTGCTAATGTAGACATGGCTTCAGTCTTTCTACACGTATTTAATACACATACTGTCTCATTTCCTACCTCTTCAACTGGCAACTCCATGAAATCTGCATATGACTGAGAAGGAGGAAACATATACTGTACTAGAAGAGATGTTTTCTCAAATCCTCTACATCACAGATTTGGGAGGGTCTTAGAACTCAGCAAACTTTGCATGTAAAGGCAATTTTTAGATGGTCAAGGAAAAACTGAGTTCTATATGAATTAGAAGACTTTTGGAAAGAGAAAAAACAGGTTATTAAAATACAGAAAATCATTAAAATGAAGAAGTTTTAATGAACAGAGACTATTCAGGGTAACACTGTGAAAATACAGGTGTCAGTTGCTTCTGGAAGATACACGTATCAAGGCAAACAAATATCCTACAAAAAATAATATAGCCAGTAGTTAAGTAATGTACTAAGTAGAGAAAGAATATTTTGACTTCATCATCTTGCAGCTCAATGGCAGAGACAAGTCCAGTGAGTTTTCGGCTGCTCATCTTGTACGTAAGAGCAATATCTTGAAAGGAGGTAGTTAAGTTTCAGGTCTTTGCTCTACAGTTTCCAGCCTCTTGACAAATACAAATTGCATCTATTTTTCTGTGACAGAGAGAATATTATATAAGGAATGGTGACCTGTTTATTTTTCTACTGTTTATTTAAGTTCTAATATTTCACCTCTGAGAAATCAAACAGGTTGATATTCCTCAGAGTCTAGGAAATGGATTTTTAATTAGCTACCCAGAGAACAGCTCCAGATGATGAATCTGAAGGTAATTTTAGTATTCTGTGTGACTTCTGGCCAACGATGTCTGCACTGTAAGGCTGAAGCTCAGCCTTCTGGTATACCAGTCTACTGAACACGCACTGCTGTGCCTAATCTAGCATTGGGTCTCTGCAGGGGAAAAAGAGAAGGGGCGGTGGGGACAGTTTTCATGATCACTAAAGTGATATGTGAGTTTGTCTGAGATGTTTCTCTTTTTCTGTGAGGCAGACAAGATTGAATCAAATGTGAGGTACATCTGCACAGCTAGCATTGTGGGAATTTCTTCTGCAGCGGAGAGAGAGAGAGAATTTCAGAGCTGAATTAAATTTTCTTTTATTCAGTTCATACTCCTCCTGGCAGCTGAGCAACTTTAAGTGCAAACATTGCTAAGGTGATATTAAGAAGAAGCATGGTGAAAAAGAAAACTGCATTTGGCTCATGAGCTGCCCTTCCGCATATTGCCAGGGGAAGCAAAGTCTTGGAATCAGCAGACAGCTGATACAGTATGGAAGAAAAGGAAGACTGTTCAGTTCCAAAGAACGTTTCCTTCCATTCATTCCCAAAAGTACATTACCAAAAGACGTGTACTTATCATATGCAAGCCTGAATCCTAATTTAACTCAAGGAATGGCTCTTTGAGGGTTGGCAGGCTTGGGACAGTCAATCTTGGATTTAAATTCAATAATGTGAATGCAAATTGAGTTAGATTTTCAACTTAGATAACTGAATAAAAAGTGAAAGGCGATGAAAACACAATCAGTGAATTGATACCTAAACTAAAGGAAGATCCTGCTCTTAATCCTATTGGAGTAAGTCTACACAAGTCTTGCTTACAGCCTGAGCTAACCAGCTATGAGATGGATGTTGTGTAGCTGTAGTTACTGCAGTTCTATACTTGATCTGAAATGCCATGCTCAAGAGTAGAATACGCCGAACTGTGTGTAGCACTAGGGTTGCAGTGCTATATAGTATGTCCAGTTTAGAGGGTAGGCAATGTGAGGCTTACATACCTGAAAAGTACTGAGTAGGTATACCAGTGGTCCAACAATCCTCAGGATGTCAAAAGTTACATCAGAATTTGGTTAACATCAAGCCCCAGAAACCAATACTGCTGAATTCTGTATTATAAAAATAAATCCAAGGAGTACTGCCTTTCTTCAGTCATATAACACAAACACTGATGTTTTGGAGAAAAAAATATAAAGTATTAACATTTGCAAATGGTAACGTGAAAGAAACATTGCAAATCAGTATTGAGGGAAAGAGAAAGAAGTAAGGAACTAAAAACATTGACTCCTTCATGAGCTTATGAGAGGAGAGTTTGCTAAAGAATGGATAGCAAGTTAGCAACGAGGCTACAGTGCAAAGTACAGTTCCATGAGCAAGTTCCTATGGGAGAAACAATGGTGTGAACCGAAAGTGTTTCTGTCAGTGCATGTTAACTGCCAGGGTGCATAGCTGCATTATGTAGTTGCTATGAGGTTGTCAGTGTCACAGTGAAAGCGCTAAGCAATATTACTTAATGATACAAAGTTTGCATATAATAATGATATATAAATGATATTCTGACTTGTTACAAAGTTCTCATCCTAGCTTACTTTGTGTTAACTTATTCATGAAACAAAATTCTGAAAAGCACTGATGTAGATTATTGGAATTTGGGTTTTCTTCAGACATTACTGAAAAGGTAAGTAAGAACCTTTCCTCTAAAACATTGGCAAACTCTATTCAGCCTATTCAGGTTGTTACACTATGTAGGTGACCCTCAGAGCACTGTATTCTGGACTCTTCATTGCCACACAGATGGAGACAAACTGAATTCTTCACTGTTGCTTACTATTCTTATATTTATTCTGCTCCTAATTTTGAATCCTATATGTCAACTTAAAAAAAAAGCAACAGAAAGCTGGTGTTTTTTTTTGGTTTTTTTTTTTTTTTGAGACATTTTGTACATATGAAAGTAGAGTAAGCCTAATGATTTCAGTGGTATTATTTCTGTTTTACACCAGCAAAAGCAAGATTAAATTTTGTTACAGTACATATCTATACCACTAAAAATGAACTAAAAAGCCCTTTTTTTTTGATAAAGCCTGCATGTATCTCTCCTAAAGGGATATCTATCTCTGCAGTTGACATTAGAGTGTCCTTTCTTTTCAGTCTGAGTTGTCTATTCCTTCACAAGCTAGCTGGAAATGAACTTCTTTTCCAGAGAGGCATATAGTCTGGCTTTCTGAATGACAAACCTCATGGGGTAGCTCCTTACCAGTTAAAAGGCTTTCAGAGTATTAATCTTGACAATCTGAATGTAAGGGAGAGATATGGGAACTACCAGCTGAATTTTCACTCATTTTTGAAGTTTTTAGCTGTTTGAAGAGACCGTATTTTCAAGAAGCAGGAAGCACTGGCTGTTCGAAGCTGCTTTAAGGTGTCACAAACAGGATACCAAAATTAAATGGTAATTTACAAAATCCAAACGAACAGTGGAAAGATATATTTTAAAATATTTCTGAACCCCGGATAAATTTACATTAACCTTTCATCTTTATCTTTAAAAGCCGAATTTAAAATGTGTGCTTTGTACTTTGGTATTATTGAACTACAAAAAATGCCATTCAACTAATAAAGCATTATGAGGTAGATTAGCTGTTTTTAGAGGTATGATGGACAGTAGAGATGAAAAATAATTTTGTGGAACTTGATCCACTTATCATATCTTTCTACACAAGCATTATAAATATTTGTTGAAATAGCTTCCAACTTTCTCAAGAAACTCAAAGTTATTTTTCCCCAAAACTGTGTGTCCCATTTTACATGCAGATTACATTATGGAGAACACACCAGCACACAACTACAGTAAAAAACTAGTTGAGGCATACCACTGTGGGTGTGGGATGTTTGACCAGTAGTTCAGCACATCTTCCACTTTGATATTAAACATCCTTCATGCCTACCATTGCCTAAAGGATTTAGGCACTACTCCTGTACAGATTAAATCAGTTTTAAAACTCATGAAATTTAATAAGTATAGGATAAAAACTTCAGGCATGGCTTGAATTTGAGCCTTAAGTACATGAGATTGGTATCGAATGCATTAAGAAAGCATGAAAAATACACCAAAAATCATCTGTGTATCATGCTTTTAGACAATATAATGTTGACTAGAAAGCATATGATGACGTGCACATCCTTGGACTGTGAATCCAAGCACAGGTCCTAGTATATAAGAAATGAAACAGTATTTTCAATGCTGACAAGGAAACAAGAACCCCAGAGGTGAGCGGCTATTGTTTACTTAGATTTCTATCTGAAACATTTATCCACTTGTGCTGTTAGCCTTCATTCAGAGGTCTCTCTTTTGAGGCCCTTGCTTAGTTTTTCCCCATAGCCCTGAATAGAAAAATATGTACCTTCTTTTTCAGATATGCATCTTCCGCTCTTTGCCCCCTTGGGGGCACAAGGACATAATCTTCTCCTTTGTACAGAAGCAATTATATTAGCAAAGTCTCATCTGTCTATTTAAGTCCAATATGTACCAGGAAAAATGCCATGTTGGGATTCTCAATGGTAATACCTAATCAGGAGTTGTTTCTTATTAGTCATCACTTGCAGCTCAGTATCATTGCTATCAGAGTAATTCATCAGGCCAATGCCGCCATAGGAGAAAAGCAAGCACTCAGGAGAAGTAGAAGCACTGTTCTCTGTTACTTTTACAGTAGTACTATCCTAGCCACACTCTGCTTACATTGCAAGAGCTGATGAGAGCACAGATCTAAGTGGTGTGACCACAGGCAAACAAAAGAAAATATAAGTATAAATCTGAGAGGTTTCTGTTTGCAACAGTAATGCTTTAAGCAGAAGCACTAAGCTTCACTTATCCCATTTGAATTCCGCATTTCCAGTCTCTCCTAATGAGAATCACTCATATGAGCTAAGTATTTCCCTCAGTAACCATCCTTGCATTATTAATAACCAACTCAATTTTGCTCACTAGAATAAGAGCTTTCCTTTAATACGTAAGATTAGGTTCAAGTAACAGTCTCTCATATTTGCATATATTATCAGCCTTTTCCACTAATTTATCTCAAAGTATGACATCAATCTTATCACCAAATCCAAATAGTTTGGGAGCTGTTCTCCACCTCAGATTCATCTAAAGACATGGACAGTCAAGTAGGGAGAAAAACAGAAGCAAATAGTTTGCCTGTTAGCCATGGTCCACAACAAAAACAGCAAGACTGATGCTATCTAGTGCTCTTAGCAGAAGAAATGCATACTATAGCATAGAATAGTATACAGAAGCAAAAATCAGTAATGGAAGCCCATTACTCTGGACCTAATCCTTCAGTTCTTAATCCATTTTGTTTCAAACATCTCTATCACTGAAGATAATTTCTGAAGTGCATGTGTTCACCTTAGACTGCTTTGCTAATTGCTACATTATCCAAAAGCAGATACAGGGGACACAGAAATAGGTATTTCTGATCACAAAAAGAGCAATTTAGTAGTCAGGACTGTAGTAAATTTACTACTTTGGCATTTAATGTGCTAAGGCAAATAGCTATATTCTCTAAAGAGAAACTGTATATAGACAGCAATAGAAAGAACAGAATAGGAAGCCTTTGCTTACCCCCTGCTGAAGTCAGATTTATCTATCATAGCTCTTGCTCACTCTCAGCTTTATTATTCAAGTGGGAAGATACGACTCTAAATAAAAGTACTGGAAATGAGATTTCTTTTTGCATGACAAATTTTTAATTTTTTTTTTTTAATACACCAAATTTGGTCTCAGTTTTGATGGACAGCACAGTAGGAGCCATTACGCTAACAAGTTATGGGTAGTCAGTTGTATCATGGGAATTTCCCTCTTGTGAAATTCATGGTGCTCACCATGCAGAGCTGACATCTCATCTGTCATGGAGAGAGCACACTCTCAGGACAGGGTTTTTGCTCAACAGGGCAAAGGTCCTGATACAGGCTTTAGCACACAATACCTGCTTTCTCTAGTTGACATACTTGCTGGTTGCCACTTTCTAATCCATAAAAGAACAGAAATCTGTAGCTGTAACACAACACAAAGCAATGTCTTGCACCTGCATTGAGTGTCTCTTTCTGCTCCACGGATATTTGCTCTCTGGCTTTATTGAAATGAGGGGCTGTGCTCTGTCTCTACACCGTACTGGTACAAAGTGTCTTCAATCAAACACTTAAATTGCCATTTAGATCTATATTCCTGAACCAAGTAGGGCTTGCAAGCCTTAGATCTTCATATCCTTCTGGAAGCAGACCCTAACACCTTTGTCAGACATCTGGGCTCTACCAGATGGATCCAACACTTCATTTATCAGGCATGTTGACCCTTTCAGCAGCCTGATGTAACTCATTCACCTTTAGAGCCCACTAGCAGCTGATGTGTAAGGGGCTCCGTCAGAGATGGGAAAGGCTGGGGAGCCAATAGCCACTCCTCTCTGGAAGGTTCTGGTTGCTCAGAGCACAGGTGCTTCAGCTGTACAAGCAGCAACATGTGAGGGCACAGCAGGGAGAATTTCATTTTCAGCTGACTAACCCCTTTCCTTGGCAAGAACCAACGTTTCCTTATTTCCTTGCATTAAAAAAAAAAAAAAAAAAAAAAAAAAAAAAAAGAAAAAAAAAAAGAGGAGACAGAGTTCATGAGACAGAGCTATTTGCCTCAGCATCTATAATGGAGCCTGTTCTAAAAATTATGGGTATGTATAACAATCTGTTTGGATGAGAGTATTTTTTCTCTTATAGTGGAATCAAGGAGCTTCTAACCAGGTACTTCAACAGTGGATTTTCACCATAATTTTACTATTTTTCTGCAGGAGATGCATGCCAAAAGTGCCTTCTTTACCTTTTCTACCCCTTTCTCCCTGATTCTCCAGTTCATCCCCAGTTTCTGAGATAAAGTCTCAGAGACTGTCTTGCACTCTTCGCCTATCAGCTTCTGTTTAAAACCTTGGGATGTAAGATCCTCTTTCCTAGAATTGAAGCATTTTGCAGTTAGTATCTCCAAGTATTTTCATTCACCTAACACAAGGAGGATTTTACTGATTTTCCACTCTCAATGAGTAAATTTAATGCTGCTTCTCAGACAATTAAATTGGATTTGTCCAGATGGACATTGTTACAGGGCTCCTTTCTAGGTAGGATTAATTTTACTAAAATATAACCCTTCTATGCTTACATTATCCCCTTTGGACATTCTCTTTTAATCTTTTGCAAAGTAGCATTAAAACTTTCTGGCATTCATTAAGAATTACATTAAAATGCAGACACACCTTTTTAGGCTACAACTGCTGAGAAAAAGCAAACCTGGGATTTCCTTTTCCTAGAGTCCATCTCTGTGCCAATCAGGCAGGAATGAGCAAGATGTGGTTGCACCATTTCCTCCAGCCTCATGGCAGAAGGGGCACAAAGCAGTCCCCCGACCGCTGATCTTTGTTCTGGGATGGAGACATCTTTGCCTCCTGGCCATGGAAATAAATACACACTGTCCTACAGCTCTGCTTTGAAGGAAGATCTACAGAGGCCTCTGTGATTTTTCCATTCCCACTTGTGCAGCGCACAGCCTGTGCACCACGTAAATCCCAATCAAAATAGGGCTTAGGTAATAGCCTTGGCAGGAGGGCGAGTTCCACCCACATTCCTTTGTGCTCATCTGGGCTGGAGAACCAGAACTGGAAAGCCGTGTGGCTTTTTTACGGCTAGGAACTGAGCACTTACTGTGCACCTACTTCAGCTTTGTTTCTGACCATGCTTTCTATGAAGCCAAAAGCTACTGGAGTATAATCTGCTTGTGTTATAAATTCAGAGTTCTGTGATTGAGCTGAAAGAATTAGAATGAGAAATCTTTGCCATTCATTAATCTTGCGCAGGAAATAAGTGGAGAGAGACTTCTCAATTACATTATTCATCTCAAAAGAGATCCTCAGGTTTCCAAAATCCTGTCAGCCTGTTATGAAACATATGCATGGTACAAAAAAAGTAAATAATCTCTTCCGATTTGTCTCCTGGCTTTTGGCAAAGCCTTGCAGTATACATACTTTACTGTTAATGATAGCATGTTAAAGTCTACATGTAAGTGAAAAATAAAAGAGAACTAAATATGTACAGTACAAAAAAAAAAAAAAGAAAAAAAAAAAAGAAAGGGGGGGGAAAGACTGCTTAAAAGCCAAATAGGAAAAAAAAAAAGAGTATTTGATACGATTTTTAAATAAAACACAAAAACTTGGCAATAATATCGTACATTTCAATATATAATAAACTCAAAAAAATAAGATCCTTATTCTGTTTTTGTAAAAATAATATTGCTTAATGCAGTAGTGATTATGATGCTGATACTCCTCAAATGATTTGTGGGAAACACAAGTACATTTCTGGAACAAGATGTTAGGCAGCCATAAAATGAACACGGAGCTAGACAAAAAGGTAGCAACAAGAAAACAGGAGATCTGAGAAAGAGTGGGAGAAAAAATCCCTCTCAAGACAAAATGTAAAGAAGAGAGAGTGCTGCAGAAGTTCTGACCGCAGTGCAGGAAGGGTTCACAACATGGTCACTCTTTTTTTCTCCTGTCACTGATTACAATAGGTTTTCAGAATTCTTGTAATGTGATATTACCAATGTAATTAAACCATTGCAGTTTTCACTCCGTTTTAATAATATTACTTAGTTGCAGCTGTCTAAGAGATCAGTTCTGAAATTGGAAAACTCTTCAGTTACTTCGCTTTCTTAAATCTGCCTTTTGGAGGGACTGAATTCATAAGTTTACCATAGATTACCCCATCTGCTGGCATTTCCTGTCTTAAGTTTTAGCCATTCTCTGTGAATTCCTTTTCTTTGACATGTTATTAGCAATGCATTAGTACTTTTGGTCTTGGCTGAGTCAGTGCTGATCTTAGAGATAAATCTCAGCTCCATCTTCCTCCTGTAGAAAGCATCAAGCTTGTCAATAAGAGTGGGAATTGCTGTTAAAATTTGACCAAAACATTACTGAAGATATCACTCTTAATCAAGGAGATCATCCAAACCAAAATTGCTACTGAACCTTATCAGCCCATCCAGCTTTCACTTGTGTCATGTGTCACGTCACAGTTTCAGCCATGAAGCCATTCAGCTCAATGCAGATGAGGATCACAGTAATCTAGTCATCACATTACAAGATAATATCCCAAATGAAACTGAAATTCCCCAGGATGCCCAGCTCCTGGCATCTTTAGTCCACCAGCATCCTAGATTGCCACAGCTACACTCTTACCAAAATCTCAACTAATTCACTTTAAAATCAAATTTCCCAACTCTTTTGCTCAATCAATTACACATTTGAGATACAATAGCAAATCTGTAATACAGGAAAAAGGATATTCAAGCTGCTCTCTACTAATAGGGATATATCTACATTGCTACCCAAAGTTCCCTGTGCATTGTTCTCATTAAGCCACACTGTCACCACATGTGAGTGGGCCTGGATATTTTTGCATAGCACCAAATTGTGCTCCATGGACACAGTCACAACTTCAAGCTACTGGTCAGCAATGGGTGGGAAAATATTTCTAGGTCAGATGGTGCAACAAAGCTCCTACAAATAGGCTCCATAAAATCTTGCCGTAGGGTTTGAAAACTTCTCTTTTTGATCACTTTTTGTAATCTCTTGGATGTTACTGTAGCTCTGCAAGCAGAAATGAGACAGGGCAGAGCCACTGCATTTCAGAATTTTAGTTGGTATTCCTTTATATACTCCTGTGCCTGCACTGTACTTGTTTTTCCAAGTCAAGAAAACTAAACAAATTTCTCATAATCCAGACTGGCCCATATCATCAAAAGACTCAAAGAGGATAGGGTGCGTCTTGTTCCAGTAAATACCACTGCTACAAGCTTGGGTCAATCTGATAGCAAAAATCTGCTTTATTTTATTCTCTGTTAAAAAGATTTACCAGTTTATGCCACCTTCTTGTATTGGGAAATCACCATCATGGAAAACATATTTAAATTGTGATTTGCGTGCATCACATATAAGTGCTTCCAATTGCAAGATAAAAATACACATATTTATGAATTTATATATCTGTATGAGCGTCTGTCCTACAAAGTATATCTAAATAACACAATAATCTAAGAGAAAATTCTCCCTTACTTCACACTCTCACTGTAAAACTGCTAAATCCCATAAAGACCCAGCAATGCTTTCTGTTTGTCCTACACAGTTCCCTACACACAGCACGTCTATGAGTACTAACCCACCAGTATGGAAAGCAGAACACACTGTGCTGCATGCAGACTGTCAAAAATGATTGATTTTGACAAAAATTTCTAACTTACAGGAGAGAGAAGGAAAAAAATGAGGATTGATAGATGATGTAATTGCATATGGTTAGCAACCTTGGAAAAAACACTGCCCAGGGAATGAAATAGTAACTATTTGCTGAAAGACAATTAAAATATGATGTGCTAATAGAGGCATCAAGATAAATTGGTAAGAGGCTAAATATTATCTGAAATGGAGAACTTTTACTGCAGGTTAATCTTCAGGTGTTTCACACTTGTCTGTTAAGAGAATAAGAGATCACCAGATAAGGCTCAGGCAAGAAAAATTATTTTTTCACATCCCTCCTGATGAGGACATGGGTGCTATTTCTGAACTCAAGCTACATTATCAAAGGTAATCAAGTCATGTTATTAAAGGCGGAGAATCCCAGCAGTCCTGCTGATCAAAATAACTAGAAGTTAAAAAGAAATCAAATCCCCAGAAACAATGCTATTTACATTGCAATTTGGGGGAAATTAAAGAGAAAAGCAGTTAGAATAATTAGATTTAATCACTAAACCTTATAAAAAACCATCCACTAAAAATGAACATTAAAAATAAATAAGCATTTCAAAGTAATTTTAAAAAATATATTTAAAAAAATATTTCCTCAATCAGTTTTAGATATTATTGATACTGAGAAGGAAATGCACTGTAACTGCAGGAATACAATTGTCCCAAAGTATCTGTAGGTGCCAGTTTGCTCCTGAAACTGCTCCCCAGTGAAGGACGACTATGCCAGGCAAATCCTGAGGGCCTAAATACATGGAGGAGTGCCTCAAGAAAATACAACTGACTTTTGCCTCTTCTCTCCTCTTTTCCCAAAATTCTCATGCAAAGTGTGTAACATTTTCTCCAAGTCAGTGAGAGGGAGCCAAAGCCATATTGTGTTAGCCTAGTGTGTCAGTGCTAGATGTCCATCCTTCTCTCCGCCTTTTCCATTCCCTCCAAGCAAAGGAGAAATACACTGAGTGTGGGGAATACACCTAGGCAATGAACCAGCATTGAGAAAGAGGGCTGTACTTCTTATGGGAACAGAGACTGGCTGGTTAAGGGCAACTAAAAGGCTTGGCTGTTAAGATTTGGGCTGTGAGACATAAATACAGTTTCCTCTGAAATTCTGTACTGAGTTCATAGAATCACAGAATCACAGAATAGCTGAGTTATAAGAATACTGAAAGGATCAAGGATCATAGAGTCAAACTCCTATCCCTACACAGAACCACACAACTTTCAGACCATATATCTGAGAGCCTTGTCCAAACACTTCTTGAACTCCAGCAGGCTTCATGTCATGAGCACTACCCTGAGAAGCCTGTTCTAGTCCTTGACCACCTTCTCAGTGAGGAATTCTTTCCTAACATCCAATTTGAATCTCCTCTGATGCAGCTTCATGCCAGAGAATTATAGAATATGGTGGTAGTGGTACTAGGATGAGATAGTTGAGTTCAGGACCTTATATAGAAGAAAAAAGGCAACAGGTGCACTTAAGGAGAGACAACTTTGACTTCATTAAGGATTTACTTGGAGGTATCCCGTGGCTTAGAGCATTGGAAAGTAAAGGAGCCCAAAGAATAGGTTGACATTCAAGTACCACTTCTTCCAAGCTCCAGATTGGTGCAACTCTCAGAGTAAGAAATCAGGAAAAAGTGGCAGGAGATCCAGATGGATGAGCAAGGAGATGAAGTTGAGAGATAAACTCAAATGGAAGAAGAAAGTCAAAGGAATGTGGAAAGGGGATCTGGCCTATTCTTAGGAATATAGAATCATTCTTAAAGCACACAGGGATGTGACAAGAAAGGTTAAGGTACACTTGGATTTATTCTGTCAAAGGAGGTCAAAGACTTCTTTAAGTATGTCAGTAGCAAGAGGGAGACTAGTGAAAATATGGGTATGCTGCTGAATGATGTGGCTGCTGTGAGGCCACTGGGAAGGTGGAGTTACTGAATGTCTTCTTTGCTTCACTCTTTACTGCTAAGACTGTCCCTTGGGAATCCCAGGCCCTGAAGGTAAGAGATTCTGGGGAAAGGAGGACTTCCCCTTGATCTAGGAGGACCTGGTCAGTGGTTATCTAGGCGGTTTGATGCAACCAAATCTATAGTCTGCCCATGATTCACTCATGAGCGCTGAGGGATTTGGAGGAAGTGATTGCTGACTGCTTTGACAGATCATGGAGAATGAGAGAGATGTCTGAGGACTGGAAAAAAGCCAATGTCACTTCAGTCTTCAAACAGGACAAGAAGGAGGAGCCAGGAAACTACACACCAATCAGCATTAACTCTGTCCCTGAAAAGGTGATGGGACACATTATTTTGGATGCCATCTCCAAGCAAATGAAAGAGAAGAATGTTATCAGGAGCAGTCGAGATGAGTCCACCAAGAGGAAATCACGTTTGACCAGTTTGGTAGCCTTTTATGATATCATCACCCATTGAGTAGATGATAGCAGAGCAGTGGATGTTATCTATCTGGACTTCAGCAAGGCTTTTGATGCTGCCTTCCATAACATCCACATAGATAAGCTTAGGAAGTGTGGGACAGATGAGTGGATAGTGAGATGGACTGAGTAGTGGCTGTCTGGCATAGCTCAGAGGATTGTGATCAGTGGCACAGAGTCTAGTTGGAGGCCTGCAGCTAGTGGTGTTTCCCAGGGCTTGATACTGGTTTTGGTCTTCATCAGTGAACTGGATGAAGGAACAGAATGCACCCTCAACAAGTTTAAGGATGATACAAATCTAGGAGTTCAGCAAGACCTGAACAAGGTGGAGAGCTGGGTAGAGATAAACAACAAGGGCAAGCGTGGAGACTGTAGGTGACCCAAAATGTTTAATTTCTCTAGATCTTCATTCTTAATGTGACCTAACAACAACATTCTTTTACTCATAAGTCTCTCATAAGGCTATTAGGAAAGCAGCTGCTTCATTCATATTGTGAGGTGATGAGAAAAAATAAAATAAAATATGCAACGTAAATTCCAAGAGAAAATTTGATTGAGATGGAACCACATACATTTCTATGCAGCTATGAAAGGATACCATATAGGTAGTAGTACAAGAATAGGAAAATAACAGAAAACAAGATAAGATTCATTTATGCCTGAGCTGGTACCGAATATTCAACAGTTTACAAAAAATAAATTTAAAAAAATGCAATAGTAATATCATAATTGCTAAATTCAAGAGATTGTAATTAAGATGTTATTTCACTGTCTTTCACTGTCATCAGACTAAGATGTTGTGACTCTAGTGTTAAAATTTATTGCCTGGGTTTGTGCTGAAATACAAAGATGTGCTTCAGTTTTTAAGTTTTCAACTTCTACCCTATAGTTTAGTGTATTTTCAGAATATTTTAACATAAGCAGCAACAGCCAGGGAATACATCTAAAATGCTTGAACTATTATGATCAAAATAGTCAGAGAAATTTAAATGGAAATAAGGACAATTCAAAAAATCAGAAGTATCATTACTAAAATAATGTTCTATGTCCTATCTGCTCCTCCCTCCTCTGCACCCTGGAATAAGCAAACAAACCAAATTATAACAACTCATTTATTTAGCACTGTACCTCTCCTGTACCTTATCTCATGTTTAAAGATTAACAAATAGCTCCTTTGACATTAATTTACTTTTCGTTTTCAAGAGGGACAAATTTAGGCAAGATGTTTAATTGTTCTAGATCATTTGCCAGAAAATCCAAAGTATTTGTACATGCTAAAAAGCTTCACTGCTTAGACAGTGAGTTTAGACTTTAGCTGAGTGCAAACTACTACATGGACACTACATTTTGTTCAGATACACGCTGGTCCCAAGTGATTTAAAATATACTAAAATCACAGTAAATCAAACTAGTATTTACACAAATTTTGCATTATCTTAAATTAAATTGGAGTCACTTTCTCGGTATGTTGTCCCTAAAACATCGTCTTTTTCTCAGGGTAAACTTTACTAAGGTAAGTAACGTCATCTAATGAACTGCCACTTTTCTACTGGAGATTACTGCCCACTTACATGAAATGCGGTAACTGCAGTCAGAGCTCCAGACACAAACTAGAAAAGATTACATGCAAAAAACATTTTTGAAGAGGACTTTACTTCAACACAAAGGCTTTCATCTAGTCCTATAAGAACAAGACAGCATAAAGACATTGATTTTGAATTTAATGTTATTGATAGATCATTATCTATGAATAACAATAAGCTATTCCATAAACAGAGAATCAGTGAACTCTGCTCTCTCGTGCAACTGTTCCCTTTCAGAAACAAGGACAGAAATCCCAGCTCCCTTAATTAACTCCCCTGAGTTCTCCCTCTGCATCCCCACAGATTCCATAGCTTTCTCCTATAAATGTTTATAAGCTAGGAAGAAACAGCACATTCAGAGGCTGACTTGCTGCTCAATTTATGGATAGATTAGATATGATGCTCACAATAGTTCTGCAGCAGGAAAAACAGAAGAGGTAACACTTTGGATTATACTGCAGTATTTCCCAGAAGGTGCAGTGAGAAGGGAACTGCAGTGCCAATTTGGATCTCTCAGGACTTATATCACAATTTGCAGGAAATTTCAGTAATTTACTAACTACAAGTGCTTTTAAATCTGTGTCAAATTTAAAGTGATCAAGTGAAAAAGTAAATGTAAAATGAAAGAAATCTCAGCCTTACAAACGTTATTTCCTTAAGCAAAGGAATACTTTGCAACAGCTTCACATGTATGTCCAGGCATTTCACAGCCTGCAATATACATGGATATAGTGAAGTTTTGCGGGTAGGCATAACAAAGAATGGACATACTATCTTTGCTAAATACTTGCTCACTTAGCTAATGGCATGCCTAAGAGGAGAAAACATTTACTTTCGCTTCCAATCTTGTACTTTAACCACTGGACAATGCTCTTCTTTGGCATTCACTTCCATGGAGAAATCAATAAGCTCACTTTCACTGGGAAGATGCAAAGACTGGCTATAGAAGCTTCCTTGTATTTTTATTCTAGTAAGCAACTTGACAAATGGGTTTCCAATTTCCAGTTGTCTCAGCCACAGAAACAATGGAACCACTGACCTGAGGATAAAATGTCAGCAAAATGCACAGGAGCAGACCAAGGTCCTTCTAGGAGACCAAACTTCAGTATTAGAATTTATCAAAAGCTGTAAACATGCTTATCAGAAATTTCAAAACATTTTTGTTCTCGCTTTGGAAATATTTGAAATTCACTCATTTCACATTTTGCAGTTTTCTGAGCATTTCTAATTAAAAATCTTGGAAAGACTTGTCAAAATCTTTCAAGACTTGTAAACTCTAATGAACTATTATGTTTCCAATCTGGTTTTGAAATTAAATTAAAAATGTCTTTGTGAGAAACTGATTTGTTTGCCAATATTGATAAAAGGAACTTGAAAAGGCAATTTTTTACAAATCTTTTCTTTTTATTCCATTAGAGACTCTAACAAGCATCTTAACATGATGGAAGCCACACAAGGACTTTTCTACTGTTGTCGTTAATTCAGTCAGAAGCATCATGCTAATAATACTCAACATGTTTGCTGCTTTCAATGCCACTGATTAGGAAGGAGGTTTTGCAGACCTGGCTGTGAGACCTCACAGGGACAAACACTTACACTTTAAGATGGCTTTGATCATTCCTGGCAGACCTGCAGCTACTCCTTTTACTCATGACCTTTCACCACTCCTATTCAAGAGCACTTCAACAAGACTTCTGGGAAAGAATGTGCAATGCCCTGAGCTACAATGCTAGCAATATGCTGACAGCACCCAGCTCTACGCCTCCAGGCTGGCTTGTTCCCAGCTGTTCTACTGTCTGTAGGAAATTGGAAGCCTGCTGAATGAAAGGCAGATGGTGTGATGGACAACCTCTGATCCCTATCAGCAAGTTACACAATGTGGACTGGTAGATCTTTTCAGTACATGATAAAATGAATTGCATTTTCACTGTCACCAAATTAATTCTTGGTTTCAGTGCTTGCAGACCATTGGAACTAAAGATGGTTTGCTGGTCCCATCTTAAATATTGGAAAACAGCTGTGCTGTCAGTCTGATTTTGTGCCCTCTTCCTTTGTTTATGCATTACATAACGTTACCAGCTCAAGGAAAGAAGGCACTAGTAAGTATACAGTAGAAATATACAGTGATTTATTTTCATAGTCTAATGCTAAATTAGAGATATATACAAATATAGGAAAATTGAAATGAATAGTAAAAATAAAGCCAAAATAAATCTTCTGAAAGTAATGACATGTAAGTTTATTAAACAGTAAACTAAATAAAAATAAATAATTTCTGAAATAAAACAAGTCCAGAACTACTACTATGCGAGGAATCATAGGCTAAGATGCTAGTTTTTCTGAATAATATGATGGAAGTCCATCCCTGTATTCAGAAAGTAGTTTATGTTCTATTCCAAATATTAGTCTTGGTGAAGTGAGGAATGAACACTAAGCTTCAAATCCATTGACTTCTGTTACTTGTCTGGAAAAGTACAATTGCATTTTAATCTGTATTTTAGTACACTATCTACTTGAGCCCAAGACTTTGCTTTTATTAGAGGAAAAATATCTCTTTACCTTATATTTTCTCCTTGAAAATTTCTAGAAGTTCCATCGTCTTAGTTTGCATATTCTGAAAATAAATAAAGTGTCAGCTGATTAGACTTCATGCCTGATGATATGCTTGAGCAGACCAATGTGCTTTTAACAGGATGTTTGGAGGGAGTACATTTGTTCTCTCCCACCCAAAGTGCATAATGAAATGTTTGTTGCTTCTTTAATTACCGATGTAATTGGTTGCACACAACCTAGATTTCCGACAGACCACAAATGGGGTGCATTTATACAGACCCGTGCAGTGAGACAAGGTTACAACTTGGCTCGTGCCCAAATGGGAAGCACAGGCTGCCCTGTGGACATGGAGGCAGACTGTGTTTCTCATCAGTATGGAAAGCTTACGTCATTTTTCAGTTACGGGGACCATGATGGCATTTGTTTACCTAAGTGACTCCTGTGCCAGGTACAGTGCTGCAGACAGGAAGCAGGGGATGAATGGAATGGCTTGCTTTCAGGCTTCTGCTCAGGGTACAGCATTGCTGTCTCTGGTTTCTGGGTGGGGTGTGCCTTCAGCCACTGTTTCTCTGGTTGCCAGGAGGGACAGAGAAGATAAATGAAATGGCAGAGCATTTTTTCAAGCCCTCATTCAGGCTGCAGTTGCTAGGTGTTTCTGGTTCCCAGATCGGGTGTGTACCATTTCTGTGGCTCCCAGAAAGGACAATGAAGATAGATGACACAGCAAAGCGCTTCAGATCTTTAGTTCAAGCTTCACTGCCTTCCTTGCTCTAGCACAAGGTTCCTCGATACCTGTGAAAATGGAGGAAAGTGCTTAAGCATGTCAAACTATGTGTGTTAAAGATCTGAGCGTGAGATTTCTTGCAAATATTATTTTTTCCTTATGCAGATATGCTTGTACGTCATCAGCATCTAAGAGATGGTCTCAGAATACTAATTGTTACCTCAACAAAGGGAGTCAGTACTTTTCATCACTGCTTTTCCTGGACTAAAGAGAATTAACTTAGAAAGAAGAGGTTTAGAGAAGAACATTCAGCTCTGTTACACCTACCTGAGGAGAGGGAAGGAGGCAGGGTAAAGCATGAGGATGGAATCCTACTGAGTGGTGACAGTGCAAGCAGCAAGACTAGGGATGGGGAGGGAGATAGAGAGATCTCCTGCTGTGGGCAGAGATCACCACAGTAACTGCCTCCTGGACATCTCGATCGTTTCACCAACATTTTCCAAAGATTACTCAGTTTTCCAAAGGCAGAGCAGGGAGCGGAACCATGGCTGCAGCCTTTGGAAACAGACTGTTTCACATATTCCTAAAACCATCAGCTGAGGAGACAAAGCAGCAACATTTTCTCCATGTTCTTTTTTCCTTTTCCTACTACAAGACATCCAAGGGCACAGAGAAACAGTAGAGCATAAAGCCTTGCTTGCATTGTAGCCCTTCAGAGTGATCAGCAGAGAACTAATTCTTAGCTAATGGCTAAGAATTAGACTGCTCTCTGTGTATATGCATGCGTGTACACAGATGCACACACACATACTGCAGAATTAATATGGATGCGCTTCATCATACTTGCATTCTTTCTCTTAAACTCATTAGAAAATTGTTACATCTGGTTGCCAGTTTTACTTAAAGGCATAGCGAATTAAAGTCTGAGAATTTCATACTCTGCTCTATTTTGAAGACAGACAGTGTTAGGGAATAGTACGAGGGGACTTGACATTTCTTCAGCCATAGCAATAATCTAGGCATCCACAGCTTCTCCCTGCGACCTTGCACCACACGCTTGTGCTGATACTGTCTTTGTGAGGCTGTGCGATGCCACCTGGCAAAAGAGCTCTGGAGAAGGTTGCATTTAACTAAAATAAAATTCATTGACTCGGTCACCTTACACCTCCAGAAACAGTGGTCGTGGCACAACTGAGAAGGTGACAGGGGTAGGTAAAGATGGCGCAGTGGATCAAGGAAACAGAGTGAGCAGTCAACCTTTGATGTGCTAAAATAGGTAGGCATACTCGTACTTCTTATATTTTGAGTCTTGGTTTACAAGCATTTAGTGTCATCGGTGGTCCTGAAGAAAGAGGAGAGACATGCCAGGAAAGGTACTTCCAGATTTTGGTATCTTTAGTCAATCTGTTGCTTCAGGAGGTACAGAGAACCTTGCCCTACGATGTTAAGAGAGCCAGTGAAGGGAATTTTTCTGTCAGGGCAGGTATTACCTTTTTTATGTGTTTGCAAAATACTTGACACAGGAAGGGTGGGGTCTTCCTCTGATAGAAACAGCAAGAAGAATGGAGCACTGCAGGAAACCTTGCACTCAGCAAGAAGAGCTTAATCTCATTAAAGGGACATGAGGATGATACACTGCTTAAGCTGATTAACGTTTACGTAGAGAACATTACTACTTTTGAGAGATTTTGAAAAGGTGTGTGCCTATTTATAGTGTGAGGAAGCTGAAAAAAATACCCAATAACTTCTTTAAAAAGACCAATAAATAAATAAATAGATTTAAAATTTTGTTTCCGTTTGTGCCCAACAGTTCTCCAGTAATTCAAAATAGAACCTGGCACTTAGAAATTGTCTTTCTAAGCATTTCTATAGGTGGTGTGGTTTAATGGAGTAGAAAACAAGAAGATAAACAGTCAAATAACTTCAGAAATACTTAATTGAAACTTAATTTAATGCTCCTGAAAGGCAATGGATTAACAGGATTGAAAATTGAATTATTCATTTATGGAACAAGAACTTTCTGCACAGAACCAATGATGTCTTTTCATCTTTTCACCATGAAAAGACTTCCACAAAGGACAAAGAAAACGTTAAGATGAGAAATATAGTTTTTGCTTCACACAAAAATAGCAAGTGGTACTTTGTTTATTTGGGGCTGAAAGGAAGAATCTGGTGCTGGCAATATCTACCTATTAGTCCCTGAATGGAAATTACTAGCTTGTTTCATGTTGGGTCATAGAAAATCAGCAGATCAGCTGAATTTCCTCAGGGATCTTGTTACTGACTTATGATGAATTTTAGTTGGTGGCCTATAATCCAAAGGACCAGATCTCTTAGCAGTCTGGAGGACATACATATGTTGGTTTTTTTTTTTGTCAAAGCAATATTTGTTTCTGATACACGTAAGTATTTACAGTTGAGATTCTCCTGTAATTTCAGAGATGAAATCAGCTATTTTTTCACACAAATGTATAGTCATATAATCGACTTGGCTTTGTTTTCAAAGGTATCTTCAAAGGCATTTTTTAATGGGCAGCACTGTCTCAGCTTAGTTGTGCACTTCAAAAAGGGTAGTTAGAGCATGGTCAAACAAGCTCTGACAAATCTAGCTTTTGCTTTTGCAGTTTAAGAAATTACTGCCCCCAGCTCTGTGTTCCACCTCTCTCCCTGAAGTTACCAACCCTGCACCAGATTCTGTAGAGAATTGGCTGAGACATGTAAATCCATTCTCTTTTGCTGTCTTTGTTTTGAGCACACTAACCTCCACTGAAGGACTGCTACTGCTTAAACTAATGATGCCATTTCTGTTATGAATATGAAGAAACACAAGGCTTGGTCACTGCAAACATCAGGGCATCTGTAGAAAAGCAAATTCATTAGGACATGAATGGAGCCAGGGAAATCTTTGTCAGCATGAGGAAAGGTCATCTCTCGATTGGCATCTGTATGTCCAACCCTTCTGCCATAATAACCTGTACCTACAGAACTGTATTTCTTTTTTTTCTCTTTTTTTTTTCTGGGACATTCTCTGGTACAAAACATCCATTCTAGCCCCAGGTGATACATACAATTCCCAGCTAAGCATACCCTACCTGGATAAAACCCAATGTCTGAAGCTGACACTGCTTTTATATTTGTCCTTAGTGACTCTCAAAAAAACACCCAAGCAGGAAAAACCTTTAAAAAACCCCAACTTCTAAGCAGTAAATGTAGAATTTGGGGAAGAACCTCAGAGCTTATTTCCCAATTCATGGGCATAGATAATTTGCATTTAAATGACTAGCTTTTGCTCATGAAGAATTTGAAGTATAGCTCATGATCTAGGCCAGGTGGACAGGTAAAATAAAGTCTGTTAAGTGTGAGAACTGTCACTCAGCCTACTGAAAGCACACTAAATATTTAGATAGGTAATTACACTGTTTACCTTAATCAGAAAGAGCTTGTGAGGCTTTGAAAATATCTTTCTGTTTTGCAGGCAAGATATAAAATGTTCTCTAATGGGAGTGAAGTTTATGAGGGGAAAAATGTTTCCTCTGTGTAAGGATATTTGTGAGAGGAATTTCAATTGAGGGTAATTCATTAACAAGAGGGTGTCTAAGCATTCCTTTATCTAGTTTTTACCATGTGCAAATATATTTTTAAATAAAAATAACTTGAAATATTAATAGGTATATATGATCCATTTGCTGAAATACGTAAGTGAAGCCTACAATATGCTTTATGCTCATACTGCAAACTTGCCTGCTTTCAAATGTTTCATAGAGTCATATTAACTACTGTGGTTTGCTGTCAATGGTTGGCAGCAGGCATATTGCTCACTACATCCAAATATGACATTTCAAATCGTTATTTAATCCATAAGGAAAGGGGTGATTGTCACATCCTGATATATTTAGTATTGGGAGATTGATAAAGGTTTGCTGTGCAGCTCTTAGAAATAATAGAATGTTATTGAACCAAGTGAGGCTCATGCAGGGTGTGCTATTGCTGCTGTAAATTAGAATTACAACCCATATGGTGACAGGCCCTTGGTGGAATTGCATCTCCGGTTATCTTTACTAAGCTGCCTGCCTGAAAAGGTATGCACATTATTTCTGTTCCTTACACTTAATGTATGAGTAAATTATGTGCTTGTGCTCTCTGTGAGGCCCTGACATCCACAAAGGTGTGAAATATATGTTGAACTGTAGTGTTAGAATGTTGGTCAGTATATTTTGACTAATGATTTATAAAATTGCAATTTTTTTTTTCTTTTTCAATTTTGACATTGTAGTATTTTTTCTTGATCCTATATATATATATTTTTTAAATAGAACATTATGATGTGACACTTTCCTTTCTCTTTCTAAGAAAATATGTCCTATGCTGTTTTATTTACTGTCTCAGTTGGTATGCTTTTTGTCTATTAGTGTCCTGTAAGAACTTAGAGGATTTATTTCAATGAAGTTTTGCATAGAGACAGATATTTTTGACAGATTTTAGGTTCCTGCAAAGTTTGTAACAAAGATTTCACAAAGCAAGAAAGACAGACTCTTATAAATCCCTCACTTGAAGGAAAGGGGAAATGTGCGCACAAAACTCCACATCTAAGACCAATCCTGAGATACAAATCCAAAGAAAGCCTCATTTGTGTCTGCTGTTCAGCCACCCATTTATTTATCAGCTTTTGCTTTCCCTCTTCCTGCTAAATGTCTTTCATTGCCATAATACCTAGAATCTGATAGTCAAATAATATGATAGGGAAAACCATAAAATTCATGGCTAGCAAAGGGGCAATCCAGCTCCCTGCTGCTATCTTCCCTGACCCTGCTTCTAGCCACCTTGTCATTCCCCTTCCTGGTGCTGATTCAACTCACTAGCTGTTGAAAAAAAAAAATAATTTGCTTCCATTTTTTTTTTTTCCTGGGTTTCTGAGTTTGGTCTGCTCAGTTCAAGTCTCAAGAGTGCCACAGCTAGCACAAGGGAGGTGCAAGACATAAGCCATGAGCTGAAGTATTGACTCAGTTTGATACTGAATTTTATTTTAAGGCCACCTTAACCTCTACCAGAGATTATCTATGCACAAGTTTTGTGCAGTGCTGGTGTTGAACCTGAAGTTAATCTGACCTAGTTGTCCTAGAAACTCCTGTTTCAATATGAGACACCTGTAGCCAATAAAAGAGTGGCCCACAGAGACTCTGTTATAAAAGACAGAATATTGGAAATTCAGGGAATAAGATGAAAAATTATACCAGTCCCACTTAGAATAATAGAATTATTTAGGTTGGAAAAGATTGAAAGATCTGCCTAAATCATCAAATCTGACATTAGCCTAAAACTGCCAAGTCTACCACTAAACCAGGTTCCTAGGCACCTACTCTACATGCCTTTTAAATACCTTCAAGGACTATCCCCTTGCTTCACAACCCTTTCAATGAAGAAATTTCTTCTAATATCGAACCTAAACTTTCCCTGGTGCAACTTGAGGCCATTTCTTCTTGTCTTACTGCTTGCTGCTTGGAAGAACAGACCCCCCCACACTCAATCTCATTTGAAGTAGGTGTGAAGTGTGGTAAATTCTCCTCTGAACCTCCCTTTCTCCAGACTTAATAACTGCTGTTCCCTCAGCCACTTTTCATGAGACTTATTTTCTGGATCCTTCATCTACTTCGTTGCCCTTCTTTGGACACACTCCAGTACCACACCATCCTTCTTGTAGTGAGGGGCCAAAACTGAGCATAGTAATTGAGGCACGGCCTCACCAGAGCCCAGTGCAGAGGGACCATGCCTTCTCTGGTCCTGATGGCTACACCATATCTGATACAAGCTACGACACCTTGGATTTCTTGGCTACCTGGGCACACTGCTGGCTCATGTTTGCCTAGCTAGCAACTGCTAGGCCCAGGTTCTTTTCCAACGGGTAGCTTTCCAGACACTCTGTCCAAAGTCTGCAGTGTTATATGGGATTGTTGTAAACCAAGCGCAAGACCCAGCTCTTGGTCTTGCTGAACCTCATACAGTTAGCCTCAGAGCATCAGTACAACACATGCATTTGTTATGGACCCCTACACAGAAGGTGAGCTGGGGCATTTCACTACATCAGAGAGGTGGCCAGTGTGTCCTCTATTACCTATCCACACTACTTCATCTATGCTAGATTGTTATTGCACCTGAAGGTGCCATGGCCTGCCAGTATTTTAATATGTGCCACGCTTCAGTCCCAGATAAACCAAGTGAACTGGCACAACCATATATCTCATCTTTCTGCCCTCCTTCATGGCAGCTGCCTTTGGAACATGCTGAGGTTGCAGTGGGAGTGTGGCTCTTATTTGTGCTCGAGTGGTAAAGCAGTACGGCATCTGCCTCTTGTTCCTCAGGTTCATGATTCAAGCTGGTGATTAGATCCCAGCCTATTCTGAGAAAGTTACTGCCCAGTTAATGTGTCAGTATCGATTCTGGAAATGATTCTTTTGTGAACAAAAAGCTGGAAATGCTATTAACGGGAACATACTTCTTAGAAATTGGAAGAAAATAATACATGAGGATGAAAGACCTCCCACGGTTACATACACACTAATCACAACTGCAAAGGCATAATTAAAAAGCCACAGAGTTCTAGGTAATATTTAAACTGATGAGATCAGCTGAAAATTATAAAGATTATTCTACAGGAAAACTATATGAATATCTTCAGTATTGGTAAAAATATTTCCACGTGAAACATTTCAGGCACTGACATATCTGACTCACAGATTGTGATGGATATTTAGTTAATGCTTAGCTTTGACTCCTATAAAATAGTGGTGGCAGTGATTTGCTGCCTTGAACAAACCAGGCTTTAATTTGTTCTCGGGTTTGTTACTATCCATTAATGTGTATTTCTGTTCTTACCCTGTTTTTTTAAGGTAAGAGGTTCATAGGTAACACACAGTATGTGTTCATATATGTGTACCCATTTCTTACTGTCTGTGTGAATTTTGAGTCTGCTGATTATTTCAGCCAATGCCTTCAGAAGGGTGTTATCACAGAAATGAAGACCTTTTCATGAAAACAGGCAAACAGAAAGAAACACTTGCTGAGTGAAAGAACATAGCACGAGTTCAGCCATTACTACATCCCTATCCATGGAATTACTTCACTCTTAGGTAATTGGAGGTGAGACCTTCTTAGGCACCCAGGAATCAAACCAGGATGCAAAAATCTGCAAGAAACAAGGCTTCTACCATTCACAGAACTAGTTGGTATATTATCATAAAGACACTAAGCTGGATATTTTTTTGCTTTTCAAACAGTGTATTCTGCAGTATTTGTGTACTACTTCATCAGTAATATGTTGTTTTCAATTTACTTATGCAAACAGTGAATTCTGTTATAGCTATTTTTGTAGCTGAAAACTATGACTGCCTAAGTGAAGCAGCATCCAAAACAGCCACACCATACTGCAGAGAAACACGACTGTGAGTGCTCCATAAAACATAACTCACACAGAACAAATAAACCTTTTCAGGTTACAAAGCATGATATGAAAGTTGGATTTCAGCACTTTGTAATCAAGCACAGTGTTGTCAAGCTGGTGTTAAAAGAGATACTCGAATGCCAGAAAAAAAAACAAACTGCAGCAGCATGGAGCTCATGAAGGCTAAATTTCCCTGCTAAGAAGCGGTGTGAATTAATTTGTACTGCCATGCCATGGCCAAAATTATTCCCATATTCAAACCAGCTAATATAACTCTTATTTGGGTATCTCTGTGCTGCACTGACGGTTGCCATTCCTGTCTGAGTCCAAGTAAACAAATATAATAGGGTAAAACATGACCCATTTCAGATATTGCTTCAGCATCCTAACTTCCTGGATGTGCTCTGCATTGAAGATGCTTGCACAGAAATTTAGGTGAAGACTTCTGGTCTCCAACGTGATACGTAATTCTGGGCAAAATGGGTGATTATATTAATTTCAAAACGTGAGACTCCTTTTTTCAATGTGGTGAAATTTTCCTGAAGGAAGCCTATCAAAATTTCCCATTATCTGTGTCTAGAAAAGAATGTCTTTCCTCTGATTTCTATTTCAGCTTTATGAAAATTAGCAATATCTAATGACAGCATTTTTTTTTCTTAATTTGCTGTTCACAACAAATCTTAGTTTAATACATTTAAATGTAACAAACTGTAGAACTTATCCACATACATATACTGATGATGTCTACCATAAAGTGCATGTACTGAATTTATATTGCCTCAATTAAGCATTTACATTTTCCCCATAACTTTTCATTTGCTGTAATGCATCTGTCAATGAAAATATTTTACTGTGGATATGCAAAGCAATTTAAAGCATTTTGCTGTGGTGAAACCAACACAAAAAAAATTTTGCACCAGTTAGGATTTACAGGACAGCATACAGGGGACAGTATAACAGAGCTCAGTTCATTAACTTGCTGAATACTCAGTTGTGGAAACACTGCTTGGTACCTAAGTCTTACCTGAAGCCCCTGTCCCTTCTGACATAATGTTCACATCTCATTTTTGCCCAGTCAGGAAAACTGTCTACTCCCCATTCTAATAAGTCTTCATAGGTATAGAAAGAATATGCCAGTCGTTGGTATGGCAGCCACAGACTACTTCTGTGATTAGAGGCAGAATTGTTAAAGAATGCAGGTAAGTAGTCAGTAGGCTTTCCAGAGACACTTAAGGGCCTGTTTGCCACAGAGAATAATAGGAATTAGGCACCTGGTGTTTTCAAATATCCTTACTCGGTGCCTATGGCCGTGTCTAGACTGCAAAGCAATGCACTCCAGGGCTCTCTGTCTCCATACAGACTGCCTTCCCATGGAAACCAAGACAGAGAGTGGGAATAAGGTGATGTTCCACTTAGAGTCTGCATTTTCACATAGTTTTCTTGCATCTTTAAGCACTTGAACAGTTTTAAGCTTCTAAACAAAATGTCAAAGTACCTTAAAAATCAAACTCTTTATTGCTTGGGACTTGTTTCCCCATCAGAAAGACAGAGACAATATATATTTTTAAGTGGTTATTATAAAGAAAAATAGATGAATGATTTTGCAGAGCTTCAAAGCAACATAAACCAACATGCCAAAGGAAATCTGTGCAGGGGCTGTACTAACAGGATGGGAAGACAGGTTAAGGTAGTACTTGCCCTCCCATTAGCATGTAGCATGCAATTCCACATTCACTTTGCAGTAGTATTCGTCCCTGAGATGTCAGAAACAGATGCAATCTTCTCAGAATGAAATGGTGTCATTAACAAGCTGCTTCTGCATGTCTTTTCCACCTCCAATGGTTATAAAAATTCTCATTGACAACTGCACACAAGCATTTGATCTACCTTGGCTCTCCATTTCTCCAAAAATAATGGCCAACTAATGCCCAGCATGTTCTGTGGCTAAGCTCTACTTTTGCACTGAACTGTGGGAGTTATTTATAGCTATAAATGAGGATGATTTTTGAGAATACTGTCTCTATAGAAACTGGTGGTGGACTAGACCAAAGAGGTTTCTTAGAGGAAATTCCCCTGCTCTTTTTCCTCTGTAGATGATGCCAGAAAGAGCTTGAACTCCTTGTTGGCTGGTAGAGAAGGATGCGTTTGGCATATAAATACGTTATTCATCTCTCTTCTATGAACAAAAATGTAAACATTTACAATTGACAGTATTTACTTAAATAAAAATCTTTCTTCAACTACATTTCATCTGGGTCCATGTGTTGACTTCACTTGCATTCCAAAAAACCAAGGGAAATTCCAGCATACGCAGACAAAATTACATTAAGATGGTGTTAGGGTTGCTGACTCTCATTCCTAAATAACACAAAAACTAAAAGTACAGGAAATCCTGAGTTAAGGCTCTTTCACAAACTTTAGACATAATTTCCTTTTTCATACATAATACTTCCTCCAATGCTGGTGGAATCAATTTGTGGCTGGCTGTTCTGGCATTGGGACAATGAAGTGGGAGCAGAATACAGCAAATCTGCGCAGACTCATTTCATTTCCACTCGTATGTGCAGTATTACCGTAAGGACAAATCCTTCAGGAACGGTGATTTTGAGTGCTTAAAGCTCAGATGTCTGAAGTACTCTGATTTTTGAAGATTGCTACCAGGAAGCAAATTAAAAATCATTTTAAAAAATCAGAAAATTCTACACAGAGTAGGAATCTCAGGAAGAGATGCACTTTCAGGTAATTGCCAGTCCAGGTCAAACTGCCCACTCTGGTTTTAAGATTTTAACATCTTCCTGATTCCTAATAATTCCGTTTTCTCAAGGCACCTCATGAAATTGAAGCATTACAATAAACATTAGTCTTTCCCTGAGGGGAACTCCTGCTGTGAAAGATAATACTAAATTGCATTAGCAAGTTTCCTGTTGCCAAAAGGGTCTGCATTATGGGTGCAATCATTAAAAACCATCCATCTACTGAGGTGCTATCAGTTTTAGGGGCTAGCTGCGTATTTTGAGGCCTGCAAGTGAATTGCGCTCGCTGCTGTGGAAGGAAGCAATAAATGTCTAGATGCTGATAGCAACATTCCTCGCTATTTTAGAACAGGAAGTTAAAGAGCAGCATGCAGCTGAAACTGCAAGGAAAATTCCAGTAGTCACTCTGAATTTGGTTACTGCTTGGGAGCTTGCCCTGCTTTGCCAGGGCAGCGCTGCAACTCCTACATGAACCACCATCTTGTGGCTTTTTTACTCTCATTTGTAGGGAAAAACCAACAAAACAACACAACAAAAAGCATACTATGCTACAGCATAAAATAGCGCGATAGCAGAGCTGCAAGCGAGACCCACCACTTTGGTAACATCTTTCTATCTCAAGTGATAGTAGACTTCGAAGACTTTTCTTAACAATATAAACTCATTTATAGAGCTAAACTAAACCCAATTAACTGGACACCAACAATTATGTACATTAAAAACCTTCTGTTCTCACAGATCAATAGCCACCCAGATGAACAGTGGTACTGAAGTCATTTCTATTTCATTCTGCATTTAAGATGATGCAAAGATGCAGTGGAAGGGATGGAAAGAGTTCTGTACCCCTGCCAATATGGGCCAACGCTTCCTGCATACCATCCATGCCTAAAGGAAATGTAAACACAAGGCAGTCAGTTCAACTGGCTGATCCAGTGAAAAATTAGTTCTGAAGAACTAATAAGATAATAAAAGAGTTCCTTGGGTCAGTAAGCTGTGTCAGGTCACACTTGAAGCAGTATCTTTATTATCATATACAACAGCCAGGGGATAGAGGAGCAGAACAAGATTATGCTTCTGGCAGCTGCTATCAAGGAGTTCCACAGCTACAGTATGGAGACTCACCCTCAGATTCACCACGGTGATGGTGCAGTTTGGCTTAAGGACGGTGGGCATCCTCCTCTACATGCATAAATGAAAGAAGAGAACTACGAGACAAATGAATCGCAGGACCAGCACACTGTTACCTGGCATGCTGAAAGCAGACTGTGACAGACCACTGAGAAGAGCTGGTCTCAGGGTGAGAGATCTTAATTATGTTAGCAGCAGGACCTAGCTACAACATGGATGAAACACTTGAGAGAGTTAAAAATAAGCATTGACTTTGCATTGGAACGAGAAATACACTTCAAACTAGGACAGAATTTAGGAAAGACTTGTCTGGAGCCTGAAGCGTCCTGTCTCTTGCAGGAACAGAACAACTACATTTTGCAGAATCTCTAAACTGCACTTCTAGTGCTCTTCCAATCATCACAGACCTCCTCAGCAGTTTGGACAAATAAATCTGTACTGGTGTACGCCCTAGACAAAAAGAAGGAAATCATTTCATCTATGCCATCCACGTTGGCTATTTGTTCTAGACAGCCATTACAAGAAACAGCAAGAAATATTCCCCTCCAGTGCCATTCTCTTGCCGTATTTTGGACTTTTTCAGATGAAATGGATTGTGCTTCATGAGATGTTTATCTCTTTCCCTTGATAGTAAATGGAACTTAAGGTGATTATTTCAGATGCAGCTGTCTGTGTTTCAGGCTACTGAAGTTAAGGGAGCTGCACATCTCATCTGAGGAGCTGTCACCTTCTGTCCAGCTGCAGATATGAAGTATGGTACTATGATCCAAATATTGAGGGGTTAATGTTGTCAGACTCAGAATTATTCAGTTTTACAGTTTCTGTCACCCTGGTGCCTTAGAGGCTTTCCCTATCTAGTTAGCCTCATCTCAATCTTAATGTGTCAAGACAAAGCCAAAGGCAGCTCTTATCTCTCTTAACCAAGCCCTTCAGAAGAAGCAAAAAACCCATATTTTCTGGATTTCATTAGTAAAATTTTTATGATTTTAAATCAAAGCAGGCTCAGTTCAGTCACCCCTATGGAACTGTCTTTGTATTGTTTTGCTGAACTTAGACCTACAAGTTTGAAAAAGCCAAATGTCTACTGGTTTCCTAGGAATCTTTGTGAATCTCATAGTCAGGGAAATGTCCTAACATTTACCTTTAGTAGACTGTCATTTAATTTAAATCTTGCTCTATTCACAGTTCCTTTACAGCAGTAAACAGCCTCTGATGTTCCAAACATTTGATGCAGTTACTACACAATGTTCAGTACTTGGTGATTCAGGTCAATCTGTTTGGATCTTCTAGAATTTCTGTGCCAAACTCCCCCACAGTCACAGAATCACCAAGGTTGGAAAAGACCTCCAAGATCATCCAAGTCCAACCATCCACCTGTCACCAGTATTTCTCACTAAACCATGTCCTTCTGTACAACAACTAAATGGTTCTTGAACACCTCCAGGGACAGTGACTCCACCACCTCCCTAGTACCTGTTCCAGTGCCTGACCACTGTCTCAGAGAAGTGAAATTCTGTCCCAAACAGAAGGAGACTATCTGTAAGTGGCTGAAAACAAGCTTGAATTTTGATAATTGTATCATGAAGAAATGCTTTCTATTTTGGAAGTTACTTCAATTACTGTGTGACTAGAACTAACTTCATAATATGCAGAATGAAACTATGACTTTGTTGAAGTCAGTGGAGTTCTGTCTTTAACTTACAAGATGGGATTTTACCCACAAAGCAGTAACAATCTGTCTTACAAAAACTTTAATTATTTGTATTGCTTCTATTTACAAATGTTTAAACCATTATTAACATTCAGAACATTTTTCTTACATATTTGTAACATATTACTAGAGAGAAGATACAGGGAAAATGCCATCTGATATATATTAAAGATAAGTAACTCAGATGACCCACCACAGCATTCTAAATAACAGTGAATACTGCGTGTTTTACTCAGCTCTGGTTTTCAGTTGGGTTCACTTGGCAATCTTTACCTTGCAAAACTCTCCCAGAAAACAGCTGAAATCCAGTTAAAAAAAAAAAAACGTATCTTTTTTCATTTACAATCACATTTTCTTTGACCTACATGAAATTTGTCAGTAACTCTTGGAGCTGTTGCAGTCTTACTGGGTTTAGAATCCCTCTTGGTAGCAGCCATGGTAGTAGCCATATATGGCTACTGCCAAAGGAGAGAAGGTCAAGGCTTCCTTCAGATAAAGACACATTTCAAGGGCTCTTTTTCAGCCCCGTGTTAAATCCTCAAAATGCTTCATTCATTTTCAAGTGGTATTCAGTACTTGCTGCAATTGCCTTAATTTTTTCTTTAAGCAGTATGAAAAATACAGAATTCAAAACCTATAATTGTTAAGGAAAAAACAAGGCTCAAATGCATAAGAGACTTGTTGCATCTTGACAAGCAGAAGCAATGCATCAGCTGAGCAGTCAGAAACCAGCCTCCAAGTCCATAATAAGTGCTATGGGGAAGGCACTAGCAATTGCATTTGTCTCTGAGCCCAACATCACGACAACGGCCAATATGTTCAGCATTTATCCTCAAGTGTCAGCTCCTGGCTAAACTTCACATTGTAGTATTGATAATATGGAAATGAAGGTTTCTTGCCTTTGCAATTACAGACTTGAAGAGGACTTGATAATATTAGAAAAACACCCCTAAAGCTCAGAAGCTGTAGGAGAACATGCCACTTTTCCTCAGTGCTCTCATAAATTTTAAATCACTCTAATTTTGTGAGATCTGATTCAGGATCTCTGGATGGACTCTTCCATATAGCAATAATTGCAGCTACTTTATCATAAACAAAGCAACCACTATTTAATGAAAATAAAGCATTCAAAGCACCCTCTAACTGTTTTTGTATTAAAACTTGAAATGGTGGTGACAGCAAAGCAATGAGATGAGTTTTTCTCTGATGACCATGAGAAGAATTTTTGCTTCAAATTTTAATGGGCATTACATTATAGACAGGCCTGGATGCACACATGCCTAGCAAAGTTACCCAAATTTTCCATTATGAGACTCTGTTTTCAGTTATTTGTAACTTTGCCAAAGTTTAATTATTTGCACTGAAATTTTCCACACTGAGTATCTGCCTGAGGCTGAATTTCTGAGTGTTTTTTTTTTTTTTTTAAACAAATAATTCAGTCATCTCTGAAATCAAGGCTAAGGGAAAATATGTTGTTTTCATTAAAAAGCAAAACAAACAAACCAAAAAACGACTTCAGAGAGTTCTGCTGAAGTTTTGCGAGGAATATAACAGGGTTACCAGGATTTTTTGGAATGGGCTTAAAATTTGGGAAGGCTTGACTTTATTTCAAAGACATGCTACTCTCCATCTTAAGACAATTTGTCATTTTTGGCTAAGTTCTAATGCTTTAGAAAACAAAACAAAACAAAACCAACAACAAAAAGACCATTCCACAGAAGTCAGTACAGAAGTCTCAGGTGTCAGTGGCTGCATTTCTCAAAGATTCTGTAATTATAATGCGTTCCAGACTGAGGCTGAGCAGGATTTTCCTTGCAACTCCAGCTCTATGTCATACTGGGCTGCAGTCCAAGGCTGAGCGCAGAAGCTCTGTTTCTCCCACCTACTCTCAACAGGAAGTGAGAAGGAGGAAGCTGCACTATTTAAAAGCAGAATGTGCAAAAAGCTGATCTGCCTGGAGATGAGGAGCAGATAGGAACCAAGATACCAGGGTGCAGACGGAGAGTGACAGAAGAAGGAAATGGGAGAACTACAGTGATAAAGACAGTAAATGGCACATGAAAAAGGAGGTGAAGAAATTCTGAGCCAGCAAGAATTAAAAAAGAAGAATAGATGATGAAATGTTGGCAACTGTGAGGAAGACTGAAGGATATATTCAAACTAGGTGAGAAATTGGTGCTGGAAGTCAGTTTATAGAGAAACCTTTGGTGGAGAATTTAAAAAGGCCAAGGGAGACAGAACAGATTCAAAGCTAGAAAGAAAAGGAACTAATGGAAATAACTAAGAGATGTCGAGCAATGCAAATGGAGCTGGAATGAGGAGAGAGGTTAAGAAGATATGACTGAGACAGTGACTGGTAGAGCCATTAGCTGTGCTTTGCAGGAATAAATACAAATATCTGTGTCCTGTGGATGTGTAATCAATCAAGAACCCAATAACCTTAAATAACTCTAACAATCCAGCCATTGTCAAAAAATAGATTGGAAACAATCCATCAGAATATATTATCATATTGCTGCAGTCCACACAGAAGATAGAAAATATTACTGCTAGTTATTCTATTAGCTTAAATGTCAGGAAGCTATGTGGGGTATGTACCTTTTCCTAACCCACTGATAAAACATGCACAGAACATTTAGGTGTGACAGCTGGAATATTGCAGGGTTGTTTTTTTTTTTTCTACTTTGGCTCAAAATAGTGCAACTTCTGAACTTGAAGAATACTATGGAACTTTGTTAAGACCAAGTATTTGTCAGTTACGAAATGGAAGAACCAAAGCTATACAGCCATGCAGACTTTGGGTCCTTTGTGCTTTGGTGGACATGTAATTGCATGATTGCTTATCTGTCTTATTTATTTTACATTAGCAATATGCACCTTCTTTTGGCTCAGAAGTTCTCAGTGTAGCTCCTAGCAAGTTAGTGGAGTTCTAGAAGGTTTTCTTATGCAGACCTGCTTTTTCTGGGTGCCTCACCTGAATTCCTGTGATCAGAACCACTGAATTGTTGCATATGTGAGATATCAAAAGAAATTAAAACATGTTTAAATTAATTGCTCAAGATTGGGCACCTGAAAATGAGCATCTCAAATTACAGGGTAGTTGTAACCTTTTCTCTACAGATAGCAGGGGTAGCTATATCACTTCAACTACAAGAGTCATAAAAGTAAACATATTCAAATGTGTGAAGCACATAGGCTACAGTGATGAAAACCACTGAAAAGATCATGAGGAAGTTAATCATTCTGTTATCAGAGCATATTTTGCATACTGTGAAATAAACAACGCAAATGGGCTCATACTGAAGTAGTAAAAGAAAGCAAAAAGTAAGATACCATTTAAAACTACTTGTCATCCCTGAGTGCTGATAGAGCAAAAAATCTTGGCAGGAAACTTTGGTACAGACAGCAACTAAAAGCTTTTGTATATGAGAGAGGAGCGAAGTTTGAAGATGACCTGACTTCTTGTACTTTCTATCTTTAGATTGCTTGACTTTGCACCTTGAATGACACCCTTAAAGCCTATATTCTGATATGCTTTATACGTACATGCAGAGCCTTAGCAATTCTGCATATTATACATATGTAATTGCCAATATCACCAAAACCCCAAGATGGCATTATAGTTTTGTTTTACAAAACTGTTTGAAAACAAACATGCTTTTGCTTGTAATGCTATAAAGAGTTTTAAAAGCTCTTCTTTCTCTCTCTCTTCCTTTCTGTTTCCTGTTTTTCTCCTCCACACTTCACAAATACCTTCTTCAGAAACTGCAGGACTATCTCTGGCTCAGACAGCTGCAGAAACAGCTTGGCTTCAGACACTTACCACAGCAGATTTGCTTAATCAAACAACCATCAGAGCAGCTTTGTTCCAAGCAGTTGCCAAAAGCCTGTCATGGTACAACTTCAAAAAGCTGTTCCAGCAGCTTTGCTGCACAAACCAGAGATGCTCATCGTGCATAGAGTGACATCATACATTTCTACGTAGGAAGTCCAATGATGTTAATGTTCTGTATAATTCTGTGGCATAGGTTCATTCATCTAATTAAGCTATTTGGAGGAATGCTTGTCATACTTTGGAGTTATGGCCATTTTATCTACTTTGTATCTTTTACAAAAAAGTAATACTTTGTCCTAGACTCTTTCTACAGATTGGCCTGTATCCAAACACAAATGATTTCAGAGAGTTTGAAGAAAATCCTTTCAACAAATTTGAATAAGTAATTTAAAACCAAAAGCCAACTGAGAGCCATCAGAATAAAGGACTGAAAAGTAAGCTGAATGCTGTATGTTCATGGAGTTCGAGACATCATCAAAATCTATCAAATTTTTGTGGTTTCAATAGATTGTTTAACCTGTACTAAAGCCTTCAGTGACATGCATTCTAGCAGCTGCTAAGAGAAACCTGCTCCAGAGTGTTAGTATGTCTACTTTATAAGTTTCTAAGTTTATACATTTTTCCCAACAGCTGGCCTGATTCTTTCTTCCTGCAGCTAAGTCTGCTATTTCTTGTCATACAAGAAGTCTTGTCCTCATGAACTGGGAGAACTATGCATATATACCCTTCTCTCTAGAAGTCTCTCCTTCAGGGCACACAATGACTGTTCTTTCAGTCTTCTCTCGCTGAACGTGTTTTCTTGACTTACAGTCATTCTCACCACTGTTCTCCAGACTATCCTTAGTAGTTCACTTCTTCCTTGAAGAGCAATACCCAGAGCTGGACATTTCAGTCCAGCTGAAGCTTTGCCAGCTGTGAGATTTATAGGCTGTGCTCTTCTTAAGAGAACTCAGCACACAGTTAATGCCGAAGAGGATAAGTACTGTATCCTTAATGTCATGAGTACTTACAGCTCATCTGGGAATACTCAACAACTATGCAGGAAATATATTTGATCAACTAATAAGATTAGATCTTGAACATGCAAAAATTCTGCTAAGAATAAATATTTGAAGTCTTAAAAAATGCATGCCAATTTCCCACAGTGTATTAACTAGCTTAGCAGTGAAGTACTGATTTTCTCTTGTGAACCTGTATTTTTTGGAAGTTTAGAAATAATGGCTACAGTGATAGCAGTTAAATATTCATGTTTAATTCCAGCAGATCTGAGTTTACTTTGTTAATTCTCTTACGACTTGTCAGCTATCTTTCTTCTGTGCTTCTGAAAATTGCATACGTTAGGTGACTTATTTTTCCACGGTAGACCTCACGTTTGGGCATAACTATTGCGCTGGGCTCTTTCTGATACAATTCTCTTCTCTAGACTTCAGTTGTTTAGAATTTAATTGTTTCAAATTGTGCTTTAAGATATAGGACACAGTATCACTACCTATTACATCCAGTACCTGTTTTGTCTGAAGGAGAGTGGAAACTATGAGCTACAGCTCCAGCTGTCAGAGGCAGCCCCACACCGAAATTTATAGCACTGGACTTCCAGGAGTCGTGCCTCCACCCTGAGTTTCCTAAAAGGTCATAGAATGGCTTGGGTTGGAAGGGACCTTAAAGATCATCTAGTTCCAACTCCTATGCCATGGTCAGGGCTATGATTCACTAAAGTTGGATGCCTATAGCTCAGAGCCCAAAGGTCCAGACTCTGGATGCAGGAAAGCAATAATATCAACAAGAAAACCAGTGTGAGTCTGGAGGCTAACCTCTGAACAACTTGAGTGATTGCTGTCAGGGTATAACAAGAGACCCACTTTCTCTTGTTGTTTACTACCTTGAATGAACACTTGGGATCACATATTTCAATGAGGGGGATAGGCAGAGGCTCACTTTTAACCAATAGCTCACTGGTTAGCTTGAGGACAGAAAAAGAGCCATTAATTCCTCTCACTGAAGCTGCTTTACTTCACTGGGAACAATTAAATATTCATTAGGCAAAAGAGAGAGCATTACCTTATTACTTAACATTCCTGCTAAGAGAGAAGAGACCTCCATGCCTGAGCTGATGAAATTTTAAGTATCCCATATTAACTAATCATGAGAGCAGGGACTGGAATCTGGGCCTCTCTTTACTAAGGTGAGAGAGCGCACCACTGAGCCATCTTACCACACCACATTTCATATTCCTTGTCCTTCTCGGCTCTCTCTCAATTTTAACAAGTATTTTGCTGATCTGTGCACAGTAAAAACATGTAGAAAGAATTTGAATGACTTCACTCAGGAAACCAGACAGATCTGAAATTAAAACATGATTTTGGAAGGTGTGAAATGTCTATTCAAAAGGGAGAGGAATGAACAAAAGGAGTTGTGTCTATGCTGAATTCTATAGCTGATGAGTAAAAGGGCATAGTGAGTATTGAAAGCTCTCTAGCCATATCTCTGCTACGGCCTGATCTAACATTTCTGTATTTAGTGTGTTTTCTGAACTGGATTTCAGATGCAAGTTAAAGGTGGGCATACCTTACTTGAGAAATTCAAGGCTCAGACATCAAATTTCCCAATTTCATTCATTTACCACACCGTAAATGGTGAAAACTTGGGTATCTAGAGCTTTCATATGCTTTCTGGCAAAGAGGCATCTAGCTGAGGATTCCAGGCGCCTAAATTTGGGATTTCACCAACTGAAAATTCTTGGAGATCACCTCCATATGCAATATTTGACCATAAATGTCTTGCATGTATACCTCAGCATTCTCTTTGTCTGGCTTCAATATAATTTATCTTTTAAAGCTAACCCTTCATATTTGTCAGATTATTTCTGGGATCCAAAGTCAGAGTAGCTGTTTTTAATTCAGCGTCTAGGCAAAAAAAAAAAAGAAAATAGAAAAAAAGAAAAAAAAAAAAAAAAAAAAGAGCTCATGTAAAATGATATATTGTCCTGCTTAGCACTTGGAATGTTAAATTCATTAACAGCCATATGTTTTAATTTATTGCTATTATTACTCTCACATTCCCTCCTAAGATTTAGTAACATGTATACTGCTTGCTGTAATGGTCACTGATTGTACAAATTTTGAGTGGGTATGTTATTCTGTAAAATAAGAGGTGTTTTGAAGTAGAACAGGGTTGAAAGAACTGTGGGAAATCAGCGTATTTGTAGATTCATCAGGGCTAGTTTCACTGGGCTGTGAAAAAATGGATACTTTATTTTCAGGATTACTTAGCACACATCCAGCGAGTCTGCACCATAAATGTTTTGATTAGAAATATATCTGGACAGTGCACAGGACTATCATTTGACTGTCCTTGGTTTTGCACCAATCAGCTCTGTTCTCCCACAAAGAACTCATTTTCTGAGAAAGAAAATAGGGCAGCAGTGAAATTCACAGATATGGAACAAGCTGAAACAACCAGTTTTACATTGGAATGTAAGGGTCTGCCTACATGGTTAAGTGGAACCAAAATAACAAAATGGCTTATATTTTATGCATACAGTTATGGTAGTTCAGGTCTTCACGAATGCTGTAATTTTAGAACAATAGCACTGAATTGTGAAATAAAATAGATTTTAAAAGTAAATTATTTAGAAATAAGGCAACCTCATTCTGAATGAAAACACTCACAGACAGTCAAAATCCCTCATTTATACAAGGCCAAATTCCAGCCTTAGATATTTCACATTAGCTGTTCATAGGATGTGTAACAGCCATATTGAGCACAGTAATCAAAAAAAGCTTCTCCTGAATGACAAAAGACAGTCCTTTGCCATTGGACTTGGTGTCTACCTTCTGAGGTCTGAAGTGCTACTCTAGATGGAATGTTTGAAATGAACCTAAGAAAAGTTCAGGTAACATGAAAAATATCCCTCATAGTGAAGTGGGACAATCCAAGCAGCTCTTTAACATCACAATTTAATTTGTTAATAGCATGTGGGAAAGGAGAAAACACGTATTTGTGCAATTTTTCATTTCCTCATGAAATAAAAGCGATGCAAGTACCTCTATTTTAAAAACTGTTTGCTGTGCACTTTAAGTTCTCAAATAAATCTTTTCTGCTTTTGAAAGATTTCTTGGATAGCTTAGACGAACGGGTGTGGACGGGAAGATTTTGGTCATTAATCAGAGGGTTCAATTTTTCACTAGAGCATCTTTTCATACAAATAGCTGAATAAGCATTTGAAGTAAAAAGAATTTGAAGCTGACTAAAACTATTTCCTCTTTCAATTAAGTACATTTCACTTGCACGGTTGCTTGCATTACAAATGAATCACAAATTTTTAGGGCAATCAAGATCAGACTTTTTCCTTTGAAAATATAATAAATAAAAGCCCCAAACATTCCTCTTTAAAATGTCTCTCTTATTCTTGGAAGAAAACCCTTTTCCTGTACAGGACAAAGCAGCAACAGACAGACACAACCTGTCTTCCCCAGTTTTTGCAAACACCTTCTTGCCTAAGCTTGCATTTGCAGACATATCAAATTACACTGTGAGCTCCTAAGGAAAGCACTGCTCAGCTTTAAGAACGTGTGCAATTTCACTGTCTTCCGCAGAGCTGAAGCATATGTTAATGAGTTTCTTTGCACAGGGATCATGTCCTGAAATAGGACTGACGGCTGTTATCAGATACTACAAGTTTCACAAGTTCTAACTTCCCAAAACCTTCAGTATGAAAATGCTGCAAGAGGCACCTGTGGCCATCCTCAGTCAGCGCCTCCCCTTCTGGATCAGATACATCCAATAGCCCAGAGAGCGAGGAAACTGCAGCTGCAGGAACAAGCCTCTGCAGAGGGAACGAAGTTGAGTGTGGTAGATAACTGTGTAACTGTGTATGACAATATTTCATGTAGAAATGGTGCACGTGGTTAAACCAAGGCTATTTGCCAAATTCCAGTGTAGTCAATTACAAGCATTACCACATATTGAAGGCTTATCAGCAATTTGTAACCTGTGGTTGATTTTAGATGTGTTTGCATAATCTTCTACATTCTAGTCTTCCTTGGAGCAATGTGTATTTTCAGTCAGTCAAAACCAAGCACCTCTGTATCAATCTGAGAAAGGAATATCTTCCCCCTCCGAATTTATATATATGTGTATATATAGAGAGAGAGATTGGAACATACTTTCTTCCCAATTTAACAGTGTAAGAGAATTATTGGAGCTGCACATCTCATAGTCTCTAGCAGTGGAAAGAACCATGAGTACAACATTCATTACTTTACAAGCAATAGTACTTACATAACTACCGAAATTTCTGCTTGCTCAAAAGACTGAGTGACCATTTGACTCTTAGTTTAGTGAATATACACTCTCTTCAGTAATCTGCAGTCTTTATCTGCAGATGTGGAGAAGATGAAGCCCTTGGTAGTAGTCAGCATGGACTGCAAGAACAGAGATGCAATTCAGCTTCATGATGTGAGAGGGAGTTCTGGTCCTGAACTACAATTTCACTTGACAAAATATTTTATCTTAGACAAAATTACTACACAGATTCTGGTATAGAAAGGGAGAATGTGAAAATATCACTGGACTTATGAGATGGCTTCTATAGCGAGCACTGAATAACGTCTTTTCAATTTTCTTTCTTTCCACCAGTGAGCATCTTCCTTAGTACTTTCTAAAACTGTACATAAAGAAGCTTTATATACAACATAAACAAGGCAAAATATACAAATAGGCTTTAAGTTTTAGTTTCAGGTAATTTTTTGCAAGCCAGTGGTATCTGCTCGCTGTAAATTCTCTCTCCTTTTTGAGTAAATACTGACGTAGTTTCTCATTCTGAATTTTAATAATGCCATGCTTATTTCCATTTGGAAACTTGAAAGGTCATAGTAACAGTTTGCCACACTCAATTACATTTTCTGATACCTGGGGAAGCATCTCAGAAGAAGTATTTAAAAGTCCTTCTCATTCCATAATTATATTAGATTGTGAGAATTTTGATTTAAAGAAACAGCAAACAAACCACCAAAATGGATCTAAATGTTCCTAATATACTGGAGGACTAAGTAGCATTCAGTGCTGCCAGCAGAGAGACTCAAGTGTAAAAGTGATCTGAGGCTGCAGGCCCTAAACCAGTGGAAGCTGAAAGGCTTTGCAGATGTGATGTGGTCATTCTCTGTTGACGCTGGTGGTCATACTGCTATCAAGCACTGCTCCCACAGATGTTATTGGAGTGACGCTGGCAGAGCCTCTATTGGAAGACATCTGCCTTGCTCTTCCAAACAAAGTTGAAGAGCTACGATGACAGCTGCACAGAAAGTGAAGAAAAAGGGAAGACAATAGAAATCTGAAAGAAATATTGAAGATGTAAATAGAAGCAACTAACAGCTAACCACTGTCAAGATTCAGACCAGAATTTCACAGAAGTTAGAAAGCACAGCTACAAGAGGGTTCATTTTTATCCCAGATACAGTGCCGTAAGTCTGCAAGTGACTCTGTATTTACAGCAGCATAAATGAAATCAGAATCTGCCTTAGATCCCTCAAGTAATTTTGATTTACCTCCCTTGTCCATTTGTGCTATAAGAGCTTCACAGCTGCATGCTACAATCATACAACACACACATAGCTGTTTATGGCAATGCTACAAAAAAAGTTGACCACTGAATGTAACAGCCTGCAGTCAGTTTATTTCTGTGAATGTCAAGAGAAGAGAAGTTGCTTTCAGTGCATCCTGGTCTATTGTTTTTCATTAGAAGGACAGCAATGATGCATCAGTTTTTATCTCTACACAACATTCCCAGTCCTGGCAGTTAAAGGAATTATTACTAGACACAGAAACTGATATTTTTGTTGAGAACACTGTGTAGATTTTTTTCTGTTGTTCTGTATTCTGTTCTGTGCATTGAGCCCTACCCCCACTTAGGGGTACAACTTAGTCCCTATGGAAAAACTGCTGAAAATGGTATGGATTTGTAAAGTACCAAATACTTTGTATTTTGCATAGAGTGCACAGACAAACTGTATTAGCTCTGAGAAACACAGAGCGTTCTGCTGGGCTATCTAAATCCACCAGATTAAGAACCAGCATGACTGGATTGAAGAACTGCTCAAATACAATAGTTGAATTCCTCACATACTAAATTGGAGAAGTGTCCCCCCACACACCCACACTTTTCAGATGCAAGAGATTACACTGTAGATCAAAGCCTGGTGCTCCACTGCAGTTACAGCTCAAGTATTACAAAATTTGTACATTGGGGCATCCTTGCCTCTGTTTGCTACAAACTAGATGGTGCTGGAAAAGTGAACTTCTGAGGGACACACAACTTGAATCTGCATGACTTAGAACAGATGGAGGATAAGAACAGCCTGCTGTGCAAATGACATTACCTTACCCAAACGTATGTGGCAATATGCCAAATGTGTGGGTGTCCTGGCCTTCAAATGCATGAGGAGAATAAGTGTTATCTTTACCAGCATAGTACCTTGCTGTATTTTCATGCAATTCAAGTGTTTGGTTTTTTCCTTCCTCAGAGTATGAGGCTTGGGAAGATATTCAAACGAATACGTGCTACAATTTATAGCAGTAGCACTCCTCCCCAACATACAATTATTTTCTAAGATGCTACAGTATCTGGCGCTGAATACTTGAACACAGCAAAACTATTTAGTCACAAAACGAACATAGGTGAAAATATGCAAAAGCACAGGAGAAACAAAGAAAGAGACTGCACAGACATCTCTCTGTGCTAAAAAAAAAAATAGTATTTAGAGAGAGATTTCCTGCAGCAAACATGACTAATAAAGAAAGAAAATAGTGAAAGAAAATAGTAAAACTGTCTATAATTATAACCACATTACCAAATTATGCAATAGTCAGAACTTATGGTTATCCCATTTTGGAGGGAAAACATCTGTTAATGCTTCTTTTTTTTTTTTTTTTTCTTCTCTTTCTGAGCATCCATGTCTTCCTACTGAGATCTGGCTTGGATTATTTCCAGGAGCTCCTTTATAGTTTCTTTTCCCTAAACACAGTGGTTTTGTTGTGGTCTTCCTCTATTTTTTGAGGGTAAAGAGGACCATGTCTGTGTTTTTTATCCCGGTTTCTCTCCTTAAAGCCAGGATTTCACCCAAAGAGCTGGGATAACCAAATTCAGCACACAGAAGAACAAGATCCTTTTCCTTAAATATGAATGTTCTTGCTGTTCTCTGGCTGCTCTCAACACAGCCTTAATCTTCTTTGTCAGCAAATGTAGCAAGGAGGATGACATTATTTTCTCACTAACTTGCTTTGACACCCTAAATATGGATTCTCTTTCTTCCCACTGCAGAATTTGTGCACAGCTTACCACAACAACCGTTTCATGTACACCTATGCCTTCCCCAAGGGCAGAGAACACCAGACATCAGTTTGTGTCCACCCTCAGTTCGTTTATCACCATGAAACAATGGCAGCAGCAGACAAGGGAGAAAAAGATGTCCACAGCAAAGGTGAGAAGCCTTGGCAGTTGTAACAGAAAGAAATCAAAATAAGTAAAAACAACAACACTATTGCAGTGTTTGAGCATCAGAAACTAATTTAAGACCTTTGAACGCAATTCCAGAAGTGCTACCACAGGACTGCTCACATGCAGGGAAGAAACAAAGGAGTTAACTGGAGAGCAAAGTGCTTGTGAGCAACAAGACCTTTTCAGTTTCAAAGGAAAATTCCATGCTTTCCCTTCTGGTTGGCCTGCCGTAGCGGATATGCTTTTGGAGTACAGCATGTACAGTGCATAAGCAACTATTGGCATTCATGGTTGGCTTCCAAATCAGCAGTGCTTAAAAATACAAAGTGCAAACTCGGTTCTTTCTTCTATCCTAGGTCTTGTTGTTGCTGTTTTTGTTGCTCTTGTTTTAATTTTGAAACAGTATTTGCTTTGTTAAAAAAAAATATATATATATATATATATAATTTTAACTCTTTGCATATACTTCTCTGTTCAATCTAAATGTTCTTCCTTTCCTTCTGTCAGTGGCAGACAGTTTTCAGTTTCCTGTAAAGAAACAATACTATAGCTGACTACAGGAACCAACACTTCTGAAGACAGCAAATAATATCTCAGAGCCCACCCAGAGCAATGTCAGAAGGCACACTTCCTCTAGCACAAACACTGTCAGCATGCTGCCTGAATACTGGAGGTTCTGTGTGAAACCTGCTCTAAAGAATGTAAACAAATGGGGTGACAAGCAAGGATCAGTCTGAGAATTTGGGGTTCATCTTAAGAAATCACTTCTCCTAATCAGCAAAATATTTACTGCTATCCACACTCGCTTCCCAGGTCAACATGTCTTGCTGGAATTAAATGACATTGCTATAGTTATCTTTTATATTATTTCAGTGTCTACACATGCTGGGGGCAGACAGAGACACTGAAGGTAATTAGCAATGGAAACCTTCAGTGTGAATGAAGATGATTATTACTCAGAGCCAAGCAGCAGCTCAGTATGTCCTTGAACAATGTTAAAAACATGGAAATGTTTGAGAATGAATTGGCCAGAGCAGCTGAGCAAGTATGAGGAAATTACTCTCCCCAGAACTGTGGAGAGAAGAAAACCGAGTGAGAGAATGGCAGCATGGCATAAGGGTCATGGGAGGGACCTTCTCATATTCTAAACTAGCTTCTCTGTGTAGCTGTGATGTGTGACAACATTCACATATACCATGGCTGCAGTTTAGTTAACATGCACATAACCAAACTGGGAGAACAAAGTTTTTTTCACCCTTCATGTCTATGTATAAATGTGCCTTCACAAAGAAAAGGTTATACTAAATATTCAGATTTTCTTAGTTACTCAGTAATCTCAAGTATAAGAGAAATGAAACACTTAAAAAAATCCAGAGTGATGCATCATGAGAAAAACTCATCCAGGTTTTACTTTATGGGCACTTCAAAAAATGTGTAAGGCCTCCAACTAGCAATGAAGAAAGTTCACAGCCTTGGTTATTTCCTCAGGCCCATCTCCATCTCGCTTCAGGGCAGCCATCCAATGATGCTGGCCCTCAACTGATCCTTCTTGCAGAGATGACCTCTTGGTAGGAAAATTGACTACACCACAGAAACCAAACCTGTTCTAGTATTTTCTCTTAAGCAATTAAGAAGTAGTTGCTCTCACAGAACTCTTCTGCTTAGTAATAAAACAACAGGGAAAAAAAAATACAGACCTCATTTGTACAGATCATCGACAAAAATCCAGCTCATTCCAGCCTGGCCTTCATTCCAGCGAGGCCTGTGAACACTTGCTAATGAAACTCTTATCCTTTTTGGTTTGGGAAAATGCACCACAATAGGAAAGTTGTCAGCTAAAACAATGTTAAATATGCTTTTGCTCTTACTTCAGGAAAGAAAAATCATGTTTCAAACTGTTTCTGCTTGTCAGAATTAGCACATGAACTGCCTGAAGAGAAACATGAATAAAAATACTCTTCCCCTTTTCTGTTCCCACTTGAAACTTCACTTCAACATGGTTTACACACACGCACACACACACACTCTTTCTCACAACGGGGAACAGCCTAAAATGCCTTCTGTTTAAATATTTAGGCAGTAGCATATTGTTGATTTTGTACTTACTATTTGCTTAACTCTAGGTTGATATTGAAACAAACCAACTGCACGTCTTTTATGTTGTATTGACTCAATGTGAAAGAATATGTTCATATAAATAATCTTTGAACCACAAGAAATTTGCAGGATGTTTTGTCAAAGTCTTCACTGTGTTAGTTTCAGATTCTGTGAAGACATACAAAAATGCTAAGAAATTATAAATAAAGTGCAAATTCAAGAAAACAATGCAGAAAAAAAGATCAGCAATGTTTTGCACTTTATTTGCAATTGTATTTCATCACTTTTCTTCCACTCCCACCTTTTATCAGAAATCCTATGCTCTTGGATCCTACGTTTTCTTCAGTTTTCTAGAATTAACAGCTCTTCTCTCCAGAGATTTTCCCATTTTCTTTAGCATTTCTTCTTTCCCCTTCTGTCCAAAGCCCCTGTTGAAAGCCTTCAACAAATCAAATCCTTGACAGCAACTTCTTTTATCTTCATTTTAGAAACCTGTCACCTATGTTTCTGTAGAATGATATTTTAAACTAGCCTAGCAGAGTGATTTATAAGCTTAGAGACTGCTTGATTTGACCTCTTTCACCTTGAAAGGACATGTAAAAGGAAACAGAGATTCATCTTCTGCCATTCCATGGGCTCCCAAGCTTCTTTTCATTGGGAACAGGACACGATCATTTATCCTGAGTGAAATATTGCCAGTTACAGATGCTTTACTATCTCTATAATACATTGTTTTTTAGCTTACATTTTTCTCAGAATCTAGCGATGTTAAATGCAGTAACAGGTAAAAGCTTCCAGTACCTTCATTTTTTCCTTCATCAGTGGCTTGCCAAAGCATCAATATTTAGTTGTGTTTTCTTGACATTTTACTTTGACGCTTACATGGACACAGAAGCTAAAAACAAGAGAACTTGTATTTTTCTTTCTACTTGTTATCATAGAAATCATATAGTGGTGCAGAAGGGGGGGGTTGGAATTTTAGCATATCTTTAATAAAGTGTGGCGTCAGAAGCAACGACAGTCATATGTGATCAGTCACGTTGAGTTAGTTTCAACAGAATAAACGAGAATTCAGTCTTAGGTGTTCATCTAATCTAACCAATCTGAAGTGTTAAGCCATTTAACATGGTTTGTGGTTTTAAGAATAGAGAGCTTGGTCTGCTCAGTCACATGGTAGCTGCACAAGAAATTCATGCCAAAGCTGGAAAGTATATTGATTAGTACTTAAAAAAAAAACACCAAGCACTTGAAAATTGAAATCAAGTGGTTAAACAAGACTAACTTAATCAAAATATGTCAAAGTCCCTTTGCTAGATGCAGGTTATTCATTTACAATCTATTATGCCTGCCAGAAGTCCTTAGCAACAAGAAAGGCTTAATTCTCTTACTCATCTTTCAGTTCAGGACTGTAGGATTAAAGATTGATTTCCTGCTTGATAATAAATATAGACATGGAAGGAGAAAAGACAGAAGAGCAGAAAGCAGGGGAGGTGTGGCTGTTGCTGAGCTCTTCAGAATGGAAAACACTTTGGAGAAGCACTTTGGAGAAGCACCTTGGAGACGTTAGTTACCCTTGGTAACTGCCGAACTGGAGTCCAATTTCCTTGCTGGTATAGGATTTTCCTTCCTGGCCAAATCAGGCCTCCTTCCATCCATCATTGCTCATAAAGGAAGGTATTCTCAGCTGACATTAAAAGCAGAGTGACAGAAAGCAAGAGACCAAAATAAAAGATAACAAAGGGAAACAAAGAGACTCAGAGAACATGGAAAAGCAAGGCAGCATCTCACTTTTGTCACGTTGTGGGTTTGTTGGAAACAACGAGATACACTGTTTGATGGGCTGTCTCTGGTGAAAGCTGCCCAGTAGAGCCAAGAATCAATACATGGCCTTTTCTCATTAAATCCTTCAGAAATCTCTTTTACTCTGTGGTTCTCAATTTTTTTTTAGCTTTTACAGGTTTGCTGGATGATATGAGATCGAACAGACCATCCCTTCTTTATCTCATTCATATAATTTGGTCTGCTAATTTCTCATTTCATCCTTTCCTTGTCTTTCATACGTCATCTTCATACTAACCTTGACTGTATAAAGAAGATGTCTTTGAATGAGTGATTATTGTCTCTTCTCTCTTCTGTCATCTTTAACTGTTAGAGTTAATTGCAATACTTTATGAACTTCGATGAGTTTCTCAGAGATGATTTCACAATTACAATAGGCATGTAGTCTCTAATTATCACAAATGTATGGAGAAGTCAACAAGTAAGTAACAAACTGTTTCATTTCAACCAGGGATGCTTACTGGAATGCTAAATTCCATTGGAGCAGTTAAATACCCTATTAAGGCAAAAAGGAAACTAAAGCTCCTGATCTAGCTACTACAGCCAAAACTCTTTTATATTTCAGGATTTCCACTAACCACTATCAAGTTCAAAGCAGTCTATCCAGTCCTTTAGGCTGGTGAGTCTTTCTCCATGGTAAACACGCCCAGTGTTTCACAACATTCTCTCAGGGATGGCAGTTAGCCACCTGGCAGTTGTTCTTATGAAAGGTTTTCTTCATTTTAATTATAAAAATATCCTAACAAATGCCTCCCTTGCCTATCGAGCTGCTTCCACGATGCAGTACAGTGTGATTTACGAAGAAACAAATTAACACATTCCTACTATGGTCATTATAGCTATAGTTGGTCGGGCAGTATCAAGTACCAGGTTTTTTTTTTTGCAGTTTAGGTACCAGAAGCATTCATTTGATCTGATTTACACTGATGACATTCAGTGCTGCCACTCTTGTATTATAGCAACTTGTCAGTGCCAGCTATTTAATTTTGTAAAGTCATTACCCACAATTTATTAGTGATGGCATTTCAAGCCTGAAGAATCTTATATTTTGGGGACAGTGAACATCCTTGAAACAAGCTTACGTTAATGCCTTGTATCTTGCAATTGGGCAAACTAGGAACACTCATGCAGAGAGTGATAGCTGCTCAGCTGAGCTTTGCAGCTGCTCTCTTCTTCCACAATCAGCAGAATGAAATACACATATCCCCTTGATATAAAAAAATGGAAAGAACTGCATCTGGAACTAGACCCAGAACGTCTTCTTCAATGTATGGTCAATACATAGACCCAGATCAGTGCCTGCTGCTGCCTGCATGAATTTTACTATTGACTTCAGTAGTTGTACGGCTGGTACTCTGTACACCAGGGGGTGATTGACGAGTTATTTAATTAACTAGTTTAAGCAGCATTAACAATAATCTCAGCAGTACCCAATGGATTTTCTGCTTTAAATATACTGTGCACTTCCCTATTTATAGTAAACAACAGCAGTGGGATTCATCTGTCCAAATATAGATTCTGCACTGTAGGTGTCTGTATCTGAGTTAACTGTCTGGGCTCCCCTTAGAGTTGAGAGAAAAGGCTTTCTGAGGGCAAAGCTTCCCTCATCCCATTTCTGACGTCTAAAATAGATTAAACAAATCACCTTCATTTAGGAGATAGAGCAGAACAGCCTATTTCTGTCTATTCACTATCAAGAGAGTCTTAGTAACTGGCAATGGTATAAATGCCTACTTCATAGATACTACAATAGAGAGAGAAATGCTGTGCCCTAAAGCGACACCAACAAGTTTGTGTTTGTCATACAGACCCCAAATTTCTTCAGATAAGCCATTTACCTCTTTGTTGCCTTTGAATACTGTTAGTCTATATCTCCTACTAGTTTAATCTGGAAGCAGGGTATGCTTTAGAATGGTATTTCAGACCCACCCTTCTTGCTGGCTTTCACTCTTCTCCCCATACTTTCAACTCCATGGTCTCATTTTACTAACCAAGGAGGTAATGAGCTATTGAAATGAAACAGGGCTGCTGTGTAGCTGATCGAGGAGATCATTGTTGAGCAAGGCAACATGCTCTTATCCTTTGTCCCCAGAGGACTGAGCAAACGAATTGTGAGGCAATCCCATTTACTGCTGATGCCAATGCCAGGAAATGAACAATCTGTGTTAGCTGTTGACTTTTAAAAACAATGGTCTGGATGTAATGCCTTCTGAAGTTACCAGGAATCTTGTTTTTCCTTTGTTTTCAAAGGCTTGGACTCGGGCTCGATACCAGGAATTTATTTTGCTTTGCTAATACACTTAATAAGAAATAAAGTTAGAAGCAGGTGTAATTGTAGTTATGAGCAGTTGATCTATATGGTGAAAGCAGAAAGTAATAAAAAACAATCAATTTCCCGTTTTAAAAATTTTGTGTACTACCAGCAGATGAGTGCTTTTATCACCCATGTCATAGTTCAACGTTTATATAGGAGATTTTTGGTGCCTGTATTAAAAAGTCTAGACAGAATAATTCTGTTATGCTTCTTATGAGGAATTTCCCAAATAGTATGTGTATTGCCGATGATTCATTTGTGTAGCAGTTCTTCTCTACTTAATAATCTTTAATGTAACTATTGATAAGGTTTCTGTCACTCGTGTTCTTCTTTCCTCCATCTTCCCTCCCCCTATGGTCCCCTGTAAGGAACACACATAACCCACAGTGACAGTGTATGTATGTATAGGGTATGATGCACAGTGAGGCTTGTGATCTCACTTAATGTCTGCAGAAACTACCACAGTCTAAAACCAGTAACCAACATTTCTGAAACAACAGTTACCCTCAAATATGTTTATATAGTACAGCATTGTTATTATCCTTACTTTAAAGTTGAGAAAACTGAATCATAAAAGAAAATAATTGACTTATTCATGATCACATGGACCCAGAAATTGAGTCTTTCCTGAGGCCATGTTCCTTTCTCTAAGACAGAGAACTACATATCCCCAGTCCTACCCTATGCATACATGTTTCAGTGTATGGTATGGTTCATTGACATGTGATATAGATGACTTGCAGGGAGGACTGGTTTGCAGAGACCCTAAACCACAGGATTTAGAAAAAATTCAGCCATTTAGATGATCATCACACTACTGAGGTTGATCACAAAAATACAAGCGTGCACTTTTAGTGCAAATGGCACTACTGCCCACTAGGACTTTGTCTGTGCCTGTCACAGAACTCACATATACCATCAAGCATCTTCTCTGTAGATTACAGGCAAGTGCATGGGGATGCATGGCTGTAAGCATTATTTCAAAATACCAGCTTGTGTATGGAAATATTTATAACATCGTTATAATCTAGGTTCTTTCTTAATATCTTTTAACACCTTTATCAAGACCTTGAGGGATGATGGAGTACACTCTCATCTAGTTTGCCAGTGACAGCAAATACAAGGAAACAGTTGATGCACTTCAGGGCAGGGCTGGAAGTACAAGCGACCTGGGCAGGCTGGAGGAACAGGTCAAACACAATCTCATTAAATTCAGCCAGGAAAAATGGAAATTCCTGCACCTGAGAAGGAATAACCTTGGCAATGGTATGTGCTGGGCACAGACTAGCTGGTGGGCAGCTCTGTTGAGAAGGACATGGGAATCCCAGCGGGCAGCCAGATGGGTATAAGCCAGCAACCTTTCTGGAAGCAAAGACAACCAACCATATCCTGGATTGTTTCAGCAGAGACACAGACAGAGACGTGATAATTCAACTCTACCCAGTGCTTGTTAGACAATATCTGAAATAATGCATGAAGTTTTGGACTCTCCAGTACAAGAAAGCCACCGATTCATTGGATAAAATTCAGTACAGAGTGCTGAAGCACTTGAGAGACAGGCTGAGAAGAGGGAGCTTGCTCAGTGTGGAGAAGAGACATCTGTCAAGGGATCTACACAGCAGCCTTCCAGTGTCTATGTGGAGGTAGAGCCAGACTTGTCATGGCAGTGCATAGCTGGAGATAATGGACATAAACCCAAACAAAAATGCTTCAGGTAAGGTGTTAAGAAAAAGCTTTTCCCTGCATCAAGCAGAAAAAACAGTTGGCAGGGAGGTTGTGCAGTCTCCACTCTTGGAGCTTTTCAAGACCTGATCAGCTAAATTCTTGAGGAACCTACCGTGAGCAGAAATCAGGATTGGAGACCTCCTCAGGTTTCCCCTGATTTCATAACTGAGAGTTACCAACTGATGATTTTGTCTGGGAAGCAAAAAAAAAAAATGTTTTCAAGCCACAAACTTCAGGAAGGAGTGTAAATGCATACTAAAATCTTACAGCAGCTACATTAAACATTCAGCACAATTGCAGTTATTTCCCTTATATAACAGTCTTTGCATTGTTCCTATTTTTAATCCCTTTATTATCACCAATCACCACTAAAGCAAGGAGTGAGACAGAAGGACTGTGGACTGCCATACTGCTTACAATGGCTTTTGGATTCACTGCAGAATACACACAAAATTACTTATGTTTATGGAGAGACATTCTGGCCTCTGCCTCACTGCAAAAACATGTGCTTTGCTTATGAGAAAACCCCACAAGTCTAAACTGATTGAAGTTGCTATATTTCTGCCTAATGTTTCATGGCATGAAGTGTATGAGTGTGCACTCTGTGACACACCACAATGAGTCTGAAACACTGGAGGAATATCTGATTGCCACTGAGTTATTGTACAAGCACATACCAGCTGTGCAATAAAAGGGATGGTCTGAATATGGCTATTTATCCATGCTCAGCTATCCAGGCTAGAAGCCTGGAAATCTTGGCCAAATTTCTCTTTTTCCTTCTGGACAATAAACAGGAAAATTGACAGAAAAAGAGGACAGGGCAATGCAGACGCAGTCCTAGAACAAACCTGTGTGGTTGTCTCTTTCCCTGATAGACTTTAAATTTTTAAGACAGGCATTTTTTGCTACCCATGCTGAAGCAGGGTCACTCCTTTCCTGTTACGGATAAAAGTGAGTAACAGAATTACAGTTTCCATTTTCTATCTTCTTCACTTCTGTGATGGCAGGAAGAAATAAAGGCCACATTAGCAGGATATTTGTAACAAGGTTTCAGTACTGATTTCCACACTGGTTTGTTTCCAGGTACCTTCTGGGTGAGGATAACTGTTCCTCGGGGCAAGTGGAAATGTCCACTGCAGAACAGAATGACTTCTAGGTCTCAGAAGTAGACACTAAGTCTCACAGTGAGCCTAGATCCCTCTTGGGCTTTCAACACAGCTTTCGCTCACAATTTATTCCTAAAAGTAAAGAGTGCAGTGATGATGCTGGAGCAGTTCCCAGCTGTTTTGATTTTTGTTTTTGTTTTCATTCAGGTCTTGTTTACAGTCTAGTTCTGAGGAGATTCTGTGATCACTTGTGAACCAGTAGTCTCATCTTGTTCCAGAAGAACCAAGGAGATAAAATAGTAAAATGTGAAAGAAAGTTTTCACTGAGTTCCCTGAAACACTCTGGGCTTGTCTATGTGTTGTTTTTTGTGCTGATCTAACAAAACCGAATTGGGGTTGCATCAACTTAATTACATCACAGCAAAAGCTATTAATCTAATCCTTGAATTTAGTTTACACCTATGTAACTCAAACATCTTAGCAACAGCTACAAAGGGAGCTCAAGAGCATAAAAACTACCCTACGTCCAGCCCACCACTTTCAGTTTCAGTTAAAGGCTAAGAAAGCATGCACTACATGCCCCTATACTTCACAGGAAAACAGGGAGAAACAAAGCAGTAGATGTTTCTAAATTAATGAAAATCACAACCTGGTATGGATAGCTTTCAGGTCTTTGTCTTCATAAAACTAGCAGTAAAGGACAAAAGCATTTTTTTTTTTAAACACTGCAAGTCACCTTTAAGAGCAGGGGGAAAGCATCTCCTTGACACGGCTGTATGAGTCCCTTGAGGCTTTTCCAACACTTCATTTTAGTCATCTGGAACAACTTATTGATACACAATCATCTCTTTCAGAAATTTCCAGAGAAATTAACCCCCTATTACTCGCACAGTAAATCCCTGTGGAGCAGTCTGGTCAATGCTTCTGTGCACACTGACTCCTGACATGCATGACAGTGCCAGACTCACGGAGACCATCAGGTTTTTCAGAATAACCAGCAAAAATAGATCACTTACTGACATTGCCAGTTGACAGCTGACAACAACTCTAATAGTAAGCTGGCCATTTCTCCCTCTTCCATTTGCCCAGGGGATCCCGAAAGGGGAACCTGTGGGAACTCAGGAGGCACTACCTTAGCTGAGGCAGAGGTTTATCTTGTTGCTGCAGAAACAGGCTGAAAATGAGTATGGTTAACTAAAGGTCAACAAGCGATGGCTTCTGTTGCACTGCTGAGTGAATGAGGAGGGGGCACAGGAGTCCTTCCCTCTTATACTCCTAAACACCAATCAATCCTCTTTTGTTGACCCCTGAGAAAAAAACTGGGGCTGGGAATTATAGATTCTGGGACTGGCTCCAGGAACAATATATTCTGCACTTCCTTCCAGATATGTAGCTGTTGCCTTTTTCACACCATCCCTAGCAAGGCTCCCTACTCAGGGACAACACTTCTTGTTGAAAGCTGATTGCTGCGGTTGTGGCATCCTTCCTTAGCTTACCACTGCTTTCTACTGCTACCACACTAGCTCAACAAAGCCAGCAGCCTGAGATCACATTGTCTGACATTTACTAAAAGCACAGCTGGCCGGGTGGCTGGGCTGTGGATGAATATCCCCCTCCTGGCCCAACTGTGGGAGCTGGAGGGGATATTTCCCACAGCTGCTCGTCACTGCACTCTTGCCAAATGCCACCATTTTCTCAAGTCTGCCAGAGGGAATCAGGACAGACTTCTGGGACACCCAGGTACTCCTCATGTGCTGCCAATCAAAAACAGCAGCGCCAGCTACAATTGTAACAAATTCCTTCACAACAGACTGTGCCCTCTCTGATAATCAGACAGTCAGTAAGATAATACAGTTCTTTCAAGCTCGTTATTTTATCCTTTCCCTCTCCCTCTTCCTCTCCCTTTTCTTTTCCTTTCCTTTTTCCTCTTTTTTCCTCTTCCCTTCCCTTCCCTTCCCTTCCCTTCCCTTCCCTTCCCTTCCCTTCCCTTCCCTTCCCTTCCCTTCCCTTCCCTTCCCTTCCCTTCCCTTCCCTTCCCTTCCCTTCCCTTCCCTTCCCTTCCCTTCCCTTCCCTTCCCTTTCTTCTTTTTATCACTATCACTTTCAGAACTCCTGAGTTGAAAACACTATTATTTTTTTTTCTATTATGTTCAGATCTTTTACAGGGTCACAACTGTGATATCCTCTTAGGAATGATGGAGTTATTAAGGTATAAATGCAGCCAGAACCAGCGTCTGTGCTCACTGTTTGCTTCTGATACATGTCTGTTAAGAGACAGTGGTTTGTGCAGCTTACTGATCCAGATGTCGTCTTCTATTCTTGTTTTTATTATTGCTCTGAGATGTGATATATGCATCAAAGTATCCTTGTTTCCACCAGAATCCTTACATTTTCTCTTTTGCCAAATACTCCTCTCTTCAGTGTATAACACCAATAAAGCTTCAGCAGCTTAAATTACTTGCACATTACAAGTAAAACCACTGTTTCTTCTCTGGTGAACACGTGCACCCTCCCTTAGAGCTTGGTGCACATACGTGCAAACAGGCACACATGGAGGCCTATGCTGCCCTGCCAGTGGAAAGAAATCATCTCTGTTCACAGAAATTTTCTGTGTTTACAGAACAGGCATCTTTTTAGGCTCAGTTATTACAACGCTCCATTATTTCTTTTGTTGCAGAATGGTAGGGTTGGCACAGAGACTTAGGTAAGCCTCATTAAGCAACTCTTGCAGTATGCATAATCATTGTGATGGCAGTTATAGGAGTGTTTATGATATTCTTACATGAATCAATTAAACGTGGGACTTAAAATGACTCATCAGGATTCTGCAGCATTCGCTTCCCATCTGCTTGACCTCCATTCCCTGCACAGGCTTGCTGGATCTTCCCATAACAATCTGAAGCTGGTATACAGCTGACAAGAACTCAGCAGGACTTACATTCATCACTGAGTGAGAGAGTGGCTTAGGCTGCAAGGTTTGCTACGCTTCTTTCAAAAACATACTCACAAATCATCTCTGCAAATGGTTCAGAGTATCAACTCTGGAAGTAGAAGCATTAGTTATTCACTGACACTGCTACCGAAAGGTTATGTGTCTTCACAACTCATTGGCTTTATCTACTCCTAGAGGAATATCTCATATGAAGCTTCTCTGACATCCAGCCCATCAGTTCTTGTAATATCTCACACAATAACATGCACAAACATCCCTAACTGGATAAAGTTGTCATCTCTGGGTGACAGTCATAACTGCAGAGACGGCAGGAGGGGCAGCACTGCCAGCTTGTTATGAGCATGCAATATCCTTCACCTCATTGACCATCAAGGAAAATATCATTCAGCAGCCTATGCAAGTGGCACGGCACATGCTATTTTCACAGCAGTTGGCTGCAGAGGTACTAATTCATTTCCTTCTCCTTCATGTATCTGGAACATGAAAAGCAATGATCCACTGGGAAGAGAAATAAAGCTAGATTCAGCTGAGCAAGGTCAAATCAAAGCACTGCAGGCTACGACTAAATGCTTGAAAAACTAGCAGAAATGGGTAGCTGACTGCAATTGCACAATACAGCAGGTTCATGACAGGAAGATCTAAAGAGAAACCATGTTCCCAGAACTGCAATGTAATTCGAAGAAAGTTGGGTACCTTAATTTTCCTGGAGATAGGGGGGACAAATTTTCCAAGAACTCCAATGAGTTATCCAGTAGTTTTAAGATACAGAAGTCTAAATGTAACATACTACCAAAATGTGAATCACAGGAACAAGAAAATGCATGAGAAGATTTTATTCCACCATAGCATTGATAAAAATTCATCGATAGTCCACATTCTTACACGCATTAAAACCATTTGCCTAATAAATTTGGTAAAAATGTATAGAGTGATCTATTACTAATATAGAAAAAAAACAACTTGAAAATAAAAAGGACTTCAGTGATTCCTATGAACCCTTTGTAATTCTCTGTTCTAATTTTCAGAGTGCATGAGCACAACATTTTTTATGTTTCCACTTCTCATTCTGTCACTCTCCATCTGCACAGAAGTAACACAAAAAATGCTAGAGACCTACCTTTCACTTCAGGAGAAACACATGACGCTTAGATTCCATGCTGCTAATAGACAAAATGACAAATCTTGCCTTTTACGATGCTGTAATCGTGTCAGTGGAGAAGGGAAGAACCACTGACACCATTTATCTGGAATTCAGTAAGGCCTTTGACACTGTCTCCCATAACATCCTTCTCTCCAAGTTGGAAAGATACGTATTTGATGGCTAACTGTTTGACGGATGAAGGACTGGTTACGAGGTCAAACCCACAGAGTGGTGGTCAATGGTTCAGTGTCCAGATGGAGATCATTGACGGGTGGTATTCCCCAGGGGTCAGTACTGGGACTAACAGACTTCAGTATCTTCATCAACAACATTGACAGTGAGACTGAGTGCACCCTCAGCAAGTTTGTATGTGACACCAATCTGTGGGCTACAATCAACACACCTGAGGACAACAGAAAGACCTAGACAGGCTTGAGCAGTGGGCCCAGGAGAACTTCATGAGGTTCAACAAAGACAAATGCAAGGTCCAGAAAGGTCTTCTTCAGCTTGGAGAACGCTCTGAGTAGACCTGATAGCAGACTTTCAATATCTAAAGAGCAACTATAATAAGAAGAGGACAGACTCTTCAACAGTGTCTGTTGTGACAGGACAAGGAGAAATACTTTCAAATTAAAAGAGGGGAGATTTAGACTGGATATGAGGAAGAAGTTTTTAACAATAAGGGTGGTGAGCCGCTGGAACAGGCTACTCAGGATGGTGGTGGATGCCTCGTCCCTGGAGACACACAAGATCAGGCTGGCCAGGGCTCTGAGCTGTGTGATCTAGCTGTAGGTGTCTCTGTTCATTGCAGGGGAATTGGGCTATATGACCTTTAAAGTCCCTTCCAATTCAAATGATTATACAATTCTATAGTTCAAAAAGCCTTAGATTTATCAACAATATTGTCTGATAATAAAAATATATATATATATAGAAAAAGAGTTTTAGTTGCATGATTTTATTCATCTGTCTGATAGCACAGGCCCCACATGCAGTTGTTCCAGTATAAATGAAAGATTAGCAATGGGGATATGGGACCTGTTTATACAAGCACCTCCACATGTGCAACCAGAGACAAATTTAATTTGTTTTATCTATATATGAATTTGTGTTCTGGTATTTAAGAGGCTTCAAACCATCCATTGGCCATTTCTCACCTTTTCTTAACATGAGTATAAAACCACAACTTATCTCAGAGACAGCAACCTCGGTTTAGGACAAACAACACCTTAGACATTGCACACAAACTGTAGGAGAAAGCAAGGTGACCTGAATGTCATACGCATCTTTCTAGAGAGGTTATTGCATGAGAAAGTTAGTAACAATGCAACATAGAGGCTGAACATTTCCTGACTCCCTGAGAAAGAAACACTCTGAAAAGGTGTACAATATTCTCACTGATGTTTGTTGCAGCTATCAACCAAGGAAGAAACCACCTCTACGCTGTTATCAATATATTGTCTGTATGGCTGTGCAACAGATTATTGCTGTTTCCTTATTGCTGCTACTGCAGTTTCCATCATCGCTTTCACGTGTATAATTAAAAGTGCATTACACTGGAGATGGAAATTAATCATGAAATTTGAGTTGCAGCTAGCCAACACTTCCAAGTTTACAGTCACCCAAAAGTTCATTACAGGTATTTATTTCCCATACAGTTGAAGTTCTCCTTCAGTGAAGCTTTCCTCCATCTATGAACTTCAGAAAAACACGGGAAGTACGCAGGGCCACTCAGAACTGCTGCACTGTGAAGACATTATGAATGACAGTGTTTTGGCAGACATGAAGCCAACTATTCTTCCCAAAGGAAGCAGAAATTGAAAGCATACATTTTGCCTGGCCTCCTCATGTACAAGTAACAACTTCCTGTGATGATTCACGAAGACTTACATCATCATCACTTGCTATTTATATTGAGAGCTCTTCAGAGGAAGAATTATTTTTCACAGCATCTGCCACGGCTACCAGCTCAGAACATGAAACTGCATTAATTCTTAGTCAATATTCCTCTCCTACAGAGTTTTCCCATGCTTAAATGGGGGGGGGGGGGGAAAGGGATAAGATAAGAGGCACATGAATTCCATCAGCAGCTCTTGAGAAACCTGTGAAAATATTTCAAATGTTTCTTCAGCACACTGGTTCTTTCCATGCACAGTTGCATACCAGCCGGTCAGGAACTGCCTAAAGATGAAGGAAAGCCTGGCTGAGCACTATTGCTGGGGCTAGCCAAAGACTTTTAGGAATCTACTAGTGATGTGTGCTCTCACCTTGGAAGTTTGGTCTAACAACAAAAATGTCTTCTTCCGCTCTCTAGGGAAAACATTCCCTGTGTAACTCAAGACTTGAAAACAAACCTGTCTGGCCAGTCTGTTCTTTTAACCAGGACAAAAAAGCCACGTATGTAACCTCCCTAGAGAACCATACAAATCAGACTGTTTCTAGCTGAGCTCACATAAGTCTAAGTGAGTACTTCCAAAACACCCTACATCAGTTCGATGTTTCAGCTGTCAGCACAGAAACTCTAGCAGATACTTTTTACTCCCCACCAAGCAGAGTATAAATAAGGATTCTCCCTGGCCTCCATTATAAGAAATGAAGTCAGCAAAATTGATGAAAAAATTCCTAGGAACTCAGCAGGACCTAATCTTTCACAATTCTACAAGCCTCAAGTACAAGAAAGACCCTTAAAAATTGGTTACAGCTTTGGAGAAAAGTGTCCAGGAGCAAAATGCTGCAGCGCTGTGTAGCAGGACAGGCTTAGAACAGCAGTGAAGTGGAGCAGTGTGGACATACTGCATCATTAACACTAACACATGTGTTTTGCTGATCAGCCAATCCCACAGAACACAGAGATCAAGTGGATCATTAATTCTTCACAGTAGAATTAGAGGTCACTTGCATTTCAAAGTGCTACTTTAGTCTAACAAAAGAAAAATGAAATAAATAGAATATTACTAGTGGTGCACTCTGCATTAGACTCATCAGTGTAGCATTCTCCCATCATTTTATACTGTGTGTAGACAAGTCTTGCAAACATAAATACTGAGGTAAGGAGATATTGCAGATAAAATATAACTTCTAGCACTACGCTAAGGGAATATCACACAATAAGTACAGCCTCATATAAACTAGCACTGGTGACAGAAATTTGCAACTGTGTAAAATGTTCTGATTCCACAACTGTATGACATCGCTATTCTGTAAGTAGACTGTGCCACACTCTGCCATGTTATAGATTCCCATTCCTTTTATTAAGATGGTGTTATACAATTCTCCCATTACACCAAGTTGTGTAAACCAGGTTCTAATGCCCTACAGGATTCACAACAAAGACACATGTTACCAAATAGAATCAGAATTGCCCTGCTCATCTTAATAAAGTGTTAGCTTGCCTAAGTATGTCCATTTTAGTGTTTAATTTGCTGAAAAGTTTGTCTACCATAAAGCAAAGCAGAAAGTATGAATAATGAAATCAGATAAAATGCAGTATTTTGCAAGCTGCTAAATAATGTAAAATATGTGCAAAAACCACAGCTATGAAAGGCACAATTAATAAAGGGAAACATGCTATCCCCAGAGCATATCAGTGTCTTCTTTTTATTTAGGACAGACTTTTATATATTTAGATTCCAATGCATTTTGTGCCAGAGAGCCTGAGTCCCTTAAGACAGGAAGATGTGCAATGATTCTTATCTTTGTACAAGGTTTTCTTCTGCTTTCCAGTTTCAAATGGATGATGTTCTATAAGGTGTTCACTGCTTCACTCTCTTCTACAATTAGCCTCTTACACAAGTTGGATCTAGTTTGCCTCTAATCAATGATCATCTGTTGGTTTTTAGATTACAATTTCCTTCAAACACGGAAAGAAAGAAAGAAAATGGAATGAAGGGTTAGAGAGCTAAGAGAAGGTCTGTGATGGTAGCTGGTAAGTGATCTTTGTTTCTTTATCCTGACCTACATGTTTCTCTATCTTATTTTCTCCCTTTGTTCTATTGAGGAATGACAGTGAGAGTACAGCTGGGTAGGTGTCTGGCAGCTAGCCAAAATTAACCCAATGCGATGAATGAGAAATTTACAATCCTTGAAAATACGACATAAAGAAAGAAAGAAAGGTGGGAAACACAGAGGCAGTATGGTAAACGCAGTATCAAACAGTGGATACTCATGTTACACGAAGATCTTGCCCCTACGTATCAGTCTTTTCATTACCCTGTACAGTAGAATTTCACAAAGAAAGCACCCACTGAGCCTTTCCAAGGGTTAACTTCTGCCAACTTTACCTATGTTGAGTATTGCCATGTAGTACTAGTCATATATCTGGCAGAATCTGGCCCTGTTCTAAAGACAACTACTTCCAAGAGTTGGCCACTAAGATTAGTAATAACAGAATGTTAAGATGCATGGTAGAACAAAATGCACTTATGACAGAAGATACAATACGGCATATAATTGAACATCAATCTTTGAAACAGTTATCACAACCTACATTCAGATTATATATTCAGGTGTATCCAAAGACTATGCAAAAATGGAAGATCATTTTTTACAAAAATCAATGCAAATACTTACTCGTTTTATATTTAAATTTGAGGTACTCAAGATAGTCTCCTGATCCTTTAATGGCATAAACCTTCACAAGAAACAAGTTTTGAAGTGTTGAGTCCAGTGTAATATTGGGAATAGAATTTTAAATTCATGATTGCTGAAATGCTTCCATATTCATGAAATTGTAGAAAGAAAACAATGGCATGGGACTTATTTAATCAATCCGTACTCAGATATGAAAAAAATCCATTGATAACTGTTCTCTCTCCAGCCACACAGTCCAAGGCATCTGCATTAATGTTCATTAAATACTCTGGAATAATGGGAACAAGCAATGAAATCATGGTCTACTCACAGGCAGCTGTCAACCAGAAAGAAAGGCTAAATTTCTTGTTATTGTTGGTGAACAACAGGAAAACACATCTAGATAGCAAGGCAAAAGTGTACCATGATCATGGACATTAAAGGCAAAAAGATATAGTTAAGAAAAGCAATTAAGAGAAGAAAAAGAGTCTGTCCGAGCTCTGACTTCGACACCATAGCTTGCATCATGTTGATATGACATTTATAGTAATGACTGAAAGTAAGTGTAGCATGACCTTTACTCAGCAGCCAAGAGTAGAATAATAAACACCATTAAGGACAGCAGAGTTACAACTCAATTGTGTCCAGATCAAAAGTAAGATACTCAGAATATAAAAGGTCATTTATTTCAAAAGATCTGAATTTTATTTCTGTTGTTTTTCATCCTTTACTAATATTTTGAAATTGAAACATTGTCACTACATCATAAGAGTATGAATTTTTTCTTGGATAAAGCAGAAAGGCAATTCAGTCAGAAATAACCTTAATATTAATTCTTTATGGTTGATTGTATAATCAGTGCAAGAATTATAAAATATTGCGTAAATGCAAGGGAATATTAACAATCCTCATTTAGTCTGTGGGCATGTACTGTCTTTACTATTAAAACCTATTTCTCTATGACATTCTTCCACTGATATCTTGAAGAACCTGCATGTTCCAATGGTTCTGCAACCACTGAAAATTCGTATCATTGGAAAAATCAAATACTATCAAATACTACTAAATATTACTATGTACTATGATTTCATTAGAGCTGCAACAGTGTAAAACTGGAAAAATGGTGAATGAACTTCTGCATTTTACTTAGGAGAATTTCAAACAGCTACTCTAATTCCCTGATGGTAATTCTAAGGTACAGTTTTGAGATGCATTAGACAAACATACAGTCAAATTATGCTAGAGGACTTCTGATGTTAAATTAATATTATTGTAATTACAGACTATCTGCTTCCAAACTCACAGACACAAGTAGTCTATAGGCCTGAATCTTAATTCTTTTTCTCCAGAAACATCTGCAATTTCCCTCAAAAGTACGACTGGAGTGCCAAACACAACCTTTTAACTGCTCATCATTTATGATTTATTCTTTAAGTCCTAGGATTGCCTCCAAAGGATGCCTTAGGTTAATGAGTGAACCGCGTAACTATACTGAAGGATTCTAAAAGAAATAACAGGAGACAATTGACACCATGGTATCAAACTGTACCTTCTTTTTCTTGAAAAGAAACATTAAGAAGATTGTACAGAAGAGGTGGGAGGGGTAGAGTTACCAACAGTAACAGTGCATTATCCAACATCTTGAACTGAAATGAAGGAAATTTTTTGAGAATGAAAGACTCAAAGAAACATCTAAAAACCTATCTCCACTTGATTCCCATATTGTCCACAGCATCTTAAACACATCTACTGAAAAGAGAACAGCTGAACAGCGAGTACGAGGTACTCAGGTCTGACCTGCAGTAAAAAGTTAGGAACTTGATTTGTGCAGTCGTGTATTTCCCCTGTTGCGAGTCTTCAGGCTTTCTTTTGGGACTTAAATGAGTCTACCTTGAAGGGTGCTAGCTCTAAAAAGGTATACTTTTAAAGAACATACTCATTTGGTCAGGGAGTCTAACTTCTGCCTTTGATCTCTTGTTGAAATGGCTTTGAATAAGTGAACTTCTAAGCCTAATGTGGAACATATGATAACTTTATCAGAAGGAAGACTACAACTATGAAGGGAACATCCAATATTGCACTATTAACAAAAGTGCTACTAAAAGCAATTCTCTTAACTGTAAGAATAAACTAGCTGTAAGATACTAAAAACTTGAAAGTACATTTAGATTCATATACACCAATTACTGTGTCCTTACTATACAGAGAAAATCATCCTGTATGACAATGGTCAGTATCATATGAAAAGAAGATCTTTTAGATTTTACTGGTGTTTTATATTACTGTTTATATATCCTGTAAAGAGAGTAATGTAACTAGGGATTACTGCAGAATTAAGTCCAAAAATGAAGTGGAAAAAACGCAGGAAGAGACAAAAGTAGAAAATTCAGTAATATTATTTATTTAGCATATGCAGTCTTGCAGAACAGTTCTGATGCAGATAGGCTGCAAGTTTCAATGATGAGGTGATTTTTCGTGATGAACTCATGAACTGAGAGCATTCTGGTATATGACCACAGAATCATAGAACCATACATAGGTCACTCTGCAGGAAATGCCTCCTAGCAGTTTCCATGGAAACTACAACAGATATAAAGATCACAATAACACTATGTGATAGAGCAAATTCTCAGCTGCAAAAACATGGCAACCCCCACTAGCTATGAATTTTTGCCAGTGATAGACAAGGACCTGCATGCCATTCAAATCTGCACAGCTATTCAAAATGTGGTATTGTTGCCACTGCTGAAACACACCATCTACCACCACTCTGTGCTAACATCCATTGTCTGGTCACCAGAAATGTTCAGCAAGTGTCGATGAATGACAATGGGTGCAATTTTTCTGCATGGAGGAATTCAATGACATGTTTCTGCTTGATGGTAGGTAGACAGTTGAACTGCATGAGTTGGAGGTCTTTTCCAATCTTGGTGATTCTTTGATTCTATGAGTCTATGATTCATACACTCTTGAGATGAGGCATCCATGATTTCTTTGGGCAATCTGTTTCAGTGCCTCACTGCCATGTGAGTAAAGAATTTCTTCCTAACATGTAACCTAAATCTCTCTTCTTTTAGTTTAAAGCCATTCCCCTTTGTCCTATCACTATCAGACCGCATAAAAAGTCACTCTCCCTTCTATTCAGAAACTTCCCTCAAGTACTACAAGGCTGCAATGAGGTCTTCTCAAAGCTATTCTTCTCCAGCTAAAAAAGCCCAGCTTTCTCAGCCTTTTTTCAAAAGAGAGGTACTTCAGCCCTCTGATTATCTTGGTGGCCTTGCTCTGAACCCACTCCAGGAACTCCATGTCCTTCTTGTGCTGGAGGCCCAAACATGGACAAAGTAGTCCAGATGGGGCTCATGAGGGCTGAGTAGAGAAACAATCACATTCTTCACCCTGCTGGCCATCCTTCTTTTGATGCAACCAAAGTTACAAGAGCATGTGGTTGGCTCATGTACAGCTTCTCATCCACCAAGCCCTCCAACTACTTCTCTACAGGGCTAATCTCAATGAAGTCTTCTCCCAGTCAGTACATATCTGGGATTGCTCCAACACAAGAGCAATTGGGCATTCAGTTCACAGGGTTTTCAGGCATGTCCTTTCCTCCTATTGCATCAACTGTGACACTCAGCTTGGTGCCATTAGCAAACTTGCTGAGGGTACACTTGATCTCATTGTCTGTGTCATTGGTAAAGATGTTGAAGAGTACCAGTCCCAAGACTGACCCCTGGGGGATACCACTTATGACCAGCCTCCACCTGGACACAGACAGATTGAACACAACCCTCTGGCTACAACCATCCAGCCAATACTTGGAACTGATTCTGTTTTGTGACTTCTCATGACTATTTCATGTGGCTTGATAAAATAAGTAGAGACTTCATAAATAGGAACACTGAAGCAAAACACTGCAAAGTACTTAGAACAATGGAGAGAGGAACATCTCTCAGAATGAGGAAATAAAGAGTTTGCTCCTGAAAGCATTTATAATAGAAATTGATTTCTTCACCATCTTCACCATGAAATTTCTGCTGAAGGAGTAAATAATTCTGGGGAAAACTGATTTCAAAAAGGAAAAAATTCAGACCTTCAAAATTTCTGATTTTTATTTTCAGTTATGATTAGGACAGAACTCCAAACCAGTTCTGAGTTACTAGAGATGATAATCTCAGTTCAGGCAAAATTAATTTTTAATGTTCCACCTTTGGTCACAACAGGTGACAGGTACCAATTTATCTCAATCCTGCCCTTTAGGACAAGGTGAGGTTGATCTCTGAGATACCTGTCTATGGAGGGAGCTTAAATGAGCAGATCAGACTAGATGCCTAGCTTTTCAACTGTTAAAAGTGGAGAAAACTGTCTCATGTTAAGAATGCTTCAACAGTTCTGTTAGTGAAAATCACCTTTTATTCTTTATTCTTCATGCTTTAAAAAGAAAAGTAATGTTGCTTTGAAGATCTGTTAAAGGTGATGTAAAGATGTGATACATGGTATAATCATTGTCTTTTAGGTTTTTCCCTCCTCATTAACATATTTTTAATGAAACTAGTTCACAAATATTTAAGATGGATATGAAATAGCCAAAATCAAGCTAGATGTTCTTAAATGGCAATTTCTCACCTTGGCAACTCAATCTTTCTAAAACTCTAATGAATTTAATTTTGGGGTCAGACATATATATGGCACAAGACTATGATAAGACTTTTTCTGCTTCAGTGCTCTGAAAGTGTGGCTGATGAAGATTTTTGTATTTATGATTTCCACGAATGGTTGATTTTCAGCATGGTTCTGTTGTTTCAATAATAATTGAAAATAATCTTTATTAGTGCTAAAAAGATAATTCTGAAATTTCCCTCAGTTCTCACTAGCTTCAGTGGTAAAATATTTTTTTGTCTGAATGTCAGTGCAGCTTAATAGCAGTCTTTTTATTTCAATGGATCTTTACATCATGGAAAGATGGCAAAGCTCCCACATTTGCTAAGTGGCATTTCAAGTGAACTGAATGACATTTCAAAGCAAAGTACCGTATCTCCGACAGAGGAGCCACTTGCTTTTAGTGCAGTGAATTGCAGTGTTTTCCTTTGAGCTTACAGCAAATGAAACCTGTTTTACTGAACACCTATTGGACTTTTAACTTCAGCAGATAAGTTGTCGTATGACTTCAAGATCTGACATTACTCCTCAGCCAGTGGAAATACAGTTCTGCAAGAACCAAAGATCTCCCTCTAGCTACTCTCAGGTTGAAAATTAGCTCCCAGATCAGATCACCCAGACAACTGCACAGAAGAGTAATGGAACTGGCTGGCGTACTAAAGTTTTATCAAAAAGTTTTATTAACAGTCTATTAAATTACTCTACAACAGAACTATCCAACTGCTTGGGACACAGTGAGCCAGCATCTGGAATGTGTCCTGTATAAAAATATTCATGAGGAAAGAATGTGTCTCCAATCCAAACAATTCTACAGACAAAATTTATTGCCAGTACCCGGAAAAAGCACAGATTCAGTAAATGCTGCTTAAATTTTAGTAATGTCTCAGGGATTTGATGTCTCCAGTATTTCTCAGTATTCTTTTGCTTATTGAAGCAGGTACACAGTATTTGTTCAGAACTTCTGACTACACAGTGCTAGCACTAGCACCCTGGACATCAGAAAAACCATGCAGAGGATCCTGTAATGGGACATGGAATAAGACTGCTGTCTTAATACAAAAGAACAGCTATTTGGTGGACCCAAGAGTCTTCCTGATCAGCAGCCACATGCCTGGTTTGCAAGATGACAAACATTCACTGTCTCCCAAATTCCAACTTTGACTTCAGGTAGTGCATTTCTCTCCAAACACCTTATTTTTATGTTATGTGGAATTACAACAAATTTTGCAACTCTTGTGGCTGAAGCATCTACTCCTGTAAGCTCACCAATGCTGGTCAAGGTTTCTAGGTGTATAAACAAGATTCTGTATTGTAAGATTACCCCTGCTTCATTCTACCCCTTAATATATTTTCCCTTTTTGTAGATACAATCACTTTGTCTTCTAGGCATTTACTATGAATCCAAGGCAACTACACCAATTTTCTAAAATAGCCAAGAACCTCTCATCAATTCAAGTGTGTCTGCCAGTTATATGACATTATTTGCACAAGCTAGGAAGCTTAACTCTCTATCAGAAAGCCTTAAAAGACAACAAAAAAGTTCTATGAGCCAGATCCAGCCTGTCATAACAATTTTAATCTAGCAGTTAGTTGCCTCCTACCCACTTATCTTTGGTTCTTCAGACACAGTTTCTGAGTAAGATAAAGGTTAGATATTGTGGGTGTGTTACTTTCTAACATCTCCTTTGCAATGGTGATTGTTCTTCCAAAACTTAAGTGACAAGAGCATACTAGCTGCACAAGCTTTTTCACATCACATGACTTGGATGATCAGTGAGAAAACTATGAAAGAATGTTGGGAAAATGGTTAGGGACAATTTGTAGCTCTAGCCCAGGTTCCCTTAGGGACCAGACCCACAGGGACATCTCACGTTTGATCGCTTCACAGACACACTTAACAGATGAATGACAGAGGAAGTTCTGAGGATTGCAGTCCTAAGATGAAATAAAGCATTTTCCAGTGGCATTGTTGAACAGCATCGATTAACCTGAGTTAAATGCTGGACTTCATCATGACTGGTTCGAGAACGATGAAGAATAGCAGTTCTGTGTTTTTTTCTGCTCCATGAGCCTTTGAAATGAATCAATTGTTCAGCTGCCTGCCAGTTCTTATCAGACTGCAAGATGCTTTAAACAGACAAATTTCAGTATTATTTTCACTTCAACTACAACCTTGATTAGTCTGATCTAGTCATCTTTCATAATGGTCCCTCTTGAGATGACTTAAATGTTATTATAAAATCAATGAAAAAATTATTTTTTTTTTTAAAGAAAGCCTAAATTAAAAAAAAATCTTTTTTTCATTTCCATTTTAGAAAATGAATATTGAACATTATGATTTTGGCCAGACTATGCTGTACTGTTTTTCACCTCTTCTTTCTTTTGAAAGTGACCTTAGACTGTTCACAATACTACTAAAAGTTATTTTTTCCAGAACTGGCAATAAATTTTATCTACATAATTATATGGATTGCCATGATCTTCTTTTCTCATGAATACTCTTTAAATACAATGCATTCGGGATATGTTTTCCACTTGCTTCTGTCACCTTAACATTGTGCATTCCTGTACCTTTAGTATTTTTATTTGCCTGTTTTGCTTTTTCTATTGATGAAGCTTCTGTGTTGAGATTCAGCATCTCTTGCTTTGCAAGTTGTCCCATCCCTACAGTACACTCAAAATGCATGCATCATCAACTACAGGGAATACACAATTTCAAAACAACCTGCTCAATAGGCAGCACCTCTTCAGGATTCATCAGTGCATTGTTAGACATCATAGCACCAGTAGTTCCTTTTCTTCCTTACTATTCAACTGTCAAGTAAATTGTTTTTCTTTGTTGTTCCTCTTTTTTCTTGCTTGTTTGAGGTATACTCTCATTGATGAGTTTCTTTCTCCACAAATCTTTGCTTGTGCTGTCTTTATGATGTCTTAACTGCTTTGATCATGCTCTTACTTTGCCAGCAGATTTGGCCTGTTTATGTTTCTCTTGTAACATTCTATTTTGCTGCTTGTCCAGCTTATCTTTGTTTGTTTATGACTTCCAATAACTTCCTCTAAATTATTTGGCATCACTTTCTCAAATACATACAAGCTATGTATTCCCATTCTTTTCCCATACGAGCTGTAGTGAGATTTATTAACCATCCCAAAATAACGGCCTGAAATGCACTCTCAGCTTTACCTCGTATGTCTCCTTTCCAAGATATCTTTGCACTTATAAAAGGTAAAAGAGACAGGAAAGCCTAATCATCTATGTTGACTTTATCTCACTCTTTCCCATAATGTAACACAAGGCCAGCCAGCCTCACTTCCATTCTCAGAAAGGTGATGGAACAGCTCATTCTGGATGCCGTCTCCAAGCAAGTGGAAGAGAAGAATGTTAACAGGAGCAGTCGATGTGGGTTCACTAAGAGGAAATCATGTTTGAGCAATTTGGTAGCCTTCTATGATGTCATCACCAGCCGGGTAGATGAGAGGAGAGCAGTGGATGTTGTCTATCTTGACTTCAGAGAGGCTTTTGACACTGCCTTCCATAACATCCACATAGATAAGCTTAGGAAGTGTGGGACAGATGAGTGGACAATGATGTGGACTGAGAACTGACTAGCAGAGCTCAGAGGGTTGTGATCAGGGGCACAGACACTATTAGGTGGCCTGTAGCTAGCAGTCCTCCCCAGGGGTCAGTACCAGGTCGGGTCTTGCTTAACATCTTCATCATTGACCTGGATGAAGGAACAGAAAGTACCCTCAGCAAGTTTACTAATAATAAGAAGCTGGGAGGAGTGGTTGACACACCAAAAAGCTGTGCTGCCATTCAGCAAGACCTGAACAGGGTGGATAGTGGAGTGGAATAGAAAATTATGAAGTTCAATAAGAGTAAGTGTAGAGTTCTACAGCTGGTAAGGAAATAATCACATCAGTACAAGGTAGGGGCTAACCTGCTGGACTGGAGATCTGCAGAAAAGGACCTCAGTATCCTGGTGGACATGAGCCAGCAGTGTGCCCTTGTGGCTGAGAAGGTCAAAGGTGTCCTAGGGTGCACTGAAAAAACCACTGCCAGCAGGTCGATGGAAGTAATCTTCCCCATCTACTCTGCCCAGGTGAGGACACATCTGGAATATTGTGTCCAGCTTTGGGCTCTCCAGTTCAAGAAAGACAGGGAAACTTTAGAGACAGTCCAGTGAAGGGCCACATAGATGATGAGGGGCCTGGAGCATCTCCCTTACGAGGAAAGGCTGACAGATCTGGGGCTGCTCAGCCCAGAGAAGACAATACTGAGAGGAGATCTTAGCAATGCTTATAAATATCTAGAGGGCATATCTAAAGTAGATAATGTGGGGCTTTTTTTCAGTGATGTGCAGCAACAGAACAAGAGGCAATGGGAACAAACTGGAACACAGGAAGTTCTATCTGAGCCTGAGGAAAAATTTCTTTACTTTGAAGCTGACAGAGCACTGGAACAAGCTACCCAGAGAAGCTGTGGAGTCTCCTCCTCTGGAGATATTGAAAACCTGCCTGGATGCTTTCCTGTGCAACCTCCTCTAGGGAACCTGCTTCAGCAGCGGGAATGGACTAGATGCTCTTCAGAGGTCCTTTCCAAGACCTATGATACTGTGATTCTGTGATAACATAACATAACATGCCAACAGTTTCTGCTCACAACCACACTCTATATTTCCACGGAAGATAACACCCCAACATGGTTGTCTGAATCTTTGATTAAAAAGAATGTTTATTATGTTTTTTCATCTGATTATTTAGTGAACATCATATGACTTTATAAATACATATATGTGAGAGGGAGGCAAACAGACATTAAACTCTTGGCTTTCATAACTTAGTTATGAATTTACTTTTATTTTTTGATTCATCCCTCATATTCATACAATCAATTAATCAGGTTCCTGAATTTTATCTGGAATGTGATTTCATGGATTCTTTTTCTCTGCCTCTTTTTCTGCTTTGGTTATTCTTTGCAACAGCACAACACATCTTACAATTCAGTGTACATAGAATTTCACTACGCCAATCACCCTAAATAACAGTTTCTGGTGGCTCACTGAGGAAATTGCAGTGTTGCTTATCCTATAGCTATGTTATTGATATGCTTTTCTTTTTCTGTTCTAAATTTAATCTTGCAAAGATTGTTCTGTTTCCACTCTGATTCACACCAGAGCAAATCAGAAAATGTCAAAATCTCACAACAGAAAAGAAACAGAGGGCTTTGACCAGATCTACTGAGTCCCTGACATAGACACATTGCCCATGTCTGGACTAAGCAGAAGTGTGCCAGAACACGCTGCAGTCTTGATCTTTCAGTTTTCTGCAGAAGAGACTTAGTTGTTAGTCATGTACTCTTCCCATTGCCACTGGGAAATCAATAGTTGGAAAGGTTGGTTTCTGAATCGATGTTACACTTTAGAGTGGGGGGATAGAGAGTGGGAGGGGAAGGGACGGAAGGCAGGAAGGAAGCTGCTAGAGCATTTCTGTCATCCTCAGAATGTGTGAAGACTTCTCTACTGTTGTTTTTATGTTTTTTTTTTAACGTATTTCTCAGCATTCCCAAGAGGGCTGGTGCCATCAACCAAGTAGAGCTCTTTGGGGAATATGATATTGAGTGGTCTGAAGGAAGAATGACAGTCAAGGGGTATTTGAGGAGCTATCAAGTACTTAAACAGCAGAGAGTAGAGAGTTATATACGAATCTGCACAAGTTTGTATTCAGCCTAAGGATTTGATTCTTTTCTCACCTCAGTGAAAGTGTTAAGAAACCACTAAGGAGCTAACAGTGTATAAACAGAGTGGGATGAAAAACCAAGCAGGAGGTATTTTCTAGTTCATAGATCCTGATAATCAAATCCACAGTATTACAGCATGACAAGTCCATTCAATTCAGCAGATCAGCGTGAATGAAACAGAGAACCAAATCTAGTAGTAAGCAGGCAGTCACCCTAAAAACCTTTGAGACTGAACTACATTATCATTGAGGACAATGAAAATCTAGCAGAATTGAATGGATTTCAGACCAGAACTTGGCCATAAGTGGTAGATACATTAAAGTAAGAGATAGTGAGTCACTGTTGTATCCTAAATACCATTCCCATGCAGAGAAACAGCACAAGAATCAGAGATACTCTTGCTGAAAAAGGACATGGTAGCTACAGGTACTGAAATGTAACAACACATTCTCTCAATCTGATGTGCTCAGCAGTATTAACAAGAAGAAAAACAAAGTTTCTTGCTTTCAGAACTTATCAAAAACTTTTCATTTAAATTAATACAAAGCAGATGAAAAGCCTATTTTTTTCTCAAAAATCAGAGTGAGTTTACCCACTGACATTCTTCAAAAGTGAAGCTATTTCATGTCATTTGCATTACACACTTGCATAGTACAGTTCTTCTGTACTGGGTCAAAGATGATGGAGGAAGATCCCTTTAAATAAACTTGCTACAGAATCCAAGACAATGTACCCAGGCCAAGCTATCAGGACTCAGTTGCTGCTGGTTTTGTTAGAAAACTGGTAGGCTAAGAAATGCTGCCTAAAAGAATGCTCCCACTGTGCCTGAAAAGAAGTTCAAAGAGTAAACCTAACAAAATGCTATTGCTGCTTGAGAGTTTGTTAACAAGTAGATTACCCTAGAGAATACTCAGTTTTTCAAGTCTGTAATAACTAGTCAATATAATGCAGAGCTTATCTTCAAGAATTTTTTTGGAGGAGTGGGTCCAGCAATCCAAAACATTCAGTATTATCTACTTAGATTGGGAAATAATAATTTAGGAACTTATTTGTGGTTACCAATGCCTCTGTGTTGCCCATTCTTGTAAATGACTTCAAAATCAGAAGTCCAACAGAGACATGTGGCAACCAACATTCCAGAGCTCAGGCTTAAGCTATTTGCCATTTGTAGGGGAAATTCATCTTATAAACAATCCTATGAATTGTATTTTTATTGCAGGGCTTGACATGTAATAGTATCATTCATCCTCAGGGTAATATAGCTCTGCGAGAGAAAAAGGAAGGCCAGTTATGATGCACAGTGCTGGACAGTAACATTAGTTGTGTTTCTGCACCTAGCTGATATACGCTCCATCATCAATGTACCTACTTACGAAAAGCAAGACCATGATGTGACCTGGATTTGTTCATAAGGTATTCCTGGGATGACCACAGTGGTGAGCAAACAAGGAGTGCTACAGGACCACCATGCCCAGATAGCAGAGGTGTTATCTGGCTCACCTGAGAACAGACTGGAAAGCAAGAAGCAGCGACAGGGTGGGAAGAATAGGTCATAGGCATGCTGTCTTCAGAGATGAATTCCTGTAAATAGTATTTTGGAAGAGAAAGTCTTGGGCTGATTTTGTTTTTATTTTTTTCTTCTCAGCAGCATCTGTAATTTGAAGCAAGCCTCTTTATTGTTTATTAATTTTATTGCACAACCAACACTCGTGTTTCAGTACGTGTTGGCCAAGGATCTTCCATAACGTATTTTACAACTTCCACTTGAAGTCTCCCTCACTGCAGTTTTCTGTCAAACAACAGTTTGTCTTCAGACCTAGGATGGAAGTATTATCTAATACAATACACAGGGAAAAAAACAGCTTCCATTCTTTTTTTTTCAAGCAACCCTCCTGTGATGTCTGTACAAACCACCGACTAAAAGCAAGCTCTGAATTAAGGCTGTTCTCTCTTAAGTACAACATGTAGGTGAAAATATTACAACTTAATCAATTTATCATGACAGCTAAGAGACTAGAAAAAAAATAATTTTCTCTGGCCCTGCTGTCTGAGAATATATGTAACAACAGAATCTGAGAGCACTGGGGGATGATTTGTTTTATTCAGATGCAATGCCCAGGGGAGTCTCAGCTAATATACTCAGACTGGAGACTCCTACTATTAGAATGATACATTTGTGCATGCAAAGTAAATTTCTAAAAAGAATTTTGCCTGCTACTTTTCACAAAATCAACTTAATCTAATTTCACAAGTATGTACAATTTTGAAAGACTGATCCTCAGAGATTATCTTTCACTATAAATAATTGTCCTGAACTTTCTCTGCCTTCTATGACCTTGGCAATGAATACAATGACAGTGAGAATTCTTCCATGACAGTTTTATATTTTAGCTTCCATAAGGCAGATTTTTGTAGTTAATCACATGAAAAGCAATGGCTCACACAGGCTGCAAATCCAAATTATTTGGCAAAAGCCAGAATGAAAAGCATGTTGATTTCTCTACTGGCCAATAACCAAAATTATTTCATCAAGGGCAAATGTAGATCATTATTTTCACTAGTTTTGATATTTTTCCCTCTAATTTGGTAATTAAGATCTCTGCTACTCTCACAACAAAATGAGTGACTGACCCTTGATAGCAACACCTAAAGATAACTGCTTCAAGGCAAGGCAGTATTCTTAATTTCTGAGAGAAGAGTCTCAGCTGGATCAAGATTCAAGTATTCACTCTTTCACATATCAACATGTTTTGCCTACAATAAGAGTTTATGAATTAATGATTACAATGAAACTAATTCTGATTTTGATTGGTTTACCTAACAGATCAAGTTTCTATTAGCAGGATAAATGATTCTCCTACTGAGATTTGACAATAAATTAATAAATTCAGAAAGGATATATCATTGTTACTGGATTGGTACAAGCAATTGACTTTACCTTGCATTTATATTTACAAATTCTAAAACTAAAGTAACAAGGCACATTATAGCATCAAGTGTCTTATAATTTAGTAGGAAAGCCCATCTTTATTTCCCAGGTATTTGCAAGGTTAATCTTAAGCAAACAACATCATGATACACTTATTGCCTTTGTTCTTATGGGAGTTTTCTCATCAGTTTTGTGGGAGATGATTGCTAAATGAAAAATACCCAGCTGGATGTTGGGAACTTGAACTTCATGCTTGTTTAAAATAGCAGTTTTTGACATCTCATATGCTCTGCCTAGGGTCTAAAACAGAGGTTATATATATATAACTTATTAACATACAAACACTGACAAAGATCTGGAAATTTTAAGCATAATATTTGTGATGTGTAGAGCACTTAAGTCCTTGTTGTATACATTAATCTTGCATTGATAAAAAAATCCCACTCCACCTTATTGAAGTCAACTGGAATTACACAGCTATAAATTGTTACAGAATTTCAGTATGTGAGTATATCTAATTATCCTGCCTTATCCTATCTTTAGGATCCTGTCTGCTTGGAGCAGTAGTTAAGAGGCACTACAGGTGGATTCCAAAGCCCTTAAGTAAGAAGTTACATGGATACTTACGTAGCTTAAGGCCCAATTACAGTTTTTGTTCAAGCATTTACACTGCATTACTACTAATGACTTGTTTTAACTCTGCGGAGAAAAGCAGCTTTCTTGGACTAAGCCAATTCCTTGCTGTGTCTGCAGAATCATCCTGACAGTGAAAGGACTACAGATATGAGTCTGTTGTGGAGTCAGGCAGACAGACTTGTGCATCAAAGCAAGGAGGAGGTAGGCAGTGAACATGGGTACACCCAGTCACCTTGGCCACGGTAGGAAGGGCACCTGGAAGTGCTGCAGAAAGGTACATCATTAACAGCTGAGGAAAGAGGTGCCATTATGGACTGAGGAAAGAGGAACAATTAGCATCACAAGAAAGGTATGCCATTAGGACCCAAACTTGGGCTCTTTGATGACTCTGGAGAAATGACTTGAGGCTCAGCTGGGCCATGACTAACAGCAAACAGAAGACAAATCAGCTCCCTCATTGTGCAAGTCTCATTCTTGTGTCTGACTGCAGCAGGACAGTGGGAATATTTGTTTTCCTCAGTTTTCTGCAGCACGTGCAACCTGTGCTCTATCTTGCACAATATTGTTGGTTGAGGTCATTGCAGAACAGTGGCAGGTGATTGCCTAACTTGTGTATTTCACTGTTCTTTCCCATGTTCACCTAGTAGTTAATTGCCTGGCACTTGAGAGAGAAACACATAGGTTCCAGGAGGAAAGGATTTGCACCACGTACAGTGAATGTGCAGACCTTGTAAACAGTAGGAAAAAGCAGCTGTTTCTTTTTCTCCCTGTGAAAAACTAATGGGAAGAATGTGAAGCCAAAGCCTTTCTCGTTAGACAGGCGACCAGTGCAATCAAGATGCTAGAAAAGAGTGTTTGCTGAATGCTGTAGAGGGATGCACATTTTTTACCCCCAAAAGCAATATGTTTCAGTGGTAAGCAGTCTTTCATTTTACTTCTAATATATTAAAAAAAATTATTAAAGAAAAAGCATGTGAGACATAAGTCCAGTTTATCTAAAAAATTGCTTTAGAGGACGAATCAACTACAGTTGTAGCTCAGAAAAAATACTAAAGACCAAGGAACAGAGGTAAAAGAAACAAACTAGACAGGAAGGATGACAATCTAGTATCCTTCTTGTGGAAAGTGACACATAAAGAAGAATGAAAGGTGCCTGTGGATGAGGATTTTATGAATATTGAAATAAGACTAATATAATATCCCAGTGCTGTTGATGAAAAAAAACCGAAAACATATAAGAAGTGGTTTACACAGTGTGAGAATGTACAGACTTACTATGAAAAAGAGACTACCCACAGCACAAGTGTAAGGCATTAACACTTTCATTCTGCAAATTGCACACACTAAGTTGCTTTGTTTGCAGTTACGTGGTGAGGTTAGGCCTGCGACTGAAGCAAAATCATGGAGGCAGCCATAATGTGGCCATAGCAACATGAGTAAGCTGTATCTTCAACCTGTAGGAATGTGGGTGAGGTGTTATAGACACAGAGCAAAGAGAGACTTAAAAAATGAAAATTAATGCAGACGAAGAGCAACTGTGCTCCCAAAAGGAAACAACAGCATAACAGAAGGCAAAAAAAAAAAGTTCACAGTATTTATCAATGATGAAGAAAATCAAAACATCACAAAAAATAAGCCATTGAAAGTAAAAAGAAAATGTAAGAGACACAGCTACCTAAGACTGATAGCTCTGCAAAGCTCTCAGGTCTCAAAGAGAGCTAGGGTCATATTATGCAAAGATAATGCTCAAATTAATTGCTAGTTTAAATGTGCTCTGTCATAGAATCATAGAATCACAAGGTTGGAAACGACCTGCAAGATCGTCTAGTCCAACTGTTGGCTCATGTTCAGCCAAGCATCAACCAACACCCCCAGGTCCCTTTCCTCTTCACAGTCACCCAGCCACTCAGCCCCAGGCCTGCAGAGCTGCATGGGGTTGTTGTGGCCAAAGTGCAGGACCCGGCACTTGGCCTTGTTGACACTCATCCCATTCACCTCAGCCCAGCTATCCAGGTTATTTAGATCTCTCTGAAGGGCCTCTCTACCCTCAGGCAGATTGACACCACCTCCCAGCTTGGTGTCATCTGCAAACTTACTGAGGTTACATTGAATCCCCTCATCTAGGTCATCAATAAAGATATTAAACAAATGGAGCGCCTGGCAGCAGCCACTATCAGCTACTTATGGAAGACTCGAAGAAAAAGAAGAGGATAAGCATTTTTAGAGACATCTTTCCCTTATGACAGTCCCCTGCCTCCTGACTTTCAGACATTTAGGATGAAATATAATATATATATAGTATATATATATATTACATATTATCTATATATAAAATAGTATATATAATATAAAATCTATAATAAATGCTGCATTCAGAACACAGCTCTAAAAACATTCTCTGCCTCATGGATTTGATCCTTTTTGAATTCAGTGCCACATTTGCACTGTTTGTGCTCTTTGGAGTGAGGTGATTTCAACAGTCTACCTTTGCAAATGAGGCTGATGTGCAATATAATCTCAGTTAGAAAGCATCAGGAGCTGGCTTCCATTACAGCTCAGTATACTATACCTACAATATGGTGATGTGAGGTTGTCATGGCATTGGTGATTGGTGATGATTATAACCAGCAATTCATTCTTCTGATTAGGGTTGCACAAAAATTCATATTCAAAGTTAAAGTCTAGCTTTTCTCAAGAATTCTTTTTTCCACACACAACAAATGAAGATAATATTGTCCAGGAACATCATTACAGCATTTGATACAGGTTTGAGTAGGGCATGCTTTCCAGAATATCACAGCAATGGTTCTGCATTATCAGTGGCAGACGCCATCCATGTATCAAAATATATTCATATTTATAATAGAAAGCTTCATTGAGTTCAATGAACTACTGGTAAAGATGGGATGCCATAAAGTAGAGAAGTACTTCAGAATCTTTTGCAAGGAGCAAATGTTAGAGAAGGCTGCCTTCAGCTAATAAAGAGGGGAATGCAGAATCATTAAGGTTGGAAAAGACCTCTAAGCCCAACCGTTCATGTATCACCAATATTTACCACTAAATCATGTTCCTTAGCACCACATACATTCTTTTCTTGAACACCTCCAGGGACAATAACTCCACCACCCCTCTGGGCAGCCTATTCCAGTGCCTCACCATTCTTTCAGATAAGTTTTTGCTAATATCCAACCTGAATCTCCCCTGGTGCAACTTGAGGCCATTCGCTCTCAGCTTCTCTTCTCCAGACTGAACAATCCCAGTTCCTTCATCCACTCTTCATAACGCTTGTGCTCCAGATCCCTCACCAGCTTCGCTGCCCTTCTCTGGACATATTCCAAGGCTTCCTCAGTAGGTAAACTGTTTTTCTCATGAAGTCTCAGCAAAAGTTCCCTTGTTCATCCACACCGGTCTTCCTTCTCTCCAGCTTATCTTATGGCATTCAAAGACAGCCTGCTCCTGTGCCTTTAAGACTTTCTTCATGAGGATCATCCAGCCTTCTTCCACTCCTTTGCCCTTCAGGACAGGCTCCCAGGGGACACTCCCTACTCCAAATAGTTCCAAATAGTTCAAAGTCCACCCTCTGGAAGTACAAGGTAGTTTTGCTGCCCCCCTCCTGACCTTCCCTCTATAGCAAATATCTGTAAGTTAGCTGCTCAAGCATAATAAATATCTTACCGCAATAGTAAAAGTATCAACAAGAAGAAGCAAAACTTGACAACATGTAGCCCAGGACAAAGTCTTACTACTACATATATACTCACAACTGTAGAATATACCAAATGTCTAACTTTGAAACTATAACTGTTAATAAGCAGGTTTTTTCTTCCGACTTCTAGAGCAGTTCCCTTTTTAACTTGGCTGTTGCTTTGAGAAAGGCTTTCTGGATGGTACCATCTGTCTGTCACCCGTTACTGCTCAGTCATATGCAGTTGTGAGAACATGTCCTAGAACAGCAGAACATTGTATTACATTTAGTTTCTGAGCTCTTTTTCCATAATAATATAATGTCTCGTAATCTCTTCCTGCTTTCCTGGTAGTTTAACAGTTGTTTCGAAAAACTGTATGACGTAAAACTGTGCTTGTAATTCTTCAACTGTAAAACATGTCTTTTTGTCCACTTTTTATCTCGCTATTAACAGCAGTGTGATACATTTTATGTAAGTGACTACGGCTTGAGTTTTGGATCCCATGAATGGTACAGTCTCAGAATATACTGAGTAATAGAAAACATAAATCTCCTTAGTATGCCAACTGTCTTTTTCTATCTTTATCCATGAATGAGCATCAATAGTTCGTAAAATCTGAGTAGTTCATTCTTCATTTGCAGAAGCAAATGTGCATCATAATACAAAGACAGCAATTTTATGAAGATTGTGTGCTTTTACCTGTACATTGCTTTTTGTCTAGATGAACCCCAGTCAGTGCAAACTTCTTAGCACTGCAATCTGTGAAAGTCCTACAGCTAGGTTTGCTAGTCTGGTGTCTGTGCAATGCATAACATCTCATTAAATTTAATGGCATGGCAACAGAAGCACTTCAGACTCAATGCATGATTTTATAATATTTGTTTAAAACTGCTATTGCCCATAGAGTTTCACAACAGGAGAGTTTAGCAGAGTGGATAACTTCATGCTTTCCAACAGAAATATGTAGGCTTGGAGCAGTATTTCAGTATACCTGAATTTTACTGAGACTTGAATTTGGATCTACAGTTGGATACTCAGGCTGATCAACAAAAGAGAGCTTTTCCCTACAAAACTGTTGCACCTACAGGACCACTGAATCAACGATTTCATTTAATGATAGTGGTGCAAATTCCTTTGTGCGCGTGTCTGAAATCATCACTGCAAGGAACTGACTTAATGAATTTAAGACATATTAAAATCTAATCAAGGATGCACACAAGGGATTTTGTTCATGTACACATGAGCAAATATTACAAATTTATACTGAAGTCATTCTTCAAGTCTTTCGGCCTATTTTCAAGAGCTGCCGTTTTATACTTAAATTTACTGAAATTCTGATAAATTCTTTTTGCTTCATGCTGATCAGATGTTTGCTTCAGACAGAACGAGAGAAGGAGCACAACTAAGATTTGTAACAATGGAGAATGCATCAGCTGTTATGCTTTCCGTTTCTTGTAGGTTTTAATAATTAATGCAAATTAGCAGATGGCCCCAATTCTTTATAAACTACTGTAGTAAAAAATATGTACTTTTTAGTCCCCCAATATGGCACCAAATGTTTCTGCTTCTGGTCCCAGTGCTTCTTTCTTTCTGACTTACACTTTCTGATTTATTTCTATTCTTCTCCAAGTTGAAAGCAATTGTCACTCTAGAAAGAAATACAAATAAGTAATTTCCATATCAGGCTTAAGCACGCAGGCAAAAGACTACTTGAGTTCACTCTGAATCCATATATATCCCACGGTTCGGAAATTGCACTGATTCAGAATTCACTGGGGTCTTGCTTACACAGGATGACTTTCCAGTATATCACTTCTTGTCAGTATACCAGTTCCTCAGGTCTTACTGTCTACAAAAACTTACTTGTTTCAAAGTTAGATTATCACCCAGAGACAAGAATTTAAGGGGTCTTCAGTTACAGTCACACATAACTGTTGGTAAGGTTTCAGTAGTACTTTCTAATGTACCAATTGCAATCACCATATTAATGACAATACAGAACAAATATTTCCCAAAACTTGACGAATGTAGAACCTGGGAAAATCCAGGGAAAGCAGGGAAAAAGTCAGTGAGTCAATGCTTCCATCATTGTGCTGTGACCCCGAAATAACAAAGTAATCTTAAACAAAAATCCTAGAAGATGTAACTCCTAGAATATCTTACAGAATGGCTCTCAAAGAACAAAGTGCCAAGAGATCCAAAGCTAAGAGTCATTGTCAGTATGTTCTAAGTGGAAGGTTTCACTTCTGTCCTAAATCAGACTTGTTTCTTTCTGGGCGTATGAGCAATACACACAACACTCTGACCTCTACAGACAGCCAGTGAAACATGGAAATGTGGGATTTTCACTGTGTACGAATAGTGCAGCCTCTCCCAGGTAGTGATTCAGCTTCTCTCAAAGCCCTTTGGAGATACTAATCCCTCGGGTTCTCCATTTGGATCTTCATTTCCCATTCCCAGAAATTTTCTCATTCTATCTTACAGTCACACGTCTCTATCTATAAAGTTCAGTGTTTAAAACATCATTGTCTCCTCACCCTCACTACTCTTGTTTGGAAGATTATTCCAAGGCCATGTCCAAGAAATTCATTAAAACCTTTTTTCTCATTTACAATTCACAGTAAGGTCTCACAATTGCCTTATAATCCTTTGATTTTGTTATTCTTCATCTTTTTCTCTCTCTGTAGTACCTATTTCAATCTCCTTTAATTTTTATTTCATTTTCCTTTCTCTGCAGCCATTCCATTTCCATTTTCTCTTCATGAATGCACGTGAAGACCAACACTATGAAGAAGCTCGTAGTGCTTTGTACAATGCAACATTTGCATACCCTTCATGTTTGCTTCTTAGAGAACAGGATTTGAGAACTTCTCCTTTAATACATTGCAGTCTCATGCCAGTCAGTGCCTTACCAGCCTAATCAGTTCTTGTGGTCACCCACATCATTTGTACTTCAGTAATAATTTGAAATCACCCTACAAGTGCTGCTCTCACATGTGAAAATTCAGCCTATTGCACTGTCCCTGTCTAAAAGGCCAAATATCTAATGCAAAAAGATTTTAGTCTGACACTACATTTGATAAAACCCAAATTATCTCATTTTTCATTTTGCTTCAGGTCTTTTACCTTCCAACATTTTCCAAGACTTTATACAGTGTTGCATTCAAACCAAAAGACTTGTCAGAGTTATCTGAGTGATTTTTCTTCTCCTTTTTTGCATTGGTTAGAATGCAAAAAGAAAGGGAGATAGAAAATATCTTGACATTAGTGTATTTATTCTGCTGATAAGGCATGGATTTGTAGTTGGCTGAAAAGAGACATCTTTTATCAAATTTCTGGCTTCTTTCATAGATATAATAAACTGCAATCAAGGTTTCCAAGGTTGCCAAATCTCCAGCTTTTGCAAGAGCTGCCTGCCTACGTGCCATGTTCATAACAAATATAAAAGATCTTACAGAGAATCTCATTTCAGCGAAGTCTCATTTTTCAACAAAACCCTTCATCAAAAATATTAATCAGACCTTGCCATAGATTTCCTTTACGATATAGTCTTTTCCATCATCTCTATGGAACAAATTCAGGTTGAATTTATGTTCTGTTTGGCTTCTCATATTGTGACCATAACCTTGCTCTCTAAGCTATTCCTTAATCATTTAAGTCTTGAGTAAACACAGGTTAGTGTCACTGGTATATTATGTAAGTGCATTTATGGGGTAGTATTTCACTGCAAGACACAGAAGTCTTACATAAGCCTCTTTCCTCATATAAATTCTCTTAATTGCAATAATATTCACAGAGATTGATGAAAAATGTGAAAGTTTACTAATATGATCTTTTAAAATGTGTTCAAACAATTTTGCAATATGCTAAAGCTCACGGAGGGTTAATGGGAAATGTGAAAAAAGAGACTTTTGACTTTTTTATTTCAGTGAATACTTGTTACTGTATTTATCAGGCTATTTAAGATGCTTATCATGTTGTAAGTAGATCCACTTACAAACACAGATTTTAAGCATACAAGGAAGTACTGTAGCACAAAATATTGCACTAATGATTCCCTGTACCACAAAAGGCTACAAGTGTTACAATTAATTCCTACTTCAAATCCAAGAGTGATCTTGCTTTGAAGATTTCCAGTGATACATCCCTTACACTGCTTGCTTAGTTGATTTTTCTTATCCCAAGACATTTACATTTTATTTCTAGCTGTGACTTCCAGCGTTAGATCATTTTATATTTTGCTTATTAGGTATAAAAGCTAACTTCTGCTGTACGTTCTTCACAGACAGCAATCAAATCACTCCTATATCTCTACATCAGTGGGCTCTTTGCATCAATCTTTCTTTAACCATTCTGCGTCTGTTCCAAAGCAGCTGTTTAAGAACTTTCTCAAGAGCATATTTTGAATGGCCAACATGCTGGGAGACAACGTTCTTCCAGTGATCACATCAGGGCCAATTCCACTGGTAAGATAACCTTACGTTACTTCTTGTTTCATTTCAGCTACTGCATCGTAGTGTGGAGATCTGTACAGTTCATTATTCCACACAACAATTTTTTTCAGACTCGTTACTTCTCATGCTATTGCCCCACCTTCTGTGAGGATGCACTGTATCCTTTAAGACGTCTGTTTTTTGTGCTTATAGTTGGTGTATCAAATAATTCATCTCACTGTCCTGATGTTGTCTTTATTGTAATTCAGCATTTCCCAACAGTTTAAGAAATGCACAGATTTTATCATAACTGCTTGATGATGTAGTAAATAATCTTAAAGCAGTTTATAGCCTATCATATGCATGTCCAACTTTTTGGCCTGCCTGGGCTACACTGAGCAAACAGGACTTGTCGTGGGCCATGTATAAGACATATATAGCCTAATTACATAAGAGACATGTATTTCATGTATTTTTGATTAAAACAAAAATCAGAGTAACAAAAACAGAAAAGTAGTGGGATATTTCACCCTGCTTTTGGGATACTAATGTACCAATGTCTGGTTCAGTTCAAGTAGCTAAAGTTCTTAGTGAGTTGTCAAGATGGTTGTCAGAGATGTTTAATGAAATGTTACTCTTCCTGGGCTTCACCTTCAACAATAATTGCTCACAAATATACGTACTGCCAAAAAGTGATTACAAGAATAAGGCATGGCTGTGAAGCGAGGGATATTTTTCTCTGTTAAGACTGGTCTTATGAAAGTCTAATAAGGAGACATGACCAATTTTTTGAGTTGCACGTCTGATTGCAACTGAATACATTCCATTTGAAAATTCACAGGTAATTTATTTAAGTCGACTGAAAGTTATATTTTTGAAATCTTAAAACTTATTCTCAAATTCCTTTATCAAAATAGAAAACATGGCAGTGTATTTTTTGCTGTTCACAGGACTGTGTTTAGCCAAAGCATCAAAATGTATGAAATTATTTGCCATAACTTGAGCTTGCTGTAATTTAGGTTTCATTCCAAATGCTGTTATAGTTTGAAACACAGCACAGATAAGTTGATTTTCACCATGAAGGCACTTATTTAACTCATGCAATCAGCGGTCAAGTCTACGAAAAATGCTGTATGTGTGAGCCATTTTTAAACTTCATGTTCTGGCACAAATTTTCCTTTTCATTCCATACATGATTTGATTTCACTTTGTATATAATGAAGTTTTTAGCATTTTACCCTGACTTAGCCACCTTTCCTTCAGAAAAGTTAATGATGTTCCCATAATTAACATCCATATTTCTAAGGAACTCTTGGAATTAGTGATGATTCAATCCATTGCATTTTATGAAATTCACAGCTTTGATGAATATTTGCACGACATTATCCATATTTAATGCTTCTACACATAAATTTTCTTGATGTATGATGCAGTGATGTTTAATCAAACATGAGTTGTCAGTGATAATTGCACTGTCTTCTGTTAATTTTGTAAGTCCTTCTTTTTTACCAACCATCACGGGGGGTGCCACCAGTAAGTATATTACATATGTTGACAAAGATGGAAGAAAATTCCTTTAATGTATTTTTTTTTATCGCTTCATACAAATCAGGAGATTTATTTTGTCTTTTAATTGCACCAAAAAAGCAATTTCTTCAGTGTCATTATATTCATTATCAATACCTCTAATGGAAATGTCAAGTTGAGCCATATCTGTAGCATCTGTACCTTCATCTATCACCAAAGCAAAAAATGTGAAATTGGCAGCTTCACTCTCCAAATGTCTTTCAATAGATATTCTTCCTTCATCAATTCACCTGGCTACAGTCTGGAGAGACAAACTGATTGTAGAAAAACCCATTTTTTTAAAATAGGACACATTATGTCTGCCACATTTCCATACATTGCTTAATGAACTCATCATTGGTAAATGATTTTGATATTTTGTAATCAAATTTGCTACTATGTAACTAACTTCTACAACAGAGTCTGAGTTCTAACTTTTTTGAAAAGATTTTGTTGAGACGACAGACTTTTTTTCAGTTCTGCTGTTTTTACTAAGCATTCCTTGACATGCACTGAATTTCGCAGCATGTTTTTGCATATAATATCATTCCAAACTGTAATCTTTGAAACCTGACATGATTTCCTTGCAAATTAAGCACTGTGCCATATTATTTGTCTTGATAAAGAAGTACTTATCTGTCCATTTTTCCTTGAACAATCTTCTTCCTTCATCCATAATTTTTTTTATTGTCGTTCTTTTCTCATTTGCGATGCCATTAGGCAAGTTGAAATATTAATATCCTCAACCACTGCATTTTACTCAACGAACCTCACGAGTACATGCCCTGTGTAATACATGCAGGTTTCAATGTATCTGAGCGAGTTCTTCAAGTGTCAGAAGAGTCCGCACTGTACTATGCCTTCCCTGTGTTCTGAAGTGGCATTGGGCCACTTGGCAGTGGAGAGCCACTACCACAACAACGCGGGGTCAGAAAAGCAAGCAGCACTGCAAGCTGTGCCCGGCTGCATGTGGCCACAGGCTGCGGGTTGGACATGCCTGACCGATCGTATTGAATTTTACTCAGGGTATTTTTGCAGTTGATGAGCAGTGACATTCCATACAATGAATCAGGAAGACTGATCAGGAGAGCAGCCTGTATGAAAATGGATTTTGAGTGAACTTGTAACAAAATTTGGCAGGCTGTGACCAAATCCTTCAGCAATGCACTGCTCCTTCTCCTGATTCAATGCTGCCTTTTTAAATTGGATATGAATATTATTACCCATATTTTCAGAGGAAAAATCATAAGCTAAAAAGGGTGAGATCATTCTGAGGATGTGAAGATTTCTGCACACAGACATAGTTATCCAAATAATTCTTCCTCCTGGTAAAATAGAGACCAGCAACTTGAAAGAGCAAAATCCAGTGGTTTTGAAAACATTTCAGCAGATAAAATCTCACCTGCTGTTTGCGTTTCAGAGATGCACAGAGCCTGGAATGGGTGTGGTGGAGGAAGGAGGTGAGAGCCCCTAGAAACCAGCAGAACCAGTTTCCTGGGTGCCTGGGAAATCCTGCCTTCAAAGGCATGACTCGACTTCTTCTACAAAAATATCCAGCTCACATGCAGGTACAATGCAGACTATAAATCACTGCCTACTGGGGCCCACCTGGATGTAGGCCATTTTCATTCAAGTGCACATTTTCTTGCCATATGACAACAGAAATTGACTGGCATGTTTTCGATATTTCTCCAAATCTGAAGCCAAAGAGAACCACTGCAAACATTTTCTTTCTTACCACTGTAGGATTCTTCTTTCTCAGGAACGAGCTCCTGCCAACATGTATCTCATTCCAATCACAATTTCATTTAAAATGCATGGCTTAAAATGCACTGTCCTGGGCTTCCGCTAACTGCAGATGTTGGAACCTCTGGCACTTATCCGCTATTTAGGTTTCCTCCATCTGTCCTTCAGAAGAAGCAATGTGTATGCTTTTTACGGGCAATGGAAGGCATGTCCTTTTTCAAAAACCAAATCTAGTTATAGGATGCTTAAACACAGCAGAGCAAGTGGCATTTCATCTTAAATCTATGGTATAAACATGAAGAATGCTAAATAAAATTTTCTCAGTTGACTGGACTACATAAGCCACAATTAGATTCCTTTATTTTCTGTTTATTATGGAAATATGAACAGAAATTGTGTCCATCTTTACATTTTGAATTTTACTTCTGATTTTTTCCTTTGTAAAAGTCTGCATACATTGATCAGAATAAACTGATAACGTTGTAGTCAGGGCACAACTCTTGTTTCATTGGGATTACTATCTCTTCTTCATGTGACCCACAGAGAGAGTTGGCATGTTTAAAGAAGGCTGCTGGATTGCAAAGAAACAAAGCACAAAATCGTACTGTATAGAAGAAAGAGGAGTCAGTAAGTCATTCTATATGATACATAGGCCATGGCAATCTGACTCAAACAACTAACCACTCGTTAATAATCTACAGATTTCCAGCATCTATGGATTCTTTCAGAATACTCCCTTCACACACAAGTTTTAATGTTTAAATATTGCATTCATCCACCAGGATGACATTCATTCAAGAAACATCTCTGTTTGAAAGCGCACAAGTTTCCAGAGGGCTGAATCCATCCTACACATTTGTCCTCCAGCCCATTTGTCAGGGGAATCCCCACATACAGGAAATAATTCAGAAAACCACTTTGAACCTGTATAGTAAGATGGAACAATTTACTAAATGCTCAAAGCTCAGTTTGTAGAAAAACTTGGCTATATTGGTTGGAATCCAAAAAAGTAGTAATTTTCTGAAGGAAAACATTCCCCACCTGAGTTAAAAAAGGAGAAGTAGGTCAACTATAGACTGCATGTTTGAAACAGGTGAGCTACAAAAGAAATTTAGGACAAGAAGCTCTTACATCTGACAATTAGAGGAAGGAAAAGGCAGTTGATAAGCAGAGATCGTAATTGTTCAGCAGAAGAATTAAGGACCATAAGAAATCCTTTGCTCTTTTTCATGTTTGCTCCATAGTTATGTCAACTTTTACTTGACGGTGGGAAGTGCAGGGCTGTGAGCTCACTTTTTTTTGCTCTAAATTGTCAACAGACAAGATTTAAGGGATGATTCTGAGCACTCCTTTAAGACACGTGAAAAACAGACCCAGAATCACAGAATGGCCAGGGTTTGAAGGGACCTCAAGGATCATGAATCTCCACCCCCCTGCCACATGCAGAGCCACCAACCTCCCCATTTAATACTTGATCAGGCTGCCCAGGGCCCCATCCAATCTGGCCTTGAATACCTCCAGGGACGGGGCATCCACAACTTCTCTGGGCAGCTGTTCCAGTACCTCACCGCTCTCTCTGTAAAGAACTTCCCCCTGACACCCAATCTAAATCTCCCCTCCCCCAACTTAAAACCATTTCCCCTTGTCCTGCTGTTATCATCTCTTTCAAAGAGTTGATTCCCCTCCCCTCTGTAGGTTTCCTTTAGGTACTGAAAGGCTGCAATGAGGTCACTCCGCAGCCTTCTTTTCTCCAGGCTGAACAAGGCCAGCTCCCCCAGCCTGTCCTCATAGGGGAAGTGCTCCAGTTCCCTGATCATCTTCACCCATTATAGCTTGATTCATATGGAACAACTCACTAGGCTGACACCCACTCATTTCCTTTCAATCACAGTGCAGGGGAGTTTCCTGTTTAATCACTTCTTAGATGGTCATAATTTTGTTAGGATCATCCTTTCATCCCATAGTCACCATGAATTCAACATTAGAAAACAATACTTGCTAAGCAGGAGTTTGTGTAAGGTGTATCCAGTAAATAGCTTAACTGGATCAACAAGAAGGCAGAAATGCATACTGAGAGAAGGTGGGGAAACTGCTCAGATAAAAACACATTAAAAAATCCCACCCTTACTGAACCTGTAGGGACAGAGATAGTATACACACAAGAAGTTCACACAGGAAATCTAAAGGCAAGAGAAGATTAATGATAAAGAAACACAACAGTCATCAATCACTGTTGCTGATGCAATGAAGATATGTAGCCAACTGGGAAAACAAAACAAAACAAAACGGTTGAAAATATCCAAAATTAGGTAAAAAAAAGTAAAGGTTTGCCACACTATTCTCTACAATTCAGTAGCATTTCTGGTTCTATATAAGGATCTAGCCATTTACTTATAAACAAAAAAAAAAAAATTGAAATGAATATTTATAGGCTTGTTTAAAATGATTGATGTAAATTATCACTAAATCATAGATATGTCTAACACAGGTGGCAACATGTAGGATGACAGTTTTATCCATAAGGTACATCCTGTACAGGGCTCCTCACACTAAAAAATCATTTTTCCAGACAGATTTCTATTCTACATAGAAAATGTTTTCTGTGAGTCATTTTGTTTAAATATAAGAGAGAACTAACTCCAGTTGTTTTCATGTCCTTTTGTGTTTGCTGTCTAAGAACATTTAGGTGATAAAACGTCTGCAGAAAGCGAAATTTAAAAACAATCCTCATGTTCTGTTCTGTGTTGTGCATTAACTTCCCAGTACTCTTTATGCTCACTGCTTAGTGTGGGAAAGATTAATATGATGCTCAGGAATCAGCAGTAAAGAAACAAAGAAACATAAGAAACAAACAGCAATTGCAGAGCTCCAGAGTCACCTCCTCTGCCTCCTGAAATCCATACACATCATGTGTTCTTCAGCTTTCACAGTTCAAATACTTCTCTGTATTTTTCTGTATTCTCCTTTGTATTTCTGTTGAGTATTAAAGGATCTCCTTCCTTGCCACATTCAAAACAAAAAACAAGGTTATCACTCACTACCCTTGTATTCAAGGCAACTGAACAAGGAGCACCTGAGCCTCTCATGGCACTTCGTGACAAAAATTACTTTGAGAAAATATCAGAGGATGTTGCTGAGGTAACAAATGTTACCTCATCAAGTGAGCATGCATGGTTGGTCATTGAGAACAAGGGAAGCTGAAAATAGAACATCCTTGTGAAAAGAAGCATTGCAGAATTCAAATACAGCACCAGAAGGAGTACTGTTGAGACAAAATGAGATTGAGGGAAGATTAGAGCAAAACAGAAGAGTTGTGATTTTTCAAGAGGGGATGCAAAAAAGGGGCACCATGTTTTTAGTCAGTGATTAGGGAGAGCTCAGTAAGAACAACATCTTCAGTAACATAATCTTGCAAGGACAAATAGAAGGAGCCAGCAACAAAGGGCAAGAGATCTTTATGCCTTTTTCGGCCATGCAGCTCATCATCTAATGCTACCAGTGACTAGCTCCAATGAAAATGTTCCAAGAGTCTTACACTTAATCCCAAGCCTATTACAGAACCAATTACTTACATGGAGAAACGCTTGATTGAACTTTATCTACCAGCATTGTTTACTGTTTCTTTCAACCAGAACTTGGCATTAAAATTGCACCACACTGCTTGAGAAGATCTGATCATTCATTGCATGCCACTGCCCCATCTCTGAGGCTGCCTCTGACTGTCTTCTGACCTTGGGCTCAAACGATCCATCTCATTAAAATGGGATAAAATTAAGCTAGCAAAAGCAAAACAAAAAAGCTCACATTGGCTCACTCTGCATTTGGAGGAACTATAGAGAACTGCAGAGCCAGTGCAAAGGAAGAATAGAACATGAAACTGATAATGGGTTGGAGAGAAAGGTGCAAATGGATCTGGTTCATTTTATGACAGCAGTACGGTGAACATTCACCTCTAAAAAAAGAGGAGAGCTACGTTGCACAAAATCCCTGGGTTATGTTTTAAGATTTTAAAAAGAGAGATGAGAATTCCATCCTTAAATAACAAGTAATTCAATTGTGACATAGAACAGACAAGAGGTGCTGATTTTCTACAATGTGCATTACAAACACGATGGAAAAGATAAAATTCAAGGCGTGAGAAGTCATCACTGAAGTCAGGAATTGGCTTACACTATTTTCTTTCCTTCAAAATGAGAATAGGATGGTTTGTTTTCGGAAAATAAAGTTTGAAGAACATCCAGTATTACCACAACAGACATCCTCTCCCCCTAGAAATAACGAAGACAAGATGATGAGAAATGTTTTAAAAGGTGGGTTAATATTGTACCAAATTTCAGGTTTTATTTAATTGTCAAACTGCAAAGCGTAAGCCCACCATTTTGTCTTCCTTTTTCACTTTCATGTTCCTTTATGTCTCTTTGACTTTGCCAGCAGAGGGAGCAAACGTGGAAGATCAAGCGTATGAGAAAAAGGAACTGATTATGATTAAACTTCGATCTTGGCAGCAAAAACAAGGACCAGTTTCAGCAGCTGCTGTGCCGTCACAGTATCTACAGCACAAACAAACTTGCCTCACTCAAGCCTCCCTGTTCTTGGCAGCAAAACGGCAGTTGTGGACCTGACACTTCCTCCAGTCCTGCCTTACTCTCAGCCCTCTGCATCGACAGATCCAAACAGAAAATTGTGGTGGAATTCTGTAGCTCATGACATTTTCAATTCAGCTACACACTGCTTCCAACCCTCCATTCCAACCCTTCCTTATGTTATTTCACTGCATTTGAACCACTGTCCTCGCACTGGGCTTTACTGTAAATCTAGAAACATTGAGCTTATTTGTGCAAAATTTAAAAAAGGTAAAAATTTAAACAAGGGAATCCATGTCTGAGTAATGCAGGGCTAGTTTCAATCTACTGGAGAAGCTTTTCAGTTCACCAAGCTGCTATAAAAAGGTTTGATATGCTAAGGTCTCTGTCATGACACAAGCCATATAAGCCATTAAAGGTTTTATCTGAGATTGCTAGCGCTCTCTTAAAACACCTGCTTTTCTCCCCCTCTCTCATTTCTACTTGTTCACAGATATCTCCCTCTGCACCATCTCTGAAAGTGAAAGGCACGCAAAACCTAATAATGAAATTAAGGCAGTTACAATCCCTTATTTGCATCAAAGATCCTGTAATTTTCCAGGTACACAGAAAAATGGAGACTAGTGCTCTTTCTTTTTGAAAGATAAATATTCTAGTAATTTAAAGTTATTTCCTTAAAACAAATACCAATGTATAGGACATAAAAATGGTTTACAAGGATCAGGCACCATTCCGTCTTTGATAAGGAGGAGGAGTATCAGTAGGATCAGGTCATAGACTTAGGGAAATGCTGGATACCAGGCTTCTCAGAGAGACAGTCACAATAAAATGTTTAAAAAATAGTTTAGCACAAACATTAACTAAAAAAAAAAAAAAAAGATAATCTTAGTTCAGCCTTCACTCAGTAAAGGTGAGAATCCACCCGATCTGAAAGCAGTTGTCTGAAGCAGACCAAAGGCAATCATTGCTTATCAAAAAGTGATCACTGACCAGGTTCTGAAACTCTGCCCAGCACTTCATGAAAATGATTCTCTGCCTTGCACAGAGGAAATCAGTGGCTTTGTAGAACTGCAAAATGCCACAGCACAGCTATAAGTGTGGCCTAGCTCTCCTCCACAACCAAGCAAGGTTTGGAAGGAAAAGAACAGAGTCAAAGATCTTAGTCCTGTTGCTGTACCTGGAGAAATCTGCCAAATACTCATGAAAACTCTTAGGTTTGAGCTGGTAAATTGTTTTTTAGAGAGCATACAGAGAGAATACAACAGATGGAAGCAAAGTCCTTAAATCTGTCCTTAAAATCAATAAAGTGCCTCTTTTCACCTCACCCTGATGGAACCGTATTGAGCAGTACATGGGCTTAAGACAGGAGTTTGGAAGACAGAAATCCATTTCCATGCAAATGATATCCTCTTACGTGGTACAATCCCAGATCTATTTACTCCGTACTGTATTCTCAGTTTATTGAATAAATTGAATAGGATAGATACGTTCAATATTCTTTTCTATATTCAATATAGAATATATTGAATAAAATAAATTGAAAGGACTGGTCAGCTCATTACATGGGTAGGAAGCACTTCCTCCACAAGGCCATGAGCATGAGAGCAAAGGAACTTCAAATGTGTTGGCATTCAGTTTCCAAGGGAAATTCACAGTCAAGGTTAACCTGGCCCTATTAATTATGTAGTTAGTAAGTGTCTAAAATAGATAGTGAGAGCTACTTCTTTCTGCCTGTGGAAAAGTAAACATAATTAAAACAAATTCTGTCCCTGGTAACTTGTTTATTTTCAACTCTCTTCCTGACATTTATTTTAGCAAAACTAGCACGTTGAGATTCTCCTTGTGAGACACTGGCAACCAGATCAGAAATTCTCTACAAGCTCAATACAAGGACTTAATCTCTGAGCTCCACAAGCCCTATACAGAGCATTAATCTCTGAGTGGGTGATCACCAAGAGACCAGGGATAAAGATTACTTGTGCATCCTCCAAGTCACAGCCCAAGATCCCATCTGTTAGTCCATACATTAACATCGTATGCATTAATACTCAAGAATACATCTTGATTAGTAGATTAGAGAAAGCATGTAAGGACTTAAAAACTGGTACCTCTGCAAGGCAATTCATACCCAGATTGCTAACTACAAGATTACCAGTCTATAAAAAACATACAGCATTTATCTCACACAGTTAATTACCATGCTGCAACATTGATTGTTGTTTGCTAAAAAGCACGAGAGTATCTCATCTTTCAATGCACCTTGTCAACAAGATGCATAATTGTAGAACTAGCCAATTTTCACTATGATTGCAGTATGTGTGATAAAGATCTTCCGCTGTCTACCCACACTGAAAACTAATGAAAAACACAAAATGCAATACCACGCTCCTGCATCTGACTTCCACCTACAAACTTCACATGGATCACTGAGTCTCTAGTGAAACTGCCTAAAACAGTTCCCAGTTGGTTCACTTAAATTTGAGGCTTAATTTTTCAACCACTACTCAAAAGTTTTCATGAATGGCACTCAGCAAACTTTAACTCAAAGGACTACCTCTAAGCTCTGAAAGAGTGCCAACACTTTTAAACTGGTACGTCAATGAGCTGCCTGAAACTCGAGTTTGGAAATAATCTACCTTGATGACATCTGTTTGGGTATTCAGTCTTAGGACTTTTCTGACCTTGAAAATTACTGAAATCTGATTCAGTGGTAACACTGTTATAACTGATACCTACAGCTGAATACTTCACCACTATAATTTCTCCTGTAATTAAGTTTAGTTTCTTAATTTGTGAAATACCGTCCATATCTGCTTTAGCTCACAGTTTCTCTTGAGAGATCTGTGACTTATTCTGAACACCTGATGACACTCTGTGGTAATGTCAAGACCTGCAACAACTGACTGACAGTACTGTTGGACCTACCATGCACAGTCTTCAAACATTTGCTTGCACTTTGCTGCACATGAAGGACACGGTCTTCAAGCTTTGCTCTCCCAACTATAAGCTATGTTGGCCAACATGCAGTTCCTTGCAGTTACATCCATAATTTTGCATTACTGAAGCTGAATAGCAATGTCCTACCATACTTCTATTCTGAAAACACAGGAGCAAAAAGGTCATAAGTATCAAAACTTTGCCTAACCTTCTTCTCTACTTGAAACCCTTGTCAGATTTGCTTAATATTCTGACATCTCATATGGTCAGCCCTGCCATATGATCTCATTTAATAGAAGATAGAAAATACAAACCTTGCTGGAAGCAAACTGCAGAAAATTCCTCCATTAGACACTCATGTTTTATGCTGTGATATCCCTAAAATACTTCCAGGTCGCTTGAAGCTAGACTGCCGCAATCACACTCTGTTACAGCATAAGGAAAATCTTAACTGCAGGCGCAGGCTATGATTCACAACATACAACATAAATTTCCTAACCAGATGAGGTCTGTATGCACCAGATTCTATTTCTGAAAATGCTGATATGATCAGATCTGTGTACACCAGTACTGCTAGTAATATTATTTACATGACTACTCCATCACTGAGCATGTTAAACAAGCAGAAGAAGCCAAGGCAAACAGATGTTGTTCTCACAGAGACCTACTATGTGCATCAGAATTAAGAAACTACTATGGCTTAAAATAAAAATTACTGTCCAGTTGGTAAATATCTCAGCCTCATTTGTCAGTAGCATTCAAACCAAGCATTTTCTCCTCTGACTGTTGGGTGGTCACATTCTTACTCCATGTTCTTTGGAGGTTATCAGATCCACAGGTATTGAGTGAATCTATCTCCTAAGAAGTCCAACACATATAAGGATATTGCTGTGAAACAGAGTTAGCATTTCAATTTACAGCAGGCTAACTGCTTCATACTGCCTCTATCAATGCTAGTTTAAAGCCACACAGGCATCAGTTGCAGAGGTGGAAAATGGGAGAAAGGCTTCTGTATTGATATTTAATAGTACAGTGAGCTAAAACAAGAAACACAAATGCTCTGTATGAATCATTTTGCTTTCACATTACAGTGATACTATTTGCAGTACGTGTGGAAAACCTGAAATGTGCAGGTTGTCATTTATCCCCAAATGACATCAGGGTGCTACAGATGTGCTGAAAATTACACACATCTTTAACTGGGCTGGATTGGGGCCAACAGTGCCATGAGGAAATGAGATAATGAATAATGCCTTATATTTACATTGCTAGACTTGTATGGTCACATCAGGTATTCATATTGATGCACACGTGCATTTGCAATACTGTAGAAGCGCACACTATAGAACCAGAAACTGAATGTCTTCATATTTCTGCTATTCATTGCCACCAGTTAAATCACTTACATTTAATTCATCTCGAGTCAGTGTTCTGCTGCTGACTTCTTCCACCCGAATCGTGATAATGTTTGTTGTTACTTCATAGCAATTAAAATTAACGACATAAATATAGAATTAGAATGAGTACTTTTTATTCATCAGAAGTTTTCAGTGTAGTTTTCATGTAGCACGTACAATGTGGTCTGAAAAAAAGTGAGCCACTTTTCTTGTTCATATCTGTCAGAATATAAATAATGCATAAACTTGGGTTTTACTAAGCACATCTTTCATATCTGAGATTTTCTAGGATTGGCTACTGTAAATACACATTTTAAATTCTTCAGTCCAGATGCTTCAGCTCTTATTCTGTTTAAATAGCACTTTGTTCCTTAACTGATTCCACTGGAGTGAGACACAATGTAGTTTATCAGCACCTGGCAGTGAGTGGCTTGCTTCATTATTAACATCAATATCTTTCAGTTCTATCGCCAGATGCTTAACTATTACAGGAGGTTTGTGTAAAACCAATTAGAATGAAATCAAAGCAGAATCCACCGATACGGTTTTGTTTACAAAGCCCAAAGTCTGATTTTGTTATTCATTTGACAACTGTCTCATATTCAAACCACAAGCCTTTCTGCAAGTAACCTATCTCACAAGCCCTGAAACAGACCTGGAGACAAACCAACAGCACTGACTTTTTCTCCATTTTTTGAATATACAATTAACAAAAGGCTATAAATGACTTATTAAGCGACATTAATGGCTAAGATGGGAGTCACACATATAATTTCCTCTAAGTTCACAATGAATGATTTGTGACAGGCCAGATCTTTGTGAAAGGAGAGGAGGAGGGGTAAAACAAATATTCTCAACTATAACTGACCATAAAAATGATTGAAAGTCTGTAGATAGGGAGAGTTTTATTTCATTCTTTCCATTTCCTAAAGAGAACAAGAATCAGAAGATATGGTAACAGTGAGAAGACCACGGTTCTTTGGAAAACTTCAGAACACGTTTTATGGGGAATAATGCTGTGGTTGTCAGCTCACTTGTAGTGGCAGACAAAATGAGGATGGCTGAAGTAATTACTGCTCCCAGCTGTCTGCTCACACACTGCAAGGAGAGCTTCAAGGGCTGTGTAAAATTACAGCACCCATAATGGTTTATAGGCAATGGTTAGGGTAAGCTGAAATCAGAGCTACTGAGCTACAATAGACAAAACTGTTTCCTTCAGAGGATAACACCTGTTTCTGGTCTATCTCCCTTGAAAGGAATCTCAGCTAAAGGAGATGGCAACAGCTTCTGCTCTGACTTGGTTTGTTACCACTTGTGAATCAACACCCCTATTAAAAACATCAACATCAGCACCCCATCAGCAAATCACCTCTGCTGTCTTTGTGAGCAGCCCTGCACAGAGCCTGGATGTGGCCAACTCCTGAGTGACCTAGGAGTTTAGTAAGATGTCAGCATCTCAAGGAAACAGAAGAAAAAGACAGCTTTGAGGTAGTGAAGGAATTGCTGTCTAACATTAATGGCCTGGAGCAAAAATGACAAACATGCCACTAGTACAGCAGATGGGGATAAGATTTTATTTTACACAGCCCACCACTATTTTACTCATCTATGTGTACACACAGACACACAAACATATTCATATTATTCCTGGGTAACATTAAGGTCTGTGTTAGTAAGTGGCTCGTTAAATGTGTTTGAAAGGATCTATTCAACTCTCAGCAAGCAAAAATCTCCTTTCCCCTGTTCTTTTTTTTTTTTTTTTCCTCCTCCAATTAAATATTAATTCTGCATTTTGGAATGAATAAAACCTGCTGAAAGGAGGAAAATACTGCCCCAGCAATGAGGAGTAGAAGAAACTGGTAATGGGAACAAATTAAAGGACAGTAAGGCAGAACAGGGAAACCTCCATGAAGAACCCTTAAGTGAAAGGGCAGGTACCTCAAGATCACACTTAATCAATAACTCTGATCATACACTACAAATAAAAAAGACCATATTTCCACATTGGCTCAGATAGACATGACTGCCATGTCAAAGGCCATTTAGTTCAATGGCTGTGACAGCAGCCAGTAGCAGATATTTCAGAAATAATAAAGGAAATAGAGTAAAGAACAATACTTCTACTGATGTTTCCCCCCAGGTGCCACAAACTGGCAATGTAATATTGCAAGGCTCTTCTGTCAGAGTCTTTGTTCACTGTCAGACTCCTCTCCCAGGTCTTTCCAGAAATTGAGTGATCCCAGCCCAGAAACTGTTCCAAACATTTGCTTTTATTTCCCATCAGTCAGCTACCAATACACAAAAAAAAACAACCCTTCCCTTCTATGCAGTGGCAGCTTAGTTTCCACAGGAATCTTTCATGAAGGCCTGTTGAATGACTCTTGAGAAAGCCATACACCTTGCTGATAACCAGAGAATTTTAGAAATGTGACCTTACCAACTCCTTTGGGGTGTTTCATCAGATTTGAGACATGACTCCCCTGCAGTATTTATCTATGTATTCTCTAGCATAAATTCCACCAATTTGCATGCTATGGAGGCAACACACAGAAGTCTCTGAAACACAGTGGGACTCTTCCCCTCTCCATAAAGGTAAGTTTAAGCAAAGGAATTACAGAGAAACCAGGAACTACAATGTTTTAAATCATGCTAAGTACTTCAAAATGAATCAGGAAATAGTATAAACAATGAGAACATTTTAGCATGGGCAAGCAGGTTGAGAGTGTGTCATACCAGAAACTATTGAGAATTTGATAAAAACATCTTCTCAGCAGAAATCTTTTCAGTAACACAAATTACAGCCCTGCCAGTGGGACTGTGGCTCAGGGATGGCATCTCTTTTTCCCACCTCATCCCTACCTGACCACTACCCATCTCTGATATTTCCAGGCCCCAAGGGGAGAGAAGGGGCTTTTCAAAGAGCAAAGAGGATGGAGAACTGAAGAACTCACCCTTTCCTTGTTTCAGGAAACAAGGACATCCAAGGTCAGTGTTCACTCTCACCAGGGACCTATTTCAGAGCTTCAAAAATCATCACTGACAAAAAGCTTTCCTAACACGCAGCCTGAATTTTCTAACACAAGCCAGTTGCTCTGCATTATACAATTGTCTGCTCTGCAGCCCCACAGAATTTCTTTCCTTTTGTATCCCCAAAATACATGTAGATACTGATACTCTTCCTTTCATTCTTTTTATGATGCATTAGAAAATGTATTACCTACACTGATAATACATTTCAAGTCACGCTGTGGTTTGGTTTCATTCTGTGAGAATTTTAACAGAATAGGAAGTCAGAGGCAAAGGCAGATTATAGGTCTCTGTATTGGTAAGATCTAGGAGTTTGGGGGAGTTAGATATTAGGGCAGGGTTCCTTTCATATTATTATTTTTATCTCCCTGGTAGCACACAGATGCCTAAGGGCTTGCAATCGATTGCATGAGGTTCAGCACAACCCATACAGAAGCAGTGTTCCTCTGAAGATCTGAGTCAAGGATTTAGATAATATTAATTACACACCTCAGTCATTGTATGCTCTATTCAGAAGATCAGGCAGACGTTTTGGAGCAGCCCTACAAGTGCACGTGCCCCCACATTTTTTTACTTTCTTTTAAACTCTCCCTCCTTTTCAAGTATGTGCTGCAATGCTGATTAGAATATTTGCCTGCTTACTCTAGGGCTTTTCCCATCACTATGTAAAGCAAGACTTCAATATCTCTTCTGTATAATTTTCAGAAGTTCACACACAGTTTATACACTCTGTATAGCTTTAACATTCACTCCTGGCATATTTGGCTGAAAATTCATACACAGCTATTTCTGCATTATAACTGTCTTTCCTCTTCTGTTGGTGCCATTGCTTCCCCCACACCCCTCCCCTCCTCCTTTTTCTTCCTCTTTCATACTCTAAAGACCTTTCAATCTATATTTGGTCCTTTATTTGTCTCCATATCTAGTCAGCTTTGCAAGCAATTTCTTTCATTTGCTAGCACCATTCCAATATTGTTTCCTTTCTTCCGTCTTTTTACCCCCAAAGCTGGTTAGAGGCTTTTTTCAAGCCATTGCTCTGGAGAGCACTACCAGACATTCTTAGGTAGGCTGAATGCATTCAGTCCAAAAGCACGTTATTCTCTCAAGATAACTGCTACTGATGATGGGACATTTGGATGGTGTGACCTCCTTGTCCTCACTCACTACTGTTCACAGTTAATTTGTGTGATCTGGAGCATAGGTAGAGGGAACTAGGAAGAGGAGATAAGTATCTACTGCAAATGAAGGAGGTGACAACAGTGAAGAAAACTAGGAAAAACTCATCCTGAAACTGAAGCATCTGGATTTACAAATTAATGTAATTTCACTATTTCTATGAATGCCACAGTGTGTGACCTTAACCATAAACAAAGAGAATGGAAATTAGGTTTAAAATGGAAAGCTATGTACATGGTTCCTGTTCTAACACTCTCCCTGGCAGAAAAAGCAGGAAGATTGTGCTTAGATTTCTCAAGATATTAAACATGTGGTAGTTGTCTCAAATCTTGTTAATACAGCTATGAATATGACTTCTGAGGAGCAACTATGTTGCTTTTCCTTTTTATTTTTTGTGAGGAGAAAGCACATCTTTTGTCTCCTGCATTTTCCCACCTAAAAAGTACATAGCTTGAAGAAATTTTCCAATTTCCTTGTTTAATTGATTAAACTGAATATCAGCAGATCTAAGTGGGTGAGAGCTGAACACGGTCACCTATGTCAAGCTGCTTGCACAAGTAAATATTTGCTGGAGTAGGTCCTGTATTTGCTAACTTTAACATTATAACATGAAGAAGGAACAGTAGAATTTATCATGAAAACTGCAAAACTTTTCATTTTACCAAATAACATTCTAACCTGCATCCATATCTATGCAAAGCAGGTGCCATTTAAAATTCAGAACACTGTCCATAGTCTAAAAGAAAGTAGTTAAAAGGTCCCACTGACCACAGTGATGAAGCAAAAATATTATCAAGTTCTCTTCAGTGACAACTCTTTGTCTGCTTGCTTTTCAACTTGGGAGATACTTACAACTTCTAAGCTACAATTTCTAACATCAATCTCTCACATCTGCTCACTGTGGTTACAACTCTGTCTTTGATAAAATGTTATCATACCTTCTATCTTCTTTTAGTCAAGCAGGAGCTAAGGGCTGTTTTGAAACTGAGTTGAGTAATCAAAATGCAGAAGAAAAAGAAAAGCAAGAAAGAGTTTAAATGCATGTGCTACTTTGGCTACAAATGGGTGATTTTCTCCCATAGGGTGCCATACATCTGTTCCAGTTCTATTATCTCATATCCCAGCATTATCTGTTCTGTCTCTGACTCGTGGCTCTTGGATCTGCAATCCTATGCTTGACATCAATTTGGCTCATGAAATATTATCTTTCCAATTATAAATTAATTCATCCTTTGAAAAAGTAGCGTCCCACTTTCAAATGAAATTGTTTTTAAAAAAAAATCACACTTCAAAACATCAAGCACATATGTCTGTCTGCTTTCATACAGAATTAAGAATTCTGACATCCTGAAATCATTTTAGATAGTCATCATGTGATGCAAAATCATCTGCTTTGAGAGCTGTATTAAAAACAAGCAAGTTTGTCTAAATAATACGAGAAGTAGCCCAACCCTTTACGTTAACCTCAACACACCATTAAATTGAAGTTCGAAGAAGTTCAGCCAGTCTCTGCACGATTCCCCCACCCACAAGTATTTTAATGTACCTCAGCATCTTGATTTTAGAGAGAACTGGAATGCAACACAAGAAACTTGCTATTCAGCAGACAGCATAATACACATAGGCAGTCTACTTGCCATATTTTTCATCCTAATCACTGAAAGAAGTGAAGATACAACCTTTATGAAGTGTCAGAAACTATAAATTGCAGAAAAGCAAACAGCAAAATTCAGACTTCACCAGGTTCCAAATCACTACGTGATAGATGAAAAACAATCAGAGCAGTAAGAATCAAAAAGAAAAACCAAAAAAACAATTCAACCAGTAGAATGAAAATGAAATAATTGACTTCTCATAGCCATATTAGAGACTTTTAAGTGAAAGACCTTACGCAAATAGTGGAAATTTATGTGTATTATTATCCTCTTTCTGTGCATAGCAGTCAATTAGTGATTATTCTACATGCTCATCTGTGAACAGAACTGGTAAATAAGGGGAGTTTCCCTGCTTAATTCTATAACTAGAAATATATTTATTTAAATGAATGTATAATAATTTATTTAAAATACATTTATTTTTCTTCAGGGCTTATAATCACTAAATCACATTTTAGAATTGAAGACAGTGGTAAATGTGCCTGCATTCTTTGTCAGGACTGGACCTACTGAAATTCCTGAATGGAAAATAGACTCCAATATAGAAGGCTGCAAAACAGTTTATACGCAGACATAAAAATCACAAAACTGATCTTGTATTTCTTCTGTGGATACAAGAAAAGAATTACATGAAAATGTTGCAAGTTGCTCAAAGGAAAGATTCCTGATAAAATTGCAAGCATCTGTCACTAAACTGGGAGTCAATCACCATATGATGGTCTCAGGCATGACAGCTACTGATTATCACAGCACATTTGTTTAGAGTAAAGCCACTGTTGTGCTTATTATCCCTAACTTCACTGAGTAAATTTGTTTTTCACCCAAGATCTCAAGAATCTCTCCAATGGGGTTAATAGCAGTTCCTTCATACACTTCAAGTGCTTTGGGTATGTTTTGTATGCATCATACAAGTAGTAAAGAAAATGCACACAACGAATGACACAAGCAACATTGTTAAACAGTGTACCAGAGAATGAAGGTACAATTTAAATGTGCTAGGTGTTCTCTTGACTTCATTTTCAGTCTCCCAGATGATTGTTTCTAGTGAGGAAGACGTACATAACTGCTCATTTTTGGCACTTGCAGTGGGTCAACACTGCTCAGCTATGAGTGTCTTCTTGTACTCAGGTTTCATGAACCATGTTGAGACTTTAAAAAAATAAAAGAAGGAATGGTTACTTCCAAATAGGACCAATGTTGTTTATATGGAAGGCTATTTCTGACATTTGTGTTCTCAAGTTCATGTTTGCCATTTGACCGATGCCTCAGATCCAAGGCTCCTGTCTCTAAATGGAAGAAAGGGCTTCAGCCTTGAGACTATAGCTTGATCATGAGCACAGGCACACTGCCCTACTTTGTATTTACCCACATGTGTGAAAATGATAGTATTATCTTCAGTGGCACATACCAGCTGCAGGGGCCGACACAGCTAATGAACGTTTGTGGAGATGCAGGCAGACTGGGATGTGGCAAGTTTCAGCATGCTGGTTAAGGACATCACAATTTATTTGCTGAACTTCTGCATTTATGACAGCAATCGCGGTGGAGATTGCTTTTGATTTTCCTCTGTATCTCAGTGTAGTACGCTAGCCAGCAACACTGCAGCTCTTAAAGAGTGTTCTCCAGCACAATGACATATTTTCAAGATGACAGCATTATGAACTGTTCCAAAGGAGCTATTTGGCTTTTAAGATGACTGCTCTAGAAAGAATCCTCTGGCTTAACAGCACCAGGAAAAGGGCAAGGGAAATACAGATGCTGCAATCTGGTTAAGGAAATGACAAGCTCCTGTGCTGTAGTACTTAAGCCTGGTCTCTAGCCGACACCATTTATGAGCTGTTACATACGGTTGCAATCACACACAGGCTCAGTGAGGCTTTCCACAGGGCTCACATTTGTTTTCACATTCCCTTTGTAAATGTGGTGCAAATGGTAGCAAATGGACATTAAACAAGGCTTGTATGTGGACTGATCCTTTGTAAATATATAGGTTATTATAAAAGCAAATAATAAGAAGTCAAACTAAAAAACAGCAGCCTCTACAATAGAAATGAGTGAAAAATGAGTTGTTTTACATATACAGCATTTTCAAATGTGGGTTTTCTGTTTAAACTCTCTTCACTCCAGCCTCAACTTCTCTCTCCATACTAAACCTACAACTTATTTTATATTGCCATGGATACTTGGGATGGAAGACAGTGTGCACCAGCAATCAATTTTTCCACAGGAAACTATTCCAAGAACCCGTCCCACATCGCCAGGCTCCTATATAGGTTTTGCTCAATAGTGCACAATCATTTTCTAAAGGGTATGACTAGTTGGTACTTCAGCTGCTTGTCTGCAAATATAGACCAGTCCCAAGGCTTTAGCACTGCCCAGGATAATTGCAGCTAACTGCATTTTGCTATCATTCACCACTGCTATGTATTGTTACCTTCCTAAGCAAGATCTGTTAGACTGCAAGAGGAAACATTCTGTAGGGTGCAAAGAAGAAATGCGAGCTGACATTAAAAAAACTCATTAGGAGAATAAAATACCAAAAAACCCACAATGATAGCTAAACAGAAGAGAGTTCACATAAATTACATGGAATTGAAGATAACACAGGTCTTGAAAGGGAGTAGTAAGAAGCAGTTCATATGATATAAGCATCCCAGGGCAAAAAAAGTAGTTTAAAAAAAAAAAAAGCAAAGAAAATGGCAATAATAATCAAAGAGTGTAGGCAAACTGCATAGAGAACTTTTACTTACCTTAGCAGTCAGGAATGTGAGCCTTTACTTCTCAGTATTTGTTTCTCTTCTTTGCCTCGTCTCTAGAAATTTGTCCCATCCAGCACTTAGCTTCCATCAGGGCAATATTCAGTTAAGTGCCACAAGGTTATTTCAGTCTTCTATCATATTTCTCCCTCAAAAGAACAATATTGTTATTTTTACGCCTTCTGGAGAAGAGGTCAGTGGAAATCCAGAGGTGGTGGACTGGCCAAGTGTCTCCTCAAGCAACAGGAGTGTGTGGTGACTTCCGTCCCTCTTTTCCTTCAGCTGGGACACAGAGCAACTAATCCCCTGGAAAAGTCCTTCCCCTCTGCCATTTCCTTCAGGTCCAGCAGCAACACACACAAAATCTCTGCATCCTTGGATCTGCTATGGCCCTTTCCATGGCCTTTCCTAGAAGAAAAGGGAGAGTCATAAGTCACGAAAGTGCAAGAGAAATGCAGCCTGGCCTAACCCACCTCCTTCCCTGCTGCTGGAGCAGCCAGCGATGTCATGCACAGCAATATTCCAGCACCCGAGGACACTGGTTTGACAGCCAGCAGCATAGCACAGAATCACAAAATGGCCTGGGTGGAAAAGGACCACAGTGATCATCTAGTTCCAACCCCCTGCTACGTGCAGGGTCACCAACCACCAGGCTGCCCAGAGCCACATCCAGCCTGGCCCTGAATGCCTCCAGGGATGGGGCATCCACAACCTCCTTGGGCAACCTGTTCCAGTGCTTCACCACCCTCTGTGTGAAAAACTTCCTCCTAATATCTAACCTAAACCTCCCCTATCTCAGTTTAAAACCATTCCCCCTTGTCCTGTCACTGTCCACCCTTGTAAACAGCCGTTCCCCCTCCTGTTCATAAGCTCCCTTCAAGTACTGAAGGCCACAATGAGGTCCCTCTGGAGCCTTCTCTTCTCCAAGCTAAACAATCTCAGTTCCTTCAATCTTTCCTCACAGGAGAGGTGCTCCAGCCCTCTGATCATCTTAGTGCCCTCCTCTGGACCTGCTCCAAGAGCTCCACATCCTTCCTGTACTGGGAGCCCCAGGTCTGGACGCAGTGCTGCAGATGGGACCTCATAAGAGCTGAGTAGAGAGGGACAATCACCTCCCTCTCCCTGCTGGCCACCCTTTTTTAATGCAGCCCAGGACACAGTTGGCCTTCTGGGCTGCAAGCACACACTGCTGGCTCATGTCCAGCTTCTTGTCTACCAGGACACCCAGGCTGTGCCAGGTCGTGTTCAATAGGGCACAAGGTTAGTATTGCAGATACTGCCTTACTGAAGTAGGAGAACATATGGTTGTTTATTATTGTCATCAATTTGAGTAGCTCCTATTTAAAAGTCAACACTACAGATTCTGCTTTTTGATGCATAATTAGCCTCATTTTTGCCTCACCACATTTATATTCACTGACTTTCAGGGCAAAACCTGAGCTAACACAAAGCACATTAACAAGGATGCATACTTTGGTACATGTTCTTTTACATAATTCTTTTCAAGTAAATCAATCTGTGGTAAGATTGATTCACTTTTCCAAGGTTACAGAGTTCTTGCATAAAATGGAAAACTGTAACTTATTCCCCCAAGCCTTTTTTTAAAAAAAAAAACAAAAACAAAAACCAACACACCTTCCATATATTCCCTTCTATTTGATCAAACAATTTTTTGGGTGTGCAGAGAAGTGTTGTTTTGCAATACCATACAGTCATTTCAGACATTCCTTTTGCTGAACTCAGTCCACTTTCCTACAGCAACCTTAACAGATTAGACTAGAAGTACTTGGTAACATACAGTCACTTGTATTCTGCTCATTTCTCAATCTGCCAATATCTTAGTGCAAATTTTCATTTCGCCATTTACAGCTCAATACAACTAATAGTTGCGGTACTTTCTCTTCCCTCTACGTGTTGCAATTCTCCCCACATCCTTCCCAGGGGAAGCATCGTGTCCTCCTGGCTTGATCACATTAAATGCCTATTACTACAGGAGTAAAAACTCTCTTTAAAGCCTTTGTAAAACTCAGCCTTTAAATCACCATGGACTGCTACCTAGCACACCTTAGACTTTTAAAGGTATATCCACTCCTTTCTTTAAAACCCAGCTCACCAAAACAGCCTTTTGTTAAATGTAGTTCATCTTGGATTCTGGACTTCTGAAGGGAGGAAGCTTTCTGACAAGGATGCCCTTACTTCTTTGTTAGTCCTCGCCAGCATACATTTCATTTTGTTATATGGCTTTTACCGTTCTTTCCCAAATATTCCAAAACTTGCTCCTTAGTTCCTGTTCTTTTAATTGATCATATAAGCCTCTAATTGATCCTCCAGCCTCTATTCATATCAGGTGCCTGAATGCAAACTGTTCCCCAGATCAGATCCATTGATGAGCGTTGAGACCATTTGATCACTGCATGGATGTAGAAGTAAGCTGATATAGTGAGACACTCAAACCATACAGCATACCCATTATAAAGACAAACAAATATATTAAGCCAATAAAATAGCTGCACCCCTCTCCCACTCAAAGAGGAATGGATCAGTTCCCATGCTTTTCACACAGATTTTTCTTGTAACAGTACAACAGCAGGTATACCACTATCATTTGTCAAGTCCACTGGATAACAGAGCCTTTAGAAAACATTTGAAATTAATTTTCCTTGGTTCTCCCATTCCAGCAACGTTATTTCATTCTTCCCCATTTTCAAAGTATTCTCTCAGCATAGACATTGCAAATAGTTATAAATTGTTGAATATACAGTAATAAGGATTTTATTCTAGAACTAATTGCACTCTTTATGGCAGACATTAAAAATCTAGCTTACTTCTAGGCCTCAATGTACTGTTATTTCATTATTTTTTTGTGTCCCAAAGCGTTTCCTATTATATATTACAGCCCTAAAATTGCCTACAGAAGTCTCAATTAGCCAGAACTTATTTCCTCATCAGCATTTCCTGACTGCATAATCACTTCTCCCTGTCACCCTTTTGAAACCCCAAGTATTTCTTACTGCAGAAAGGGTATAAAAAATTTAATTCCCCGGGTCCTCTTCTGGTGAGGGGTTGTTAAGCCCTCCTCAGGGGAGCAGCAGAAGGTCCTTGACAGGCGATGCGGGCAAAGCTGTGGCCCTGGGATACACTTGTCAAAGGCTGCCATCCTGGCTCACTTCTGTGCTATAACTGTATCTTCTTTTTCCTTGGGTTTTTCTTTCAGCCTCAGGACACGCTTTTTTTTTTTATATATATAACTATTTCCAGGAGTTTAAGTACACTTTATTATTTTCAGTGATGTTCCACCTTCCATTTCTTACTCTTTCCTTCATGTTATTTTTAACTGCTAATCAAATCCTCTTGAATACTCACATTTTGACATATTTGCTGTCTTGCCCCTGTCCTTTAATTTCATTTTTATGTTGGCCACAAGAGTTTGCCATCTGATATCGATGGTGCGCATCCAGTTTTACATAAGACTCAGGTTGTATTTCTAAACTGTTCTCCAACCGTAATCACTTCTTCATGGATTTAGTCTCTTCATTTTTATGATGCATCTTTGATACATGAAAAGGTATTTGAAAGGAAAACCCTGTACTTTGCATTTACTGTTCTAAAGCAGGCCTCAGTGCTGATCACTTCTTCCTTTTCCCTTAAAGCAGCCAGTGATAGATACTGAAAACCAGCTGCTTCACCTCCTCCTCCCCAAAAAGTCTACAGCCTTCTTCAGAATCTTATCCCTTTTGAAGAGCACCTTTTTCATGTTACGAATTTGTTGGCAGGGCACAGAGAGCTTTCTGGGCACCATCTATAGTGATCCCTGGATTTGTTTCCATTTGCATTAAGAAGTTAATTTCTTGCCTAAAGTTTAAAGGAACCCCCTTCTTTACAACTCCTGTGAACTTCCTCTCCTCACTCTTACTTTGCTTTCATTATTTTTCCTCTACAATTCACTGCTGGTTTTATTCTTCATCAAATCTTGATTTATTTTGCAGCTTTGTTCCTCACTGTGAGATTTTCCACTCTTTCTGCTGTTTTAGGCCAGTGATCTTGCTCATTAAATACTTCCATCAGATTTAACCATACAAATCCTTGCTTCTGTGGAAGATGTTAGAGGTCTGCTTTTTTGATACGTGGATGGTGTTAACTCAAAGTCTATTCCAGTAATGGGGGTTACTTTTGTTATTTTCCGTTTTCTTTCACCCTGTAGCAGCCATGTCTGATAGCAACAGGCACTGTGTGCAACGCTGTGTGAAGATCTGTGGGTATTTTTTTGGTCAGGGGGTGAGAAGGTAGGAGGACAGATAGGATTTTTTATTTTAAGTACAGTCCCCTGAATAGAAGACAGGGAGCAATGACATCCACAAATCATCCCATCTTCTCCATAAAGCTCCTGCCTGAGCAGTGATGCACTTCCACAACACTTGGTGGTCCCCTAACATCTGAAATGTATTCAGGAATTCAAAACTACTTCAGCTGAAGTCAGTGGCAAGATTCAGCTACTGAGGAAGTGTAAAAACACAATTCTAGGTGTTTTGGTTTGGCACGGCATCAACAGCAATTGTATAAGGACAACATGCAAAGGCAGCGACAAGCTAAATTTGATTTCTGCATAGAATAATTTGTATTGCATACCTTTCTTGTTCACAGCTATTTCACACCCCTAAACAGCTATGATTCCACTGAAGTGAAGGAACACTTAAACAGCAACTCTCTGCTTGAAGGACACAAAATAGGGATAGGGTGCAATCTTTTGTTCTCTACATATCTCAAGCTGGATATTGATTCTGCACAGCTCCTCACTCTGATGAATTAGACAACTCTCTGACTCCACATTACCTACACACAGTACCAGTATTCTTTCATTAAAAGAAAAGAGATGTTTACTATTATTGCTCAATGGGCATCTTCTAACTTCAGTTTCTCATTTTAAAATAGTATATCCAAAACTTTCCTCTGAAACTTCTTGCACAATCCACACTGGGGCAGCTGAGGTTGCTTTTAGTTTCGCCAACACAAAATGCAACATACCTCTAACTGAAAGGAGAGGCACAGATTCATTTACCTTAGAGTAGCATAGGATCTAGTAATGGGACTTCTGGCATAGGATGCGAGATATAGAAGTCCCAAGCTCGTGCTACCTCTGATTTACATCAGGACAATACTTGTCAAGCGTATTGTGTAATGGTCTGTGCCATAGGATCATGACACTACAGTCACATTTCTAAATACAGCCTGAGAGATGGTGAAAAGTGACAGACCTCAGGAGGCCCTGAAAGCAAGACTTTTATGAGCAAAGATGCAGAAAGAAGCAAACAGAGATCAGGCTTTCCTGCTGAAACTGGTTCACTTCAAGCAAGTAACAAAGTACTCAGTAGGCCAGAAGAAGGACTTCAAGTTTAAAAAAAATAAAATAATTCAGAAGCTTTTGGCTTGTATGGAACAGGAAATATTTTGAAATCTCAGAATCTTAAAACTGAAGATTATTTCCTGTTCTTTCACCCTCCCCTGCCCTCCAAGTGAAATGGAAAGATGAACCTCTGGGCTAGCATTCAGAATGCCTGGATTCCATTCCTGCCTCTCCCACAGGCTTCCTCTCTAAGTTTCTATTCTCCTACATTCTTCCAGCTATTAAAAAGGGAATATTCCTTTCCTCCTACTAGATATCCAATTTGATCCTTTGCCTGCACAGTTCTCATCTCTGTTTTGCCATCTTCCTTTAAGTGTTCTGAATTTGGACAAATATTCTACCCCTTCTTAGAATTAAGTTGTCAACCTCAAGAGCTTCATACAGTACTACAAAGAAATCTATCATGCTCAGGTCATATTTCAAACTTCATATTGAAACAGAAGCATTGCATGAGATCTTAAATCCAGTTGATTCAACAGCTAGCTTTATTTGAAAGGATCAAGGTCTTTTCAATGATCTCAATTATTTCACATTTTAAAAAGTAGGAAAATACCCACTTCTCTAAGCCACTATGACTCACTGATCACAGATGAATCAGAGTATCCAAGCAAACAATATTACTGGAACCCTGATTCAAAAAGGTAGTAAGCCTGTGTTCCAGTCCCTTTGGGGGATGAAGAACATGATAACAAGCCTTCTCATGTGAGAACATTCTCTGGAAACAAATAGGCATGTAGCACTACAAGCGTGTAGTAGCCTGATGTGGAAATGTGCTGAAAAGAGTGTAATATTGACCTTAAACTTGAGTACAATACAGCTTTATCTGATGTCATCTAATGATAGCTCCTGATTGTGGTATAGCTGTGGGCTAGGTTTGAACTTGATTCCTCCCTAAACTGGTAGATCTGGCATGTCATCTGGGACCACTTCAAACAACTTTCCTGGCCCAGCTGTAGGTTCCCACCCCTGCATTTACACTGGATCCTGTAGCAACACAGCTGCAAATGGAATTGGCTTGGCTTGCTGATCTGACAAATATCCATTCACCACAGGAGGAAAAAAAAAAGAAAAAAAAGCAGAAAAAAGAGAAAGAAAGATAAAGATTTGTTTTCACTCAGAAGAGAAACTGAACCATTTTGCCTTATGGCCACACAATCATTAGACTAAGAGGAAGGAAGAGTGTGGGAAGTTACAGCTGTGGGTAATGGATGGGGACTGCTCATATTCTTAGCAGCCTGCAGTCACACTGTATTAGGTGTAATGTGAAACTGCACCCTTGGTTGCTACGAGAGATCCTTGGTAGCTTTCTCTGAAATAGCACACTGGCTAAACCACTCAGCAATACTAATGTACATCACACAAGGGTGCTATTACAGGGGAACTCTGCCATTCAGACTTCACTAGGCTGAGCAACTGGGTTAGCAAAATGTTAACTGCTGCTTCCTCTGCTGCTGCTTTTTGCTCTGTCACCATGATATTTTCTGTGTTTGGGTCACACCACTTCACTGCTTCAGCTATTCTCTTTGAAATACATCTGAAAGAAAAAGTATTTATGCTAACAATGACAACATTATAGCATAATGAATTTTCACTGAATCTGAATGATGATATTGACCCCAAATGTCCCACTTGATGAGGCTCCATGATTGCTGTTACAGAAATGTTAACCTACATTGACAGGCATACATAGATACACACTGGAAATAAGATATGAGAGCACATATCCTGATAGATGGTTTTTAAGATACATTTTTCCACAATCAGTTAAGACATACATGATCCCAAACCTGTTACAGTTGGCGTTACAGCTGGAAAGATTAACGTGGTGAAAACAGAAAAGAAACAAACAGAGAAGGAATACTCACCTGAAAATCCAGGTTTGCAGAAAAAACTCCAGAGGAAGAATCACCAGAGGAAAGAAAAAGAAAGAAAAAAACCCACAAAACAACACCTTCCTCAGCAGGGGGAGGGGAGGGGGCCAGCCCTTAAATGCTTAAAAGGGGTCTGGGAAGGGTGGAGCCAGGCACACAGCTGAATTGCCTTCACCTGTGCTCCCATGGCTGACTCAGTCCTTTCCTCAGGTGATCAATCAGTGGTTCAGGCCTTGATTCAACAGTTCCCATACACAGGCCACAAATGACTTCAACAGACAAATGATTCCTCTATTATTTGGGTGACTTATTTGGTTAATCTAAGTCAATATTTATATATTTTCTCCCCAGATGCCCATTTGTTCTTCTATGTTCTTCAAATCAAATTGGCAAGTGATTAGTCTTTAATAAAGGATATGACTTTGCAGATGCAAAAAAGGAATATAAAAGGCACTGCAATGCAGCAGTGCTAACATTGAGATCAGCATGAAAACAGAATGCAAAGTTATTTTGTCTATTTAAATTGATGCATATGTCAGTTTATGTGAAGTGCACAAATGAATAAGCATTTCAACTCACATTGCTAAGTTAATTATAGCAGGTAACTTTAGTGACCACAGTGGTTCAGATTGCAAGATAGTTTCCATGTTCTGACATTACAGTAAGGTGTTCACAGCTTTCTAAAAACACTTACTTCTTGAAGTGAAACTTGTTATTCTTAATTTCTGCCTGATGGTGATCTATTTTTGTAGAGAACATCTATGAAAGTGTTCCAAGTGTCAAAAAAAGGAAGCTACAGTAAAAAATATGAGTACTTCTGAGCTATTTCACTCAACACTTCTGAGCAGAAGTGTTTCTTGAAGTGTTTCTGTGTTTCTTGAAACTTAAAGAACATACAACCTTATCCAAAGCCCAGGAGAACTAAGGGAAATACCCGCAATAACTGCAGCGGGCTTTAGATCAGCATGCTGTACTTAACAAAGACAGTTATCCTTGTTTGTTTTAAAAATAATACTTGGTTTCAAACCAGATATATGACAGCCTAAACATCTAAACATGTTAGCTAAATCTAGATAGGTAGTATAAAATACTGTTATTTACATCAGTATAGTTTATTTCTACAAAGGAAGAGAATAAACTATAGTGGGATACATTTTTTCAGATATTACAGACCCAATCAGGGTATCTATATTGAAAAAGAAAACACACTAAATGGTCTTTCCCAAACCCCACAACATCTTAAACTCATCTCATGCTGATACCAAGCTTACATGCAGAAATCAGAAGCAAAGAACATCTGAAAGCCCTTACTGACAATGAATTACTGTTTCCTTCTTTGAAGCTACGTGGCACTCTTTCAGCACACAGGGCAGGACTAATACCTAGTTCTTTTGAAAAGATCTATTCCTTTAGCCCATGTGTAAACCAGAAATATAACAGTCTGTAGCTGAATAGCTATTAAGCATTTGAACTTCCTGGAAAACTGAAAACACCAGACCAGCTAGTTCTTCAAGCCGAAGAATCTCTGGATAAATCATTTTCTTTTTAAGAATATCTAGCTTTAAGGAGGAAAACAAAATCTACATGTCCTTCTCCCTCACACAAATAATTAGACTATTATTAAATCCTTGATTACATTTGCATAGTTGCAACCACAGACAGTTTCAGGAAACGCTAAATGTCAGTGCCAGGAGCATCACTTAAGGTGGCCATCCTTAAGACAGAGCAGAGCATCCCAGGGGAAGAACAAGAGGCAAGACTCCATGCCACAGAATTTTCTCTGCAAACAGAGCAGCCACTTCAGAAGGATTCTGCTCAACTATTTAAAACCCCTTGAAAATTTCAGTATCTCGTCTACAAAAGTCAGTTAGGCTCTTCTTCAATGTCAAGGAAGGGAGACCATCCTATCCACTATGTTCATACCCCCTGACACAGAATGAAATGTCTGCCTAAGCTATGTGAAGTGTGGTGCAAGCTTGGATGATCATCTTACAGCAAATTTTCAAATGCAAGATGAACTCTCCTTCCCCTCCTAAGTCTTCCTGTTTCTTCGTTTTTCAACTGCGAGGTATTACCTAACTACAAAGATAATAGCATCTTTTTACTACAGAGGATTGATTTAAAGATTAATACATGTAAAGATGGAAATAAGAAATGGGTAACTATCTGAAGAAGAGAGACAAACTCCAGTGTCCTGATAAAGAATTCTCCATATGTCACTATATAGCTCCACTTAAGTGAGCAGGAACAACTGCTTATGCAGTCAAGTGTAAGCATCTGACTGCAGGATCGGGTCATGTCACCAGCTATTTTCTTTCCCTCAGTTTAAATGTCTCCCTCACTACAGTGGTTAATTCTACTCCAGAAAACATACAGCTACTGTACCATGAACACTGTATATGCTGACATGGGAGACACTACTTTTTGCATGTATCATTTGAATTACTTCAGCCAGAATGCTGTGAAAGTCTTTCCATTTAACAACTTTATGTATCTGAAGCACACAGTTCAAATTAAAGAAGACTTAAAATCAGTATTTGGCAAATAAACCATCTGAAACACACGGAGGTCCGTCTTTTAAAGTAAATTACTGGATTATTTCTAAAAGCAGGTACCCAAGACAACATACTTTGTTCAACATGTTTGTTCCTGAGAATGTTTGCCGTCACATTTCAATGTTTAAGAAGCATTTATATCTGAAAAGTTTGCATGCAAACTTTGCATGCATTGTGGCAAAGAAGATCATCTTGGGACATCAATACCATATTAATGAACCTCCAGAGCAGCATTTCTATCATATAAATGCATTCTCTTCCAACCTATGTTCAAATATGTTGATGCTTTCAAACTTTCACAACAAGTTTTCTGCCTTGGAAAGTATTCCTGATGTTTTTTATTGTTGCATTTTGTATAACCTGACATCTGTTTAAAATACTTCAGGAAAGTGACTGCAAGCGTTCAGAAATAAACAGATGTACAGTGAAATTACCCAAGGTACCCCATTTTATCCTTTTTTTACTACAGTTGTACTCAAATCTTTTGTATTTCAGAGTCTAAGTCAGAATTTCTAACTAGAGGTCGTTAAGTTAATGGCTCAGCTTTAGTTAGCAGCTAAATAAAATCTGTGATTTTCAGACACAAAATCAATAGAAACTCTAGATACTTAATATCATAAGTCTGCAAATCAGCCTCGTGCATTTGGATGGCTGAAGACAATAATCAATTTTCAGAAGAGCTAAATGATCTCAATTAGAAATAAAAATAGTTACCAGCTCTGGAAAGTAAGTGCTGTTGTTACAAAGTATTGATCTGTTCTTTATAATTGCCATCCTTTAAGTTTTTATTTAGGATAAAAACAAACAAACACACACCACAACAAAACAAAACAGCACAACACCTACTTTATACAGCAGAACAGCTCTAGCCAGGATGCATAGGGCATTTCTGTACTCTTCTGTACTCTTCTGTACATTGATTCGAAGCAAAGTAACTTTGCTTAAGTTAAAAGAATGACTTCCACATATTTGCAGAGAAGAATCCCCAAATTTCATCAGTCACAGACGTCATTGAACTTTCAGTTCAAACGTAAATACACAGATCTAGAAAAAGGATTGTCGCAAATCTTATGAAACTCAAAATGAAGAGAACAGATTGCATCAGAGAAAGCTTCAGCTGCAATAAGAAATGTGGAACTTCTGCTACAGCATCTTCACAAATAATTCTCACCATAAAGGACAACTTGGCTTTACAGGCACTGCGTACTTCCATGTTATTAGAAAAAGTTTGTACAGGAAACAGAACTAAAGAAATTTCATCTAACATTAAAAAGGACAGCAACAGGAAGGTTCCACCTAAAAGATGATTAATTTAGAAGGACTTGTTTCATTGTCTGGAGTATCAGAAGCAAATTTAAAAACAATTTAAAATAAATCATTAATCATGCAGAGCACAGCGCTGCCTCCAGTTGCACTGCAAAGCAGAAACGCAGTGTGTTTTGTTGACAAGTGAGATGGTGCCAGTACGTACAGGACTCCAAACATTTTGTTTCTTACAGAAAAGCATTCCACAGAGACAAGCAAACAACTGATGAACATTTGACAATCAATGGCTTTTACTCCTGACACGCCTGTACACCACGAAGACCGTCTGTCTGCCTTTTTCAGAAATTTTTGCCTTATCATTTAAAGTAAAACGTAGAATTTCTTAACTATCAAATAGAATCTCTGCATGTATTTAAAATGGATAAATTAAATTCTTGAAAGTATTGAAAAAAATCATTCGGCATGGAGATCTGGGGTTTCTTTTATATATATAATCATAAGGTCATAGAATGGCCTGGGTTGCAAAGGATCACAATGACCACCTACTTCCAACCCCCTGCTGTGTGCAGGGTCACCAACCACCAGACCAGGCTGCCCAGAGCCACATCCAGCCTGGCCCTGAATGCCTCCAGGGATGGGGCATCCACAACCTCCTTGGGCAACCTGTTCCAGTGCTTCACCACCCTCTGGGGGAAAAACTTCCTCCTAAGATCTAACCTAAACCTCCCCTGTCTCAGTTTAAAACCATTCCCCCTTGTCCTATCACTGTCCACCCTTGTAAACAGCCATTCCCCCTCCTGTTCATAAGCTCCCTTCAAGTACTGGAAGGCCACAATGAGGTCTCTCTGGAGCCTTCTCTTCTGCAAGCTAAACAAGCCTCATAGGAGAGGTGCCCCTATGAGGATCTCTTGTCTCTCAAATGTCTACAAATGATTTTATTTCTACATAGAGATTATTTCAGTGAAATAATGGTCCATTCCAACATTAAATGTTAACTACTTCTAATCTGAGAAATACAGCATTCACTGACTTCTCATTCTCATGCATGGGATCCTTAGACATTGTTTCCTGTTTGACTTATTGAGCATTAGGTTCAAATTAGAATAGCAGTATGTGAGCTATGCTGCAGTGCATAAAAGTCCTGCTGAGCTTTGTACTGTGCTTATGTGAAATAATAAACCTCCTTGAAATGTTAATAGATCAAGCAGATAGGCACTGAGAAAGACAAATCTGAGATATCTGCAGCCATTTTTAAAAAAAGTGTGACTGTTGCACAGAAGTTTAAGAAATTTCAGTAACTGATAATGGAAATGTAATGAAGATAATGAAATGCTTATCTTTCTTCCAGTTCTTAAAAGCTTTTAAATTCCTAATCTAGTGACCAGGTAAGTCAATGAGAATCTTTCCCTTTGCTTAAAAATCCTTGGGATTCAGTCCCAACATCCTGTATGCCTGCTCCCTCTGGGCAACATTCAACAGGGAATTTTCTATTTTTTAGTCTGGCTTCCCTTCCCATTCCTAAACTAAACCATGGTGTCTTCAGAAATCTTCAGTCCCAGATTAGTTCTCACAGTTATCTGTCTTTTACATAGGACACTATGACTACTGGATGTAGGAGAGATTCAACTTCTTTAGTATTGTCTATAATATATCTAATATATCTATATATCTATAATATAACATATCTAATATATAATATTGTCTATAATATGTCTAGTAATTACATAAAAGGGTTCCATAATTATCAAAGGAAACCAGGCCTTTATTAAAAGAACTATTTATAGAACCATCACAGCTATATTTATCTCATATATTATTTTTCATGCATAAAACTAACTTTACAGTGCCTTTCTGAGGCTATTCCCCATGCAACCTATACATCCCCTCGGCGTTCTGTGCTGGTTCTGACACGTCTGAGCTGTTGCGGGGAGCAGTGGTTTGTGATTCTTTATGGATGTGTATCTGAGGATTTTGCTTTATTTCTTGAAGTAATATATGCTTAAAACATCACATAATTTGAACTCATTTAAATCAAGATGAAATAGAATTCATGGGTTTCAATGTTTTTCTCCACTTTGATCTAATGCCATCTTAATGCCATTTCATTTTTTTGCAGATTTAAATTTGGCATCCCAGATCATAAATTCCTCAGGACAGACATGCTTTTTTTCTAGAGGAATACACTGCCCAGGTCAATACAAAACACAAATGCTTCTACAACACAGAATTAATCAGTCCAATCAGTGACAAATGCATATTGACACACATTGCATCACTGACTACTTAGAAAACATACAAGTCAGTCATAGAATCATAGAATCAAAGAATTGCTCAGGTTGGAAAAGACCTTAAAGATCATCGAGTCCAACCACAATCTAACCATACGACCCGAACTCTAACAACCCTCTGCTAAATCATGGCCCTACGCACCACATCCAAACAGTTTTTAAACACATCCAGTCACACTGTTTGAGAGGTGTTACAAGATATTTTTTTCATCATTTACACATATTGTTAAGAAACTATTATGTTCTTTGTGCATGTTTGTTAACCTCTGCCAATTGATATGATATTGCTCAGTCTTGTATGCTCTTTCTGCATTGTTAGTTATTTTGCTAATATCTTGAAAAACAAACAATCACTCTCATACAAGTAAACATTTTTTTCAATGGAATGAAGAGCATGACAGTAGAGATATTTCACTGTTTTTTATCTAGTAGCATATATTATTAAAGCATCAACTCATAACTGTCACATGAAGTCATATTTCTTTATAATAAATTAAGTAACTTCAAGTAGTGTTACTGTGCCACGGCTTTCAAGACAAGATTTGTCAAGACATCTTTGATTACTCACTTAGCAAAGGAGTTACACTGTTACATCCCTGACAGTCTGAGGACAATGGAATAAACGAAACACCTCTGTTTTAAACCATACTTGCATCCCCAGTAAAGCTTAAACTCTTTGGGCAGCTCCAGGGCTCAATCAAGACAGCTTTGAAAAAACAGAGGAAGCATGCTGAGTATTGAAATGTAAATATCCACTACATTGCTCTGTACATAGGGGTTCTGAAGGAAAGCAGGATGCTGAGGGTAGTTATTCAGCCATCATTACCCAGAAGTCTCCCTCTGCTGTTTCTCAGAAATTCTTTTCAGTTTGTTTGAGCTCTGGAAGAAGCAGCTTGGGCAGTGCTTTGGAATAGTCAAAGTTCTTTTCTTGGCACAATTTGGCACTAAAATGGATTCGAAGGCTTGATTCAAGAACAGACAAGTCAGTGCCTTCATTCACAGTTTTTCAGTTTTCCCATAGAAGTTGCACCAATTTCAGGACTGAACTTACTGTGAGAGGTGACAAGACTGTAGGCCCATTCCCTCCCCCTTTCCACAATCTAACATGCTAAGCTGTGTTTGTGCAGAGGTTTTTAATTAGTTCAACGTTAAGGTTCAGGTAATGCATTTGGAGATGAAGGATGGGTACACCACAGCTAAGCATTCAATAATGCTGATAACTGGAAGAAAAAAAATCCATCTACACAAGATACTCTACCTTATTTTCAAAGAATCCATTTTACGTGACAACCGCAACAGAAGCAATGGAAGTGTGGCAACCACTTATTTTCATATGGTGCTTGTGAAAACAAAAAAATTAACAAAAACCCCAAATTGAATTATGAGTTACCCCAACACGACTTTCAAAGCATTACTAATTCAGTCAAAAAATTAAAAGATTCCCTTTGGGCACATAGTATTTTGATTCAAAATAAAACACTTTAAAAAAAATCAACCAAACCAAACCAAACAATATTAAAAAAAATAATAATTAAATGAACAGATTTACAAGAGAAAAAATAGTAGAAGTGTTTCATTTTAAGTATGTTGAAATAAAACACTACCTTACTTTAAAGAACAGTTTGGCAAGTTCATAAAACGTGTTGGTGTTACTTCTGCTGTTTTAGTTACCTGAAGTAATCTTAGCTGCAATAGTCACTCAGGCTTTAAAGTGATGTAGTTTACAATATTAAAATCACTCTGGCAAAAAAAAAAGAGGCAAATGTTGATAGAATAATATTCCAGTTATTATGTGCATTAGCAAAACCAAACCATTTTTATTTCTTCACAAAGTGTTTAAGAAACATAAAGATCATTGAAGAGTTCCTCAACAAATCCTACAATCCTAACAGGACACTTGAACAGAAGAAATCACAGTCACCTCAACCATTATAAAATACAGACGAGTTCAAACCAAACTGTTTCAGTATCACTGAAGTAGTTTACATTGCTGTTTCTGAATGTGGCTTGTTCCTTTCTTTGAAATTACATTTCTCATTAAATTATATGTAATGCTTTCTTTCCTAACAGATCTACCCCTTCTGTGTATTCAGAAGCCATTTAATGACTTTAATGGCAAGAAAATTCCTACCGCTACTAATAGTTAAGCTTCCACACATAAAACAGATAACAGAACTTAATTCCTTCTTAATTGAACCAAATTCCTTCTTTTAAATAATGAACATAATTTTTTAATGGAGCAGCAGAGGTAAGAAGCAATCCTGTTTGACCTTCAGATCCCAGTAGGGACAGCACTACAAGCCATCTGTCTACTTTTAAAGTAAAGACAGTTTACCTTCTGGTGCAGTTCTTTGACGTAGAATCTGTACCATTGTGAGTTAAGAGCAAAGAGGCAATGGTACAGTAAACAAATCCCTTGGAAAAATACACTATCTGTGCTGCAACTATGCATCTTTACACTTCTTGATCCAATAGCCAGAACTCAGCTGAGTGAACCGCAAAAGTGACCCTGAAGAGCATGAAAGCAAACAAAACTTTGATGAATGTGGACAGAGTGAATTTTCAGAAAGTATATAGGGAAAATATCTAAGTGCTTTTAAAAAAAGAAAGAATTTGTTATAAGAGAACTTTTTTAAACTGTTGTTTGAAACTCTGATAACCAAATAATAATCAAACGAATATGGAGTAAAATTTGTCATGATTGATTTTTACCAGTCTTGACTGTATTGTAAAGAATTAACGTGATTCCTGGAGATTTTTGAAGAGGTGATGGTAAACAGGTGATGGTAGGCATGCTGAAAAGACAAATCTTAAAATAGCTGAGGAAAGAGAACTATCAAACTTGTGATTTAAAACAGAAAAAAGAATAATATTGTAACTCTGGAAATAACATACAGTGGAAATACACAGTGGAAAATAATATTCTGTGGAAATAATATACAGTGACTTATGAGGAAGAGGTTAACTGAGCTCTGTGCTTTAACGTTCAAAAGAATTAAATCCTCAGCTTTGAGTAACATTCACAATAAATTAAACGGGCAGTTATGCAATGTCTGGAGTACATAAAAACCACTCCATGATTACCATAGCCAGCCAAACCTGGTCTCTGAGCAGGCGAAACTCCAACCGGGATCAAGGGTTTTATGTGGTGTTTAGTTCCTTTGACCTGATTTATTTTACCAGTCTTACTTCACAAGGAAAGTCAGTTTCGTTGCTGTGAAAGCCAGCGCAGATATTTGTGCCAAAATTATTCCTGATGTATGTCCAGCACTGTCACACTAAAGATGGATGTAGTCCAGAGTGTCTGATGACATCAGTGTCCCTCCCTGAACAAGACACCAGGGTGAATTCACCTCAGGTCTTCAGCTTTGCTGCAGCTGCAGGTCTGGCTGAGGGGATTGAGGGGCTACAGATGACTCAGGTGCTGTGAAGAAAGACTGAGCTTCCTGCTGCTGGGCCAATAGTTCTTTTTGTACCTTCACTGTTGTTACAAATTGTTCATTTCTTTATGATAAAATTCTTCTCAAATGTGACAAAACCTCTCCTACCAACCAGTCTCCGTCAGATCTCTGCAGCTGCAGGCACTGTCAATGAAACCCTGACAGCATTTCAAGCTAGCAGGAACTGTCAGTTCACAAACACCACCTCAACATTTCCTTCATAATGACTGCTGCCCTGTCTCTTGCATGAATCATCATGGTAGAAACAGGGCTATCAAACGCTATTTTAAGGGGTGGATTCTTTTCTCGTCCCAGTTCACAAGATGGAGATGGTGCAGCACCATAATAACAAAGTGGAATTTAGAGCTTGTGTTAAAATTGCTGTCTGGCCAGGGATGCTTGTCTTCTGCATTTCAAATGTTCGTTGTCTGAGCACGCATCCCAGCTGAACAGCTCCACACACACTCAGATGAGCAATAATGACTTCTCATTTAACGTCTTTTTTTCCCCCAAGACAGTTATTAATGGTGAAGGCTTGTAGATTTACTGCCGGTGTGACGCAGAAATTACAGGAGAGCTACAGAAAGTGCCCGGATGTTCTAATGGCTGCAGTGCCACATCCTGCAAGAAAGCTCAGGCAGCTGTATTGGGTGACACATTTGTAATAGTAGCCAGAGGTTGCTGCTGAGCACAGGAAATGCTCATCTATGTTCCTAAGAAATGAAAGTAAAAGGGCATTGACAAATTATTTACAGGTGAAGAGAGCTGGGGCTGTTCAGTGTGGAGAAAAGAAGCTCTGGGGAGACCTGAGAGAGGCCTGTCAGTGTCTCAAGAGTGTCCATAAGAAAGAAGGGAACAGACTCTTTAGAAAGATAGGAGAAGGGGAAATGGCTTCAAACTAAAAGATGAGAGATTTAGACTGGTTGTTACAAAGAAGTTTTTTTACAATAAGAGTAGTGAGGTAATGGAAGAGATTGCCCAGAGAAGTGGTGGGAGCCTCATCCTTTAAGACATTCAAGGTCAGGCAGGACAGGGCTCTGAGCAACCTGATCTAGCTGTTCATTGCAGAGGAGTTGGACTAGATGACCTTTAAAGATCCCTTCTAACTCAAATGATTCTATCATATCCCCAGAAAGGAACCTATGGCACAGATCCTCCATCCACTGAAACAGGACTCAGTAGGACAGAACAGGAAAACAAAGGTGACTTCTGTTGTCTTTCTGCTTCCACTACCCTTGCCTGGTTGATGACCCACCGTATCTTGTGACGAAGGAAAAGCATGGACTGCTCTGTGCTTGCTGCCTCAGAGCCACATGCAGGGTGTCCTGGGTATACTGCAGCTCTTTGCCATATACCTCCAACAACATTTAAGGAGGCTACAAGAGAGGTAAAGATGTGACCTGCACTACAGCCAGGGAAGCCCTGCTTCATGACTTTATGATAGCAGTCAATTGTCTGAACAGCCATAGATCCAAGCCAGTGTGTATTGTGATGATGTTAGCATGGGGAACGACTGAAAGAAAGCCTCACTTCTAAACTGCAGTTGAACAGGGATACCAATTTAGTTCAGAAATCCCATCAGTATTGATAAATTAAATCACTAAAATCTTATCTGGTATTTAAATCATATTTTGATGGCATGGTTAGTAACTTAAGCTTCCTGGCAGCAGTAAAGTATCCAGGCTTTTTGTTTGACACTGGAGAATTTCCCAACTCTTGTTCACAATCAGTGTCAGATAAACAATCAATACGACTGTGTTTGCATTCCCAGTACCACAGCCTTGTTACCTATTCAATCCCTGCCCAATATTAGCACATAAAAGGCAATGATTAAGCTAGTTTCTTTTACCTCCAAGCAAGACTCGGAATCCACAACTCTTCAGCTTCACATCCAATCTACATTTTCTTCATGTTCCCAACCTTCAAGTGAAATTATTTGGCTACAAAGACATTCATTTCATTTACATTCTCCATGTGTGACTTTCTTGATATGCAATACTTCTATGATATTCCTCCAAATACTGGGACAATGAGGAGAGAGAACTTGCTTCAGGTAATAATGATAGGGCCAAAGCCATGAAAGGCATACTGATGTTTTATGTCTGTGTTTAAATTAGTATGTTTTGGTTTTAGATCATACAGACCATAGGAAGTGTTCTTCCTTCCTCTCTAAATACTTTTCAGAAAATGTTACATGAATCCCCAGCATTAGTCAGAGAATAAACAGAAAATTGAGAATTACCAGAAAGGGAGTAAAGAGTACAACAGAAAACAGTTTAAGCCAATACACGAATCCACGGTGCACTCTGAGCCTGAATACTAAGTGCACTTCTGGTCATTCCAACTCATAAATATTACAGTAGAACTAGAAAAGGAACAGAAGATTATGAAAATAATGGAAGGCTTTCCTCAGACAGAGTCTAAGGCCATTCAGTGTGAAGAAAACACAACCCAAGTAACTATGAGATATCTAAAGATTCTGTGGCAAGCAGAACAACTACTCACTGTTTCTTAGAAAAGAAGGAATCAAGAGGCCTCCAGTGGAAATTATCACTCAGGATTAAAACACCACAAAAGCAAGTGTTTTTCCACATACTGCAGAATGAAGCAGTGGAACTCATTGACACAGGATGTTGTGAAGGTCAAAAGGGAAAATGGATAAAAAAGAAGTAGACTAATTCATGAACAAAAACGTCTGCTGAGCCCTGTTAAATGTGACAGCTTGGATGTAAACCACAAATCTGAAAATCCCTCAGCACCTATTGCTAGAAGATGGAAAGGTATACCATAGGAAGAACATACTTGCCTGTTTTTATTATGTTTCCCTAAATATCAATTGCTGGCCACTACAGTAGACAGAAAGTTTTCCTTCCAGTCTCATCCAGTAGAGCCACCTTTGTGACTTTTGTGTCTCCCAGTAAAACTGGAAGATGTAGCAGAAGTTTCCTATCCCCCTGACTAAACCTCCCAAAGGAAGGAATGGAAACAGAACACTTCCAACCAGATCCCTTGTTCTGAAATGCCTGCAAACACTCTGAATCACTACATGCATATGATGAATCCCAGAATATATAGGTCACTCTCTCAGCTTTGCCCTTGGCCTCCTCCTTGCCTTGCTCAGTGATTATCTTGAAGCTTAGTACATTCTGTGCAACAGAGATTTACTAAGGAAAACACCCATGTTACCAAAAAAAATACAGTTTTTCCTATCATGGCTGTTAGCATCTTGGGGGAGACAGGCAGAGGAGACTAATCCAGCGATTAGGGTAATAGCCTATCCACAGACTTTTTTTGTGGCTTCGGATTCACCCTTTCTGAGCCTCTATTCTCTGCCTAGAAGATAACAACAATTTTTTTAAAGTTATTTTTTATTTTTATCCCGCAAGGATTTTATGTAGCTAAATATGTCAGATGTTTCAGTAACATATATTCACGAAAAAGAACTTGAAATTACATTTCACAATTGCAAACAGAATTGAAGTTAAGTCCAGCTCTGATATTTCCCAATCACTTTTGCTCTCCTCAATTTAAAGCAGTCTTTCTAAAAATAAAAGGGAAAACTAGCATGGTTGACTAAGAGTACTTCTTTAGAAGCTACAGGGTGGATTTGCCCCACTTCATTTCAAATTGCTCATACCAGATGGTTGCAATGTCAACGTAAGGACGAAGCCAATGTAGACTGTGGAAAATAGCAATGTTGTGGAAAAAGTGCTCCCTCTGGTTACTCTGCTCGAGAATTCATTGCCGACAGCACACGAGAAGTAGGGCAGAAGGCAGTTGGGTTTACCTGCATTGTTTCCACCACTGCAGACAGGACAAGGGACAGACATTTTTGCTTTTCCCCCAACTAGGACGTGTTCATTTTCTGAGGAGGTAAGGCAATTTCTGGATGTGGTAGGGAGTGGAAGATCATGGTTCTGTACAGACGATGGTGGTCTTTTGCTTTACCTGCTACGTCAGCCATGTTGTTGAAAACAGAAACCCAAAATGACAGACGTGACTGAGGCAGCTGCCAGAGCTAGCGCAGCTTCCTCCAGAACCCCCGGTCTGACACAACAACAGTGCAGCATGCTGGTAGTCCTGGAGGATTACAGCAGCACCGCTGACTTGCTGTTAACCCTTCTGGGGCCACAGCAACACCAAAAAGCTGCCAAATGACGTGACGAGCAGCTGCACGAAAAGTAATGACCGCTCTCCGCAATAAGAGGCAACGTTTTCCTCTGTCGTAGCACCTTAGACAACACACTTGTTTAGCATCTGCTGGTGGTTTGGTAGAATCAATTCTACCTGCCTTCAAACAATAACAAAAAAGAAATTTATCTTTCAAAATCTTGCCTGTTGAAAGAATGAACTCAAACAGATCATGCCAAGATGCTGAATGGAGGTAACACAGCAGCAATGTCAAAGCTACCACCTCAGAAGTGGAGTTGGCACAAATCATTTGTGTGTCCCCACATGGAAGGAATGGGGCTAGGTTCTGGTAGTCATTTAGGCTGTATCAGCAGGTACAAAAAATGCAAGTGCAGTGTGTCTGACTAGTGAGAAGAGACCTGCACAGACCACAGCTTGCCATCTTAAAGAGAACAAATGAAAACTAGAGTAAGTTCTGCTTAAAACAAGTGCTGGGCTAAAAACCTCAGAGATAAGTATCATTGTATTATCTTGCAATACATCTTTGTGACAGTTAATTGGTATGACTGCTCTTCAGGGGCCCACCAATAATAATTTAATCTACTTTATATATCAACAGTGAAGAAGTTTTGTCACCTGATGTTGTTCAGCACCATAAGTGCTCAATTTGGGCATCCAATTGTGTCTTTACTTCAGGCTGCCCTCCAAGGTAGGGGGGCACTACTGGATACCTCCTGCTGAATGACAGCCACCTCAGATTGCAAAACACCCATCTCTGGACGTGTTTAAGGCCAGGTTGCATGGGGCCCTGGCCAGCCTAGTCTAGTATTAGATATGGAGATTGGTGGCCCTGCCTGCGGCTGGAGCTTGATGACCCTTGAGGTCCCTTCCAAACCAAGTTGTTATATGATTCTATGATTCCACTGAATGTCAGCCACCTCAGATTGCAGTACATTGTGCTCCAGACCAACTACAAAATGGCAGTGCCATGTTTATATTTTACAGGTGGTTACCACTCCTCTTTTGGAGGGCTCACTTGTAACACACATTACTGATAGCTTGACGGACCTGGAAGATGATCCTTTGCCCATACCAACCCTGAATGGCTTCTGAGTTTGGCAATTTAAGTCATTTTTATTTTTATATCTGTTAATCATCTCATCCTTTATGTTAGGTAGTGCAGGACTGCATGCGTTGGAAGTGATCTCAAGAGGCCATCGAGTTCAACCCCCATGCTAAAGCAGGTTCAAGACTTATAATGGACTTTAGTTACAGGACCTACCTAAAATAAATTAGAAGGAAAAAAGGTATGCTGATGATAATCTGCAATGGGTTTACCATCAACACACACAAAAAGTCAAGACTATTCTACTGTCATTCCTAAAACCAGACTGATTTCAGAGCAAGGCATTTTCTAGAACAGATGATTTAACAATATACTTAGGTTTGTTTATTTTTCTCTTCATCCTCTTTCCTCTACCTTCAAGAACATACATACCCACATATCTACAGGTCCTCTTAATGTTCAGTCACTCAGCATCTCACCCCTTCTTTCTTTACTTTGAGAAATAACCTCTTCTTCTCTTCTTACAAGGATAAGAATACAGCACATTCTCTGTGCCAAATCTTTCTTTTTCCTCTTTTCTGCAACTATCAATAAGGATGACATAAGTGATGGAGATTTCTATTGGTTGGAAAACATTATACTAGGAATTAGTCATTGGCCAGCTGACATCCAATCCTCTTTTATTCTTCTCTTGTGTCTTACATTTTTCTTTGAAAAAAAGAGACCTCTTCCCCATCTCCCAAATGCACTAATGCAAGAAGCATTCCAACAATAAGGAAATGAATATTTAATTACTTTAATTTTACTATGTTACTGAAAGCACAGTTTCATGCAAGTTCATTCTACATGTGGAGATATTAAGGCAGTAGATTTCAGTCCCATGGTCTCATCACAGGCACTGAAGCCCTGAAGAGATCTGGATAAACACTGCATTGTTTTAGCACATTGAAATTCTGGCTGCATGCCTAGTTAACATTGTTCATTTTATATAAATAAAAACCAAAGTCCCTTCTGATTTAAAAAAAGAAAAAAAAAGAAAAAAAAAAGGCTCTGCACCTCTTTGTTGCCAATAAACTGCTCTAGAGAACACACAGAGCACAGCTTCAAATTCTGCATTTTGCCCAACTCCAAAAAGTCCAGTTAGGAAGCGCTCCAAAGTTGCACAGAAGTTGGCATTTCCAATTATTCTGGCTGAACGAGCCAGCTGTCAAACAAAATTTGCAAAGGCTCGTGGCATTATGACCAAGGGGGAATTCCCCCATTTATGTTATAACACAGGGAGAAGCAGTAACATTTTAATCAAACTGTGGAGCCTGCTGGTAAGCTCCATTATAAAGCACTGTTATGCCCCCCAGGCCTGTAGCTCAGTATGGCCTGGGAGTCTACAATGGGCTGTATTCCCCAACAGCAGTCACTGTGGATATCAATGCAAAATTAAACAAAAGATGTTTCCCCTCTCACTTGACACTTAGACACTACAGTAAGTGACTGCAGTAAATTACTCCCTCTGCAGAATAGCATAAGCTGCTTCAAGAGCTATCTGTGAATGAATGAGGTTAAACCAGGGAATGCCTTATATCTTAACAAGAGAAGTCTCGATTAAGAAGCAGAGGCAGAGGTCTTAATCTGAAAGAGTTTCAAAACATGTACGGAAGATGTAACCCAACAGCTCACTTTCAGAACATAAATGTATTTCTAAGCATGAGTTCTCCATTTATACTACTGTTCTAAGTTATGCTACACATGCAATTTTACAATCAGGTCTTTAAAATCAATAGCAGAGTTTCTGACTTGCTTTTATGTCACAATCCTTCTACATTTTAAAGACTCTGAGTGATGGAAGATCAACAATATCAGCAGCCTTCATCTCATCACCTATTTGAGGCACCCTCAGTATAAAATCAAAGATATATCAAGAAAAAAAGGAATAAGAAAATGGAAACATAAAAGTATGGATTCTGTAAGAAAAAAAATATGTTAATTTTACAAAACATTTGAATTGATTAGAAAATATACAATCTTGAAATGAACATCCTATAAGAACAACTGTTCATAAGTTCTTCTAAGTGCATAAATTGGAATCTTTCTTGAAGCAATTATAGTATTCTTAATTAAATTGTGTCTCTAGCACAGTAATATCAATTAGCTCTTTATAAACTGTATTATTCATTTATCAAGGAGACAACTTGATAATATGCTAAAGGCAATAAAATGTATCAGCCTGTAACATGCACTGCTAGAAGGAACAGACTTCATTCAGGATTACATGGGCAGTGAATCTCCACTAACTTTTACAGAGCTGCACTGGTTCACCCAGCTCAGGGAATTGCCTTCAAAAGGTATTCAGTTGCTTGTTTACTTTGCATAGCAATGAAGAAAATCATCCTGTCATTGGATGTGCTCTGCTGTGTATAGGGTTGTGAGGTTTTTTTGCTCTAAATATGCTTTATAGAGTGAAGGGAGAAATGGGCAAGAAATCAGTTTGAGGGGAGAATGACAACTGAAATCAGTAAAACAAGTAACTTCTGCATTTAAAGGAACTTTAGATACTAATAATGAAGTTTCCAGACAAACCAGAAAAGAGAAGGATTGGGAAGTGCCTCTGGAGGCTATTTCTGAACAGCAGACAGATGGTTGGGATGGTTACACGTACATAAGAAAAGAAGAACAGACAACTAGTTGATCTGCTTATGGCAAGGAACCGGGAAGGAAAAAGCACAAGTCCTCTGGAGAAGGAATACAAACAGAAAGTGGGCAGAGAAGGATAAGCTTTCCCCACTGCCAGGTGAAAAGTATGTTTGCCTGAATCTCTCTCAAAAGAGTGCTGTAAAGTTATCTGCAGTTCCTGATTTACTAGGAAATTCCTCAAGCAACGTATTGACATGTATATATTTAAATTAAATGTTCAGTGTGGTTTTTTGTTCCAGTCTTTTACTACTTCTATTTCATTATTCCTCTATTTCTTCTTTCAAGCCTATTTCTAGCATTACTTCCTTTAACCATTCTTCTAAAGACAATTTCTTCAGCAGGACCCCACAGGCACCTTGTTGTTTTGCAGAGGCATGATCTGTGTTTACATGCGTGTTTGGGGCTCCAAAACCAAGCTCCAAATCTGACCGTCATTTGCCGGAGACAACTTGTTGACGTCGACAGATTCCTTTTCAGTCATGCAATAAAGTAAAACGTACAGCTCCACCTGCTGGAGGAGCCTCCTCCACGGATCATCACGACGTATTTTCCCACAGTACGCTTCGGGTGGGTGCAGAATTGGTGCGCTGAAAGGTACTGGGCAATTTCATTTAGCTTGCCATTCACGCAAGCCTGTCTGCTTTGCTCCTGTGCACAGTTATGGAGTTTGTCCTCTGCACTCAGTCTCTATCAGCAAACAACAACCAAACAATAAATAAATAAAGTAACCAAAAAACAGAACAGCTAGGTGTTCACAAAACAGGAAAATGTCATTTATTTACAGCTTGACATGATAATAAAGATCTACTTCACAAGAAATCTGGAGGAAACTAGTCATCATCCCCATTTCTGCATTTCAACTCATTTCTTTGCCTTGGCAGTATCTCAGCCGTGTTGCTCCCTGTTCAGTCCCTCTAGCAAGTCAGTAAGGATCATCCCATGCCACAAGGGCCAAGTAGCCAGAGCTGGTCCTTTCAAGTCCATAAATTCTTCCAAATTTCATTGAAAGAAGAAGGTATGCAGGCAGAAGTTAAGTTGGTAATGAGGCAATTAGAAACCCACAAAATATTCCCGTAGGAGCATGAAGACTATTGCAAAAAAGTCAGCTAGAAATTTAAAACGTAAGTTTGTGTTGACAAAAAGTTCCTCCTGGGAAAAATGTTTTTCTCCACAAGGAATCAGCTACATGGCAAGACTATTTGCATTGTCTTACAGATATGGGAAATGAAATAGAACAAAGTTGTAGAAGCTAAGAGTACAGATCTAAGAGGAAGATACTTGTAGTCTAACTGCTAAAGCAACAGTACTGAGAAAAGACAGCAGTTTTCAAGGAGGAATATTATTTTGCAAAACACCTAGCAACTGTGGTGTCTGAATGACATTATTGATAAAAATGCACACCATAACTAAATATAACTTTCTTCTCCCACTGTAAATGTGGAGATGATCACAACATGGTGTAAAATTTCAATACGGACATACCAACATTTGAGATAGCAAGGTAAAACTGCATAATCAGCTCCTGTATTCAAAAATATACATCTAAGCTAATTTTCTAGTTAAGTCCCAAAATATCACTCATCACCCAACAGGATCAGGAGGCAACGCAGTTGTGAAAGACCTCGTCTAGTACGAAGACGATCACTAGCCTAACAGAGCTCTGCAATGGGAATTTCTGCAATATGCCAAAAGGAGAGGAAAAGAGGAAACTAAGGACCTACTAAGCTATAACTTGTAACTTGTAACAGAAACCAAATGTTTATCACCAAAAAAGTTTGACCAAATCCAGGGAAAATCATTTTACAAGTGGCAAAGCTCCAAAATAGTGATGCTGATGCCTCACATAATGTACAGGGAATGTTTTCTTTGAAGATAGCAGGTATCCAAGTGTGAGATCTGTGATCAATATAGAACACAAAATGAAAAAGCAAGCCAGACACCAAAAAGAAATCATGATTGCAATTTAATTCCACACTCATTAGACAGCACCCAGGGAGACGACCAATGACTGTGTGTACTTTAAATTAACTGCATGTTAAGTATACAGTCTTCATCCTTGATAGCATACATCTCCCTTAGCAGTTAGGGGTTCCTTCCTTTGCAGTTTCTTTCTATTCTCTGAAGCCTTGAAAGAATGAGATTTCATAAAATGAAATAAGTTACTTGTACTTGTTACGGAGTATTGCTGATCTTTTTATTCAAGAGCTTAATGTAGCTATCTACATGTACTCAAGGCATTTAGCAACTTCATGAAGTACCATCAGCAATTAGAAGAAGAATTTAGAATTAGATGGGATAAAAACTTGCACTGTTCTTTCTGAAATTACTTGAGTGAAGTACTGGCTGTATGGATTCCTGAAGGCCTGACACTCACTGATTCAAACAATCCGGTTAGGAAAAGTCAAGTGGATTGTCTAAAATAGCATTAAATTCATTTTCCCACTGCCCTATCATTTAGAAGTGAAGTATTACCAGTCAGTTTCCTGACTATGACAGACATAAGGAAAAAATCTTGGATCCAGAAGTTAATTTTCCTCAAAATCTGGCAAACGCTCAGGTTTGATTTTCTTATTTGCTTGCTGACTCCTGAATTTTAGGTACAAAAGTAGGCATTTTAATTTTAGTTAATATCTATTTTGCTGCCATTTAGAAATAGAAGCAGAGCGCTCAAACACTGAGGTCTCAACCGAAGTTACATCCAATACCCTGTCCAGTATTAAGCATGCAAGAAGTCTTGTTAATTTTAATAGGACTGCAGGCTTCCTCGTGCTGACTTCATTTAATATAGAAATAATATCTCTTTTGTCTCCTAGCGAAAAAGAGAGCAGAGGAAAGCTGATTGTCTGGGCAAACTCAAAACAGAGACAACAGATCTTTTTGATGTGCAGTAAGTCAATCAGGCAAGGCAGGAGGCTATTTTGGCAAATGTAACTCCCATTTCATGAAGAAGGATCTGGGAAGCTACAGGCCAGACAGACTCACCTCAACCCCTGAGAAGATTATACAGCAAATCTACCTGAACACCATTTCTGAACACACAAAGGAAATAAAGCTGACAACTGCTTCAGTACACAAGAGGACAGAAGTGGATGCCATCACTTTGACTTTAGTATTATTTTTTTTTTGGCCATAGTTTCACAAAGTATTTTTTCATCTGTCTGGGAAGGCACAGCTTGTGTAGGTAAAACCCTATCTGGACTGCCAGCCTCAAAGAGCTCAAAATCCAAAGGGCAGACAGTAGCTAGCAGTGCTGTGTTTGCAAGTGTTGATCAGTGTCAGTAGGTATTGCTTGATACCTGCATTAACAAACAGCACACAAGCAATGACTGTCTGTTACCAATACGCTACAGGCAGCAGGGCATGGTTTTTGCCAGAGGATCTCTAGCTTGCATGCTGTATGGTGCTGTTGATTCCTAGTGATGTCACCAGAAAGCTTGTACAATAACTACATAAACTGTGTTGCACTTTATGCCCTCTGCCCTTTGTCCTTCGACTGAACACCACTGAAGAGAGTCTGATCTCACCTACTTGACCACTGCATTTTGTATATTTATAAATAGTGATTACACCATCTCTCACTCTTCTCCAGGTTGAAGATTCCTACCTTCCAATTTCTTTAAATATTAATGGTCCAGAAGAACAGCAAGTTGTGTTTGTTTGCTTTGTTTCTACCCTAAGACTTCATGAAAAAGCACACTGTGCATCAGCACTTGCTTTATGCCATAGATTTCCAACCTTTTGGCTTGCCTAGGCTGCACTGAATGAAAAGGAATTGTCTTGGGCTGCATGTTTGTACTTTGCTCCGAAAGTAATCCCTCCTATTTATTTCCATAGAAACTACAACAGATACAATGAACAAACGAACACTATTCGATAGAGCAAATTTTCAGCTACAAAATAGTATTTTTCAACATAGTCAATAGCTATGGGTTTTCACCAGCAATGAATAAGAGCCTGCATGCTTCTCTCACAAAAATCTGCACCAGTGGAGGTGACTCACAGTCGCTGTCATGAATGCTGAAATACACCGCCCACCCTCTCACTGTGCTCACATCCTTGGTTTGGTCTCCATAAACATTCAGCAAGCATCAATGAATGTCAGTGGGTGACATTTTTTCTGCATGAAAAAGTTCAGATGCCGTTTTGTCAGACTGCTCCTCTGCTGCAATCTGCCACACAGCAACAAAATCTAATGGCATACTCGTGGGAAGGTTCAACTTCTACTGCCATACCACCAACATAATAAAATAGGAAGCATTACTTTCAGAGCAGCCCTCATACAATACACGATACAGTTAGTGGATGCAACTAACAATAGTTACTTTAATTTTTAATATTTTTATTAAAACATAAAATATTTGACCACGTTTTTAGGAAATTAATGCATCAGTCTGCTTCCTGAATTTCATCCTTGAAAAGAGTAGTTCACAAATGCACATAGTGCCAAAAAGTGATGATGTGAAGAAGGCGTGATTGTGAAGTGAGGGATGAGTTTCTCTGTAAAGAGAGGGTTTTAAATGTCTAGAGAGAGAGAGAAAGATCAAATTTTTCAAGTCAAGTATGTGATCATAACTCTGTACATTCCAAATTTTGCAGGTAAGATATTTATGTCGACTGAAAACAGTCATAAATATACCAAAAAATTGATGATTTTTCGGCAATCTTGAATCCCATTCTCAAATTCCTTTATCAAAATTGAAAGCACGGCCGCATATTTTTTGCAGTTCACAGGGTTGCGTTCAGCAATCAGTGTATCACAGTGCATACAACTATTCGCCATCACTCGAGTCAGCACTGCCCTGCAGCCTCCCATGTCCAGGTCTCAGCTCACAGCGCCGAAGGCACAGCGACGTGCTGCTGTTGTGAACGACACGAGTGCACCCAGGGCTGCGCCAGGCCTTCTGGCAGGGACAGCCGCCACCATGATGGCGCGGGGTGCAGGCTGTGGAAAGCAGCATGAGGCCCACAGGTTGGACGTGCAGAAAGCCTCAACATATATTAAACTCATCCCAAAGACAGCTTTCAGACCAAATACTGTCACCTACAGCAATGCTTACAACAATTGCCTTTTGATGATGTGAGGCTGATGGAAGACTACTGTGGAGGACACTGAATGAGAAGTCTTGCAGTCCCGTGCAATTTTAGGCCAGTTTCCTGACTTTATATCTCAGGTATGCACTGAAGTTCTTTATCGACGAAAAAAAGTCTTGGATATAAAGTGCTGCCTGACTGAAAGCAGCTCTTTGCACATACAGGGCTACCAGATTTGAGTTTCTTTTAGCTACAGAATAACATTCCACCTAATTCTCCTATCATGTTTGAAATTTGAGCTCAATAAGGCAGGGAAACATTCCCTCTGATAATAATAAACGTAAATAAAAACTCCTGCAACTTACCACTAGCAGCAAAAACAAAGCAACAGTAAACTGTCCAGAAACAACGATACAATCTTGTGGTGCACTGCTTGTATACATAATATATGTATGGTAAACCACAGAACATCATATATGCATGGAATTTTTAAATCTATTCAAGAGATTGTCAAAAGCAATTTCTGATCCCACTAAAATCCACTGATTTCAGCAAAATCGTAATCAGGATAAAATGAAGAACATATGAAGCCTGGTTTAGTGTTAGATATGGAGGCTGGTAGCCCTGCCTGCATGCAGCAGGGAGGTTGGAGCTTGATGATCCTTGACATCATTTCCAACCCAAGCCATTCTATGATTCTATGAAAACTGCACAGCAGGTCTATTAGGAGCACACATAGAATCATAGAATCACCAAGGTTGGAAAAGACCTAAAAGATCACCCAGTCCAACCGTTCACCTATTCCCAATAGCTCCTACTAAACCATGTCCCTCAACACAACATCCAGTCTTTCCTTGAACACCCCCAGGGTCGGTGATTCCACCACCTCCCCGGGCAGGGATGACATGAGTCAAGATTGGAAACCATATACTGAAATTTTGTTCTAATCCAAAGAAGAAAAGTGTAATTTGTGACAGTCTTGCTCTCTTGCATGTAAACATTAAGTAGAAACACCAAATGTCAAACAACACGTCTCCCGTGTTGACAAGCAGTTTACAAGAAATCCTCTTAAAATGTAACTATATCTTTCCATCAATGCAAACAGTTTATTATCATCAACCTTAATTCAAGTTGGGTTGCAAAAAAAATAACACCTAAAATTTAGCAGGACTAAGATTCCATTAAACCTAAGAAGTAATGTATATTGGATATTATACAAGTTTGTGGATGTTTCTTTAAAGTGACTTGCTGAAGATACCTCCTTATTGTCGAGCATCAAGTTTCATAACTATAGGCAGAAGATTTGTTCCCATATGTGAAGTTTGTTTTCAGAACAATGTCTCCCCAAAATATCCCCGTAATTTACAAAATTTACAATCAATTTTACTAGATTCTCAATATATCTGAAATTGACCGAAGGCAACATTGTTTCTCACTTGCATAAGAATAAAAGTGCACAAACTGGTCTACTATTTATTCATAAAAACATTCTTGTAAAATACACTTCTTACAGATTTCAATAGCTGAACAAAAGCCAAGTTCTATTTAGCTGCATTTATATAATCCTTCTGGAGTCAAGAGCATGTCAAAGAACTAGGCCTTACATTTACCCAAAATATTAATTTGTCTGGAAAGCTAAACAACATAGTCATCAGAATGAAACTACGGGATTGTTTATAATAAAGTCTGCTGGCTCTCCAGATCTTGGCCCCATGTAAGCTTCTACCAATACCAGTGATGAGTAATTCAACTGGAGGCAGTGTAAAATGAGTAGGTGAGACAGCAATCGTGCCTTTGGAGTCCAATATCGACATCTTCAAAACTTTTATTTAAAACAAAAGTTTTCTCCCTTGATTCACATTACAGTTTTCTTCCTAGAAATCCTGGCAGGACAACAGTGTCTCTTTTCCTACTTGCTCTTTTACTCCTTTTCCTTTGAGGTACATAAAAATTACGCAGCCCTCAGAACAGCTGCCAAGGACAGTTCAGCTAAGAGTGTTGTAACAGGCATCACATTTCGTGTGTCTCTTAGCCAGCCTTGATGTAATGCAGAAAAGATCAGATGATCTTAGGCATGTGTGAGTAGAGGAGAGACCAATCTACCAGGTGAAAGCTACCACAGAAATAAGTTGTGCGAAGGCGAGTTTACTTTCCCGGAAATATTCCAGCCTTGAAACCTGTGGAAAGTCCCTCAGTTGGAGCTTCAAAGCTTAGAAAACTAGTTAGGAAGCTGACTGCTTGCATTTCTTGCATCTCCTGAATCTCTCTGCAGGCATTCGCTGCCAGTTTTTACTGACTGAATTACCACACATCAGAGAGATTCTTCATTTCTGCCTCCCTTCTCACGTATGTGCTGTGGAGTACAGCAAGAGCCTCTAAGAACTATGGCTTGAGGAGAAGACAAGTCTGTTAAAGGCCAGGCCACTAGGGATCATAGAATCATAGAATCCTTAGAGTTGGGCCTTTAAAGGTCATCTAGTCCAGCTCTCCTGCAATGAACAAGGACATGCACAGCTAGATCAGGTTGCCCAGCCCTTGATCAAGCATCACCTTGAGAGTCTCCAGGGGCATCCACCACATCCCTGGGCAATCTGGGCAGGGACAACAGAGAACCACAGCCAGTAATGGAAAAAGGGACTTAGGTTAGATCTTAGGACGAAGATTTTGACCCAGAGGGTGGTGATGCACTGGAACAGGTTGCCCGAGGAGGTGTGGATGCCCCATCCCTGGAGGCATTCAAGGCCAGGCTGGATGTGGCTCTGGGCAGCCTGGTCTGTGGTTGGTGACTCTGTGCATAGCAGCGGGTTGAAACTTGATGATCGCTGTGGTCCTTTTCAACCCAGGCCATTCCATGATTCTACGATTCTATTGATAGCCAGTTTGCAAGCATATGTTCCTGGGACAAGAGTAGGAAGAGGTAATTGCCTTTCTCTTACTTAAAATTTTGGGTTTGCTCATTGATGATTAAGACATAAGATACTTCTTTCATTCTCAATTAAACACTACTTTAATTAAATCCAGTTTTTACACTTCCTCTCCCCAAAAATCTAAAGACAAACACAAAATGTCAGGACCTTCTTTTCATTTTTTACTAAAAAGGTTGGTTATAAAAAAAAATTCTTGACTTTTCTTCAAATGTCAGTGAAAGTTAAAAATAGGAAGGTAGCAGAAAAACCTTTTACAGTGCACTTATATCAGTACCAAATCACTGCTCTGCACCACAATTAAAATCATACATTATGACAGTGATGTGATACATCTCCGCATGCGGTCTTTCAGGATGCAGCAAAAATCAGTGCAGTTTTTATTCTGTCTGTCAACCATTTATATATATTTTTTTCTAATAGAGTACTCATAAAAAATGAGATGGTAAAGTATACTTTGTTTTAGATGCTGTGATGCAGGTAAATTTAAATACATTTTCCAAGTGCTGAAAGTAACATTATTGCATGTCCTTCAAGCCTGCTACTATAAGAGATGGAAAACAAATAAAAACCCTGGGAAAAATATATTTTTAGCTGGACAAAAGAACCGCAGCTTGTTTGGAAGAATGTGACAAGGATAGTTATGTTGTCTTGAGAATTAAATTAGAGTTGCAGGTGTGAAATTACTTTTGATATTTAGATAATTAAATTAATTTAGGAGATGAATTCATGCTGACATTTATGAACGTGGGTGCTGATACAGCTCAGTCTGAAAATGAAACGTGAAAGCCCTTTAAAGCTGAAGCCATTTAAAGAGGCTCTTGTGAGTCCTATGAACGGTTTTCTTTACAGTGAAGGATCATCACAAGAGAACTGTTTGTTGTTGTTTTGTTTTTTTTCCAAAAACTAATTTTGAACTGTAATGTACAAGTAATGTTAAGTGTCTATGGCACACTAAAAACATAAATCAATCTGTATCTCATTCTGTCTTCTAACCACTCTTATTAAGATAGTCACGACCATTTTGTTCTTTTATACTATGTGAATTAAGGGCAAAGAAAATTGCAAAGGCAAATGCGTTTTCTATTAAGTAGATAGAAGACCAAAAAAATAATGACAGCATCAAATCTTGAACATGCAATGAATTTCACCAGGGAAAACAGATCTAAGCTTAAGCGCTCATAGGTGTTTTTGCAGTACTGTGTTATAAATTGGTGAGAAACCCATTTGCAGGCCTATTTAAAACCCACATCTGTGAAGTTCCCCTCCAAGTTGACTTGGCCACAGAATCACGTGCCTGTGATGTTATGTACCTCAAGATATTGTGCTGAAACATCTCTGCAGAGAGCACTTCTAGAACCTACAGATGCATTTTAAAGAAGAAAGGAAAAACAAAACTGTATTTCACACCTGCCCTGCAGAAGTATTCCAAGATGGCACTGCATTTGGTCACAGCACTGTTAGTTTTAATAGCAGGAGACAGAAATCCAACACTCAAGATGGGAGGCCGTGGATATTTAAAAGCCGTAGAAAATAAGAAACACGATCAAAATCAGAAAAAAAAAGTATCAGTGGCTGAGAAGTCATATCAGTCTAGAAAGATTTTCTTGAGCTCTGACAGTTGGAGCAGCAGTAGTTCTGTTAAAACAAAAAACAAACAAAAAAAGAAAAACCAGAAACCAGGCCTTTGATTCGGTGTCTAGAACAGGAAAGACGTTTGCACTGAAAACAAGTTCTGAGTTTCTATAATCCATACTGGAAGTAAAAAATTTAACATCACTTTGCTGCTGGCCATATTTCTTTAATTCTTCATCTTTTTTATTTAATTAACCGTTCTCAGACCTTTAACAGATGTTTCTGCCTATACAGATAACACAAAACGTACAAACTCCAAGATCAAGGTGTCTAAATCACTAGCATTGCATCAGTGACAAAAAAGGTGTAGGAGTAATCTCAGAAGGTAAGTCCAAATTGCTGTTTAAACAACACAACTATTCTTTATAACTCAAAGGACTGAGAAAATTAGGTTATTTATTCATCCAGGACCAATAAATAAACACTGTAATTGATAACTGAACAACAAAAGTGATACTAAAACTAGAAGGCAATTCACAGAAGAGCACACCATAAATGTGATGTATGTTCCACGAAACCTGAGCAGTTCCATGATTCTGTGTACATGCACAGGTTCCTGTGTATTTTCAGGCAGGCAAGTCTACCACAAGCAGAAATCTGCACTGGCTCAGATGTTTCAAGAGAAGCAGGGAAAATGGATTAGTAGATATTCGATTCTAATGTCTCCTATAAATGTAGCATATGCATTATTTTTAACTCCTACAGGAGAAATTAGACAACAATTTAGTCTGAAACCAGTAGAATTTTATGTTGCCTCCTGCTGTTTTTTACAGCAGTTTTACTGTCTAGTGACAGAGATGTAGAAGTCCAGTAGCATACTGCAAACTCACTATTCAAAGCAATCATTTTTAAAAAATATTTTAAAAGTCAGCCATATTTGATGTGCTTAAATTTTTTTTCTAGTTTTGATTAATGACACTTGATGAAGCAGAAAAGAAGCCACAAAGATTTAGGCAAAAAACAGGAAATAAGAATATAAATGAAAACATGCCACTACTTCCTTGTCATTTTCATCCTATTTTCTGTGTTTCAGCATCTATCCTCTGCATTGAACCAGACCTTTCTGTCATTTGCTGATGTTTCCTGTGTCCCAAGCTTTCCTTCTCATTCTTTTTTTCTTTCATCTTCCTGTGTCCCTACTGCAGCTGCCTACAGGCATGACAACTGGTGCTAGTGACTGCCATGATTTGGATATCTATTTGCAAGGAACTAGAAGAAAGCTTTTTCTGTATCCATTTTGTGCCTCTTTAGGACTGCATTTTACTTTGCAAAAGAAATCCCTGCTTTCCAAACCAGACATATTGTTCAAATGCATGACCCCAGGGTATTCAGCCCATAACGAATTTTGATTTTTGTAGGAACCTTATAGTTCTGCTTTCAAGTGATGCATTAAACATGATAATTTGGAGCACTGGGATGTTTTACTAACAGCCTGCATCTTGTATGCTGAGGGTCTCCAGGCCCTTACGTGCACTGGAGCTATACATAAAAAAAGCTGCTGACAGGAATATAACTGCATACAGCATGTACCCTTTCAAGAAGCTAACACCCTGTTGTCTTTGTATATTGCCAAAACAATTCCAATGTCACAACAGATTTAGGGTCTCTGAAGATAAATCAGCTCATATCTGCCAAGAGGTGTAATATGTCCCTGCTCTTTCCAAATAAATAATAGTTCAGTGCTGAGACAAATAGCAGGAAAATCCTCTCCACACATGACTAAAGACACATTCTAGAGCTAGACAATGAAAGGTATTCAGTGTATGCTGAAGGAAGAATGCCATTATCCTTTCCTCAATCAAGCATTTCCACAATGACAAAGTAAAATTGATTTACTAAAACAACACCAAATTGTCAGGCTTGGCTTGGCCCTCTAACACTTCTGGTTCGTGGTGTTCACAGCACTTGTGGGATGCACAAATTGAGTGCATATGTGCATGAAGGGGTTATTGCATTTTTCAGCAAACTTTACCCAGTTGTTAAAGAAACAGTCAGTCTTAATGTTAGGTCACACTAACTGTCAAAGTACAGAAATCTACCAAAGATGCAGGGCTTGCCCCTAAGAAAGTACTGCTATTATTCTAATCATTAATAAATTTCCTTATACAAGCTGCTAATCAACCCAATTAAAAATACAGAACTTTTAAAAGAGATGAAAGAAATCAGTTAGATGATATAAACAAAATCAGATGAAACTTTTTCTTTTATCAGATCATCTAGGTGGCAAGTATACACCAACTTCACTTCATAAGATTCATGTAATGTAGAGGCATTTCCATCCACTTCATACAGATGTGGAACAAAGATGCAGAGAGTCAGCTCTCCACTTTAATTACCATTCAGCACAGAGCTGATGTTACCATGGAACTATCTATTATAACTCTAACTATCTATTATGACTCTATCTATTGTAATTCAAATTTCAACCCTGAGTAGAAATATACACTTTAGCATCTCTATTCAAAATAACTATTTTCTTCCTCGCATGTATATTGCTCAACATTTATCTGGACTGAATTCATCTGCCTTTTTATTATCTAGTCATTCAATATCAAGAGGTCCTTTTGCATACTTTTGCTGTTGGCCTTCATCAGTTCTACTGTGAGTAACTCTGTAACAATCCTCCCCCCCCCCCCCCCCCCAAAAAAAAAAAAATCTGTCTGCACATTAATCCTCTTTTTGTGTCACTTGCAGTACGCTATAGAACATAAACTCCAGCTGAACTTACAGAATAATTCAGATTAGAAGAGACCTTGGGAGTTCATCTCATCCAACCTCCTGCTCCTTTTCTAACTCCTGTAATAAACCTCCCCTACCCAGAAACCACGTTAATTCCTTCCTGCCTTGACTACAGTAGAGCTTCTGGCATCATCCCCTCTAATTCCTAGTGCACAAACTGATATAATATAGACTAGATAAATAGATGGTGAAATGGGAGTGATGATTGGCTGAACAGTCAGGCTCAAATGGTTGCGATCAGCTGTAGGAGCAGTGGTGCACCAATTAAATCAACATGGGAGCAGTACTGCTTCACTTGGGGTGACAAGACTGAGCATATTCTCAGCACTTCTGTAAATGATACAAAATTAGGAGGAACGGCTGCTGCAGCAAGCAGTGGTGCTGGAAATCACAAGGAGCTGAGAAGGTTGGGACAGTGGGCAAAGAGGAATCTTATCAAGTTCAGCAAAGGGAAATCTAAGGTCCTGCACCGGGACCAGCACTGGCATTTGCTGGGAACTGACAAGCTTTGCAGAAAAGAACACAGGAGTCTCACTGAAGAAAAAATTGTCCATGGGTGGGTCAGCATTGTGCTCGTGCAGCAGAGACAGTCAACAGCACCTTGAGCTGCATTAGGAAAATTCTTGCCAGAGGATTGAAGGAGGTTTTTTTGCCACCTCTGCTCAGCACAAGAGACGCATTTGGAGTTTCACGTCCAGTTTTAGACTCCCCAGTAGGGCAGAGATATGGACATGCTGGAGATGGTCCACCTCTCAACATGATCAAGGGATGAGGATATCAGACAGACAGGGAGAGGCTGCAAGATTCCGTGAAGAGAAGGCTCAGGGGAATCTTATAAATATGTGCAAATATCTGATGGATGGTGTAAAGAAAACAGAGTCAGACTCCTCCCAGTGGTGCTCACTGACAGGACAAGAGGCAACAGACACAAAATGCAGGAAATTTAACTTAAACATAAGACTTTTTTGTTTTTTAAATTGTGAGGCCAGTTAAACACAAACATTACCCAGAGAGGCTGGGGAGGTTCCATCCCTGGAGATTCTCAAACTGTACATGGTCCTAAGAAACCTAGTCTAGATTTAGCCTGCTTTCAGCCAGGCATTTGGACTAAATGATCTCCAGAGATCTCATCCAAACTTACGACTTCTATGACTGTTTAGATAAATACCATACATTCTTTCGACTTGCTTTTCTTCATACCCACAAATTTTATTTCTATATTACAGCTTCTATCAGTATCACATAATTGAAAAGTCTTTAAATCTATTCTGACAAAATATCACATTTCAAAACTAAATTTGCCATACAACAAAAAGAAAAGAATTACAAAAAAAGGAAGTTAATGTCACTTCCAAGTACATCACCAATGCCAAAAAAATCACTGGCTCACATTAGAAGAGGGTTGACAGACCTCTGGCACCTGAAGTCTACAAGCAGTTCAAGCACAGCTGCTGACATGGAGCTGCATCACACATCTGTCAGCAAGCTTGTGGGGGCCTGGAGCCTATGAGGTCAGCTATGCCCTGTGCTGTGGAAATGAGCTGCAGGAGCCAGCCTCCAAATTACACTGAGTCCCAGCTGAGTGCCCTGCTTTAGTTACCGTCACCACTGTCATATTCTATTAAAGAATTTCTGCTGAAATTTCTTTGGCTCTACATTGCTGATACCTGTGTTCCAGCTCATATCTATTTGAAGCACTGACTGCGGTTAGTAACTCAGATGAGATTTGTGGTTACTCTGGTTGCCTGGTTTAACTAAAAATATTTCTACAAGAAATCAGGAGAGATGCTGTCAAGGAAGAGGAATGGTAGGTGGTATCTACATAAAAGCAGAGACATTAAGAGTTGTGGAGATGCAGTACAGGTATCAGGGAATAATCATTAGAGCACAGTATGAAGCCTATTTACACAACTGACATTATTTTATAGCTTTTTTTTTCTTTCTTTCCAAATGTGGATTACTTGTCTGAATGTACTATCTAAACCTCTTGGCATGAAACGTGAGACACTACAGAAAGCAGTGTAAAAGGTCAAGATGAGCATTTCTCCATGGGGAAAAGAGAGGAGGACAGTGGGACAAACTACTGGTCAAAGCAAGAGAGATACATTTCACTAGACTACAAATATACAGCATGAAAGAACACCGACAGTTAAGCACTGTTAGGAGAAAATTAAATGAGCTATGACTTACTGAAAGCTAATACGGAGATCAAAAGTGGTCTGCTTTCCCTCAAATACAGAGAAGGACATTACTCTCTAAAAGAGATCCACGTGGGAAGTTTTGAGGTGAATCATAGAACGGCTTCTGGTGGGAGGTACCTCAAAGATCATCTAGTTCCAACTTCCCTGCTCGGGAAAGGGCTGCCACCCACTAGATCAGGCTGTCCATGCCCATCCAACCGGACCTTGAATACCTCCAGGGATGGAGTATCTACAACTGCTTTGAGCAATCTGTGGCAGTGCCTCACAGACCTCTCAGTGAAAAATTTCCCCCCTGACATCTAATCTAAATATCCCCTCTTTTAGTTCAAAGCCAGTTCTCTTTGTCCTATCACAATCCTATCAGATCACACAAAAAGTCAGACCCCCCTCCTATTTATAAGCTTCCCTCAATTGCTGGAAGCCTTCAATGAGGCCCCCCTCTCTTCTCAAGGCTGACACAGGTTCAGCTCCCTCAGCCTCTCTTCTTTAGGAAGGTGTTCCAACCCTCTGATAATCTTAATGGCCCTCCTTTGGACCTGCTTCAACAGCTCTGCATCCTTCCTGTCCTGGGGGCCATAGGCCTGGATGACAGCATCCAGATGGAACCTCACAAACCCAGCTTAGAGTGGGACAATCACCTCCCTCGCTCTGCTGGCCACTCTTCTTTTCATGGAGCCCAGGACACAGTTGGCCTTTAGGGCTGTAAGCACACACTGCTGGCTCACGTCCTTTTTTTTTTTTTTGTCCAACAGGACTCCCACATCTTTCCCTGCAGGGCTGCCCTCAAGGAGTTCTTCTTCCAGTCAGTACACATGTATGAGATTATTCCAACCCAAGTGCAACACCCTGCATTTGGTCTTGTTTTATCTCATTAGGTTCTCCTGGGCCTACTTCTCAAGCTTATCCAGATCCAGATCCTTTTGGATAACATCCCTTCCTTCTGCTGTACCAACTGCACCACTCAGCTTGGTGCAATCAGCAAACTTGCTGAGGATGCACTCAATCCCACTTCCCAGGTCATAAATTAAGATGTTTCCTAGACCGATCACTGGGAGACATTATTCATCACTGACCTCCGTCTGGACATAGAGCTCTTGACCACAAACCTTTGGCTGCGGCCATCCATCCAATTCACTACCCATTGCCTTGTCAATCTCTCAAATTCATTTCTCTCCAATTTAGAGATAAGGATGTGGTGAAGACCAAGTAGGCAACATCAGTTATCCTTTCTTGATCCACAGAAGCTGTAAGTCTATCATAAATTTTGCTTTTACTGGAACAGAATTGCTCTAGATGAAGAAAATCAGACCAGTTATCCTCCCTTAGCAATATAATTGAGACCATCCTAAAAAACAACTTTCTACCCTTGATAAGAAAACTAGTCCTGCACAACAGGCAGCCTGCATAGCAAAGTACATATTAACCTATCAACACAACAAGTCTATCCTGCACTCAAGATGCTCACTGGGCAATCAAACTGAGGTTGTTGAAGTGCTGGAGTTGTAGGAGGTGCTCTTTACTCTTGTAAATCCAGGTCTTAGGTGCTTTAACTCCTATATGTTTATGCTGTTCTGATTTCAGCCACTTAAGAAGAGTCATTAGGTAACTGGTAACTTTTTCACAAATGCTCATGTCAATAAAGCCAGGCAGAGATTTACTCCGTTGATCATGCATATGGAAAGTGAAAGATACTAACGTAGTGAAGGAACTGTAGATACAAGGATGTAGTCTAAAGACAAATGTTTCAGCAATAGGGTTACCTTAAACAGTCACTACACTCTGAGCTGTGCCAGATAGACTGTTTTTGTGAACAGTGTAAATTAAACTGTCAAACTGGTCCAGCTGCAGAGTCTTCTTGGGCAGGTTGTTTTTATTTTTGGATCAGCTCTCTAATCTGCTTTCCTGAATGCCCACACAAATGCTGAGGTCAGCACAACACAGAGGGCTGTGGAAGGGTGGGCACAAGCAGAAGTAGAGACTGCTGACAACTGAGACCCATCATGGCCAAGAGAATCCTATTTATGAGAAAAATATTTACTAGGACAATTGTTTGATGGAGGGTGAAGCTCATAATGCAATTTTTTGCTTAGTGGAATCATTAACAGTTTCCTCTCTCAGACAAAAAATAACATGGGGACCTAGTATCTTTCTCTATCCCTCTGTCAACAATGGTTTTAATGGTCTAACAGATGTGCATAATTGTAGGTTTGTAACTCACTTCCTAGAGTAGCAAGTTAACAGTCACATTTATAACCACTTACAGAGATACTTTTTGTGATATGAGCATAAAACATTCTAGCAATAAAATTAGACCAAGACAGAAAGTGAAACAAATCCCTCAGAGGTTATGCTTCAATGTTTTAATGTCACAAGCAGAAAGCGCTGTGGCTGAAAGAAGCAATCCTGCTGCTTGTGAGACTCCTCTGTCAGATAAGCTTTAACCTTTCAACCAATAGCACTGCACATTGAGTTATGTGCTGAAAAGGATCAGAGATTTGATCTGGTCACAAGTAACCTTTATTCATTCACTCACTTGGTTTTGCCTGGTTAATTTTAACTACTTCAATGCTTGGATATGAAAACATCTGTGTCAGCAGCAAAAAAGGCACGGAAGTGAGCAGGGAGGGATTGGGGAAAATTGTAGAGAGAGCCCTCCTTTCAGCAGCAGTGTTTGCTTGCACGGGTTTAAAGTTTGAACTGTGAAATGATGCCCTAAGTACTTTTTTTGGTTTGTTTGTTTGTTTTTTGAGAAGAGAAAGCCTCACAAAAAGTGGAAATGCTCATTCTTCAGTAAAAGCATTTGACAAATCCACAGCCAATACCTGCATCATTTAATGGTCCAATGAAAGTAAAAAGAACTCCAGCTTTGGAAGATTCCAGTTGCTTTAATTAACAATAATTCTGTTGCTAGTTGATTCATATGGAAAGTAAGATTCCCACAAGCACATACTGCAATTTAACTTGTGCCAGGAATGTATCTTCCCCAGGTGCTCTTACTGTGAAAAGACATAATAATATCATCTCACAAGTAAGTCCTGCAGGATATATTGGACTGATTTTCAAAAGGAAGGTGAACAAATCATCAGGATAACTTTCTGTTAAGAACATATGAAAATTCTCAGTAGTGATAATGCAGAACCATTTGCCATGGAAATCAAATTCTGAATAATAAAGTACCCCACACATCTGCTTCCTGGATAAACAATTTCTATCCAAGAGAGAACAGATGTCTTATCACATTAAAAATATTCAGCTCCTTAGCCCTGACTTTAGCTCAGTGACGTTACAGAAAGGAGACTGCAGATAAACCACAGACAAAAATGGCAAACATATGACATAAATTGCAGAAATTATTACAAAGATGCAGGAATTTAACACTACAGCAAACAAACAAAACTATCTGTACTTGTCAAATTGGAAGATATTTTGCAACTTTGAAGAAAGCCATGATGCAGCTGATGATGCACTGATCACTGGACGTAACAGGACCAGCTCCCACAATAACAGCACCATTCCTCCCTTCAACATGAAGATATAAGAAACACTCCTTGAGACTTGCACTGACATGTCCAAGAATCTGCAATTATGCTGAAACACATAGCATGTAGGTATATACTATAATAGCCAGAACATTAATTCTGCCATCAAAACATCAAGATCCAGTGGTGTGAAAACTAACCAAGTGGGAGCAGAGACCCACAGAGAGACAGCAGCACTCAGAGAGTGCTATGGGCCACTTAGTCAGAACAATGACACTGATGACTGGAACTAATAGATACCCTCTAGATCAGCTGCCTCTGTTCTTACCAGTGACTTCAATTTGCCAGACATTAACAGGAAATATCATACAGCTGATACAAACAGCTCCAGCAGATTCCTACAACACCTTGACAATTACTTCTTGGTACAGGTACTAAGGGTGCCAACTAGGAAATGTGCTCCCCTTACATCTGTTGCTTATTAAAAAAGTCTCATGGGTGAAGTGGCCATTGGTAGCCATGCTGGCCATTGTGACCGCGAAGAAGTCAAGTTACTATCTCACCTTAGCAGACAGATGAATGCTAAGTAGTAGAAGAGAAGAGAATAAAAAAGAGAAAAGGAAACAGGATAGCTTTAGAAACACATACAGCAGGTTGCATTTTTGTAAACACAACATATACATAGGTTATCCTTAAAGTAATGCTTCCTATCTATTTCCATGCATATGACATCAGATACAAAGAGCACAACATTACTGGACAGTGCAAATTCTCAACTATGAAACAAAACATTGTTTTTCAACACAGTCACCACCATCAGCTGTACATTTTTGCCAGTGATGAACAAGAGCCTGCATGCCACGCTCCTAAAAATCTGCACCAGAGGAAGTGACCCACTGTTGCTACTGCTGAAACACACCATCCACTGCCTCACTGTGCTCACATCCACTGTTTGCTCTCCAGAAATGTGCAGCAAGTGCCAGTGAATGTCAATGGATGCCATTTTTTTTCCACATGGAGGAATTCTGTGACACACATACGCACTTCCATATCAGATGCCATTTTGTCACACTGGTTCTCTGCTGCGATCTGTCACATGGCAACAAATGTAACGAAATACTGGTGGGATGGTTCAGCCTCTACTGCCATACCACCAACATCTGCCTCTAGCATCCTAGGGAAAACATCAAAAAACAGGAGGCATTAGTTTTGGAGCATCCGTCTTAGATCCTGTCGTAGATCCTGTCTTAGTCAGGTGATGAGAAAAAGAAGTCAGAGTTACCATCTCTCTGTGCTCCTCTCTCAAAAACACTGAACAGTTTTGATGTCTTTATTTTGTTCCTATATCACATAATAAAAACTTTTTGCTATTCTCAGGTTAAACTACAAAATGCTTTTTGACTCTCTTAAGTTCCAGCGTGACTTCATTAGAGAGGTTATCCTATTTAAATCCACATATATTCAATAAAGAAAAATAAGATCTTAGATATTTATCTCAGATGTTTAACAGCAAAAACTTATGGGAAGTGAGTGGACCCAACAAAACACAGCCGCTGTGTTATCTATCAACTGCAGAAAAGCACTGGAAAACATACTGCAAAGAGACAGTTTTGCCTTGGAATTGAAATGCATGAACTAGGTCTAATGAGTCTCTTTCATTACAGTTAGTTATCTCCCACTTAGCAAATATATAAAATAAAAAGCTTCTGCTTTTAACAGGATAAAAAGGAAAACTAGAGGAAAAGAGAACTCAGAGAAATGTGAAATTTTTCCCCCTCACACAGCTTCTAGACTGCAATATAAAATGTGAAGCCATATTATTTTGAACGAAAGAGTATCAGAATTTTATGGAAGGATAGATGTGCAGCCAGGAAAAATCCTTCATCTTGATGATTAACACTACAGTGCTAGAGAAGGCAACATCATTAGAGACTTGCTAGTCAAACAGCAAATCTGAAGCAACTTATCAAATGAGTTCTCTAAAGAGTCCTCTCTAACCTCATTGCATGACTGCTATAACAGTAAACTTTAAACTGATGTTCATTATATTACATTTCTGTAATGATTTTTCTGGGCATTTCAAGCTACATGAATGCATGTCAAGCACTTGGTTAAGAAAAAAAAAAAAAAAGTATTTTTATTTGGAAAAGGAAATGTTGGTATTTATTTTACAGCCAAATTATCCTCTTTCTTATTCACAGAAAACCTCACTCCATATCTCAGAGCTCAATTTAGCCCATGGTTTGGTTTTATACATTAAAAATCGTGTCTTTGTCAAATGAGACACTTTTTATTTTATAGAATCACAGAACAGCCTGGGTTGAAAAGGACCACGATGATCACCTGGTTTCAAGCCCCCTGCTGCGTGCAGGAGCACCAGACCAGGCTGCCCAGCCTGGCCTTGAATGCCTCCAGGGATGGGGCAGCCACAACCTGAGATAACGCTTTAGCTCTAGCACCACGCTGAGCAGATCGCCCGCCTGCTCACACCGCGCACAGCTGGTATCAGTGCATCAGGTAGCAGTGAAGGTAGCAGGGGCCAGGCGTTCTCTGCAGCCTGAGACCTGAACTGCGGCACGGACATCCGTGCTTTCAAGTCTGAGTCTCCCCGTCCCTTTCAGCAGCAGCTCGCCGCCGTGTGGTGACCACGGTTGCACCTCGGTGTGTCCAGAGAGCAACGACTGGTAAGCGCTAAGCCCCCTCCAATAGAGCAAGGTACCCTGCCTTGCCTGCTTGCTCGTCCGCTCGAGGTTTGCCCTGAAAATAACTCGTTTCACAGCGAGATAACAACCCTCCTCCCTACGCAGACGCTCGAATAGGTGGCTTACCGCTTCTCCTCGCCTGAACGGCGCACGTGAACCACACACCCTCACTCCTCCTCTCCGCCCCTGAGGCTCTTTCAAGGAAGAGGACAGAACGCAGAGCCGTTGCCCTGGCGCTTCACGTCAGCCGCTCTCGCGAGAGATGCCGAGCTGCTGTTATCTGGGGATCCCTGCATGAAGGAGCCGACAGAAACCCCCCTTGTACTTCGTGATCAGTCGCTGCAGTTCTGGCTGGGACAGCTCCGAAGCAGTTAACCTTGGCAATCACTTACTTAAGAACTATTAGTTTTGCTTTATTAGAATCGTAGAGTTATAGAATGATTAAGGTTGGAAAAGATCGCCAAGTCCAACCATCAACCCATCGCCATCTCGCCCACAAAACCGTGACCCCAAGTGCCACGTCTCCAAGTTTCTTACACATCTCCTGGGGTAGGGACTCCACCACCTCCCTGGGCAGCCTGTGCCACTGCCTCACCACTTCGTGAGAAGAAATTTTGCCAAATATTCAAACTGAACCATGTGTTGCAGAGAGATGCAACAGCTTCCTTGCTGCATTTCCCAAGAGGGTCACCTGGCAGAGAAGCTTCTACGGCATGGACATCCTGTAGGAACCACCAGAGCAAAGTTGGGATGTATATTATTGATAGCATGTACCACACAACCTCTGGAAGGGTGCTTGCAATGTCTTCTACAAACATGAATTTCACCTTACAGCCCTGTGTAGCAGAGATTTTCACCAAGATGTTGAAACCCACATAAATAGCTGCTTCAGGTAGGTCAGCTTGAGATGCAAGACAGCAAAGGTTGCTTCTGAATTTGAAAAATGCTAAATCTTCAGATCTTAAATTATAAGTGAAACTCAAGGGGTATCAAGTTAAAAAAAAAAAAAAAAAAAAAAAAGCCATCCTGAAATCCAAGGCCATGTTAGAAGAAGTCACCTGCATGATTTGACCAGGTCAGACATCACATCCTTGGCAGTGTGAGGGAAAAAGTGGTATCTAGATTGCTAGTCCTGTTTGTTAATTGAATGATCTAATGATCATGTATGCTTGTGGAAAATGGTAATAAAAAATGAGAACCCCACGCTTCATTAATGGTTCTGAGATTTTTGTTGTTGAGGAACAACTCAAAGTCTTTAACACATTAACTTTTGGGAGAAAAAAATGAAATCAAGACTAACCAATGACTTTATTGGATGTGTTTTGGAAAGGGATTGAGAGATCTGAATCTCCAAATTGAGAAGGTATTTCCAGCACCTGGAAGAACACAGACACATCTTTTGCCAAACAGAAGTTCAGTGTACAGGCAGGAGGTGAAGCTGAAAGAACAAAACTTTGACGATACACACTAAAGGCTTTGGACCTTATCAAGAAATAAAAGTCAGTCAGGTGGACAGCACCATTTAGCCCACCGTGGCTCCATGCAACCACCCTGAGGTACTGGAGGCAAACTAAGCCTTCATGCGTTACCTTTTTTATTATTATTGTTATTGATTTGTGTCCCTGACTTTGGAACACTGGGGACTTATTTCTTCACACTCACAGTTTTTCAGACAGCTTGCTACACTTGCAGCACAAACAGCTGCTGGATGCACAGCTGTTACCACAGCACCTCCGTTGTTTTTTTCTTTTCTTTTCTTTTCTTTTTTTTTTTTTTTGTCTCAAAAGCACATTTTCTACGATCACCATTTCAACCCAGACCGCGTCGCCGGCGGTGTCCTCACGGTATTGGGAGGGAGGGAGGGAGGAACGCAGGGAGGGAGGCTGGGAGCGGGGCGGTGCTTTGCGGCTCCTTCCTACCCACCCGCCAGCGCGTCCGCCCGCTCAGTTGTCATGGCGGCTTCTGTACTAAGTGTTGCTCGGAACCTGTGCTGGCGGCGTATCTGCGAGATAAGGTGAGATAAGCCTCCCTTTGCTGCCCCTCAGAGAGGGGCGGCTTGGACACGTCCCTGCTCCACAGCCGCCCGTGCCTCTCAGGGCTGCCCCGGGCGCGCCCTCGCGAACTCGGGAGGCCTTTGTGTGGTCGTAGCGCTGAGGGACTCGGTTGGGGTGGGTTGTCGGTTGGTGTAGGTGAGATTAGTGCTCTTTTCCAACCTCAACAGTTCTGTGATTCTATGATATCAGGTGCGACTCGGGACTCTGAGAGCAGCGTTGGAGTTTGCACCGCTTTGATCAGCTCTTTTACTTGTGTGTCTGGCATTGATGTAGTTTAGGAGCGCTTCAGATACGCTTCTAACGTGAACGGCTCTGAGCAGTCCTACAGAGCATGGGTCCTTTCCAAAAATAAAACGCCGTGTAACACCAAGCGGTAGCGCTGTTGCAGTCGCGTCCACTGCTTGGCTGGCAGTGGAGCAGCTCTTAACCTTCGGCACAATTAAATCAGTGTTATGAAACACTGTTGCTGGTAGTAAAACAATGACTTGCATCCTTAAGCAGCGCCACAGCTGCAGTAGTGGCAAGAGGTCCACATTCACTTTCTTTGGATCTTGCATAAAGTTATAGGACTGATTAAAACAGAGCTGTGCATAAGTGTGTAACCACAACCAAAGGTGAGTGACGGCTGTTCTCTTTGGCGCTGAACTGTCAGAGCACATCGATATCCTTCCCTCCAGTATTAACTGTAATATCTTTTTCTAACCGATAGCTGATGCGGAGCTCAGCTGGATTTATCATTTTTAATCCACCCTGCTTTTATTTCAGAACACTTCATTTCTCAGTTTCTGTCCTTAAGTCAGCCATGAAGATCTCAGAAATGAAGTAGACTTACCCACTGAAGAGGGAGACACTGGAGTTGGAGATTGTCCACCATTTCAGTGGCTGATTTTTCTTTACTTCTTGTGTATATGTGTATATGTATACATTTATGTATGTAAGCTTATGGCTTTCCTTCTGTGGGTGTCTGTATACATATACAAATACAAAAGTTAACTTTTGCTATTTTTGCTTTCTCACTGCCACCTCTTCACGCACATCCCCCATGCCCAGGTGTTTTTATTTTTGATCCACATTTCAAATGTGTAAACTCTTGACTCAAAAACAATGCTACATCTTCCTACTATAATGAAAAACTTTGAAACAACTTAAAGAAATACTTCACTAAAAGTGCTCTCATGTTTCTGAACAGTTATCTTACTTTGCTTCTACTTTGTCCTTTTAAAAGTTGCCTCTTGTCCAGTTCAGTGGCATCTTTTGGGTATGTTAGTTTAAGAACAGAACAAAAAAGTAAACATTGCCAGTGCTGAGCAGCTGTGTGATGGCAGTTCCACTGCCAGAAGAGAAAGGAACCAGGACTGTGAGGAAAAGCAGAGGCTCTGGTGCAGGCAATGTCACTGATCAGAGCTCGTGTAAGCCCTGTCTAATGCGAGGTGCAAGAAAAATGTCGCTCCCACCACAGCTAAAGGAGTTCTCTTTCAATTAGTAACTACAGTAAACACCTTAAAACATGCACGGGTTTGGACATGATTTGATTCTTTATCAGTGTTCTTTTGAAAGATTTTGGATTATTTCCCAACAATTAGACTATCACAGTGCCAGGGAAGCTGCGGAACTTCTCCTCTCAGATGATTGAGCTCAGCTGAACAGGGCCTTGGGTAGCCTGATCTCATCTCAAAGCTGTCCCTGTTCTGAGGTCACATCAGGAGCAGGTTTCCTCCTGAATCCACTTCCAACTTACATTATCCTTTTTGCAGATTTTGGAGCTCAGCTGTACCCTCACCACAAGCAGAGCAGTTTTGTATGAAGCAATTTAATGAGGATATCAGTGTGAATATACATGCTTCTGCTTGGCTTGTAGGAGCAAGATTTGGCCAAATAAACAATAGTGCTTTGAATTTTCGGTTCAGAGTCCTTATATGTTGCAAGCTGACATTTCTATAATTTCTGGACACTCTGAAAGTTTAACAGATAAGGTATGAGTCTAAAACTGAGGTCAGGATGCCCATATGAGATGTGAAGATGTCTGAATTCAAACTATTTCCCATTATTTCTCAAAAGCTTTTGGTCAGACTATGCCTTCAAGTTCTTGCTGTTGCCTCAGTTCTAAGCAGTCCCATCTCTCACCTGGCAAGGCCAGTTATCAGGTGCCCATCTGTGTGTGCCATCTGAAAGCTTGAGTCTTTTTCTGAGACTTGTATGTACATGGTTAATGGGCAAGATGTGATGTAGCTTTCCTCATAAGATGAGGCAGGTCACTTTCCTTTCCTTTAAAAATGCAGATGCTTTCAATTTAGGTGCTTGACCACAGTGAATGCGGGATTACTGCGTTTGATGGCTTCATCTTACAGGGTCTATGTATTCTTTTTTCTGTCTCCTCAGACAATTGTTTACTTGCCAAATAAGCTGTTAGTGGGAGGTAAGATACTTAAAACTATACTGGAATATGCAGAGGAATACCTCATTTGGTGGTTGGTTTTTTTTTTTTGTTCTTCCTTTGCCAGACCCAAAAATGAGCATAATTGTGCATCCTACTAATTAAGGCTCCCTGCTGAGAGTACAGTTAGCACAGCTTTTCAAATAATGATGTAACGTTGCCTGTATTGTGCCTTTATTACATACCTCTTTTATGTTGTTTCCAAACAAAATGTCACATGCAGTTGTGTGCATTGTGGCAACTGCATCTTCAGAGTTAGTTCAGTTGTATGAAGCAGAACTTGCCTTGTGACACTCGGTTTTATTTTATAATGGTGAATACTAGTCTAAAAATAGGTCAGTTTGTAGAATTTCCTCTTGCTGTCCAAAGTGGCTTAATAAATACTTAGAGAAGTAGGCATTTAGTGCATTAAGAATACTGGGTAAGCAAGTTTAAAAGTAGAACAGTGAAGCAGATGTCATCATATCGATAGGTTCAAGACCTGTGATGCTCTGGCTGGTACAACATGCAAATTCAACTGCTGTGATTCTCATGAGCGAAACGCTTTTACTCAAGTATGTATCTCAAATAGGAATGAGTGCATCTTGACAAAGAAACTGAAGTCATTTGTGCCGTCTGGACATTCAATTGCAGCATTTTTCTCCCAATGTTTTGTGAGAGATTCCTTGACGTATGTATGTGAGCATCTTGAGATACAGAGAAAAACACAAATAATGCAAATTGTGTGATCAGTGTGACTTCTGCCTTCAGTTAAAAAGAAAAAACAAACAACAAAAACAAAGACAACCCCTTTAGGCAAGTTTCCTACCAGTAATATTATTAACTTAACATGCTAAGCCGTTACAACAAGAAGGGAGGAAAGACATTCTGAATTGGATAAGAAAGGAAAATGGACTGCTACACATTATTAGATATAATTCAGACATTAATAATAACGATTTAATGCTTTTAGTAACACAGAAAAAAGATGCATCAGAAAGACAAGATGGATGTACTCTCAGATTTGTATCAAAGACAGTACCAGAAAAAGAGATATATCCTTAGAACACTCATAGAAATACAAGGGCAAAACTCAAGGGTACTTCCTAATTCATTCTGTTTTTAACTGTACATTTCCTTCCAGATACAGAGTTGTAAGTTCCATGTGCTGGATCTGCTATGTGCTCACTTCTTGTCCTTTCTCATTCTATGTAATTGTTCTGATCTGCATTTGTCTGAGAAGGGGAGGCTGATGAAGTTGTGCTCAGAACGTGATACTGTATCTGTCCAGCATTTGTACTTTCAGCTGTTTAGAATTGGAGACTCTACAACTCCATTGCTGTGAGGTGGGCTGTATTTGCTTTTTATTGCTGGTCAGACTCGTAGGAGCAGAACGTTTGTTGGTGGGAAGCCTGTGTCCATGCTAGCCTTGTTTTGAGGGTTTGCTTCATCCTGGCTGTAGTACAATCCTAGCACTGAGTGCCTGTTAGCAGCCAGCGGACAGCTTATGAGTTTGTATAATCTAGGAGGAATCTAACATGTATTTGTGAGACAGCTCCGCAAGAGAAACCAGGTGAGAGCAATTGGAAATAATTTAGGGATTTTCGAGAGCGTTGTCATCTAAACTAAGACATTGATGTAGATGCCCCCCATCATCCCAGCTTGTTTCTTGTCATAGTACTCTCAGCAACTTCAGAAGAGGCTAGGTCTTACCAAAAACAGCTTTGCATCAACTACTCTTTTATTTCTCAGCAACAATAAAGAGCCTTTTCAAAGAACTGATAACATTTCAAATAAGGTGAACTGAAAAAGAGTTAATTTTTTAGTAACCTGTTGGCTTTTCCTTCCTTATTTGGCCTTAGTGATCTTTGTGTGTGTTTGGAATACTCCCTTGTTCCAGTAAGTCTATTTGTACAACAGTATCGGCTCTTCAGCTTGGTAGGCAGCAGCTTTAAGGGCTAGAGTTCGCTTCCACTCTGGCTTTTGGACAGTGTCCAAAGTCTGTCTTGTTTCCCAGCACCATCTTGTGACTGGGCATCTGCAGGTTTTCAGCCCACTCACCCAGCAGGAGCTCAGCACAAAGTCCCAGTGCAGTACACAATAGTCATTACATGATCTCTGCAGCCATTTTCTATTCCCGTCTGGGAATTAACTGAACCTGCTCTCTGAATTGGTGGTCCTGTATTTGAAAGCATAACTACATTCATTGGTAATTATATGAATGGCCCATTGATATATTTATAGCAGAGCATGATGTTATAGTCTCTGAAGACTTTCCCTTCCTTCATCAGTGACTTAAGTGCCATCTCTTTCTGCAATCCCTTACAGTTTTCTTGTTAAGTAAGAGACTTACATCTCTTACTGCCCTCCCTTCCACCATGTTAGCTAAGGCAGAGAGATGTAAAGTTCTGGGAAGAGTTCTGGGGTTTTTGTCTTTACCATGGGACCATGCGTGTTATAAATAAACTCTTCTGATGAGAGTGGAGGAAGAACTAATCTCCTGTGGCTGAGATTGGATTGTTTCTGTTGTCTTCACCAAACGGCCGTGCTCTGCGCTGTCTTTGCATTTGGGTCTGATTGCAGGGGTTGGCACAACCAAAGTAGGTACAAACCTTGCCTTGCAGAAAACCTCAGTGAGGCTGTCCTGGGGGTGACCAGTCAGAGTGGTGGCATCCTTTTCTCTGTGCCATTTCTGTCTTCCAGGCTTAGCCACAGAGAGCTCATTGGCCTCAGAGAGAGTCTGCCTTGTGTCACTGTAGTAGGCAATGCCCACTCCTTTTTGTAAATCCTATTCAGAAAGCTGTGGTTGGGTTTGGCCATGCAAATTTTAGTAGCTTTGTTTGGATACCGGTTTTTTTTTTAGTCTTGAACAGCCATTCCTTCCAAAGAAGGCTGAAGAAAATCCCACTTGACATAAGGAACCTTTTATGTTTGAAACAACTTTGATAATGAAGTGACTTCATAATATGCCAACATCCTGGTTCTTAAAATACCCTCATGGTTGGCTTTTCACACTGACAGCAATGATATTAAACAAAAATTAATCATACTTACAATTGTCAGAGAAGTATTTTATCAGTTAATGTTTTTAAAATGATCAGTCTTAGATAACTCAGATTAACCAGATGCAGAAGGAACATAAGCATTATTATTTTGTTCACAAGGTTCTGGCTTCCATGTTGTCCTAAATGCATACAAAAAATGTGACAGCACGAGATAGCAGTAAATTCAGTGTGAGGATGGATTGTGTTTTTGCTGAAGTCCAGAAAATTTGCGTAATGTTTTGCTGTGTTGCTTTGTTTATATGTGTGACAGCTATCTCTTCAGTTGATAGCATGGAGAACTCTGAGTGGAGATATCTGTGATTTAGTTAGGGATTAAAGTCTCTTTTAAAGTCTCAGCCATTAAATAGAAATTATTGCCATGCTGGTTTGGAAACAAGCAAACAACTTTGCCCTTAGTGCTACCAGACTCCACAGTTCATGGTATCTTTATGACTGTGGTTGTGCAATGCCGTATTTAAAATCGATCGACCAACCTTCAACAGCCCTGAACCTCTCCAGGAAAAGATCAACAACCACCTTTCTGCTTTCTGAATGTGGCAGAGTCCTTTTAAGCTCTCAAAGACATTTGGTTCCCTTGATGGAAAGCACTTTTTCCTCTGCTCTCTTCTTTTTTTGCCTCCACTTTTTTTTCTTTCTTCCCCCCCCTTGCTTTTTTCCCCCCCCCAATAATCTTATTCCTGCGGGGAGCCAGATGGTGAGTTGTCCTTTAATTAGCATTGTGGCCCTTTGCTGGACTCTCCATTAGCTCCATCACTCATGTGCAGAGGACTGGACCCAGTGATTTAGGCATGGCCTCACCAGTGCTTCATGGAAGGGATTCTGTACTTGGATCTGAAAAGTTTTCTTGAGGACTGGATTTGTTATGTGGTATTAAAGCAGTGTATGATTTTTATTTCAGATGTGCTACTATTTTATTCCATGATAGATGTGCTTGTAAAATGCTTAGAGATCCAAACATATCAGTACTGAAACTTCCAAGCTACTTTGGTTGTCAGCTGCTTCCCCAGACCAACAGTTTTCTGTAATCTCCATACTGATAGCACAAACCAGTATGTCTGCACTGCATCCCCCCCAGTTACTGCTGAGATCCAGTGTGAGCTCTGGGAGCTCCTGCTGTGGGTGCAGCCTTCTAAGTGACGTGATTTAAGCCTTTTATGAGGATCTAATGGGACATGAACTGAACTCACTTGGAATGTGTATGATTTTCATCTCTAACAGTGACTAATATTCTCAGTGTTTTATTTTGAACACAAGAATTAGTAATGTGTAACATCTACAAGCTCGTTAGGTTCTCTGATGAAACAAAGAACAAGGCAAGAGACACAGACGGTGTCTAAAGAGAAAGAGTTGGAAATTCGTAAGACTTTGCAATAACATTATCTATTGATAAGCTGTAAATTCTGCCGTGACAGAATACTGCCTCATTATTTTCGTAGAGCTTGTACAGTAATAGAATCATAATCTTTGCTGTTCTGATTGTATCTAGGTGTCACGGATTCATGTGGGAAAGTAAGCTTCAAACAAATTGTTTGTCTTCATTCACTGGCTCAGCTGAACTTGCAGTAGTGTCAGTGGATTTTCTAATGTTCCAATAGTGGCTGTGTCCTTTTTGGAATCCTAGCTGCGTTGGCCAAAAGCTATTAACACCAGTGAGCACTCTGCCTTTATTTCCATGCAGTCAGCAAGGTTTATCCTCAGCAGCCAAATAAAAAATAGCTTTTTTCCTCTCTCCATTAGCAGCAAAATTATTTGGCGTATTTGTTCATGAGTGTTTAGTTAGAAAGTCACCTTGGGTGTACAAAGGACCTGTTTGTGTTCATTGGTGTCCAAATAAACTTTGTTTCTCACCTAATGTCACATGGGTGGGTTGCAGCTTTGTTGGTTTTTTTTTTGTTTGTTTGTTTATATTTTTGACTTTCAAACGTGTTTTGGAGGCTATGTCTGCAAATCTTCCTGCTCAGAGAGACGTCTTCTGTGAACTGTGTCTGTGATTCTATCAACTGGGGATGTACAGGAAATCCTCTGCTGTTTCTGTCTCATTCACCACATCCAGTTATCTTAAAGCCTGCTGGAGAGGAAAAAAACTCTTAGAGATTTAAGGAGATTATCCCAGTTTCCCCCTCCTCTCCAGCAGCTGTGATGAGAGAATATTAACTGTGTCTGAACAGAATGAAGAACAGCCCATTTCAGATCTTAGTGAATGGTAATCTAGAGCTTTGATTCTTAGCTATTCTTTACAACTGAAAAAAAGCTGTCAAGTGCAGCTGAGCCACTTACACTAAACAACAGTGATTCAGCACTTCAATTTGCCAGCAGACACATCATTATCTTCTAGTTTTTGTGTGTCAAAATAATGTAGGAGTCTAAAACATTGAAAGCTGATAAGGATTTGTACACTGAACTTGTGTTTAGAACAACTGCTGAAATTTTCTAATGTGAAGGAGGAAATAATTTGGCTTTTATTTCTTTCTGTTTATTAAAGCAGCAGTAAGTGAATTGGTTGTAGAGAATTTGCACTGTTCTTTCCCACTAGGTAGACGTATAGGAAATACCCAGTACACTGGAAGTATCTTTATTATATGGTAGTAGTAAACCTTAATTATTCCATGTTAACCACAGAATAGTGGAGGATCACCAAGGACTGTGCTGGTAGAACAGGGAGGGACAGGTTGTTTGTATGTCTGTTGAAATGTGTTTAAGGAAAACTGAACTTCTGTCTACTGAGTCATCATGCTCCTGTTTGTCACAATGATTAATAAAACCTTGTACAAGAAAACCGAGAAAACCAAATGTTTTGATTTCAAGACAGTAATTTTAGCGTTAATAAGTCTTTCTTACTGGTTTTTTGACCTAAGAAGTAAAGAGTTTGTTCCAACAGATCTGTGTAAGAGTGTGGGGAGCAGCAGCATAGCTGTACCTGTGCATCTGTCCACTGGTTCACACTGAAGGGAGAAATCAACCAACTCCAGATGCTAACCTGCTGTTAACTGCTGACCTGCTGCAGCCTGCTTGACTGGCATTGCTACTGACCTACCGTTGCGGTGCGTGCTAGCAGGTGAGAGCAACACGTCTGAACTGAAGGCTCACAGAGAGAGTCTGTGAATTGCCATGAAGAAGTACGGGCTGTTTTACATGCAGGGATTGCTGCTGGTTAGTTGGCTTTTTGCTTTTGAGCAAGGTATAGATGCTGGTGTCATGAAAAGAGTCTTTTTTTTCCCCTCAGAGGAGCAATTCATTTAGCTGTGTTTCCTTCTTAGTTGCTAGATACTGAGAAATATATCAGTTGCTGAAATTTGAACAGGCAGAATCGTTTGAGGCAGTTTCTGCTTCTCTATCTTCTGAACGAAAGCTGAATTTCATGGGTCTCTGCTCTGAATTGTTTTCCTTTTAACTGGTAGCAGAGGATTCTGACAGAGATGCATACAAATGAGGGGCAGTGGAAGTTCCTACACGGTGTAGCTGTGGAAGCAGACACAGACCTTTTCCAGATGACAGAAGCTGTGAAGAAAGATGCTCACATGTCAAATATGGTAACTCCACATCTCCCAGTATAAGAAAAGAACATCTAGAAGTTGACAGTGGAGGTTATGAGATTATATTAGCATAATAACCTGTCAAGTGGAGGTAAAGTAATGGGGGGAGGAAAAAAGGAAGAAAAAAAAGTTGAAGAATGTATGACAAAAAATAGTGTACATAGAAGGCTGTAACAGGATAACAAAGAGGGTTTCTTTCCTCCTACGACTAAAAGAACCTCGAGTACTGTGTTCAGTGTTGGGCCCCTCACTACAAGAAAGACATTGAGGTCCTGGAGAATGTCCAGAGAAGGGCAGCAAAGCTGTGAAGGATCTGGAGCACAAGTCTTATGGGGAGCAGCTGAGGGAACTGAGATTGTTTAGTCTGGAGAAGAGGAGGATCGGATAAAACCTTATAACTATCTACAACCCTCTGAAAGGAGGCTGTGGCAAGTTGGGAATTGGCTTCTTTTCCCAGCTAATTAGCATTAGGATGATAAGTAATACCCTTAAGCTGTGCCAGGGAAGGTTCAGGTTGGATATTAGAAAAAATTTTCTCTGAAAAAGGAGTGAGGTGCTGGAATGGGCTGCCCAGAGAGGTGGTGGAGTCACTGTTCCTGGAGGGGTTCAAGAAACATGGAGATGTGGTGCTGACAGATATGATTTAGTGGGCATGATGGTGGTGGGTGAACAGTTGGACTAAATGATTCTAGAGGTGTTTTACTAACCTTAATGATTCTATGAAGTTTCACTTAGAATTTCTGTATTGACCCTCCCCACTCCCCCCCAACAACATTACAACACTCCTTTTTTACCCAGCAGTGGCAGAGGAGTGATTTCTTCAACACTCCCACAGGTATCTCCCGTTGGATTAGCTTTGTAGGTGCTGCTGCTTTTCCTAGCTCAGTTCTAGGTAGCCCATAGTAAGAGAAGACTTGGAGGACTTAGCAGTATAGCAGATTAGCCTTGTCTACATTCAGTTACTTAGAGAAAGCTCTTATGTTGTTAGGTAAGTGCTGGGCTATGTTCAGGTTTACCTATACAGTAACGTAACATTAAGTATAAATACCTTTTTGGGTTCAGTAGCACATAGGATGAATGGTGACTTGGGCAACCTCCAGATTAAAATATGTAATGATTTTCATGTTAACAGAATGCTCAGCAAAATAAAGTGAAGTACAGTTTTACAACTTATCACGTACAGAAAAGACCATAAGTGAATATGGAAAACAATAATGTTATTTTCCTAGTTACCAGAAAGCTACAAATTACTGGCACTGTGAATGCTTTGCTTCTTTTTTGATGTTTTGAATCTTCATTTCAGAGATGCAGATGCGAAGTCTTGGGGAGAAAATAGGAGAAGTCAGTGTCTTGGGTTGAATTTCTGTTTCTATGTGGGCCACTTATTTTCTCACTGCTAAAGTTTAAATACTGGTTTCTGTTCCCTTCATATGCCTCATTTCCTAACAGCTGCTGCAGTTGCTTACAACTGCAATCTTTCCCACCAGCAGTGCCCTTGCATCCCTTCATGTGTCCGAACTTGTACTCCTTTTCTAGATCCTTTTCTTTCTCCCTCAGGGAGAAAAATCAGGATAATCTGAAGGAAGGATCAAAGGAGGTACGAGGGAGGAATTGAAGCCTGAAACTCTGCCTGGAGCTGGAGTAGGCATTGTGGATCACCCATATATATGTTATATGTATTTGCCCTCAATTTCTCCTCCTCTTCTAACTTGTCCAGTTTTGTCTTTTGTAAGGAAAAACAGTCATGTGTAGCCAAACTCAAAATTCCTTTAATCCTGAGCATATATGCGTACACTTTTGGGCTGCTGCTGTGCCTTTCCCTGCTTCTCCCTACTCAACTTTTCTTTGTATATATTTGCAAAAATAGGGTCACTGTTGTGTATTGAACAGATTCTTAAAGACTATTTATAATATCTAAAGCACTCTGTGACCCTAGTCAAGCTGCAGTGAAGTCAGGATTGTCCAAAGTGGTGTAAAACCAAAGCTTTGTTTTTAAACACTGAATCCACTTGAGCATTGTCACCTACTGCTTTGCTGGGTTGTGCCTCCTCATTTCTCTCTCCAGCACTCGCCACTTTTCATGGGTGCCAGCAGAAGGAAGGTGAATTATTGCAGCAAGTGTATTGGTAGCTAATTGCTTACGAAGTACAGGACCACAAAGAAAGCAAGCTTTGCAAAGGAAATCATTTACCTTTGCAGCGAATAGATGAGAAGGGGGAAGGCCAAAGAGACTTTGATTTCCTTTCCTGGGCATCTTCTCTGCTTGGCTTGAAACAAGCACAGGTTTAACACTGGCAGTTTATGGGTCAGGTTCCAGGTTCTCCATGTGTTATGAATAGTTTCAGCAAAATCTTGCACAGTTTCTCAAGGCCACTGAAAAGAGGTGTGGATTTGTTCATGGAGGGGATAAGAAGGATATAGCACTACAGGCAAGGAGGAGGGGGAGGAGAGGATGGAGGGAGCAAGTTTGCTTCTTGGTATGCGAAGGCAGCCTCTCCTATGCCTCTCTCCTTGAAGTTGTGTCACTGCATGGTCTCAGTGAGGGCTGTGCTGTTTAGTGCTGGCAGATGGTTAGACATAGAATCATAGAATATCCCAAGTTGGCAGGGCCATAAGGACCAGCAAGTCCAACCCCTGGCTCCACACAGAACCACCAAAAATCAGAGCACGTGACTGACAGCATTGTGTGAGCACTCCTTGAACTCCAGGAGCTTGGGGCTGCTTTTCCATGCTTTTCTATGCCCACCGCCCCCTGTCCCTGACCCCAGCTGCCCTCCCCTGACGCAGCTCCATGCCGTTCCCTCGGGCCCTGTCGCTGTCACACACAGCAGAGCCCTTTAAACAGTGAGGGCTCACCCAACATGAGTGAACTGTGAAATGATTTTTCTCTTGCATTTCCATTCTTTGTCATTTTAGTATAGAAGTAGCAGTCAGCTTAGCTTAGCATCTTGAGAACGCCATCAGTGGTGAGATCTTGAGATCGGCACTGATGTGTAGTGAAGTGTCCTCTGAGATCAGAAGGCATAAAGAACTGTGTGACTCGCAGGTATCTCGCAGAGAACGGAGCTACAAGTGGTAAGAAAGAGCTGAAAAGAAGTAGGCTTTTGTATAACCACACTGTGATAAACAGTTAAGTGGCACTGTGTCCTTTTAAAAATCATGAGGTAAGGAGGGGAAAAAAATACAACAGTGAAAGATGGGGTGCTGGAGGTTGGTAGGTGATATATTTTATACACACAAAAAAACACGCTGCTGAGAAGTAAAAGTGGGTATAAGCAAAGCAGCAAATAGGTGTAGCTCTGTCTTTCTCACTGTAAGATCATTTCACTTCTCCCCAGCTCTTTATTTGTAATTTCATTCTTGAATTCTTCTCTTCTAACTTGTCCAATCTGTATCCTTTGTAAGGAAAAACAGTCATGTGTAGCCAAACTCAAAATTCCTTTAATCCTGAGCATATATGTGTACACTTTTGGGCTGCTGCTGTGCCTTTGCCCTCTTCTCCCTACTCAACTTTTCTTTGTATATATTTGCAAAAATAGGGTCACTGTTGTGTATTGAACAGATTCTTAAAGACTATTCACAATATCTAAAGCAGTCTGTGACCCTAGTCAAGCTGCAGTGAAGTCAGGATTGTCCAAAGTGGTGTAAAACCAAAGCTTTGTTTTTAAACACTGAATCCACTTGAGCATTGTCACCTACTGGGCTGACAAAGCAAGACCTGAAGGTGAGGTTTGTCTCATTCTGTGACTGTGCAAGTTAACTGGATCGCCTCCCAGAGGGGTAAAGGATCACCTTGTGAAACTGTGACGCAGTGTGCTGAGCACATGGGTTGGTTTGCACATCAGTTCAGCTGGCAGAAGGCTCACCCACGTATTCGTCTGGGTTCAGCACTATTCTGATAAAGGCCTACAGATGATCACTTGAAGTAAACTGACATGTCAAAATTCTTAGACTACTTGCTTTTTTAATCCCACGCTACATAGAAGTAAGCTTACATTAACGAAATGTTGCAGGGTTGGGTTGTTATTTTGGGGACTTTTTTTCATTTTTTGATAGAATTACCTTCTTTCTGATGGAAAGCTCTTCTCCCAGAATATTCTGTCCAATCTTTTCTTTTGCATGATTATGTGCTATGTTATAACTATTCCTTTTTTAACATATACTGCCCTCCTCAGAGATCCAGGCCTTTAGACTGCACACAGATTTTAAAAAATGACCACAACCAGACAGGCTGCGTACTCTTAATTCATAGACACATAAAGCTGTTGATGTTGTATGAAGAAATTCAAAATGAATAATAAAAATATTCTGTATTTCTTAGATGTTTGTCATGAATATAACCAGTATTTTTTCCATTTACTAACAGGCCAGTGCAACCTGTTTGCATTCCATCCGTTCACCTGCACATGACTGCGGCCACCATGCAAGTCAGCCAAAAAGACTTTGAGAAGGCTCAAGAGCAGCTGAAACTTTTGAAAAATGATCCTGGGAATGAAACGAAACTGAAGCTCTATGCTTTGTTTAAACAGGTTGGCTTAGTTTGCTTTTTTCGTAAGGGGCATTTATAAACTGAGAGGATGGGTCTGTAAAATATATATGAAAAGTACATGTTGTTCTGAAGTATTGTCTTAACAATCTCTTGAAATGCTCAAGTAATATTCTTGAAATTCCCCTTCGGCTCTGCCTGAATTCTGAGTGAAGCCAGAACTATTTTGTCGCATAAACTGGGAGTTGAATGTAAACCTTTATCCAAAGACTGAGAGCCATATTACATCAATTTTGTGATGCCTTCCATATAATGTAGTAAATATATTGATGCACCACAAAGGAAACTGCTTGCGCTTAGGAAAAAAGAGTGCTACATACTTCCTCTTACATGCGTTGCATCTACTGTCAATCAGCTGGTCCTATGATACAGTGGTGTTAATATTTGAAGGTTTACTTTTGTGAGTGTGGCAAGTTTTCTTTTTAATAATTCAAGAAACTGTTCCCCCACATTGATTCTGAGTGAGGGTTGTTTTTTACTACAGTGTGGAAGCAGACCTATGTAGAAATAGTACAGGTAGCCCTATGGACTAGCAGCTGGTAACTGGGGAGGCATTCGTGGATCAAGATAGTCTGCAGGATCAATTCTGTAACATGGGCTGTGACTTTTTATATGAAAGAAGGCAATGAATTGCTCTTTTAAATGAAAAACTAAAGACAACAGGTTGTTTCATGCATTTTCAGTAATTGATAAAAATGAATATGTCCTTTCTTTCTCATCTACTCTAAATATCTCTCTAATAGCATACTCTTCTTCAAGAAGACTGACCATAAAATACTTTGGGGTAACTGGGACCTTTGAACATCAACTGATCCTGTGCCTTTGCTCATAATAGGGCCTATTTTGAAGTGAGATCCAACTCCATGGGTCTTATCCAGTGTTCTTTTTGTTCACATAACTTCTGTATTTTTTTGTGTATAAGATTGCACAATTTTGAGATAAGTTACTGAGAATGTAAATGCATGGGCACCTTGGAAATGAATGTCTCATTGGTTAGGTTCATCTGCAGGCCTAGCACTGACTGATAGGAAATGGCAGGCATTGGGAGTTTTGTGGTATGTGTGCTGCCTGAATATTTTCTGACCACTGGAATTCCTTCTGTCTGAGGTGAATTCTGTATCCTGATCACATAACAGTCCTACCTGTCACCTTCTTTAAGCCAAGATACCTGAACTGTAATCAGAGGTTTAGTTTCTTTCACTCTCTTTTTAGGCTACTGAGGGTCCCTGCAATTCTCCAAAGCCGGGTATGCTGGACTTTGTCAAGAAAGCCAAATGGGATGCGTGGAATTCACTTGGCAGTTTGTCTCAGGTGACAATACCTATAATTTCAGTTACTTGAGCTCTGTCTTGAAGTGCCTGGTCTATGAATGAAGGCTTGATGTCTGAACATACTACTTGTTAGTTGACTCACTTTGCTTCAGACCACAGTTTTGCAGTGTATTTTAGTTTTGCACTGTGAAAGCATAGATTTCATAGTTATTGCTAACAGCTCATGTCAGCATAAGAGACCCATATGTATTGTGATTTTCAATAAATATACTTTTTCCTATTTTATATTCTGCTGTTCCCCTTAAGAAAGATGGATTGAGTCTCTTAGTTCTTACAGCTTCTTACATTGAAGAACAAATCTGTGAATCCAGCGCAATTTTGATAACATTGTCATTTTAAGAAGTTGGCCTCTGGTGCTACTAGTAAATGAAGGAAATGCTGAATGCAGTCACTACTGCAAGAGGCCTGCTGTTCAGGAATAGTGCTTGTGATTGCTCAAAGATACTGCTTAATGCAAGGTTGGGGTGACTTCTTGTTTGTGTGAATTTGGTTTTCTTTAAACCTACCTGGATAATTTCATGAACGTAGCATATTCTTAATAGGAAAGGAATTCGCTGAGGCCAGGATATCATTGGAAGTGTTTTTGAAAGAGAGCAGGAGCTAGGAAGAGATTTGTGGTGGCCTCTGGGGGTATTTTTTGCTTTTTTATTTTGTTGCTCCTTTTTACATTCGTTCTGTTTCAGGAATAGCAAATAAATATTTAAGGAAATGAACTTGTTGGTGAAGTTGTAGTAAAGAGGAAAAATATCTATCTTTTCAAGAAAACAGGTTGTAAAGCTGTCTAGGTATAATTCTTTTAAATCACTGTTTACTATAGAAACAAGGAGGCAGCATTCTTTTAGCTTTTGTACATTGTATTTGTGCTAAAAGATAAATAGTATCTTCAAACAGTTTTAAAATGCTGTGGATGCATTTGGGCACCACATGTCCTAAACTAGAAAGAACTGTTCATTTGGTTGGAGAAAGTCCAACTGGTAAGCAAAAACAAAGGATCCCCAGAAGCATGGAAATGCTGGGGTAATAACAGAGGTCATTCAGGTAATCTTAGGCACGGAGGGGACAATTCTTAAACAAACCAGTGTTGTCACTGTTGCAGTATCTATGCTCTTTCATTTTTCAGATCTGATGGATGCTGGCTTTATGTGTGATTTGCACTGTTTAAATACAACATGTTCTCTCCTTCTTGATTAGCATACTTTCCAGTGGAGATTTTATTTGGTCCAGTAGCACACTCCTCCTCTTTTTTTTTTTTTTTTTGGTTATTGATGGCCATTTTGTGAATAGCATAAAAAAGATAATCTTCAATTTTGTTTATGTGTTTGTTTGTTTATTACAGGATAATGCTAGACAAGAATATACTAAACTTGTCTCAAGTTTGATCTCTGCAGAATCTGCTGGCGAGAAAAAAGATACTTCTTCAAAAGAGAGCAGTCATGGTGGCTATGAAACCCTAATAGTTACCACTGATAACAATATCACAAAGATAATGTTTAACCGGCCTGATAAGAAAAATGCTATCAATCATAAGGTAAAGAAATTAATTTGAGAGGATTAGTGGTTATATCTATTTTTTTCTTTCCTGATTAGGCTACTTAGGTTTTTCAAGAATAATTGCTACAAGTTCAGCAGAGCTACCTGAAGTACTGTGGTCAGAATTTTGTGAGGGTTGAGTATATTGACAAACAGTGACAATGTAAGACATGAAGATCTAGTACAAAATCAAGCTACTAATGTTTTACAGATTGGGCTCTTCTGTGTCTTTTAAAAAAATCTTGGTTTCTTTTTATTTTTTTCTTTTTTTCTTCAGCCAAACTTATCATAGGATCGTGGGCTGTACTAAACTAAAATGGCAAACTGGAAGAAGACAAGTTTGTTTTGTGGAGGCAAGACTTGACTGTAGCCTTGCTTATAACAGTGCGTGCAGCCTAATTCAGCTTAGCAGTGTCATGTGTATGTCTAGGTAGTTGTTCTCCTGTAGCTGTCTCCATGAGGAAATCTCTCCTGCTGGGAGTATTGTGATTATCCTGTTTCACAATGGCAATGATACCAGGAGAGGGCTTTCACCCCACCGCTGCTAATTCTTTAATATATTATTTTGCTGACTTAGACTGTTTCCCAGCTTTTAAAATTAGCTGTTTCCAGTTTGTATTTTCCAAGGGATCTTATTCTGACCTTGAGATTTGAATTTGAAGTCTGAGTGTTGCGAAGACATGATTTTGTGGTCAGAAACGGTACCTCAATTGCAGTACTTTCTGTACATGCAAATGTTTTTGTACTTAAATGGATCATAGTTAAACTGTCTCTCAGGTTCCTTGTTGTCAGTGGAAATCTCCTTTTTATGAAATTTTGCAGCATCACAGTTAATATTGTGTTGATTTTTCTCTTCTGCAGATGTACAGAGAAATTATCAATGCACTTCAAGAAGCTGCCAAAGATGATTCTACCATAGCAGTTGTTACTGGTACAATACTTATTATCCTTCTCGTAGATGTGTTTTCTTTTATGTCAGAGTACAGTATTGACATGAACTATCTACTTCACATTTAGGCTAAGATAGAATTATGTAAGTGGGGAAATGCTTTCCTCTGTTGTAGACTGAAGATTTTCGACAGCATTTTGGCAGAACTATTTCAAAGTGGTGCTTCAAATTCTTTAGCAACCTTGCAGTTTCTGAGATGAGAAGACAGACATGGGATACTCCTGCAGAGTACTGCCTTTGAGAAGGCGATGCATCTGCTCCACGGATTTTCCCTACTGCTTTTAGGCTTTGTATGGATTTAGTAACACACTGGACATTGGAACATACTAAAAACAAGCCCCTCATGTGCTGCATTGTCATACACAAGACGAAGTTTATGCTATGTGTTTATCTATGATCATTAGAAAAACTGATTTTTGGCTTCTTGATTCATCTGGGGCTGCCGTAGGAAACAATTTGCCAGGGGTGCTGCAGCCAAGCCCTGCTGTACCCCAGTCATCAGATGCATGATGAGTACAGTTGGATGACTGTAGCCATCATACAAAAGGAAAGCCCAAACTGATGCTGCTTGTGAAATATAGCAGCTCTGAGGCAGTAGCATTTGAATTCTTTAGAGGACCTTTTTGTCTGTTTCTGATGCTGACTGTACAAACTGTCTGTTTCTGATTGCTGACTGGTGGCAAGCGCAAGCGGGAGAGACTGAATGGTTAATGTGGGTGCTGCCTTCCTGACCTATCCTCATTGCATATAATCATAGAATCATAGAACGGCCTGGGTTGAAAAGGACCACAGTAATCATCTACTTTCAACCTCCTGCTGTGTGCAGGGTCACAGACCAGGCTGCCCAGAGCCACATCCAGCCTGGCCTTGAATGCCCCCAGGGATGGGGCATCCACAACCTCCTTGGGCAACCTGTTCCAGTGCTTCACCATCCTCTGGGTCAAAAACTTTCCTCCTAATATCTAACCTAAGCCTCCCCTGTCTCTGTTTAAAACCATTTCCCCTTGTCCTATCACTCGTAAGCAGTTATTCCATCATATAGGATGACTTGGACAGTTAAATCATACACTGTAGCTTTTAAATACTCCTTGCTTTCTTTCGTGGTATCTCAGACTGTCTTGTACATTCACTGGAAATTCTCTGCTCCTTATCAGTGATTAAATCTTTCAATAGAATGATTTCAAGACAATGTTATATGCTGTGCCATTTTCTTAGTGCATCATAATGAAAGTGAGACTTGCTCGACAATTAAATAGACTATTCTATGTACTTTTGAGTCCTTTGTCAGTTTGAAGGAGAATGAATTGAGATATGTAAACTTACATTTCCATTTTCATGTTTAAAAAATAGGTACATTTCTCACTTGTTACTGTGTGAATGACTGTGAAGTGACAGCAAAAATCTGAATAAGTATGCAGGGAAAAAAATAAAAGATGGGGTTTTTTTCAACTGACAGTGCTGCAGGAAATAAAAAAATATTTTTTTCATCTCAAATCTTTTAAATTTAATATTCCTCACTTACTTACCCATTGTTTTTCCGTGAAGTCTTAGTCAAAACTTATTTTAAACTGTTGTTGTAGATGTCCTTAAAGATACTTTACATACTTCAAGACAAGCTCTCTAATTGCTTAATAGTGTTAGATGCGTGGAGGGAAATTTTTATGTAAATGTAGTAAATGAAAGCTTCTCTAGCTACTTAGAAATCATTGGTACATTTATTTTTATCTGTTCTTTGCAGGAAATGGAGAGTACTATACAAGTGGAAATGATCTGAATAATTTTTCTAATGTCCAACCTAGTGAAATGAAAAAGATGGCAAAAGATGGAGCAGAATTACTCAAGTAAAACACCTTGTTTTCAAATATGCTTACATTACTGTAACAGGTAAAATATAATTTGCAGGCATTGTTGGAAACATGGCAGCAGGAGCCCAGTTACGCTGTGATACCTCCCATTAGGTGACTGTGTCTGAGAGCTCATCGTGTGTGTCAACACAAAGACCATGGGGGAGAGGTAGCATTAATCATAGGAAATAACTGGGGAAATGAGGTGCATGTTAGCCATCTCTGTGTAATCTTTTAAGCACAGTGATGGTGTAGACTTGATTTTCATTTTTAGCCCCCAAAGTTCATACAGATAGAATGACAAAAATGTGTTCTTGACTCTGCAGTTTGTAAATTGTTTTTTGATTTATGATTTAAACAAGAACTGTAAGTGAAAGTGAAGTGCTCAGTTTTGCAGCTTTTACTTGGGCAAGCTGCCTGTGGCTCACAGTTGCCTGTTACAAAGTGATGGAGTCTGAATCGGTTGCAAGAAGTGCTATTTAGCCGTGCTTCAGTCTGCAGTGTTCTGTAGGGTATTCCATGGTGCACAGTCTTGTGGTCTCTTGTTCTTCCATCTCGCTTTTGTGGGAAGACTGTATTTGTTATGCTGTAAATGTTACATGGGCACAGTGCTTCACTGCAGCGGATGGACAGATATCCCAGAGAAGTGGAGTCTTTATAACACTGTTTACTTCTTCAAAAGGTTGTATTTTGAGAATGCATTTTGAACTTCTTGGAAGAAGTAGCCATCAAAAGAAACAAAGAGTTGTTTCTCAAACCTGTGCAGAACAGCACTAGGGAATTCTGCGTTGTGCTAACATCACAATTTTGGTACCTGCTTGGAGCTTCAGTGCAGAATAGAATCTGTGAAGGAAGGGGCTGCTGGAAGGGTAGAATTGGAATGGAAATACAGGCAAAAGACTTGTTAGTGAGCTGCATTCAGTAACTGTAACTGAATCAAAATTTGATTGCAGTTAATTAGGAAGGCTGTGCATGTTTGATTCTCAGCTGGCAAGAAAATACAAGTATTTTAAATAGTTATTTTCCTTGCTAGTGTTCATTTGGGAAGTAGTCTACAATGTATACTAACTAGGATACAGCTCATGTTTTTTGTTATGCAGTATCTAATCATCTTTTGAAAACGGTTTGTATTTGATGGAAGAGACTGGAGCGTGCCTTACCTTATTTCTGCTTTTCAGAGAGTTTGTGGGCAGTTTTATTGAGTTTCCTAAACCACTGATTGCGGTGGTGAATGGCCCAGCCATTGGAATCTCTGTAACACTCCTTGGATTGTTTGACATTGTCTACGCTTCTGACAAGGTGGGTACATTGCATAACTGATCCCAAGGCAGCCTTTATGGCTCTTTCTGCAGCAAATGTTATTTGGTGCAGAGTAATTTGATGAAAAAAACAACCACACAACAGACAGGTAAAAATGCCTTTTCTATCACTTTGAGGAATACCTCTGTTAATTACCTGCCTAGAGTTGTGCATCAGCCAGTGTTTAATATGCATTTTAAAACATAGCACGTGATTGTATTATATAGCTAATTTTTTATGCTCTCTGTTGTTTATCAATAAACTGTTTTTAACGAGAACCCCAAATTGTTAATTAATTTTAGGCAAGCTATTAGTTGCATAACTGTCAGCAATGGGTGGCACTTTGACTTCTGCCTCAGCACTGTGTTAGATTTTCCTCAAAGGCTCTGCTTGACTGGCTTTGTCATTATGACACTTAAGAACAACTAATCTGCAAGACTAAGTGTTGCTTGCCCCAAAAGGATTGTCTATGACTATGTCACTCCTGACATATGCTTATATAGTATACATAACTCATTCAGTCTATTCCAGTCCACAGATCTTTTTTATCAGAAGGTTCTTGGGTTCTCCCTCTTCCTCCCTTCCCACCTGATCTTTCCTTGCTGCAGGATGACCTCATTGATTCTTGTTCCTGGATCTAACAGACTACTTTCATCCTCTCAGCTTTCAGTGAGCACTTATACTGTTGGGTGTATTTCAGGTTTACATCTGCTGTCTTGATCTTTTTTGAGCTTTAGTTTTTCCTCATAGGCTTTCAGTCACGTTCCTTGTGACTCCTTCCACTCGTTCCTTGTCTTTAAGCATAATAGTACAAACTGAATACATCAGTCCAGCTCATGTCCTACCACCACAAAGTAAGAAAAACTTCTCCACATTATGCACACTGTATTTCTGTGTATTTCTGCATCCCAGGATGTCTTTTGATTTGTGTACTTGTGATCTGCTGTAACGCCTGTATTCTTTACTGTAGAGCTGTCAGTTAGAGATTAGTTCTTATTACGTACAGTATACAGAGTAATTCCTGCCAAACCTGTCCATACTAAATAACACCTTCTAATTCATACTTATCCAGTTTATTAAGACTATATTGAATTATGATCAATTCCCCCTTGTCTTAGTACCTCTGGCATCCGTAAATTTACCTAGATTTAGTTGCATCTTATTTTTGCATTGTATTCCTTTTTTTTTAAATCTCTGCACATATGTATTAGCCTCACCCTTAGTCATATGGCATAGCTTTCATTCCCTCTGTACTTGTATTAAAGTCAATGAATGGCTCATGGTTTAGCTGTGAATATCTGTTAGTACCTTCCTGCTTGCACCTGCAACTTTTACTTGAGGATTTCTTAGGGTCTTACAAAGTCCTTCACTTAAATTAGTCTTTCCTACTGAGAAGTACATTGAGGTCTTCTCAAAGATGAGTATTCTCTGTTCTTCTTTTTCCAGGACTGTGCACTCTATGTAGTAAGATCATCCTCATCCAGATTATATTGTACTTTCTCTTCTAGTTTGGTTTAGGCATTGATTACAGCCCACTCTACAGGTGTCCAGCATTGTTATGTCCGGACTCTGATTTTATTTCCAGCCAAGTACTTACAGAATGGCCATGTTTGTAGTACAGTGTACAGCTCAAGCTGACAATTTAAGAGATGGAATTGAGTGGGTATCAGATAAGAGTGTCTTCTGCGCTGGTTTTGGCTCCAGTTCCTGGAACACCCTTTCTCCTCCCCTTCCTAAAGCAGAACCAGTTATGCTAGCCTCTATCCTTGCAGATGCCTAATCCTTTCTTACAAACTTTCAATCATACAGATATCCCAAGCTTGCTAGGAAGCCTACTGATATGTCCTACTATACAGTCAGCTGCAGAACGGTACGAAATGATTACCTTCTACTATGAAAGCTCAAACAGCAGTGAGCATCTTCATGTGTCAGTTCATATTTTTTAAAAGGCAAGCCTTTTATCTTCCATGCTTAAAGTTCATATGCATTGTCAAAATACAAAGCTTTGCATTTAAGTTTTAACTTACAAATAGGGTTTGGTTTTGTGTCATCCCACGATATATTTCTGCCACAGATTCCTTTTACAAATTTTCAGAAAATTTGAGGAAGAAAAGATTCAAAGACTTGAACTTTTCAGCAGTAGAATAAATTTAGTGTGCTTTCCGACAGGGAAATTCTCTGCCTCCCAAATTATTTGGGCTAACTTTGAGAGTACATATGTCTGAGCATTCTTTTTATAAAGATCTTGCACATGCAGATTAGTTCTCCAAGCCTTCTATTCAAATAAGGTAATTTCATAAATGGGGATTATAAGATAAGGGAAGTGAATTATGTACATACAGACCATTTTTATGTGCACTGAGAGTTTGAGGCTGTTTTATCAGATTATATTTAAAACCTACTATGGTAGAAGTTCAGATCTTTTTCTGATGAATTCTGTTATATTAGAAACTGGAAAATGAAAACTAAATCCTAGTACCACACTCTGTTGTGAGCTTTGTTGTTGTTGTTGTTTTCCAGGCTACATTTCATACCCCATTCAGCCAACTTGGTCAAAGTCCAGAAGGATGTTCCTCCTACCTGTTTCCAAAAATCATGGGCTCAGCCAAGGTAAGAATGTCTGCGCTGAATGTAGGAACTTCTGAACTTTGTGTCAGTATTCTTCACTGCAAGTGGAGTCACACTGAGTCCTTGAAAAAAAAACTCCTGCTCACATGTTTTGAACCAAAGAGAAACGTAATGACAGTATCAGCACAGGCACCTAAACACAGGACTGAACACTGGTAAAGCTATAGAATGATGTTGATGTAAGTTGTCTTTTTTATGGCTTCCTCCACCTGTCTGAGATTATTTCTGTATAGTGGAAGGTTGTATCTTTTTTTCCAGCAATGGGAGGGAATGATGTAAAAAAGACTTTAAAACAAAAAAAAAAAAAAAGGGGGGGGGGAAAAAAACCACAGAGTGCTCTCTAGAAATGTCTTGGCAGGCTCAGCATTATGTGGCTCCAAGGCTGATGACACCAACAGAATTTGGGGCTTCTGGGTTACGGGATTATCTGCGTAACACCATAAGATGCACCTTTCTCAGAGGGAGTAAGAGATTTGTGCAGGAGTTAGGGTTGATAAACAGAGCTTCAAACCAGATTTGAATTGGGAAAGAGATAAAACCAGGCTTGCCTGTGATAAGCCATGGATTGGCTGCACCAAAATTTGAGAGACTGCATGTTAGTGAGGTCCTTCATTCTGCTCCACCAGATGCTGGCTACAGTGAAGCATCTTTGGAATGTTGCTACACCAGTGTATGCAGCATGAGGAAAAAGCAAGAGGAGCCAGAAGCTTTGGCTCAGAGTTGAAGGCCAGTCACTAGTGGTGCACCCTGGGGCTGATACTGGGTTTAATACTTAACCACTTAATGGAGACAAAGATAATGGGACTCAGCATGTTTGCGGATGATAGAAAACTGAGATATTCAGAAGGACCTGGACACACCTGAGAATCTCTTGGAGTTCAGCACAGGAAAACACAAAGTCCTGCACTGGGGAGAGCTATGTACTAGTGCAGGCTGTGGACTGTATGGCAGTCTTTAAGAGTCTTTAAGCAACTTTAAGAGAAGGACCTGGAGGTCCTGGGAGACATCCAGTTAAATTTGTGTAGTCTTACTGCAAAGAAGGCCAAAATTATTCTGGTCTGCGTTAGGCATAGCAGTGTCCACACATGGACTGAGGTGATCTTCCCCTCTTCTTAATACTGGTGAGTGCGTATTGTGATCTAGACTTCCCCTGCAAGGGAAATGGTGGAGATACTGGAGGACAAGCAAAGAACCACAAAAATGATTGCAGCATTGAAGATACTGCATATGAGAAGAGGCTGAGAGATCTGGAACTGTTTCACATGAAGAACAGAATCTCAGGGGGATCTTAGAAATGTTTACAAATACCTTATGAAAGTTTGTAAAGAAGATGGAGACATACTCCTGTCAGTGGTGCCCAGTGAAAGGGCCAGAGGAATGGGGTACACATTGAAAGATTATGAAAATAAGAATTTTACAGTGAGGGTGGTGAAACACTGCAATAGGTTGTGAGGAGTGGCTGCCAAGTCTCCATGCTTGGAGATGCTTCTGGGCAGCCTGCTCCAACTACCCCTGCTGAGCTTCCAACTAGACAATCTGCAGAAGTCCCTTCTAACCTCATCTGTTCTGTGATTCTCTGTTCTTTCAGAGAGCAGATTTTAACAGGCAAGAGCCTAAAACAAATGTGCCTTGGAAGCTTGTGCCTTTCCTGTAATGTTCCTTGAGTCTTGTGTCTTGTTCACTCACACTCTGCTCTTCTTTATTTAGGCAAATGAGATGTTGCTTTTCAATAAAAAGCTGACTGCAGCAGAAGCCTGTGCTGTAGGACTTGTGAATGAAGTTTTCCCCGACAGCACCTTCCAGAAGGAAGTTTGGGCAAAGTTGAAAGCTTATGCAAGTCTCCCCAAAAATGTCAGTATTTTAGTTTTTTTCTCTATGCTATAAGCCTCCTGCATTACCAGTCCTCCTGCCAAATCTGTGTTGGTTCTTGTTTTCATGTGATCCTTAACTGAAATAACAAAGCTCAGCGTACTTTGCTTCTATCTATCCCTGTGCTGCTGAGGAAAAAATACTTCTCTTTTTTTTCCATGGCTGAATTCAATACAGTGCACTTTACAGAGACTCGATGGCTGAAAAACATTGAAAATTAGCTATTTAATCCGCTTGCAAGCTATGTGCAAGTTGGATTCCTTCTCTTTGTTTTTTATTTTAGCAATAGTAATATGTGCACTGTGGGTGCTCAGGATGAAGCTGGCTGGCCTCAGTCATCCCATTCACTAGTTTAGGCTTTGCAAAGTTACTTGAGTCCCAGTGGTATTGTGTTGTGTTGGACAAGAGGAGATACTCACGCTAACTCCTGATAATCAAAGTTACATTTGGCACCACAGGTAGTTAAATAAGTTTCACTTCTTACACTCTTCTACTTATCTTGTGAGCACTAAGTGGATTGCTGTATTGCTCCCCATCAACTTCAACCATATTAGCTTTAGTAATTAAATGCAGTATTCTATTTCCAGCTAAAGGGTTGACTAAAAACTAGATTGTACAACGTTAATCCCAGTTTGAATTCCAATGAGCTTCTTGTGCTGTTTTCTAAAATGAATGTATAGAAAACATAACGTCCTGATATTCCTCACTTAATGTAGATATTCTTTTCCTTTCTCCTTCAGTCTTTGGCAGTGTCAAAGCAACTGATACGAAATACAGAAAAGGAGAAGCTCCATGCTGTCAACAGTCAAGAGTGTGAAGTACTCATAGAGAGGTGGTTATCTGATGAATGCCTAAATGCTCTTGTCACCTTCTTTCAGAGGAAATCAAAACTGTAATCTTTACCAGCAGAGCACTTAATGTTCTGGAAACAGCAATTCACCTTCTGGCAATAGTCTTGTCTGCCCTTATCCTTAGAAAGCTTTCTCTGCAAATAATAATTCTTTTACCTTTTGATGCACTATATTTCTATACAGAATACTGGGTTAAAACTGTTTCATGAAATTAATGCTGTGTTATGTGCCTTCGATCCATTATGGTTATTTAAATTAGGGGAAAAGATTCATTTTCCTGCAGGCAGCAGTGGTGTTTCTGAATAGTACTAAAGTAGATTGTCACTTGAAAGAAGCAGCAAATTCAATAGCACTGTATTTTGGTAGCTTTTCAATGTCTTACAAGTGATTCTTTTTCATCTGTGGGGAAGAAAATGCTGTATTGATGAAAAATAAATACTTATATTATATTTAATTAATCTTGTGCTGATTATTACTATTACTGCTAAACATCCTTAGTGACAAGGAAAGTAATTCCTGGAAGTATATTAATGAAATACTCTTCTTACGAAAGTATTTACTTGTGATGTCGTGAAATAAACCTGGCAGGGACTATGGGAATCTTCTTAATGTTGTTGTTATTTTTAACACTAAAGTATATATGTATTTTTTATTTGAAGAAGGTAAGAAATCTTCCTTGCTTTCTATTTATTTTCTACTTTGGTAGTACTTTAAAGGTTCGATCTAGCAAATTTGAAAGCATCCTCACAGTAAACCTATAAGGGTTATAGACATACCCACAAACAATTAAAAGTCTGTAAAATGAAACATTGCTGATGAAATTTGCCCACTGTAAACACTGTAGTTTTGAAGGATTAGGAAGAAAAAATCTGATACGGAAAAAAAGTGGGTCTTTCCCAAGTCAACTCCAAACTGTTTGATAATGGTTTTCTAACACACAGAACTCTGTTCTTTTTCTTTCTTGTCATTTTGTTTGAAGATTTAGCGCAGCCTAGAATATACATGATGCCTCTGCAACATTTCTCAGAATCTACTATACAGTGTGGGAATCACAGTCTTAGCTGTGCAGCTTAATTGCAATAATGCAAAAGAAAATTATTTCTACTTAAAAATTATTGTTTCTTTGACTTTTCCCTAATTGTCTTTCAGGAAAAGAAAAGCAGTCATAAATATATAAACACCATGCTTGAGTACCAATAGTGAAACTTATAACTGAAATATTTTTGCTCATAAAAATTATGTTGTGTGAAATACAGAAAGGAGTAAGATATTTAGTTATTGGATGTATTTCAGTCTAGATAATCAGCAACACCAGTAAAATGTAAAGTGTCTGCAGTGCACCTTACATCAAATCCTTTAAGCTCCGTATCTTCTTCAAACTGTTTGGTTAGGTTATAATCTCTTAATGATAGGAGAAAAGAGCAAACCCCTGAAAGCACGGCACTGCAATGAGTGAAACACTGTTACTTTATTCAGATGGATGACATACAAGTTTCTGTCTCATCAAAAAAGCAAATTATTAGACAGATTTTACTAGGAAATAGTTGTATTTATAGGCTACAAATTGAGGCTTTCTGCTTATGATATTGCTCAACAGTACTTCTAGCCTTCTGTCAGAGACAATCTATCAGTGTGCCACGACAAGGTGGTGTTGTAAGATGTCCTGTAGCTCCATATCTGGAAACATTCCACTTTGGGGTGACAGAATTGAGTAAATTTCACTGCGTTGATTATGGTTAGTGTTGTACCAAGAAGAAATGTTTCAGTGGTGCTAAAAACAAGGACTTCAGAATAAATCTAGGAACCAAGTAACAATTCAGGGAAGTAAATCTTGATGGTTCCAAGTACATGAAGAGTAGGGAACATGATATTATAGAGCCATTCAGGTTGGAAAAGACCTCTAAGATCATCCAGTCCAACCACCAGCCCACTAACCATGTCCACGTGTGCACTGAGCAGTGTTTCAGATAAAAATCGAATCAGCAATGCTGAGGGGCAGCAAGGGCTGGCAACAAAAGAAAGCTGAGGAAGAGTACAAGACTCTTCAAGAGAAGCTTCATGATGGCAACGATGGACTGTTGTCAAGAAACAGGCCACAAAGGGGACACGGGCTCACACCCCGCTCGCAACATGGCGGACGTAGGCTCAGGGTGGCTGCCCACAACATGGCGGACTTCGGTTCAGGATGGCTGCCCACAACATGGTGGCCGCGCCGAGGGGCGGCTTGCTCTGCAGGGCACAGCGGGCAGGTAGGACGGGTTCAGGGCCGCCATGGCGCCGCGGCTCCGATAGGGGGCACCCTCCGCCACATTCATGGTGAAGTGTGAGGTTCGGAGCGGGGCGCGAAATGGCTGCCGCTGTGTGGAGGCTGAGGGCTGCAGCAGCCGGCAGGCTGGGAGGAGGAGCGGTGAAGGTGACGTGCGGCTTGGGGCTGGTAAGGTCTTTGAGGCTTGTGGGAGGGCAGCTGTAGGAGCACGCTGTTCACGTGTTGAATCATCGAAACATCAACTCTTGGGATTTCTCTGTGGTGGCAAATTAGCCGCAGTTACGTTGTTTGCCCAGCTGGGGATAAACAGTTGTTTGTTCAGTCTCTGAAAGCTCTGTGCTGCTCCATTAAATTGAGCCATGGCATCAGCTGTGGAGAGGATGTGTGCCATGTTGTTGTTCTCCACAAGGAAGAATGCAACAGTTTGCAACGTGTTGATGGCTGAAATAGCAGAAATGGGGCTTCCTTGGTCAGTTGCCAGGGTGTCACGTTCAGTAATGGAAGATGAACACTGATTTTGTAAGGAATTAGGTCTGTTGAGTTGGGTTTTTTTGGTTGTTCTTCTGGTTGTTTTTTTTTTCTCTCCTGACTGAATAATGAGAATAAATCACCATTACTTCTAGGGAATCATACTTCCTAAGTAACTTTGGTTTTACAAAAAATCAAATCATTCATACAGTTTGTCACAGGTCTGCCTGGCAGCATCTGCAGCCTTTTCTGGGCACTCCAGAAGCATCCATGAAGAAGCCTGATGAATCCCTTCCAACAATTTCTGTTTAACCCATACAACGTAGTAACAATTTCTGACAGACCTGCAGTATTCATTGATCGTACTCATTATAATCATTACTGATGCAATATCTGTCAAAGATGGAGCACTCTGCACAGAAAGCCGTTGTGAAGCGTGGATGATAGGCTATACTGTTGTATCATAAACGAATCAGGACATTCATAGCACATCATAATGTCAGTTCTTCTGTTTATAACACTGCGTTTATAGATTGGTTGCAAATGTGGATGTGTACTGTTGAATGCTGGTGGTAGATAGCGTTTAGCTGATATTGTTTTAATTAATGAATTACAGTTGAATACATCTGTGATAGCAGCTCCTCACCTGGAAGTTTACACAGCATAGGAAGATGTAATTCTTGAGGCGTGTTGGACTCGTGAGCTGGCAGCAAAGCCTGCAGGGCTCTGTGAGGTGAGTAGTTTGGAGGCTGCAGAAGGCTGGAATGAAGGTGGAGATTGCTGCTGTACTCTTGTGTGTAACTTCAGAATTAAACCATTAATCTGTACCGCAGAAAATTCAGGAATATCCTGTCAGGCAGAAGCGGGGGTGCACAGAGCTTTGCACCCTGGGCTGAATGTTCTTTCCTGGGCCTTTCAAATGAGCGTTTTCATGCGTGCAAAGTTTACATATACCTCTGTTGTGTCAGAGACACAGTGTGCTACCAATGTAAATGAAGTAAGGTTTGTAGGAGCAGGTGCTGTCCTTTGTTAGAATAGTTTGTGTTGTGTGAAAAATAGAACCTTTCTGGCGTGTATCTGTTTTCTCATATGGCCTTCAGAAGTACACTCCTCTGTTTCCCAGCTAGAATAGTTTCGTAGGAGGTATTTCTCCCTAAAATCCTCATCTTTTTCAAGTGGAGACATGATATTGCAGAACTCTCAGAGTTCCCATGGAACTGTTGCCAGACTTGATGTCATAGGAAAGTAAGAGTAGCACAGGTAGATTTAGGCCAGAAGAAATTAGCTATCCTGTTTTATTCCGTATTCTTTGTACTCATTCTGAAACATGCCACTGATATTTAAATAAAACTGACTTTCCTTGCTTCAGCTATGTCAAAATACCAAGAAGGAAGAAACGTGTTGTATTTGGAAGGAGGCACATTGTGAAAGCGGTATTGCTGTGAACAAGTGAAATAATTTTTTAATAGTTAATGAATAGTTACTGTCGTAGCCTGGAACCAGCGAGGCTGCAGGTGAAAGCAAGGCATGCAGAGGCACGTCAGCATTCTGTGGCATTAAACATCAACAGATAATTATGTATGCTTACATGTTCTCTAATTGGAGTGCTCAGAGGGTATTTTATTCCTTGAGATTTTAATTAAAGTTAAGAAAGGATACTTGGGAGGTAACAAACATATATTAAAGCAAAAGTCTTTAGTGTTTTCTAGATCAAGAGTTACTTTGTACTACAGTTGCACCTGAGGATGCCTGTAGCTATGTAGGCATTCTGTGCATTAACTCTATTCCTAGTGTAATGTCTTCACTAAATTGTGCTCCACCATCAGTTTTTCATTGTTAAAAGAGTGGTATACAGCAGAGAGGGGAATTTGGTTTTGGTTGTTCCTCTCCTCTCCCCTCTTTTCATACTAGGCTCTCTCTTCCAATATAGTTAAGAGCCTAGAACTGTGCTAACCATGTCTACACCCTAGAGTACAAACAGCATGATCTTAAAGGTCCTTTCCAACCCAAACTATTTTATGATTCTGTGATCCTGTGCTAATCTTAAGCAGACACCAGTAGTAATCTCCTGGTCAGAACGACTGGTGTGTTTTTTCCAATAGTAGAGATGAAGCCAGTATTTCCAGCTTTAAGCCCTCTCTGTTTCAAAAGGTAGTGTTGAGTTACACAACGGTAACACGGAGGGCAGTCTTTTAGCAGGAGAAAATAACACACGTGAGAATGAGAAGATAAATGATGGTTTGCCATCATCTCTAAAGTAGGTGTTCAGGTCCATGGATTTGAATTTAGAAACCATAAACTGAAGAACTAATATCCAGATGTGGAAAGGAAATATTCCTTGGCTCTACTTCCCCCACCATTCGTTAGTCTTTTCAGAAGGCAGACGGTGACCTTTTCGAAACAGGATAACCACAAGACAGGCTTTGATCTTTCCCCAGAAGGCTCTGATGTGAAACTGTTCTCTCATCTGCTAAAGATGGAAGGATTGCAGCATCTGAGTACATTCCAGGAGAAGACCAAGACCTCACAGCTTCTCCTCTGATGGTAGTCAGCCATCAGCATATTTCTTCAAAGGCCATGCATCAGGGCTCTCAGTCTCCCTGCCTTCAGACAGCTTTTAATCAAGAAAAAAACGTAGCTCTGTACATATGAGCAGAACTGTTCAAAACGCGTTTGCCAGTGCTGAGGGGCAGACAGGTGCATAGCGGAACACCCACTGCTAGCAGTTCAGTTGTGAGGGAAGTTTGAGCATCACGCAATAGTCCGTGGAACTCTTGGATGCCCAGAGTTTTAAACTCAGGCTATGTGCTCCTGGGGAGGCGTTCCTCTTGCTCTGTTGCTGAACCAAGCCGCTTGAGCAACTTCAGAGTTACAGCAGCAAATGTAACTGCTGCTGACTCTTGCTGAGAGGAAGGTGGCACTGGAGGTGATCAGGAAAGGACCAAATAAAACCTCTTTAGAAAGAGCTCATTAATGAGTAAACGTTTCTCAAAAAGGCAGGATCTCTCTCTTGCCATGCCAAAGCAGAAATACTTCTGCAAAATAAGAGATTCTTGATTCACTTACCCAATAGGAGTGAGTCTCATTCAGCACTATTTTAGTTTAGTTTATACATTAGGTTACTGTTTTCTTATTGTTTAAAAGTGATGGGAAACAGCTTGAGGGTTTTGAGTGCAACTTTGTTATCTGAAACAAAAGTAATCATATTTCACTTGTTTTATTTGCCAGGATTTTGAGATATTTTGTAAGACCTCTTTATAAGCAAGCCAGCACATAACTGTCTTCCAAGGGGGTTTTCCTTACTACAATTACTGCTTTTTTTTTTAACCTCCAAATGTTTGTAAAACAGTAATAAAATGTAGTGTGTAGACTGTGTGTTAATTACAGTTGTATTATTTAGTGTAATTATGTAAAAACACGTTGGAATTAATTAGATGCAGCTTATGGATCACAGTCCAATTTTCCAAAACTGATGTGGCCTCAAAGATTTTCAGACTCATGTGGAATTACTCGTATTTGCCTTCATATGAATAAATTGCAAGATAGCTTACTGATAGCTCTGGCTCTTTGCTTAGACTAAGTAATAGATGGCGTTGTAATGGATACACGCGTGGTTAAGTAAACAGATTTACATCTGCCTCTTGGAATTGAGGACTAGAACGTGTTCCTGAGGACTGCTGGATTTTGGAGGACAACGATGACAGTTCCTAGAAGACTTCTTTAAACTTTGATGGGAGGATTACATATTTGAATTCACCTTTTTGTTTATTAAATGGTTGTATCAATTAAGTATTCGTTTAAACTGCATTAATTTATCTGTGCACACAGCCTTCCTAAATACATGAGCCTCCCTATTTTTTAAAATTCAGCTGTTCCTTCAGGTTTCCATGTCTTCAGTAAAATATCTTCAATTGCTCCTGAGCGTGTGTAATTACTGCATAATTTACCACATTGTAAGAAATTTTTAAGAAAAAAAAACCCTTGATCTAGGCATTTGAGATTCCATTGTAAGCATAGTCTTTATGAACAAAAATATATGAATTTCTTGTGAATAGAAATGGATTTATATGTTAGCATTAATGAGCTAGTAAGGCAGTTTGGGTCAGGTCATGAAATCACCTCTTCCCTGTTCTGTCACGGCGCTTGGGTGTTCTATAAACACTGGGAACTCTTTGCTTAAATTTACAATGCTAGTTCATTGGAAAAAAAGTTTTGTTTAATTTAGGCCTTCTGTGGAAAGAAAATAGATAGACGTTATGAGTGTTGCAAAATTAATGTAAAATCTCCCATAAAGAGTGACTGAATTACAATTTCCTGAGTGTACAAGGTCGTTCTAAGGAAGAGTGACCACAAGGAAGCTCTTGTTCAGCCCTGATGAAAAGTCTTCATTCAAGAGTACGAATGGAACAATGGCTCTACCTGATCTGGACAGTAAATCCAGAGTGAGCTTGGTAAAAAAGTGTTTGAAATTCGGGGTCACCTTATGGATGTCTGGTAGGTACGGTAGTGAAGGTATGAAGGTGAGCTTGGCTTTAGATGAGAACTTTGTTCCTGTGGAAAGAGCATAATCTAAGTATAGGGGTGTTCTCTACAGAGTGTCTCATCCAGATGATGTTTTAGGATGAACTTTATTTTAATATAGGAAATAGATTTGTAGAATACCTGAACTTGAGGTGCATTTAGATATAGTAAATCTTTTATATATAGCGGGGGAAATTCATCTTCTTTGTTGGAGAACAAGCTTTAGAAGCAAAGAATCATAGAATATCCCATGTTGGATGGGATCTGTAATGATCATCAGGTCCAACACTTGGCTCTACCACCCAAAAATCAGACCAGTATTTGCCTCGGTCCTCCTTCCATCAGACGTCAGGTAACTGAATACGTTCGTCCTCACAGTGCCCGATGTTGTGGAGGTTGAGTGGTAGCCTCACAGAGGTGCTGTATATCTACAGCCATAGGTAAATGGCAAGGGTTTACTCAAGGAGTCCCACCAGAGGTCAGTGTGAGCAACAGCCATTGTGACCATTGGAAATGGCACAAGGCGAAGCCCACGCTCATGTCCTGCGGGTTTCTGCACCGAACGATGGGAACATATGGAGCTCCTGCAGGTGCTGAGCCAGGGAGTGTTACAGGGAGCAAAGTGGAGAGAGGCTGTGGTACCCTTAGAAAACTGGATATAAAAAATGTACTGGATATATAAAAAAAGGTACTCTCTCCTAGTTTCTTCCACAGTAGGTTTTCTATGTTTTTTATCTTTATGTAGGTTTTGCCTTTTTCAGAAGTTGAACACAATTGTATTGCAATTTTGCTGTTTGTTGGAACTGTTTCCCTCTGAAGTAGGCTCTTCAAGGCTGTTTTGAAGAACCTGTTGGTAGTACACAAGAACAAGATTAAGGGTGCTTGTCAAATTCACCTGCTTTGTGAAAGGAATCTGTGAGGGATGCTCCCTAAGAAACAACCTCAGAGGCAGATGTTGGTGGTGTGGCAGTAGAGGTTGGAGCTTCCCACAGTGCTCTGTTACATTTTGTTGCAGTGTAACAGGTGACAGCAGAGGGGCAGCCTGACAGAATGGTGTCTGATATGGAAGCCTGTATGAAGCAAAGGTGTATCTCTGAATTCCAACACGTGGGAAAAAAAGGCACCCACTGACATTCACTGATGCTTGCAGAGTGTTTGTGGGGACCAACCAGTGGATGTGAGCACAGTGAGGCGGTGGATGGTGCGTTTCAGCAGCGGTGCTAAGCAGTGTTTTTGCGTTCTTTGTATCTGTTGTAGTTTCCATGGAAATATGGAGGAGGCATTACTTTCAGTGCATCCTATGGAAAAGTACTGGTCTCTGCTTGGTGGCCTTTTGAACAAATAGTAACAAATCTCCTTTCCACTCACTGACACACTGACATAATGGCATCTAGCAAGGCTGCACTGCAGTATTATTTGTGATAATTGCACAACACTGTGGGTATTTTGACTGAGAAATCTGGCTTCAAAGTGCAGCTTGCAAGTACAATTTAGATTGTGTTTTATATGCATAACCAACATCTGGATCTAGATCCTTTGACTGACAGTGAATACCAGAAGCCTGGGAGTTAATAGTCGGATTTAGTGTCAAATACAGGCGTTGTCAAAGAGTGCTGAACTCCACTGTGAGGAACCACATCTCCAAGCCTTTCCAACCTAAAAGTGTCAAGGGATGCCTGTGCTGGAACACAGAAGTGTAGCCACATCCTGTACTAGCAAAAGGATGGGTTAGCAGCAGATACGTGGGGTGAAGAATACTAAAGAATAGTAATTTAAAAACGGTGCATTGGTTGTGCTCTCACTTGAAAAATAACGCTTCTAAGAGTGAACCATGAACAGTTATAAAGCAATCTGTGGCTGTGTCCACCTCTGCCTGGATTTCTTGCATATTTCTGGCCAAGATTGCCTCAAAATCTGGAATTTACAGGGCACCCTGCTATGCCAACAGAATCATCAGTAAACTGCTTGGAATATCTTTATGTATTCTTTTTCAGAAGCCCAGGAAACTGCTGAGAAATTATGATTTAAGAAATTGGATTGAGACAGAGAACCATTTTGCCTGTGATCACAGCTGATGAGGACTGTAATTTAAAAAATACAGGAAAAAATAAAGTCAGATTTTTTATGGACTTTTTGCAGAGAAGCAGTGAAAAGCAGTGATAGGAATTAGTATGGAGAAGCTGCATAGCCCAATATGTTAAATATTTTTTGCTGTTTTTGGATGAACACGATACAGATGTCTAGGAGAGACACTTGGTAGTATCTGTTCTATACCCACGTAACGGGCATTAAAATATTCACTCCATCTCTATTCACCAAGCACTGCTTCCTCCATTTGAGTACCCTCACCTTCTTTCTCATCCAAATGCATCTACAGATAGATATGTCTTCCCTTCAGTGTAGCACAGTGTTATTCTTTTGTCCCTTAACTAATACAGGCTTGGTTTAGAATGAATAAACACAGGCATGGGGAAATCAAACCGAAATACACAATTTATTCAAAACCAGCAGGCAGCCAACTTCTCAAAAGCCAACAGCTCCATTTTATGCCTATTGAAGATGATTTTTTTCATAGATATGGGATTTCTCAATAAAAAGACCACTGGAACACTCAACAGGTGAATGTTCTGCAGGTTGCCCATCAACACTAAGCTGCCTGAAAAGGTATCTCTGTGTCCTCCTTCATTTATGCTTTTCCAGGCTCGCACACAAAAAGTTTATGGAAGAAATTCCCTGCCTTCTGTAACCAGTGATGTAAAGCCCAGGTGTCAGCCTCCACTTATAGAGGCCAGTCGTGTTACCAACCAGGCAGCTCATTATCTCATCTCTTTCAACTATTCTTCAAAAAAATTAATGGCTGTGCCACAGCATCCCCCAAGTCTTTAATACATCTGATACCTAAAGCAGACAGCACCATGCAGAAATGAAATGGTATCTTTCAAAATTCTAAACAAACGTGTTTAGAAGCTTTGCAAAAGTAAATTTGTGAACACAACAGAAGACGAGATGCAAGTAAGTTTAAGCATACTTTATTAACTTCAAGCAGCAGCCACTTGCCAACATTCTGCACAGTTACAATCTGACACATGCTGTAGAAGATTGCTTTATCTCCAGTAGTCTCACAGACTGGTCTGCCTTCTGTGTACAGGTCAATATACATATAAAGGTTCTTCAGAGGTTTATTGCCACTTACCCTATGTATGGAGATAAAGTATTATTAAAAAAATTCTACAGGAATCATTACATTCAATCAAAGGCTTTTGAACAGTTCCTATTTTTTTTTAATTAAAGCAGTATACATCATAGTAATAAAAAGACAATCTAACTGCATATTTAATTTGTTTCAGTGCAAAAAGAAGGAAAAAAAGAGCATTTAATCTTCCAAGGAGTTTGAGTTAAATGAATACAAAGGGCTGCTATCTTCTTTAGTTTGCCAAACATTCTGAAAAATCATATTAAACATGTGGAGTTCCTTGTCACCACGAGGGAGAAGCAAGCAGAAGCCAGCAGACTTAACTAGACTTTATGTAGGACCTCAGGTGAAGATGAAAAGTATATCTTAGTGTATAGGAGGAAAAGATAAATTATCCTCTTAGGTCAGCTGAAAAGTAGTTCAGCAAGAAAACCATGTTGTCTAACTGCTGTGTTTGTAGCAAGCTGCAACCACTGGAATTCAGATGACTGCTGTGGCCAGCAGCAGCCTCTCTGCTATCCTCAGAGGCCACAGGAACAGGTGTTGCCCCAAACTGGAAACGTTTCTTAACCGTGGTCAGGAGGTTTTCACTTCTAGAGGCTTTTGAAGCCAGAATTAAAGATTTTCGGTTGCAGCCAATACAAGAGCTGAAGGCTGGGAGTGGATGGAAGACTGAAACCCACTTGTTTTGAATAATGCCTGTCAGCTACTCCCTGCAGCAACAGATGTGTTTGGCAGAACGAGTAAATCTGCTGAACTTAAAGAAAAAAAGCGCATCATCTGCTTAAATCTTTACCAGTTAAAAGTGTTCATTTTAACCAAATGAACAGTGTTTAACCAAGTCAACAGTGGCAGACTTTTCTGAATGACAGGTCTTGTACTGATCGTTCTATGAAAACTGCATTAAACAGCAATGCCTACCTGCCTGCATTTAATCACAATAAGAAAAAAATCTTAAACCAAAAATGAAACAAGCATATCAGAATTAAAAAAAAATTGTAATACAGTTAATATGTCTCAGGAATTAATACCGTAGCAGTGTTAATTCTAAATTGGGATGCTAGAAACCAAAAGATTAAGACAGAAATGTATGAAGAGTATTTTTCATATCTTTTATAGGACAGAAACCTTTGTTCATGTCTTCTGGTAGTCATCATCTTCTTTTGAGCTGCACCTACAACACAAAGAACAAGTGAACGAGCAACTTTACGCTTCTCCAGAACAGCTTAAAACAGTTCTGTAGGTATTAAGGTGCATTTTCCTACTGCTTTGTTTCTGCATCACCAACTCATTTGTTTCACATTCCTATTTTAAGAATAAAGTACAAAGCATCAGCAAGAATAAGCTGCTAATTCCTGTGTAAAACTGCCCTCAGAAGCTCTGCCTATGTTGTGAAAGTGCAGGTTTCTTTCTGCAGTTAACAAGCAGACAACTACTGCTTCATTAAACGTGAAAGCTGAATTTACTTCTGCTACAAACAAGATACCTTAACATGTGGAAATAAGGACGGATTATTTCTTATCAAGAATTTTACAACTGAGGAGAGACAGGTGGAAGGTTCCAAATAGCTTACAAACGACCCATCTCCTGCCTGTTTTTGTAGTTAGGCCATTACATCTCCTCGGTGGGGTATTCCCCACCAGCAGAATGACTGCTTTGCCTCATTTTTCCATTCCTGCGTGCACTTCGCGGAGTGCATGACTGTTGTCATTTACGGACCTAGATGGATACAAAAACCCTTCTTAGTTCAAATAAGTGTTATAAAATAAGTGAAACCAGTGGGTTTATCACAGGTTTTCAGAATATATTGATCAAAAATGTAAAGAGGAACCTCTTAATAAGAGTAGTTTAGAACAGCAGTAAGGATCTGAAAAGTCTGATTCTGTTTTTCTCTTGTTGTATAACCAATTCAAATGTTTCAAGCTGTTTTTAACTTGTTGCTAAATGTTTATCTACACATGCTGTCAGAAATAACCTTGTTAGGAAGGTGAAGTTGGTGTCTCAGCAAATCAGACCCCATGGAGTAGGCGTTGAGTGGCCTGTGACTCGCTTTCCTTTTTCTCTTTCAGCACCATCAAAAGGAAAAGTGAGAAAAACAGCACAAACATTAGTTAAAGCCTGAATTTAATCTCACGTCCTACAGGAATAATTTCATTACAATGAAAGCAGACAGTATCTGTAGGGTTTTTGGCTTTCTTTTCGTTTAAGCAGTGATAATTATATATCTAATTAATATAGCCTATAGCTCTTCCAAAGATCATAGCTTTTAACAATCCTTTTAATTAAATGATTAATAGAAAAGGCAGGGGTGGTTCTTTACAAATTACCTGATTTACCATCACTGAAGACAGATTCTTTTAAAAATGGCTACAAATGCCTTGTTCACAAAAGACTTTATTATCTAATGATGCATACTGAAAACATACAGAAATCTGCATGGTCCACTTTACATGCAGCAGAACAATCTTCACTTTACAATAAGTAAGTGTCAACTGTTTTATGCAAGGAGACAACACTTTAAAGTCACATTGTTGTTTTTAAAGAAAAGCTTCATTTACAAAAGAAATAAAAGGTAAAGAAGCAATTACCGCTTTTAAAAAGCAGCTGCTTTGTTCAAGAGTGGAAGGTTTATGCCTGTATTGAAAGACAACATGATCACAAATAATGAAAACAATGAAAACAAATGAAACACTTTTAGCATAAAGCAGTACACTTTCAAAATGACATACAAATAGTTAAAAAGTTTCCTTATGTGGTCTATCTATCCTTTAGATATAAGTTCTTTCAAATGAGATCCCAACGTATGTAATTACTAAATGAAAACTCTTCCGTAAGTATTGGCTCTATGTCATAGTGAACTGTATTTAACAAAATGTATACAAAGTCTATAGCAAGTTGATTAAAAAAATTAAAGTAATAAGAAACAGTACACTGAAGGCGCTCTATCCATCAAGTGCGCGCTCTCAAAATTGTAAATGTGATGAACAGAACGGAAGTTGTAACTATGCCACAGTTGCAATGCCAGAAAATAAAAACAAGATCATTTATCAAACATGCAGGGAATTCTGCCACAATGCTACTGTCTCTCATTTGTCAGTTGTTCCAGTAAAATAACAGCTTAAACACCGGTGATGTTGATGGGTTAGCTTACCTTCAGTGTACTGAAAGTTGTACACAACCTGCTTTAAAAGAGGAGACCATCCCTGCAGGCAGGCTCAAGAAGGAACAGACCCCCTTCGGCACTGACTACACCAAGGGCATGCTGCTGTGGCCTGCACACACACACCTAGGAAAATGTGAATATAAACAGCATTTATGCTGGCCATTTTTTAAAGACAAAAATGAAGCCAAGTCTGCTAAAAACAAATCAACCACCCAGTATTACTGCTCTTTTTTTTTTTTTTTTTAAACAGATGCTTTTTTTCTTTTTTATAATATATACGAACTGCAACCATATACATTAGCATTGTACTTCTGTGCAGTCTTGGCAATTAAAACAGTTCTACAGTGAAAATTTTCACATAAGACACAAAACAGAATTACTCTAACATTTCTAAAAGAAATATCAGCCTTGACGTTAATTCAAATGTATCTTTTCTTCCTCAACTTTGCAGGGCAAATATTTATGTTTATATACATTAATAACTGCTGTGAAATTTCTTCAGTCTTTGTATCTTAATTACTCAAACCCTTTGAACTTCTTCATCTGGTTTAAATTTTTTCCTGGATGAAGGCGTGCTGCAGAGCCTGGTTGATGCTAATCCGTTTAGCTGGATCTAACATTAGGATCTGGTCCAACAAGTCCTTCAGCTGGTGTACTTTTTTACGCTGGTCTTCTGGGAGTCGCTGGCACCCAATCAAGTCTGCTAACAGGTCCTTAGTTGGATTAATGGTGCTCATTACAGTAACTTTCTCCTACAAACACAAAAATGGCAACCTTGTACAACAGTGGAAATACACAAAACCGCCGTAATTCTTACACCGCTTAAGCAGCTATTTTTTGCAGGGTTTTCTTATCTCTCATCAGCAATGCTCTTCTTCATCACATGGGCTCATAAATACTCATGGCAGGCAAAGGAAAAGAGCGAATATAAAACACTGGGGCAGGCCAGACTGCATCTTTTGCTGGCAGCTAATTGTATCTGATGTTCCAGTCCAGGCCAACTGCCTTTTTTCCTGGTACTGGGCACGACTGAAGAGACTGGCTTCATTTCACTGCACCCTCTATTCAGGTATTTATATGTATTAATAAGATTCCTCGCCCCTGCCTTCCTGTCTTCCAGGCATAATAGTTGTTATTCTCTCAGCCTTTCCTCACAGGAGAGTTACTTTAGTCCTCTGATCATCTGGGCCCTATGCAGAGCTCTTTCGAGTATGTACAAGTTTCTCTTGTACAGAGGAGCCCAGGACTGGACACAGTACTTCAGGTGTAGCCTCACCAATTCTGAGAAGAGAAAGATCAGGTGATCCTTCTTGACCTGCTGGCAAAAACTGCCTAATGCAGCTGAGAATAACACTAACCTTCTTAATGGCAAGGGCACACTGCTGGCTTATGGACAACTTGGTACCTATTAAGACCCCAGGCCCCTTCCTGCAGAGCTGTTTTCTGGCTGGGTGTACTGGTGCCCAGGGCTGCTCCTTCCCTAGTATGGGACTTCGTACTGCCCCTGCTGAATATCATGAGATTCAGGCCAGCCCACACCTCCAACCTGCTGAGGTCCCTCTGGATGGCTGTTTTGGCCCTCTAGTGAATTAGTCAGCCCCACCACTGCTGTGTCACTGTGCATTTACTCAAGGTGCAGTCTACCCCACCATCCAGTCCATAACCATGTAACCTGCGTACACCCCTGCTAAATGACATTCTGATAGTTTACAAAGTTTTGTTTGTAATTAAAATGTTAAGGTATGTTTGAAAGACCAGTAACAACAGACACGTTAAGGACTTACCCTTTCTGTCACTTTATCTACTTCTATATACATAAAGTTGAGATTTTGATCAAAGTGCTGATCTTTGAACACACCTTTTCGAATCATCTGGAAAATCAGGGAAAGACAAGAATTTTAGCTAAGCTCTCTGTGTTAATGAATTTCACAATTAGCATCAACATCTACTAACTGGGAAAACATGAATAACTTACTATTTCTGAATTACTTATCAAATAACTATGCTGAATAAAAAAATAACATTCAAACCAGTTGAAGAAGGACATAATACCTTCCACTGACTTACACTTTTTTTTTTCAGGTCTGTGCCATAGAAGGTTTCTGCTTTCACTTTACACTTAGTCTACGAAAAAGAAGCTGTATACTTTCACTTCATATAATTTTAAATTAATATAAATTATACATTCAGAGGATATCTGATATATACTTGCTGTTAAGAGATGTATCTGATAAAGAATTTCAGGGAGAAAACAAAGTATGTTTCACTGTTCATAACAGCAGTTTCAGATATCAAGTTAAAATCAAGTACTTATTTTTCTTACCTTGTTTGGCATCTTTCCTTTGAGATCCATGGCTAGTTTCAACATATGGTTATTGGTTTTGCCAGGAAAGAGTATTTTTCCTGTATAAAGTTCATATAACGTGCAGCCTACAGACCACATATCTATACCATAGTCATAGATTTTTCCTATAACTGAAACAGAGCAAGTCAAGTTAATTCCATAAAGGCAGCTTTGAAGACAATACCACAAAACCAGACAAATAAAAAAAGTCTGATTTAGAAATTCTATCGGTGCTTCTCCTCTTAGGAATAAGAAGGTGAACAACTGAAAGATTTTTCACTTTTACAGTATCCCAATTACAGAAAGGGAGGTTTTTACCTAACACCCAAACTGATCACCACAGCTTCATTTAGACAAAGTCATAACAGTACCCCTGCATCAAAGCAAAGCTATAACCCATCAGAGTGACTGCATGTTCTCACTGAGCTGACCGCCAGCACGCATGAAGAATCATAAAACATGCTTTCAATTGGCTGAATTTTTTGACTGCCATCGTATTTTCAGAGTGATGGTTTGCTGAGATCAAACAAAGAGTAATCTCAAATCAAACCTTCGTTTGCCTTACTGATACAGCCTGCTTAATTGTACTCAATCCAAATGCACTTACTGATTTCAGGAGCTCGGTAAAATCTACTGACTAGATACGGCGTGATGTCGTTATCTGCAACATGGGAAGCTGATCCAAAATCACAAAGCTTTAATATCGTTTTAGATTCATTCACCTGAAAGTTAAACATAAGTGAATATTAGCACTATCTGTACACAGAATTGGCAACAGCACTTACGACTAACACTGTAAGAAAAACATTCAGCCTTGAAGTTACGGTTTCTTCCCATGTTTCAGTCTGTCTTTGCATTCTAAGAAAACTGTCAAACCTTAAACTGAAAGTGAAAGTTAATACCTGCACATCTAAGAAATACAAAGAAGTCAGTTTCATGTATTTATTCTCCTACAGATTTTACTAGGCTTTTTTTTCTCACTATTAATTCTTTATTGCTGCAGCAACAGTGAATATTTTAGAAGCAGGGGGAAAAAAAATAAACTCTCAGCATAACTTAGCAGCTTCCATCAGTAGAAGTGTTAAAAGCTAAACAGAAAATACGCCCAGAATTAGCTTTCAAATTAGCTTTCTTTGTCTGCACAGACACTAATAGTGACATCTCCCATTGCTTTGGAGATTTGTGGCAAGACACTAACTGAAAGGCACAGAAAGGATTACATATGCATTAATATACATTAGCATCTATTTAGAAAATAACACAAACAACAAAATGATCCCACACACATACATCCAATTACTTTCTAAATGGGTAGTAAATACAGCACATAATTTGACACAGTGTCCATATAACTCCTCCAAGGCAATAGGGCATCAGCTTTGCTTTGCCTCATGCGACTTGGTACCAGAGCTAGCTGGAAAGCTAATCCCTCAAGCAGCCACTAAACACTACCTACCCCTAAATAAGTCAAGTTAGAAACGTGTATAGAGAGAATAGAGAATACCCAGCTCAAGATCAGTCCAGAATGTGAACAAAGACATGTCAAACATCAGTAAGGAACATGTGAGTCACTTCTGTGTTGTGATCTGAGGCCAAACATGTCGGGTGAAGAGCAGCCCTAAGAACAGAACTACTGCATTCAGCTTCATAAACTGGATAGTTACTTAACATGAACCAACAGCCTTATTACCAACATGAACACAAGTCTGCTTGGTGTCAAATTTAGTTTTGAGAAGGAAATATAAGCCTCCCTGTCAGATTCCTGATTTATAAGCCATAAGAAAGAAACTTCAGTACACCCTAATGTAAACAACTGCAAGAAAGTGAAAGTATGCTGCACCTTAGAACAGAATGCAGAAATTTCTAAGAGATGAAGGGAACTGTGCATAAATTGAACATGTAGCAGTAAGAAACTTAATTTTTAAATGTAAAATATCTAGACCAAGATGTATGTAGTATGTAGTACTATTTTCAGTAAATCTTGGATATGTTAAAGACTTCCCATTGTGAAAACAAATCCATTCATATTCCTTCCTGCTTCATCATCACTTTCCAGAATCTACTTGGAAAATGCTACCAGTACGTATTAGTTATTAAATCTGTTAGTTTATTTCTGTTGGTGAACAAACCATCTGGAATTCACTACAGTGATTCAGTAGCAGAACTGGAGGCCACCAGTAATATGCAGTGTTCACAATCTCTTGGAAGTATGGAAAAATACCCTTGCTGGACCTGGATTTCATTCTAGATAACTAGATTTTTATCAGCTTAGACTTCCACCTCTACCATCCAGAGTGCCACTCATAAACTAGAGTACTATTCACATATCTCATGTTCAGCTAGTAAATTTTACAACAGCGATGGCAAGAAATCATAGAATGGCCTAGGTTGAAAAGGACCACAATGATCATCTAGTTTCAACCCCCCTGCTGTGTGCAGGGTCACCAACCACCAGACCAGGCTGCCCAGAGCCACAAAATGGTCATTTTTAAATCTTCAATTTTATCCATAAAAACCGAAGTCAAACCATTTGATTCCTTTGATGTAGCTCTCACACTCTGCTAAGCAGAATGTTTCAAGGGGAAAACAGCACAGTAAGGACTTCTTCAGTCATCTTATTCAAATGAACAAAATCTCCTCCCAGCCTTAACCAAACTATTGTCATTTTTTCATTCTGTAGAAACAAGAACATTTTTCAGGTACTGGTGAAAAAAGTCCTAAGACTTCTCCTAATAAAGAATACTGTCCTTGGAAGACCTACTTTGTAAAACGGTACAAGTGGATGCAGGTTTGTGTAAATGAAATACTTCATTTACATGCTGTATTACACTTCTTTATTTATACCATTATAGCTTTTTTTCCCCAAAACATTAATTTTTTAACATTCGGAGGTAAAGTGAACTTTGACTTAATTTCACATACTTGATTTTACGTTACAGAATGTCCATACAAAAGATTTTTCAATTAGTTATTACTTACCAAAATATTGTCTGGTTTAATATCTGCATGTAGGATATTGCATCTTTTAAGAAGTTTTAAAGCCAGGAACAACTGCTGGCTGTAGGAACGCACAGCTTTAATATGGAGACCAACATCTTTCCCATACTTTTTCAACACCTCTCTTAAGTTCATACTATTGTAAGAAAGAGAGAAAACAAAAGAGCTCTGTGAGGGGAAATATACTTGCCTTCTCAACTGTAAGAAAAACATGAATAAGCTTGTTAACTTCAGAAATTCTGGAGGAAAAGTGACATTCAACTTAAGATACAAACCTCACTATTTATAAAGCAGCAAAACAAAAATGCTGGTTGATCAGATCTGCACTATACCACATACTTACTAGACTGGACATAAACTTCAGAACATATTTATAATCCAGATTAATTGGAGAGAATTGATTTGCACACGAACAGCATTTTCTGAACAGCTGTGTAGCCTTTGGGCTCAGTTTCTTGAGAAGCGATTAAATAGAAAATATGCAAAAGATGGAAACCAATGAGGCAATGCTTCAATGACTTGGACAGCAGATGAAAAGACAAATCCACAACAAAACCATGACTGGGTGTAAACAGTGCACAAATGTCTTATGAAGAGACAGCACAAAGAAGCTCTATTGTCAGTAATAACCTTTATGACAAATATTAGGCACTGCATAAAACTTGCACTGCTTCAACAAATGATTTATCTTCAACTCAAACATCTATGGCAAAAATTAAAATATACAGGGAAAATTTAGGATACAAGCAATTGATACAAACAACATCTAAGCAGGAATAGGAATTAAGGCAACCAAAGTGTCTAGATCCACGATAAAGCTGTCTACAATTAGCCTGCCGAAAAATCCTCATTATTTAAAGGCAAGTTTACAGAGCACTGCAATCATCTGTAGGTTGTTGCTATATATCTGTTTGTCACAAAATATACAGTATTTGCTCAACCTCTCTGATTACACATTCTTAATCCACACCACAAGGTAAAGAATTCTGTAAATCTAGGAAGAATATTTTCACTATAAAAAGGCATTAAGAGGAGCATTAGTGAATTGAGTAATTTATAAATAATTTAATGTGATTAAATTAATAATTTATTAATAATAAATTACATCATTTCAAATATTGGCCAGGGATGGAGTTTACAACACAACTGACTATGAAAAATTTAACTAGTTCAGCAGATTTTGGATTTCTGCCTCTAGATTTTTTTTTTTTTTCAGAATTGCTTAAATTCTTCAATCTTGGCAATGGAACAAAGTACCAAACTTAAAACAGCAGTCAAGAACAGAAAGATACAGATTACTTAGTTGACTTAGTTGTACTTTACTGTTCACAAAGGACACCATACACTTGTCATCTTACCTCAGTGGTTCGAATACCAGACAGAGATGTTGTTTGTGGTAGAAATGCCTGAACAATCTCAGACAGTGAAACTTGTCATCGGGATCTGCATCATTGAGCTTCTTCAAAAATTCCAGTTCTTTTAGACCAGTTTTTTGCCTGCAAACAAAGAAATACAATTAGAAAAGAAAACAAGTGAGATTCGAGTGCCTTGTTTAAACCTTGAGATTTACCTCCGCACTTTTAGTTGTCAGTTTTAATAGTACTACATGATGTAGCACTGCTTGAAAAAACCCACAGCAGTGGTTCACTCTTGTTATGTGTCTTTGATCACCTCTGATTTTGTAACCTAGTTATTCTCCTCCCTCCTGTTTGTTTTGAAGTTACTTTACTTACACTATTTTAAAAATTTTAAACTAAACTGACAGTCAAGAACACACCCAAACCAAATCATCTTAACACACCAAGCTAGCTTACTACCTCTTTTTTTCCCCTGAATATTTCTAGGTACTATTCATATAACTCAAAATGACTCAGTTACACACAAACCAAAACAAGTTTTAAGACTTCCAGTGTAAAATGCATGGAGATTTCCATATAAGTTATCTGTAATGGATAAGTACATAATGCATGGCTGTGGCTGTTATGGCAGCAGATGCTGAAAATGAATATTGGAGATTCTGAGTCCTCACATAACATAGCACAATTTAATACAACATCACCCTAGTTAAGGGTCATTCAGTCTGGAAGACCTCCAGTGATTTTCTTTCCAATAGGCAGAGCATCACTTTCTCGTATCTTCTACACATGCGCACACATGGAGAATATGCAAAAATAATTAAATATCTTTGTCTAAGTTAGAGATGATTGACTAGTATCCAACCCACGGCTTCCCAAATGGATTTGGTTCATCAAGCCAGAATTTCACAGTCTTCGATTCCCATCTCAAAAATCTTAGGGCTGGGCAGACAACATAATCAATGTTAAGCTTATTTCTTGCCACCACTGTTCCCTGCAGTTTTGCAAATGAGAAAGTGCCTGATGAAAATGCAAGTACCCTTCTCCTGTGAGTGCGGATACATAGTCCTCAAGCGCTTCCAATTACATGGCTCATATTAGCAGAAAAGGCAGGAACCACAGCTGTAATCTGTTACTTCACTTGAAACAAAGGAAGATTCAAATCACATCATGAAAAACTTACAAAAGTCTCACATGCTTTACTATAGTATTATTAAACAAAAACATTACTTACATAAGTTCATTGTTCCTGATGATTTTAACCGCTACTTCTTGGTTTGCTCTCGCCATATCCCTGGCTCGTACTACATTACTGAAGACTCCCTGACCAGTGTAACCATAGACATTGTAACGTTTATCTAGAACTTCACCTATATTAACACCTGAAGAACAAAAATCAAGCAATTCAAGTAAGAGTTACGCATCGTACACACAATGAAACGTTATATGAAAAATAAATGGTTCTAAATCATATCAACAGTATAATCACTTAATTTCATAGCATACTAGCACCAATCTTTGTGGAAATTATGGGGAACATCAACAATTCTAAATGTGGAATTCTTCCCTTCTTGAGGTTAAAACCTGCATGCTCATTTCATCCATTACAGGTGTATTTATTTTGGCCCTTTCACCTGCAAATGAGCTTTTAACACTGACAAGTAAAACATGTTCACTCGCTCACTATCTCCATTCTGAATTCTAGGTAACAGCTACCACAAGGGCCACTATATTATCTTGGATGCCAGATTTCTTGGTTTCAGATCCTGGCAAGCATTCCTTCATTCCTCCCTTCCTTTGTGAGAGTGATCTCATGTCTGTAACTATGGACAGGTTTTAGTTTTACCCTAACCAAAATTTTATATCTAGGAGCAACTTCTTGCACAAGTGTGCAAGAACAGAAAACTGCTTTGGGCACACCATATGCAGCATGGCACTCACAGCAGAATATTCACATGACAGCGTTTCAGTACTTTTACTTTTTTCAGTTCTTCTCCATTTAGCACCCTCCTTCTTGCTACAGTTGCAACCCAGTAAATGAAACTTACGATAATAGCCTTCTGCATCAGTCCAGTTATCCCTGAGATTGGGGTTTTCTTTGAAGTCTTTTCCAAATCCAGCAGCCCTTAGACGAGCACTCTGAAACAGAAAGAACAAACGGAACAGCTTTGCCTGTGTGCTCTAGCTGTATGTTTTCTTTAATGTTTACTTATAAAAATCAGAAGTCCACATTACTGGGCACTTTTTTTCCTACTGAAACAATGCTCTTCTCCACACTACAAACACATTTATCTTGTAGGAGAAAAATACTACTGAACACACAATGCTACTTAAATACCAGCATTTGAAGACCGCTGTAAGGAAACAGAATAGGGACATCGACAGAAATATTACTAAATGTGACAAATGAGACACGTTTCAACTATTACCTGCAATGAATTTCTACAAGTCAAATTAGAATACACAGTTTGGACCATATTAAGACTTACTACTTACAGTATATTTGTAGTAATAAAGTTTAGCAATCTAGGGGGTAAATGTAACTGTGTAAGCCTCAAATTACTTTCTGTTCATTCAGTGTCACCTCACAAAATCCATACTGTTACACTTAGAATCACAGTTGCTGCTGACACTGCTTAACTGAATTGACAGTATTATCTCAAATACAAATTCATGGGTAGTAAAAAATATCTGACTGAACATCAGTTTTTGCAGAGCAGAAAGTGACTACATACAAACTGTTTAAATCCCTACTTGTTATCGTGAAGACTTTAAAAGCACCTAAACCACCACTATTCCTGAACTATTTATCTTTCTCCTTTGGTGTGTGCACGTGTGTGTAGGCTTTATTACAGTGACACCTCCTGTCAACAATCTTTCTGTGAAAACTAATAGATTTCATCTGCCATAAAGCATGGTTAACTGCAGAATTTCCATCTTAAGAAGGAACTTGTTGCCTTGACTTTCTCAGTGACTCGTACCAGTAGCAACAAGTATTTAAGGAACTGCCAAGATTAGTAAGCTCCTTCAGCACATTTTGAAAAAGCTGCTGAAACAGTGTAAGAAGTAGAAATGGGAAATGCTTCTCTTCATCCAAAAAGCCTCCACATCATTACAACACATCATGAGCAAATTAAAATACATTACACAGACTTTTAAATTAACCTTACATGAACCTCTGAAGAAGGCACACATCTCTGAAGAAAGAACAGAGCAACACAGCAGCTTTAACGTAAAAAGTTAATATAAAGTTTGTTACTGTGTGCCATGACAGCTCTCTTTTGAACAGTGGGTGAAGTACTTAATTCTTTGTTTACTCTGGCCAAAATCCTACTTGTTGCAGGTTTTCTTTCACTGAAATATTAAAAGCTACTTTGTCTGCTTCAACTGATCAAAATATTAAAATTATCAACTCAGTTACTTTGCTTTTACTAATCAATGTTCCCACAAACCTCAAGTGACAGCAACCCTTCAATAAAAAAAAATAAGCAAAAAAAGAATCATTCATTTCATCTCCAAGAATTACCTACATCAAAGTATGCAGCAAACATATCATCTGATTCTGTGAACATATCAGGAGCCAGCAGTTTCTTCTGAGCTGAACCTTGAAAGGAAATTCACATTATTCAAAGTGAGGAAGATGGCAAGCAGACAATTAGCAGTGCAGTCTGTGACTTTATATTGGTACAACACAACCTCAAAATCAACATGGTGGCAAACTGAAGATTTGCAAGGAAAGTTAAAGCTAATTTACATTATCCATATACAAAAATGAGATGGTTAAGTTCTTAAAAAATTGTACCTCTTTGAAAAATTAAGTATAGCAGCTTTCAAGCAATCCACAAACCAGGAATATGAGGTTGGTACTTTATACGATCCTTACAAGTGACTGCACAAAAATAGACATTTATACGTATTACAAGATGCAGACAAGTGATTTCAATATACAAGTGTGGGGTTTTCTGATAATCACCAAGTATTTTACTAAAAACCAAAGTTGTACAGCCCAGAAACTGTTTCTTTGGAAAATGTTTTCTTCAGCTCCATCAGAAAGGATCTCATGTAGCTTACAGTGAAAGATGAAGCTAATCATGTTTAAAAGACAAACAACCTTAATGTGGAGATGATTATCCCTCTGTCACCTTTCAATCTTTAAAGTCTGAAAGACATCTTAGTTGGTTGACAAGATAAAAGCAAAGAAATGTAAATTAAGTTTACATATGTGAATGCAAACAAACTTCAAACTATTTCATAACACACAGTATGGGAGTAGCATTCCTTCATTACCATGGTCAGACACAGGTACTGTTAAGGGCATACAGCAAAGGAGAAAAATAAACAGTTAACCTTAGAATTCTCCAGTCTCCTGAAGGAACCACTTTCAAACAAAACATCAATCTTCTGAAAGCATCAAAAACTCGTCCATCATACTGACACTGTTATTTCAAGGTACAGACCCTCCTAGCAGCTGCCTTGATTTTTCCTTTTAATTTCAATTACTCACATTTTAACTGGGCTACAGTGATTACTAATGATTGCATTAGTGACTTACTATTGTGCCTTTGTAGAAGGTCAAGTTATATATTGCTCTGACAAAACAAACAGATGATCCTGTTTCCTCCTATTGTTACAGCCACCTCCAATCCAACCTACCAATATACTGAAGCTCCTGCAGTGCATTGGTGCAACTGATCTTTTTGTTTGTTTGTTTTAAAATCCTCTCTAATGTCATTAAAAAGCCCATGTAGTTAACAGTTTTATTTCCATTATCTTTTAGTGGACAAAATTAGAAAGCAAAAAATATATTAGTGAGTGTTTTATATAAAAAGGACTGTTCCACCTTGTGCTATGCTAACAGAGAAAAGATACACAAGAGTTTTCTTTTACCTTCATAACAAGAGAATAATCTCAAAATGCAATCTGCACAAGGGAACACCAGGACAAACTGCTCTGTACCAGTCCCAGAGATGTGCAGCTTTACTATTTCAAGGAAGGATCCACTAGAACATAGCCAAGGATATATCTAGTAGATGATACGAAATACAAGCTGTCCAGCTGTCTCCTGAAGGGCTGGTCAGGTTGAACAGCCAGTTCAAGTATGTCTGCATGGCAACTGGAGACACAACTTTGGCTGGCTGGAAGACTTAGGGTATACCAGCCTCAAAAGAGGGTCCAAAAAAAAAAATATTCCAAACAAACAAACAAGATCTATGGTCTGTATTCCTTTTGCCACAGCGGGACCATGGCAGGCAGGAAGAGGAGGACAACAGTATTCCTTCGGCAGGAAGTTACACATGGGCAAGCTAGCAATGACTCTCAAAAGCCCCATCATTCTAAACAACTTCAGATACACATGCATTCTTCAAACAGTTGCTCTAACCAATAAATGAATGAATGAAGTCATGGTTTGCAACTCTCTCCAAAATGAAGATAAATAAATTAAACTTGTAAGAAAAAAGTATGCATAAGTGAAAACTTTTCATTTAAAAAGAAGTGGTTCTTAATTATCAAATCAGACATCACTATCTGCTCTTCCATATTTATGGAATGAACTGTATTAAGAGTTACTAGAAATGGAGAACACTTTGTTCATGTCAACCTCCTTCACAAACAAGCTTTATTATTTTAATACTATGTTTGAAATATCTTAATGTTCAAGGAAATACTGCAGACTCTGTCCAAAAAGTCAATATGCTCCCAAGTCTAGAGGTATATAAAGAAACAAAGGAATACATCCATTTTGCACTGTTTTAATACACTGCATTCAAGTGAGGTTTCAGATTCTTACCGTTGTTCTGTTCCACTGTCATGAGGTTGTGTTTGGCTTTTACTGATGCCTCAAAGGTGTCCACGTTTTCCCGTTCATACTCTTTCACATCAGCAGCGACCCTTTCCAGGATGTCATCCGGTGAATTTGAGCGACTGCGCGTACTGCTCTGAGGACTGCTTGGTTCAGATGGCACAGATATATTACTGTCTTCTGTCTGGCCCTTGTATTTCTAAACAGAAACACAATTATTAACCTCAGCATTACAGTTTATCACAGTTTAATTATTTTTATTTTCATCCCTAATGGCTTGTGCTGAACATTAAATCTTTGCCTTCATAATCACCTACATCTCTAATGGCAAATTCTACAGATACGTAGAATTGGTATCATAGAATCACAGAATTGATTGGGTTTGGGTTGGAAGGGACCTTTAAGATCACTTCGTTCCAACCCCCTGCTATAGGCAAGGACAGCTCTCTCTAGACCAGGTTGCTCAAAGCCTGGCCTCGAATGCTTCCAGGGAGGGGACATCCACAACCTCACTGGGCAACCTGTTCCAGTGTCTCACCACCCTGACAGTAAAGAATTTCTTCCTCATATCTAGTTTAAATCTACCCTCTTCCAGTTCAAAGTTTCTTTTCATCCTGTCACTACATGCCTTTATAATAAGTCCCTCCCCAGCTTTCCAGTAGGCCCTTTCAGGTACTGGAAGGCTCCTATGAGGTCTCCTCAGGGCCTTCTCTTCTCCAGGCTGAAGACCTCAGCTCTCTCAGCCTGTCCTTGTAGGGGAGGTGCTCCAGCCTTCTAGTCTTCATGGCCCTCCTTTGAACCCGCTCTAACAGCTCCATGTCCTGCTTGTGTTGGGGGCCGCAGAACTGGATGTAGGCTATGAAAACTCATTCTACTACAGCTCAATAAAACTGAAAAAGTGCATGACATTTCAGGCACTTCTGTATTTCTGTATTTCCTTCCTTGTGCCTGCCATAATGTTAGTACTGACAGGTTCATTATGACAACAGTTTGGAAAACAAGGAGTAAAATAAAGTCCTTAAAAAATAATTCAGTCATTGCTCTGAAGGATTTTATCATTAAATTTATATAAAAATCAAAAGATGACCATTATTTTTAGTGCTGCTTAAATTAAGTACTACATTATAACCAGTGTTTTTATAATTAAGTATTAAGTAAAAACGTCACAGAATTTTGCCTGCTGTGTTCTGTGTGCCAAATCCCGCCTTTAAAAGAAAAGCCCACTTGTTCTTTACAATTACATCCCCTCGGCCTGGACTCTCTTTCATTGGACTCAATTACACATTACTCATCACCACTGCCACCTTCTTACCAGAAGCAAAACCTTAATGGCAGCAAAAGCATACGTCTGACTAAATCGACTTTCATGAAGGGGAAAGCAATTCAGTGGCTCTACTAAGTTTTGGAAAGGGACAAGTGCTATTTGAAACGAACTAACCACTTTGATTAACTGATACCTAAGTGTTAAACTGATATTATAATATCAACAATGCAGCCCTGAGGAAAACCTGTAGGTGAGAATAAATGAGAATATTTTTAACATGTCACATCATAGGACCATCAGATAGTGTTTGATTGTGACACAAAAATGACTGATGGGAGAGTTGCTTCAGTCTTAGAAGTAATGCTGCTGCAGTAGGAGTGTCAGCTCTGACCAAGACTAATCTTTAGAATAATTTAATTGGAAAAAAATAGTAATAGTGAATACTATTGTAATAGGCTAATACCCTTCTCCTTCATCACACTTTACACTAAAAACGTGGAATTTATTTCCATAACCCCTGTGATAATAGAGCCATTACCTGCACGATTGCTTGCCGCTGTAACCTTCGCTGTCTTATTTCTGCTTCTTCATCCTCTTCTTCCAAATCAAAATCTTCAAGACTATAAAAATACAATTACTTTTTATGTAGCATCATAAACGTAATATTACATACTGAATCCTACTAAATGCTGTTTTTTGGTGCAGAAAAGCACACAATAGAATATTGAACCAAAATTGTTAACCTGACTCAGAAAGCAAAACGTATTAAAACCCAGTGTGTTCATTCATGTTTCCTTACTGATAAAATGTGTCCACAGATAGCTTGAGATGAAGCCTTTCATTCCCAACTGCAGACTTGACTGTTATGAATGCATTATCTCATGCTGTCAGATTAGATATTTAGCAAATACAGAGAACAATTTGCTAGTAGCAGTTAATCCTTTCTGGTTTTCAAGCAATATCCTAAGATACACACCAGACCAAATTATTTTCAAAAGACATTTATCAAGTCAAAATTAGTAACCAAACCATGCATGAGCCCCTAAAGGTCTCCCCACCAAACAACAGATCTCAATCATCCCAATAGCAATTGGACAAGATTAAAAGTAACATAACATGATTAAGGTTGTAGATGACAGCCCAAAAACTACAGCATGAAGTTTTGGTTGGTTCCCATCATTACTGGATCTGCATTTTAAGACAGTAAATTAGACCTTAAGACTTACTTTTCATCGGATGAAGACTCCTGTTCAGCTTTCATGCCCTCAGAAAGACTGCCTTTAAATTTGTCTTCTTTAACTTTGCTCCTACTCCTACGTCTGTGGCCACCACGTGACCTGGACCTCCTTCGAAGGCGAGACCTACTTCTTCGGCCTCTATCCCTGGTAACAGTAAGGGGGATTTTTTGTTTGTTTTGTTTTGCTTTTTATTTTCTTGTTTTTAAAAGAAAGAGAGGAAAACCTATTCATAAAACAAAGACACACAGCAACTCCAAGTAATACAACAACTGAATTTATGGAGGACAAGATTAATTCAACTATGCCAGCTTATAGATAAGCAGGGACTGAAAAACGCATTATCTCTTTACACATAAGATACCTTGTGACTTTTGTATCCTGTAAAACAAAGGAACAAACCCACGTGGTGTCCTTACCTCCTCCGAGGGGACCTACTCCTCCTTCGTGGAGACCGGCTGCGTCGAAGGGGTGAGCGAGACCTCCTCCGAATGGGTGAGCGGGACCTCCTTCGGGATGGAGACCATCTGCTGGGCGGGCTGATGTCTTTTGATCTTTCACGTCTAGACAAAATATCATCTCTGGTCCGCGTTCTTAAAATGAAGAAAGAACCACAGTAAAATAAGGAGCGAGCTGAAAACAAATCCTCCAGTTCCTTCTAAAATCTCACTGTTAAGTATCTTCCTGCAGGCGAGGATCCATCAGATGGATTTCTGAGTGCAGAAATGGGTATGTGTGCTGCAGAGCTGGCTGCCCTCCATGTACTCGTCTTCCCAACCTGGGAAATATGTGCCCACACACAGGTCTAGCTCAGGACAACTCTGGAAGCAGAGCTAGTTAATCACTACGATAAAGCTAAGAAATTTCTAAAACAAAGCTTGCATTTATGTCTTACATAAATAGCAGCCTGTTTTCATGTTGATCAGAAGTGATATTCAATAAATAAAACCTAAAACCAAATTCTTGAATTTTTCTCAGCAATTCTACAATATGGAGTTTAAATTTAGGACAAACTATTCCATGACAACTTCCATGTGTTTTCCAATCTGGCTTCTAGAAGTGAACAGCTTCTGCATTCCACATAGTGCAGTAGTGCAGCTAAAAGCAATTCTCAATTAACACTTCTCAAATTAAAATAACTATAAACACACACACATCATATATATATATATATACACTATGTTCATTCTTATCTATACAGATGAACAACTATTTAAGAAAAAAAAAATCCTTCATGAACCAACCACACTAAGAAGCTTAATGGTATCCCAAGACAGCAAAACTTCAATCCAAAACAAAAGCTAAAAATATCTGACAACAATTCTGATGAGGCTGTAATAGAAATTCTTGGAAAATATTTCCACTATTGTTCAATTAAGATGCTGCTGCTCCATTTCTTTTGTTTTTACATCTTTTAAATTGAATCAGGACAAGATATTTCAGGTGCTGTATCTCATGAATTCACAGTCTCTCAGGTCTGAAAGATCAACTCTACCCATTCTGAAATGATGTTTTTGGTTTTTTTAGTGACTGCTATTAACAGCTTCAGTTACCCTAGCTGCATATAATGAACACACATGCAGAATTGATGGATAACAGTAAACAGAAACAAAACACACACAGAAGCAGTGCTGGTTTCTGCAAGAATGATGGAGAAGATCCCCTTTTCGCTTTTAATTTATGTTACATTTTTGTGAACAGTGTCACGAAAAAAAAAGCCACACAGGATGAACTGACAAGCCTTCTAGTTTACAACGTGGTTGTGCTGCCAAAAGCCAATCAAAATAGCTGCAAAAAGAATCCCAATCAGTTCAGGGATCGCATACATGTGATAGGAAGTAGAAGGTGATTAGAAACCCATACGCTGTACAGTAACATACTTCAGCCAGGGAACTAAGAAGTATCTTACACAAGTGGAACACTGGGAGCAAATATGAAAAATCAAATTCCTGGGAATTTGTGGTTGAAACTGCTCACTGGAGCTCCTGAAGTTATCTGGCAGCCTGGGTAGTTACAGGCAGTTAAAACTCAAACATGGCAACATTGGTTCAAGATGTCCCACAAAGAAAGCCTGTTCACTTCCAGCAGAAAATATTTCTCAGCAGTCCCCCACTGCTGTGAAGTAGTGTAGCAAAAAAAAAAAAAAAAAGAGGTATTACTAAAGTTACTCTTCTATGAACTTGACAGCAAAATTCTAGACACGTGCATCTCTTGCAGTAGTGTTTAGACAACTAATTCAAACTGGCTGCAACACAGCAGCCTGCACTGAAATGCAGTTTCACTAGAAATGAAAACTGAAACTAAGACAGACAAGTACTATGTCCAAGCAACGTATTGAATGCTCGTTCACCAGGAACTGGTTGGATAAACTGGTGCCATTTACAATATTTGCTTCATCTCATTAACACCACAGGGGCCGTTTTCCAAAGTGCCTGCAGTGTTGCTTGTCAATAGTATACAAAGCAAGCTGGTAGTTGCGCCTGTGGAAGATACCCACGTTTAAAATTATCCATCATCAAGATGCTCAACTCTCGCTTCCTGGATTGTTTTGTTCAATGCAGCCACGTCCAACCCTGCAGCCTGGCACAGCTGGCACTGCTGCTGCCTCTTCCCCGCACCATCACGGCTGTGGCTCTGTCCCTCTGAGCACCCCTGTCCGGCCCTGGGCACTCACCCACTGCTACAACAACCACACAGCGGTGTGTGATTGGGACAGCCTGGGTGGAACCAGGGGAACGGGCACTGCAGTGCTGACTCCGGCTCTCCTGCTCGTCTCAGACGTAACAGGTCTCACTTCCACTGAGCATGTTCCATGTACTTAAGCACCTTGGAAAATAGCACTGTGTTTAATTTGTAAGGAAATCGTGTCAGTTTCCAAAGTTGACAATTTAAAAAGACACTATATGCAAAAACATGCAGCCACCTTCAATGTGTATCAAGGAATGCTTTACAGATAAACTAGTGGAACTGAAAAAAATCTGTCATCTCAAAGATTTTTCTTTAAAAAGCACTCCATTATTAGAGAGAAATATCCCTCACTTCACAATCGTGCCTTATTCACGGCATCACTTTTGGCAGCACGTACATTTGTGAACACCTGTTTTCAAGGATGAAGTACAGGAAGAGCAAAATTTCAGTAGAAATCTCTGGAGAACACCTCGAGAGCTCACTAGGAATTTCAGCCACTGCCACTGAACCAGTCTGGCGCATTAGTATCACAAAAACAAAAAGGGTCAGAAACAGGGTCAAATATCCCACGATGTCTAGTTTTTTTTTTTTGCTTTGCCTTAATAAAAAAATATTTTAAAAGTCCTTTCTTATATACATTAAATATACTATGTATTCTATATGCGGCCCAAGACAATTCCTTCTTGCTCATTGAGGCCCAGGGAAGCCTAAAGTTTGGACACCAATGGTTTAATGGGTTAACTTCCAAAAGTGTATACAATTTTATTGTTCTCTGCTAAGGAGCTTGCTATCCAGGCCTCACCAGATTCAAAAATGCTACCGTCTGATGGTTTATATTAAATCTTAAAGTAACTGCTTTCAGAACCTAAACTGCATTTTAAAACAAATGACAAAAGTACTAAAGTACTAAAAAGATTAAATCCTTCCTACCTCATTTATGCATATGCAAAATATGGCAATAATATACAAGTTTGGGCCCACTATCAAAACAGACCAGTAATGCTACCATGACTCCACCAAATTAAAGAGACAAAACATTTCTAAGTAAAAAAAAGACTAAGAAGCATATCTGAAAGTCTAGTTTACACCATTCACACATGCTATCACTTTTCAGTAGGTGTGTGGGGAGATGCCAACAATGACATTTAAGAGGAGAGGGAAGAAAGTTCTCCCTTCACAGGAATTCCTGAAAACAACATTATATTAACTTAAGAACCAAAACAGAAGCTAAAATCTGAATTCAACACAGCAACAAAAAGCAAAACCTGAGCTACAAAACTTGTTCCGAGACCTGGCGAGAGCAACAAACAGCAAAGCTGGCTTTGTGTGTCTGTCAGCTGGGGTTAGTATTTTTGAAAGATGACTGCATGTAATGGAAACTCATAATACGATACACAACCTGATTCTCTTTTAACAGCTCTATTCAGAATGAAAGAGAAACACCAAACTAGAAGACGGTTTATCCCACAGCACATTTTTGCAATGGTTCATGACATTTTACCTGGGAGATGAAAGACGCCTCCTTTCTGATTCCCTTCTCTTCCTTTCTGCAGATCTACTCCTCAATCTTCTAGCTGGAGAGCGGGTTCGAGAGGGAGATTTACTCTGTTTGGATCGACGATCATTAAAGAGAGGGGACCTGCTTCTTCTTGACTTTTCACGTGGCTTAGGAGACAAGCTTCTTCCTTTTGGGCTTCGGCCAGGTCTTCTGGGGGACCTGTTTTCTTTCCCTGAAGAAGCGTCTTTAGAAGGAGATTTAATTGGCTTTTTATCTTTGTCAGTCTCTGATCGCCTAGATTTTCTATCTTTGGACCGCGATCGTCTATCTTTGGATTTGCTTCTGAGTTCTGCTGGAGATTTGGACTTTCTGCCGCGATCTCGACTTTTGCTTTCATTTACAACTGGAGACTTCCTGCGATCCCTTGATTTACTCTTATCGTCAGCCTTGTTTCTGTCTTCTGGGGGAGATTTAGACTTCCTATTTTTCTCCTGAGATCTTCTTTTAAGCATTGGAGATCTTGATTTCCTTGAAGTCTGATCTTGAGACTTACTTCTTTTACAGGGGCTTTTGGATTTTCTCCTCTCTTTCGACTTGCTTCTGGTTGTTTTCTCTTTGATTCCATCAACCGCTACCTTGCTTTTCTTTTTGTCAGATCTGTGCCTAGTCCTTTCTTTTGATTCACTCTTATTTCCTTTTTTGGAACTAGCTTTATTTTCCACAGGTTCTAATTTCCCCTTAGTGTTTGACTTAGTTGCAGGTCTAGTTCCATTTCGTGCCTTTTCGTTAATTTCCCCCTCCTCTTCAGATCCCGACTCATAACCTTGTAATATTAATCCCATACCAGACTGGACTTTGCCTTCCATTAATTCATTTTCAAGTTCAGCTTTCAATAAAGCTCTTTGTTTCTCCAAGTCTTCCAGAGGAGCTAAAAAATCAATTTTAGTTCTTTTAGCTGGTCCATCTTCCTTGTCAGAGGCATCGGCTACCTCTTTCCGTTTATGTTTCTTATGTTTGTGTCTGTGTTTATGTTTTTTGTCCTTATCTTCTTCTGATGAATGTTTATGTTTCTTGTGTTTACTTCGGTGTTTGTGTTTCTTTTTTTTGTGTCGGCTGTGCTTGTTCTGAGGTTGATCTGCTTCTGACACTTCCCCATTTTCTTCATTTGTACTTTTCTCAGATGCGTTAGCATCCTCAGCCCTGCAAAAAAAGAAAACTAGCCATCAGTACCAGCAATTCACGGCAGCCCTTAAACTCAAGTTAGTTTGATAGCCTCTTTTATGACAGAAGCTGACTGGTATTTAATTATCTGCTTTTGGAGAATTAAAAAAGTACGAGCAATGTAATGAAGTTGTAAGAGCAGGCATAGTTTGTCACCAACAGACAGCTATGACTGCAAAAAGAAATACTAGCTTAGGAGGATGGAGCAAATACACCAACAAAACAAACCACGTAGGTTTGTTACTGGTTCAATGTTACTGGTTCAACACTGCCAATATTATACAACAGTGCTGTGCATTTATACCTCCTGTTAGTCCAGTATCTGTTTTATTCACTGTTCCATTCCTATGCCAAATCCAAGCTATGTCCTCTAAAAGTACTTTCAAAAGACAGAGCGCAGTTTTCCTCCAAAGATCAAAACTTATTTCAGGGGGTGATTCTGACCCCCTAAGTAAACCATCCTGCAGAGTCTCAAGCACAGAGGCTGATTCTCTTAACTATCATTCCTCTCCGTATGTGCATACACATGTTAGACAACACAGAACTGTTCTTATCCTGCATTTATGTATGCGATGCAGGGAACAGCATCAAAGAACAGGATCAATTAAGAACACCTAATTTCAGAAAAGCTTTCCAATAGAATACAGAAGCTTATTAGCTTCCTGAGGAAAAAAAGTATGTTCTCTTTAGACCTGTAAAATGGCACTGGACAGAAACAAAAAACAAACAGAAAATAAGTATAGAACAGGTTATTAAAATAATAATGGTGGTCTCTTTAAAAAAAAAAAAAAAAGAAAGAAATCTAATTTCAATTAGCTAGTCACAGCAACAAGCACTTTAATTAGACAAGGAGTTCAAAAATTACATAAGTCAGTGCGCACGCTCCACACATTCACTTTTATTGTTTTCCCTAGAAGCTGAAATTGGCTTATCAATAGACATAAACAGCTCTCAGCAAATACCTTCAGAACATCAATTACCAGCTACAGCAAGATGGATATTTGCCTTTTAAAACCTGCTGCCAAATCACATCTTAGGTGCCAGCATCGCCTTTCTGCAAACTCACCCCCCCTGCACTAGTTTTGGAACTCGCTAACGCTCTGTGTTTTAGATACTGCTCTATCCCCAGCCTCATTCATTGAAGGGAAGCTCTTGGGGTGTGATGGTCACAGTGATGGTGAGATGCACACAGAAATGTAGAGATACCCTCAGAACCCCACTAGGTTCATCCTACAGAGGTCTCTGAAGAATATGACCCGTGATCCATTGGTATAATCGTACCAGAATTATTCTTAGCCAACTAAAGGATGCCACCTCACTACAAAGTCAATTTACATTCTCCTCATTAAGGACGGGGTCTTCAAACAGCACAGTTAATGATTATCTCCTATGTGAGTTAATGCAAATTCATATACTAGAAAACAATCTAGACTTATTGTCAGCGTACTCTGAAATAATTTGCTGAAACTGTTGACACTTCATTGCTCAAAAATATCCTCAGTCCCTTTCCAAGGGAGCAGCCTATTTGAGTTAAAAATATGCTAGCTTCTAACAGAAGTGTTAATGCTGCACGTTTCTTCTTTTACATCTCTACCACTACTGCTGCTTACTCAACCAGAGCAGGAAGAAGGGCTTTTTTCTTAACTGCCCCCTCCTGTCACCCGACATCACCACACAACAGACTATGCAAAACAAGACAAACTGCCTCCAGAGGAGTTTGTTTAATGGTATGTTTGGCACAAAAGACGCACAAAAAAAAAAAAGTAGTAGATTTAAAACTTTCTCAATTTGGATCTGCAATCCCGAGCAATGAGTTAGCAAAAGGGCAGAGAAACGTGGCAAGGAGCACATTAAGGTGACCGTGCATCTTTCAGGACTTCTCAGCTGGCTACAGGGAGCTGCGAGGGTCCCCTGTTGACACATTCATGTTTTTTCAATACATTATAAGAATATCGCAGGTCCATTCGAACTGCTCCAGAGAAGCCTCCTTTTGCCAGCATTAAATCACACAATAGTTTGGGCTGAAGGGACCTTAAAGCCCAGCCAGCCCCCTGCTGTGGGCAGGGCTGCCATCCACCAAATGAGGCTGCCCAGGGAAATGGTTCGGAGCTACTCCACGTGCAGGCACTGATTTATTTCATGTAACACCATCAAAACACAGGCAAGCTTTTAATTCGTTTAACAGCTTCAGAGTTGTAATTACATGGAAGAGAAACATTTTAAGAAGACTTCAGAAGGCGACGAGGCCATGAGGTATCTTTATGCTTCCATAGGAGTTGTGACATCTGTGTTACAGCCTCACTGTCCCTTTTTTTGGGATTCAAGGAGAAGAACTATGGGAAGCCTATGAAGATTTGCAGAGATTTCACCCATTTCTTCCCTACCTTTGGGCTTTCTATCGCAGTCGTCACTTTATTTCCCTTATTTACGGTTCCCTACAGGGCACTGAGCATATTTATCGGCACGCTCACGTGTTCCACAAGGTTCACACACAGACGAGGAAAAGCAGTTTTCCACTCCTGTGCCTAACGGGTAAAAATCATCCTCAGACAACGGGAGAGAAGGGGAGCACAGACAGCGTTCCACGAGGCCGAGCTACCCGGGCGACGCCGAGGAGTGGCGAGGCGGGCTCCGGGCGCTGGAAGCCCGCGGAAAGCATCGCGCAGCCCCCACCGCCGCCAGCCGCCACTCACGCGGCGGGCCGGAAGGAGGGGCCGCCGGCGACAAATCGCTTCTCGCTTCCAGCAGCGCCGGCACTCTTGGTACCGCGAGAGCCCGCGGCTCGGGGAGTCGGGCTGAGCGCCGAGCGGAGGAGCGGGCCGGGCCCGGCGGGGCGGGAGGCGCACGCGGCCGGAACGCACGCGCCGCTCCGGGCGCCGCTTCCCCTCCCCCGCCCCGAAGGCCATCCGCCGAGCGGCCTCAACCTCCTCCCCGCGGCGGGCCGGGCCGCGAGCGGCTCCCGGCGACCGCGTTCGCACCCTTCTCCGCGGAGCGGCCGCCCGCCGCCCTTTCCCTCCTCGTTCCCCCCGCCGCCTCCGGCCCAGCCGCCCCGCCGCCGGCCGCCCTTCCCCGCGCCGGGGCCGCTCGCCGCCTCCTCCCGCCCCGGAGCGCCGTGTCGAGCGGCCGCCCCGCCTGCCCGCCCGTCCCACCCGTCCCTTACTCGGGCGCTCGCTGTTCGGGCTCCGCCGCGGCGGCCATTTTGAACTTCCAAACTCCTTCGCTGCCGCTGGGGAGACGCGGGGCCGCGGCGCACGCGCAGCCGGGCCGCCGGGAGGGGTTGGGGACGGCGGGGTGGCGGCCGCCGGAAGCGAACCCTGCGTGCGGGGCGGGCTGCGAACCGCCGGCGCCGCCCTCAGCCTCGGGGCGCGCGGGCGGCGGTGGGGAGCAGGCGGGAGCGTGGCGGCTGCGGTGCTGCTGATCCTTCGGCTGTGGTTAAGACGGCCCAGAGAGGACTCTCGTCGTTCTTCTGCTGGTTTGCCCAGCGGCACCGCCTGAAGATGAATGAATTTAACTGCGAACGTGCTGTGCTCCGCCGGCGAAGCCCAGGAAAGCAAACCTCCGGGCGCTACCTCGCTGTGTCTCCGGGCTCCGAACGCACGTTGCTGGCCCGGTGTGAGCGCTGCTTGTTCCAGCATCAGAAGCGTGATCACAGCACGCCTGGCTCCACATTCAAGGTCCGGCTGGATGGGGCTCTGAGCAGCCTGATGTATTGTAGGGATCCCTGTTCATTGTGGGGGAGTTGGACTGGATGACCTGCAAGGATCCCTTCCAACTCAAATGGTTCTATGGTTCTGAGTCAAGTGTCAGTCAGTCCTAGCATGGACCAAGATGGAAGTGTGTCATACAGCACAAGAGATGAAGTTGACCAAGAAAATAAAGAAAACCCTGCAAAAACATCTGTCTCGTTGCCACTGTTGATGTCAGATGCTGTGATATGAGCCTGGGGAGTCAGTGCAGTAGTTCACCTGGCCCTTGCTCTTGTGAAGTCGTGAACATCTTGTTCAGAGAAGAAACAGATCGGTTTCAGCTTGAGGAGCCCCAGCCTGCAGTTTCTGCTTCTCTTTCAAGTTCTGTAGGCTCTGGCAAAAGAACAAAAGTGAAGAAGCAGCCCAGGCTATTGCACCTTTAAGCTTGTATTGTTTCCAGTGTTAGAACTCAGACTATAGTTTGGATCCTAAAGCTAAACTGAAGGCTGAAAATCGCAAAAATTAGAAGAAAGCTAAATGTAATGATAGATGGTTAGCTCATCCTATGAAAGATGTCTGCACCTTAAAGCCGGGCTCTAAAAGAGCACAGTGTTCCTCTGGTTATATTTACAGCGTGGAGCTGAAGTCAAAAGATGTTCAGAAAATCCAGGAAAAGTGCCTTGATGTGGATTGAAGTTGTCATGTGACTCACTGGGTCCTAATGGAAAATCTGTTGAACTTGCTCAAGCAGATACAAGTAACTTAGCAGGGCTTGCTCCATGGAGGTGTTTTCTGTCATCAAGTGCCTGCGGAATGGCACAAGAATTCTTCCAGGGGAAACTTTATCTCTTTTGGTGCAAGAAGTATTCATCACCACTTGAAAATGAGCAGGTGAGAAATCTCCATGCAGCTTGCCATTAATGGGATCCATCCAAATGTCTCCACTTTGATTTTGCCAGTAAGTCAAATATATTTTATATTGTAGTACACCTGCCTCAGCTATATACTTGTCACTGCATGTAACTTTTCATGGTCAACGGTAATTAGTAGAGACTTTCAGCATTGTATATGCTATTGTAAGAAGCTACAGCAAACCAACTGTTTGAAAAAGAAGACCTAAGAATTACAAATATGTTGTACAACTTCACTTTTTGGTGCCGTCCTTTCATTTTGCAAAATCCTGGCTCATTTTATAATGTGAATTCTGAGTAGTTGAGCATCATATTCCAGTAATTTCAAAATTGTTTCTAAGGGTCAGCAGCTTTGCTATTGTTACCAAGAAACATATAGACATGTTACTGAGGAACATGGCACATATCATGGTGGGGATGGATTGATAGTTGAACTAGCTGATCTTAGAGGTTTTTTCCAATCTTAATGATTCAATGAAGATTACTGTTTTGTTTGTTGGTTTGTTTTTTTTTTTATCTCTTAAGTTATGTGAAGTAGCCAATAGCTAAATGTTATCTCTGTTCGTAAGGGTAAGACTGACAAAGTAACTTAATCTGTATTTCCTGAGTCAGAAAAGGACAAAATTCCAGTGTTCCAGGGCTGATCTTCTTTACACTGACTGCAGGTGCTGCCTTTGTACTAAGTGATAAAGGAGGCAGGGAATTACTTTTTTTTTTTTGCTTACCAAAACAAGCTATTGGCAAACAAGCTTGGGAAGAAGCTCTCTTTGGATAGGCAGCTCATCCCACTATAGCTTTATCTCTTTCCCCAGTTTCTGAGAAACTACTGCTCAAATCTGATTTGTCAATTGCTACATTCCCAGAAATAGGCATGGTTGTTCAGTACGTTAATTGTAGACAAATGGAAAGAGGTGTTTCTGTTACTAACTGCACATGTGTAGGGGAACTGTTGTATCTCAGCTTGAACTGGTGATTGAGCACCTGGTGAAAGAGTGTGGCTGACCTAGGGAATACAAATACAGGGCAAATTGTTTGCATCTGTGCTCCCCATGTGCACCCACCAGAAGGGATGGAGCTATCCTGGGCTCTTATAGAGGACAGCCACTGAAAGGAGAGCATCTCTTGGGCTTAGGCTGCTTCTTTAGAAGGAGTGCTGAATAGCCAGAGATACCTTTTGCCAATTAGTTGAGTTTGATTTTTCATTCTGTGTATGACTGCTGGCCTATCCATGAATCCTTTACCTGGTATTGCTAAGAACCTGTGAAAAACTATTTTGCTTTTCAGTGAGCAGAAAAAGGCGTTTTGCCCATGCAAAACCATGAGTTTAGTGCTTGCCTTGAAGTTGCTAGTTAATATTTCGAAAAAGCTGCTTACAGAGGTTACTGAATGTTTTTCTGCTTATGTGGTTGGAGTTACAGATAATACGCAGTGACTGTTATGGCTAATAGAGACCATAGAATCATCAAGGCTGGAAAAGACCACTAAGATCATCTAGTGCCCACTAACCCATATTCCTTAGTGTTACATCTATGTGTTTCTTAAGCACTTCCAGGGATAGTGACTCCACCACCTCCCTGGGCAGCCTGCCAGAACCTTTTTAGATTTTTCCTAATATACCTAATATATTGAGCCTCCCTTGGCTCAACTTAAGGTCATTACCTCTTGTTCTTTCGCTAGTTAACTGAGAGGAGAGGCCAGCTGCCCGAAATTCCTGCCACCTGGGTTGAGCTGTTGGTTCAGTTCTAATTGCCTCAGTAAGGTCTATAGGATGAGGTGATGAATTACAGGAGTGCTTTGGAAATGAGCAGCAGTCAGATAAGAAAACAGTCAGTGTTAACTGCCGGTATGTGGAATTCCTGTGATTGTGGCGAGGCCACACTTTGCATCTGTGTTGTGGTATTGGTTTTAAGGACTTTAGATTCTGTTCTGCTGTCCAGGTTTGAAGTCTACTTGTTTACCTTTGGGATAGGTGGGGTTTTTCTGAAATATAACTCTTCAGTTATTGGCTAGAGATAGACTTTCTATAGAAAGCATAGCAGAATTTTTGAAGGGAAAGTAACTCAAAAAATAAAGTCACTTACAGAGCTGGAAGCAGAGAGTGTTTTTCTTCTTTCGCAATTGCAGTCTCTTCACTTACTTGCATGTAACTGAAAGTAGAGAGCAATGCTGCAGTTCACACTAACTAAAAATGCAGAGAGAGATCTGAAGTTGTGACAGAGCTCCTGCTACTTATGTAACACAATTTCAAACCAGATGATTATTATGTTGAAGAGACTTACAAGTACCTATCCAAGCAGTATTTCCTGAAGTGAAAGGAGATCTGTTTTGTACTGACAATTTCAATCCCTACTTAATGGTTTGATTTCCTTCTTGTTCCTTCCTTTCCTTTTTCTGAAAGATCACAATCCACCTTTCTTGCTACTGTAGTGAGAGGCCATTCTGGGACTTCTTTCTGAGATGTTTGTTTTACAGTTTCCATCACATTCGAGGGGCAATGAATTTTGAAGATAACTATTCACTGTTAACACATGCAGAAAGTTTTCCTAATTTTCAGCTTTCTAGCTGAAGTAATGGTTAAAATTGTATAGGTTGTATAGTGACAGTTTACCATCTCTATCAGGAATAGAGTCAAAAGAACTGATAGACTAATTGTGTTGCTTGTTATCTTTTTATTCTTTAGAACTTATGAGACAAACTAGAAGCTGCACCAGAATGGAATGATTTTATATTAAAACCTTTACAGAGAAGGGTTAGTGGTTTTGATTACATTTACAATAAAACAGTTGTTAATGCAAAACCTACAGCCTCCAGTGAGTGCTTTCTGCAAACTAAGTTTAGGCTGTCAGAAAATGTGCTTAGAAGGTATCTAAAGCATATTGCATCCCGCCACAGAAGTCCTTTGATACTCGCCTATTTTGCTTGTTTCTTAAGTATTTCTTCTTCTAGGGGTTTTCATGTGCTCCATAATTTGATGTGCTCCACATCAAAATAACTGCTACAGCTATATATTTTTTGGTGAACACACTTCAATTTGTGGTTAAGATCTGAGAACTGCTTGCTATCCTTTGTTGTTGTTGCCTGTTTGATGAAGGGGAGAAAGAAGAATCTGAGCATGTTCAGTGCTGAGCTCTCTTTGCTTTTGTCACCAAATTGTGTCTTCGTGATCAGGAGCTGTGCTTTCTTCTGAGGTACTATCTATCTGAACTGAATTCGGCCTCATAGGGCATGAAAAAAGAGCAACCTACAAAGCACTTTATAACTGTATGAAGTTTAACAATAAATAACAACATAATAAATAACAATAACTAATAATCTGCTCCAGCTGGATCATATAAGTCTATAGGGCCCAATGGGATTCATCCCAAGGCACTCTGGTTTCTGTCTGATGTCATTGCAAGACCTCTATTTTCAATCTATTTTAGTGGTCTTGGGAATCTGAAGTAGTTCCCACCCGACTGGAAGCTGGCAAATAATGTCCCAGTTTTCACAAAAGGCAAGAAATAAGACCTTGATAATTACAGGCCTTGTCAGTCTCATTTCAGTGCCTGGCACAAATGATGGAGATTATTCTGGGAGTTAGTGGAAAAACACCTGAAAGCAGTCATTGGGCAGAGTGAGCATGGATTAACCAGGGGGAAGAAAGAATTCTTTAATCAACTTTGAGCAGGTTGCCCAGCTGGCTGACCAGGGGAGGTCATTGATGTAATGTTTTTGGATTCCAGTGAAACTTTGGATGCTAGACTTAATGATCTCTTCCAACCTGGCATGTGCTATGACTCTGAACTTTTTTGTTTCTTAAGGTAAAACAGCTGTTTAGAAACAAAATGAAGACAGTACAGTGACGTACAGGGAATGGATATTTCACGTTGTGTGCATCTTTGTCTTTTTGAACTTCATGTGTTGGTAAGAGTTTCTGATTGGCTCAGTTTCACCATTTTTAGAATATTTTTTAGAATATCCTTTTTAACAGTTCATAATCACTTGATTAGATAATTAGCTGTCCGTTAGTTTAAAAAGATTCTTTTTATTATTTTTTTTTGAGTTAGTAGCAGCAAATTTCTCTTCAGTCATCAGTGTTTCATCTTATTCTATGAGAACTTTCCATCTGCAGCAGGTAAAGATTCTTCTTTCATATGATGAAGGCTCTGTGTTATCTGAAAATTTCACTCCTTTTTATTAATGAACACAATCCTTCAATTGTGGGGAGAGAATATTGTAATGCTTAATATGTCCAATCGAAAGGGTGCTTCAGGTATGAAGCTCTTCTGTCTTTGTAATAATTTGACTGGAATATCAGTCAGAATTCTGATACTTCTGAGTGAAGGCCAGTTGTGCTCCACCTAACAAATTTAGATCATTCTGACAAAGAGCTTGGTCTCTTTCTGATTACCTTCAATGATGTGCATATTGTAGTTCATACTTCTGGCAGTTCCAGTTCCTTAGAACTCAACCTGCAGTTTCCTTGACTTGTGGTGTTTAGAATGTTGTTGTTTGGAATGACCTGACTGTGCTTCTCTGACTTCTACCAGACGTTTTTATTTAATGAGATTAACTAAAACAGAGTGAATCTGACAAGAAAATATATATTTGATAGGTTGCTTTCCATTTCATCTAGTTCCATTCAAATATGGCTAACTTAAAGATTTCTTAAGAGCAACTTTCTAAGGACTCTCTCTTGTTTTGTTTCTTGCAGGAGGAATCGGGCATTCTTGAGGAATCTTGACATCACCAAATTTGCCTTTAATTTCACTTTTTTTTTTTTTAATTGCAATAAAGGCTGATGTATCTAGCAGCAGTTCCTCTTCATGCTGATAAATTCTACCTAAATGCTAAGAATTCATGCTAAGAATCACTTCCTCCGAAAACAAGCATGAGATGAATTAATCATGCCTGCATTTCTCACAATTACTTTGTATTTTAACTGCTAACTTTTACTAGTTTTAATACAAAACCACAAAGTATTTTTTCACTGCTCTAGATAGACTGCTTTGTTGCCACAGTTGTTTAGAAGCTACTCTTCTCCCTTGACTTCTATCTTGCCTGATCTGGTGAGTGGCAACCCTCTCTGCAGCAGGGGGTTGAAACTGGATAGATTTTAAGGTCCCTTCCAACCCAAGATCTTCTGTCATTACTTCTAAGAAACTGCATTGGCTGATGTTTTTTCTTTCCATACCGGTTCTTGGTTTTCAGCTGACACTTTTCTTTTAAAAGATCAAAGTGGTTCAACCAACTTTCTGTGTTGCATGTGGAAGAAAACACAGTGTTCACAGTGTTAAGTGCAAACAGCAAGTGTGCCTTTTATTTAAAGAGTCCTGCTAACCCATGGCTTGCAGGAAGGACCCAAGTGTTTTTCAGATGGTGTCTTCCTTCAGAAGACTTGAACGGTGTTCTCCTTATGCAGAAATCTGTTGAGATTTGGCCTCTCCAGAGCCCCTGAAAAATTCATTGAGTATTGAGGACACCTTACTGTAGAGCTAATAGTGTTTTGTGCTTTAGGGAGACAAGGATGATAACTAAGAAAGCTGGATTGCTTTCCATTGGTTTCAGAGGTTTTGAAATATATGTATTTTTTTAATAGAGCAATTAAAAAAAATCTGAATACCGAAGTGCAGTGGAACTGGAAAAACCTGTGAGAAGTTGCTAGAGCTCAGGATGAGGTTAGGAAATGAACTCGAGTGAAATTTCATGCAAGGGAAACTACTGCTGGAGGCTTGGCATAGTGAGCAAAGAATAAAATAGTATAGTATGTCCTGGAGAATGAAAGTAACTTAGGTGATAGGATCACTTGAAGTTTAGGGAAGGGATTTTGTGTCTCAAGTAAGCAAACTAGCATTAATATAGCAGCGTATGTGATTGCTTCTTTTTCACTCTTGCTGATATTACTGGAACAGGAATTAGTTCAAGCATCAGAAGTTTCTGATGTATCTGATAGTTTCAGTACTGCCAAGGCATTCAAGTGTAGTTTTCCACTGTGGAATCTCAACTTTTGAGTTCTTAAACGTCTTGTTTCCAAAAGTAAATATGTTTGATAAGTCAAGAAAGCTCACAGTAGAAGTTGTGGAGTACTTGTCTGCTTGTCAGTTGCCTGACTGTGTACAATCACTATCTTTTTTCTTTGTGATCCCTCCCAAATTCAGTGCATAGAATTGATAGTGCTTTGTTAGACTTGTCTGTACACTTAGTACTCATTAAACAACAAGCCAAAAAGCAATGAAATTAAGGTTGCCGAGCTAACTTTAATTTTAGCAGTTCCTAATTTTTTATTTCTAGTCTTAGCAAACTTAATGAGCAGCCAGTTTGATTGCTTTCTAATATAAGATATATTTTGTGTTAGGGAGCTGTGTTGAGAATCTATCTGAACACAGTGAAATAAATTACCAAAAAATCCATTAGCTTTACCAGGATATGCTGTGTTCTTAGTTCTCAGGCTATGAAACTATGCACGTTGTTACACGTTTCTTCCTTAGGCCCTGAGACATCTCGACTCTCCAGCCAGCTTCACCTCTATAACTGCATTCTGGTACACGTGCTGTGTTGGCAGTGTTGTATTGGTGACCCTACTCCACTGGAGCATGGAGCTGGCAAGGGCTGTGTGCAAGGTCAGGTGTTTGTTTATTCGTAATGCTTTCTTGAGTATGCTGTATGAAGGAACACATGACATATGCAGGCTTGGTGGGTTTTTTGGTGATTGTTTAGTCTAAAAATGGTCATCAAATTGACAACTTATCCTCCCCACTGAGCCAAATGGTGTTTTCTGTAGATGAATGTATTCTTAGCCAGAGGTACAGTGCTTCTGTCTTTACAGGGACTTAAGCACATCAGGTACCCATTGCTCTAAAACAAACACTGTCTTCTCAATCATGTAGCAGGCTTTTTTTCCCCATATTGTACAAAATGCACTGAACATGAAGCACTGTGTATCTTAAGCTTGGCTTTTTTTCACTGGAAGTATTTGTTGCCTCACTGATAGCAGTTTTAACTATGTAATTATAATTTTGTTATTTTTAGCAGCAGTATAAGAAGGAATGCTTGCAAGTTGGATATTCCTAATAAAATAAAAAGTAACTAATCCAAATCAGTTCCTTACAGTATAATAGTTATATTCTGTAAATATAATAGAATCACAGAATCGTTTGAGTTGGAAGGGACCTTTACAGGCCATCTAGTCCAACTCCCCTGCAATGTACAAGAACGCCTGCAGCTACATCAGGTTCCTCAGAGCCCCATCCAGCCTTATGTTGAGTGTCTCCAGGGATGGGGCTTATGCCACCACTCCGAGTTTGTCTTTTATCTACACTTACAATGGGAGTTGGAAATTCTCCTGAAGAAACTTAGAAAACAATTTAATAAAATGTATATTTTGATGCTGCTTCTGTACAATGAAAGCATTTTTGTAGAAAGCCAACAGGTTCAAATCAAATGAGATTATTGAAAATCATCAATCTCTGCTTTCTCATTTAAAAAAAAAAAAAAAAAAAAATAAACAGGCTATTTTTTTATGGCAACAAGTATATCAAAGATGGAAGTGACTTTCCAAGTGTTACTGTTGTCATTAGCACTTGTGCTTATCTCACCTTGTTTTTGTCTTTGCACTGAGTACCACTGTAGCACTGTAATTTTATGATGAAAGTGTGCATCCAAAATGATAATTTCTTCCTTTATAAAGTGTTTGTAAGTGGCAGTTCAATGTTGCTGCAAGCCATCTGCCTATTTACTATGTTTATAATAAATGTGGAAGTAAAAAAAAGTAACTATTTCCTCAATGTTAAATGTATTCAACAGCATTAGATCTAATTCTGCCCTACTGCTAAAATCAAATATCTTGTCTAGCTCTTCTGAGAAGCTTTTTTCCCCCTGTGAGTTTTTCACAAGCATAATACAGAAGGATCTGCAAGGTTTTTTCTTATTGATTTATAAGATTATGCTATTTCAAATGTCCCTTTAAAACCGTTCTTTACCTAAAAGTGTTTTAAGTCTTTTTCAGTCACTGAGGGTAATATTGGTTGATGCCGTATTTCTGGGTTTCTTTTTGAATTAGTGTACTTAATTTATTTCTTAATTTCTGGTGTGGAGTTTAAAAAACAAAGAAAAGAGGGAGAAATCACAAAACATCGCCATCCCTTTTGTGTTCTATTTATGGTTAAGTACTCAACACCAGACATTAGGTTAATGGACATTGCAATCAAATTCATTAGAAGCAAGCAAATGAAAGAGAGGAAGAGATGAAAGCTGAAGATAATCCCTTGTGGTCCAACAACAAAAAAAAAACAAACAAAAAACTAGAAAGAGGAATTCAAGTGGATTTTCCCACAGTACCTGTCATAGGTATGGCCCACATTATAGCAGAACTTGCTCTTCTGTTTGTTTTGATGTAAGTAGTTGTGTAGATCCCTATTGTAGAGCAATTTATTGTGGCACACTTGCTTATTTAATGCTTGCAAGCTTGCTTACTTTAACAAGAAAGCTTTCCACAGGTAGCAAGCAGCTTTGCTGTTAGCTGCAGAGTAGATGGACATGCTAATGTCCAAGTGCTACTGTTGTCATTATCACTTGCGCTTATTTCACCTTTGTCTTTGTGCTGAGTAGCACTGTAGTAATTTTATGATGAAAGTGTGCATCCAAAATATAATTTCTTCTTTTATAAAGTGTTTGTAAATGATAGTTGTAACAAATTCAAGTAGCCAAACTGTTCTTGTGTTTGCATTGATGTATTTTGAAATAACTTGCCTCATTATTCAGGTGTTTGTGAGATATAATTGTACAAGGTTAAACACTTTACACTGTTCTATAACTACAGCTGGTTTTGAACAAGCAGATTATGGCAACCCAGGCTTAGTATAGGATTATATATGAGGCATGTTGTCTGGTAAATGCTGCACACCTCTGTTTCAGAAGTAAAAGGTGCTTCTATGGAACAGGTCCCTTGAACTGTCCCTGGAACAATGGTTACAGTAAAGGTGAAGAACTTACTTAAATTTTTACTATCTAGTTCTGATTTGAGTTTTGCTGTGCTATCTTTCTGGTAAAACAAGTTTCAGATTAGCTCTGTTTCTTTCTGAAAACTTCTTTGGAAGGCCAAATTAACAACCTGTTGTTGTGTTCCTACTGCACTGCAGCACTGGCACGACAAAGTCTGCTGTGACCTGCAGCCAGCTCACTGCAGTGTCAGGAGCTTAGGCTAAATTGCTGGTGGCAGAATGGCATACAGATAACCTGCTGTGCTGCCTTGGCTCTGAAAGCACTGTCTGTGCTGCTGTGTACAGTTCCAGAGTGCCAAAGCACTCTTCTTCCCCAGTAGTATCTCTTTATGCCCAGGTTATCGCTTGCTTAGGAAATACTTTGGGAGTTCAGGAAATATTTCAGACTTAATTGATGTTTTAAAATTAAAACTTAAAAACAAAGCAAAGCCTTTAAACTAGAAGAGGTCACAAGGCTGAGTTGTCTGAGAAAGTGAGCTTATAACCAAAGGCAGACTGCCGGCAGCCTGGCAGTCTTTGTTTCTTTTTTTTCCCAGAAGATGGCAGCAAAGGAGCAACACGGTGATGGCTTTTGCTTCTCGAATGCTTTTCAGTGTTCCTGTGGCTATAAACCTCGGTGAAGTCCACCTACTCCTGCAAGCATCCAATTGAAAATGATGATTTTTACATACAGAATGTATGGCTTAAGAGTCTTCATTCTTTTCAGTTTTAAAAAGTAGTGTTTGAATAAAATCTATTTCAAATTTATATTGAAAAGGTAGTTTGCAGGTTTAGTATTTTTGACTGTGGCTTTAGGGGTGTGTACACTTTAAAGGATGAAGTAGCAGAACAGCTGAACTGCATGATGCTGTATGTATGTTAGTATCTGAAGTTGTGCTCAGTTTTGTCAAATATTTGGCATTTTCTGTCTTTCTAGTTTAAAAAAAAAAAAGAAAGTTGCATATCAAGATAGTCCTCCCGTGGCCATTCTTTTTCTGACAGAAAATAAAGCTGAATGCGTATTAAATACAGTGAAGCTTTTAATTTCTGTAATAATTCAAATGCAAGAATGGCTCATGCTTTCTGCTGGCAGTGCTTGTGAGTTTATGGCTTCATTTCACAGGGAATACTCATAATACTGAGCAGTGTAAGCGAATGTTATTGCTTTCTTTCAGCAATGATGTATAACTTTGTCATTTAAAAATGTGTGGAGCTGTACTCTATTACCAACCTGTGGTGTTTTCTGATTATGTGCTAACTGCCTAACGCTGTAACTTTCATGGAGATGTGTGGCCATAACTCTATTTAAGTTACAGTAGAAGCAGTTAGCAAGAAGCCTCAGAGATAGGGCGATCTTACCTCTTCAGCTGATGAATTTTATCTGCTAGTTCTTGTAAAGAAGGGAACATTATAGTGGCATGTGTGATAATCAGCTCCTGATATTCACTGTTCAGAAGCTAACTATGAAGAATGAAACTGATTCTCGACAGGACTGATTTATTGAGAGTCTGGACTGACTGTTTCATTAAGATCATAAATATTGTAGCATGGGAGACCTTTATGGAGCCCAAAACTGAAGGATGCTCATTATAATCCATTCTGATCCAAAAATAAAGAAAAAACTTTGCTGTTGATGGGTCTGAATTGCCCACTGTTTCAAACATGACTTATTTACATCTGAAAGACGAAAAATTAAACCATCCATATTATAACTTCAGGTTCCTTTGGATTCTTGTTCCTTAGCCTTAGAAGATCTCCTAGGCACATGGTCCTTCTTTTCTCCTTAAAGAAAAAGAGGAACTATGGGTAGTTTGCACTGCAGACATGGCATGTGATTGCGTTGCCTGCAATGTCTGTAGTGCAGACTACAAACCTTTGTCAGAATTCTGAAATTTGTATTTAAAGCTGTTAATTGTGTTAGAAACAGGCAGCTGGGCTTAAACTTTATAAAGATTAATTGAAATAGCTAGAAAGTCCAAGTAGCTCTACTCTTGTACAAAGCATTTAATCCACCAACAGAAGAAGGTCGTTCTGTTCTGTCACTGTGAAAGACGTCCTTTAAATGTATAAAAGTACAGTTTTAATTCTGATTTCAATGAATAGAAGTGTTAACAAAGAATGTTTTCCCAGTCTGTTAACCAGCACATGATATATGTTTCAACTACTGTGCCTGTATCAGACTAGCAAAAATAATACAGAAATCAACCTCTGCATTTTTTTGGTCTAAAGAATTGTCTATCTTGTAAGAGTTGGGCATCTAGATCTCTCAGTGTTTTTCTGTGATAGTCTTTTTCCTTGAGAGAACACAAATATTTAGGGAAGAAGGGGGAAAATTAATACAAAGAGTTATTCAGAGTGGTTCTGCTTGCCTTTCAGAGTTGGCTTTCATCTTGAAGCCCACTGTTTGAATCCCAGATTTTTTCCCCATCGGCCTTTGGTTCTACTGAGGTCATTGTTTTAGCTCTCATGTCTTGTATGCATCAAACACTTCAGCAACTCCTCTATGTACTTTAGTTCCCTCATGCAAATGAAGGGCTTTTATTCGTTAAGCAATGTAAGCTTTATTTCTTTGGTGCAAGAAAGTATTAAGCTACATGCATAATTGAGGATTAACCCCACTTTTTGCATCTTTCTTGTTTTGAGTCCTTTTACATAAAGTAACAGCCATATGATTCAGTCTTTCTTTGGAATTAACAGGGATGCTTCTACTAGTAGAGTGTAACATAAGCTAGTTTCATTGTTTTCTAAAATACTTTGTTTTCAAGATGGCAGGCCTTTGTCTTCACAAATGTATCCTGAAAATAGCTGTGTTAGGATGTTTAAAGAATGACTAACCTGGTTTATTACCATATAAAATGTGAATTTAGTGCTTGTATTTAGTTAGTATTTACTTAGTAGTTAATTTTTTACAGATATTATTTGAGAGGGCATTGTTTCCTTCTGCTCAGTGTTGATCAATATTCTGAGTAGAGATGTAAGCACCTTTCAATTCTCCTGTAGTTGACTTCCACGGGACATGGGTTTTCAAGTTGTTCCCTAGGTATTTCTCCCTGTAAAATTACTGTGTGCTAAAGATGTGATGTATCCATGGTAGATGAATTTGTGAACGGCCAGCACTTCCTCTATTTCTGAGCTTTGAGGAGTTCTAAATGCTAGGAGTGTAGACTTGCGTATTTTTCAGGTATTACAAGCAAGGTATGGGGAAAAATCTGGCAAAGGAAGGAATTTGGAATAGCACATCTATGATCTGAAAGTGTTTTACAATTTTGTTTTCTAGAAATCCTTTCTTTGTTTATAAGCACATGTAATTCTGACACAATTTTTCTGTTTGAGTTAATTCCTCTTGTGGGCTTGAAAGAGTAACAAGTCATGCCATGGAGAGGCTAGAATCTGTCTTATATGCAGACGGACCATTTCTGGAAAACATAAGTAGGCAATCCAATCAACAAAATACAGCAATCCAGTATGGTTGTGTTGCATTATGCAGTATTGACTGCTAGTAAATTATTTCAGTACAGGAAACTCACATTCTGGGAACATAAATTAGTAGTTGGAAGGTAGCAAAGTAACTGAATTACTTGCTAGACAGATCTGATAGGAAACGTTATGCTCTTATCCCTCCTTTAATGATAGATTTCCTATTTAACTAATATCCTCAAATATTCATGATAAAAACCATCCAAAAACCTAAAATAATACAGTTGCTGAGATACTTTATTCCTTCAGATCACTTAGGCAGGAAAATAGGTGCCTATTTTCCAGCTATGACAAGGTTCATTTCCTTTCTGTCAGGAAGTCTTTTAGCTGGGCAGAGATGTGTGGGAATACATGCGGACATCAAAGCCTTCCACTGCCCTTACTGCAAGTACAAAAGAAGGCTCAAGGCCTCTCTCCGATACAGTGTGTAAGGATTGAAACTGGTGGATTACATGTCCTGTTTTTGTTGTCGCTTAGATAAACTGCTGAAGGAAATAAAATGACTGCACAGTTAAATATGGAATGCTTTTTAAGAGCGCTTCTTTTATGCGATAGAAGGAATTTTCCAAATTTTGGACTTTGTGATTTCTCTGGCATTTGTGGATGTTAGTCTTCAAGGATGTGTTTGAGTTGCTTACACAAGAAAATCCTGGCTTAAGATGTGCATTCAGAAGACGCCTATGACAAGCTATAGGTGTTACAAAGACAAGGACATCTTGCATCCATAGTGCATTGACTGAGAAAGATGTCTTTGCTAGTTTGGAGGGCTGTGGACTTCAACCAGTTCACTGTTTCTAATTCTGTACTGGTACATAATTGCCTAAAAAGAATGGGAATGCCTTTATGAAACTTCTTAAATCAACCTGCATGTTTTTTGCATATTTCAAGGGTTTTTTTTTTTCCCATGTTGTACATTGTTTGTCCATTTTGGCTACATTCCATTTCATTTCCTGGTAAGCTCCTACTTCAACGTTCTGTTCTAAGGTTTATTGTTGGAATATTGAAAGGCACAGCCTCTCTCTGAGTAATGCTCTGGGTTTTCTTCTGTCTTAGTCAAGTAATTTGTTTATGTAGACTTTATATTACTATGGTTATATTAAGTCCTTCATTATGCCAAAATGAAGGCACTTGTATTAGCAATCATGAATTTAAACAGAACATACTTTCACCACTGTCTGCTTGGAATGTTTGTCTGCTCTATCTTGTAGGCACTTGCATAGTGAAGCTTTCTCCTTTTTTGAAGTGAGCGTTTTACAGGATTAGAAAACAAATTTAGCTGAATGAATTGAATATGAATGTGCTATGTTGCTTTAATAGCCTTCTGAAATCTGCTGCTTAATGTATATTGTAGGTGGGTTGACAGGACAGTGGGAAGATGCTTAGCAGCTTGTGGCAGTGTTGAAGTGAATCATGCGAAGAACTCATCCTATAGCATAATATTATAACCACTATCACCTACACTGGGAAAATTAACTTTTAGAAAAGTTTAAGGAATGAAATGCTTTTGCAGTGGCTTGTCAGGAATACGGTGCACTGACACTTGGATGATGTGGGTGGTGCTCCATCTTGCAGTGCTGGAACCCCAGGTGTAGCGCATGGCAGGAGAGAAGGGTGGGCAGATGTCTATCAGCCTCTTCACACTTACGTTTCCTGCCAGACATTTTGTGCTGCTGGCACAGATGGCTTTCAGTCGATGTGGCAGCAAGTGTGCCATGTGTACTCTATTCAGTATTCTTAGCTTAGGGAGAAAGCATCTGACAGGCTTTGAAAGTTAAAAAGGCAGTGGTACCTAAAGAAGAGATAACATCTGGGAGGTTCACGAGGCACTGACCAAGCACTGCTGATGATGTTCAGGTGCAAAAGTAAAACAGGTGACCAGAACCATGCTCAATAAATTAAACTGTTGCCAAAAATGAATGAAGGAAGTTCCTTTTTCTTATTTTAACCTTCATTATCTAGAAGGTCTGCAGTTCAGAGCAATTTCTTTCTGCTATTGTTCTGCCACTGACTTGCTATGTTATCTTCAGCAAATGCATGTAATGAATTCTGGGAAGCTGCTTATTAGCTGTGAAAATGTAGTTTGTTATCTAGATATCAAGCTTTTGACAACTGCTCCTGGAGTTGTTGTCAGCCTCTTCCTTTCTGCTTCTCCATGAACCATTAGAAATGAAAGAGTAAAAACAAAACCTTACAATACATCATGCTGACAAATTACACAGACGTTTAATTACTACAGAATGTTGTATCCCCTGCATTAGTTCCTAGAAGATAACATTAATGAAACTGGAGTTTGAGAGTTACTAGTGATAATGTTGTCTTAAAATGGTGTCTTGAGAATTACTGCTGTACCACCATTGGTGTCAGTACTTCAGTTCTTGTCATCTCTTCACTTTTGTTTAACTCAAAACTATTTGTTTTGTGTGTTTTTCTGTTTAAAAAAAAAAAGAGAATAGATTTTTTGGGGAGGAGACAAGAGGGGTTGGGCCGGATGTCTTCCACAGGTCCCTTCCAACCTCAGCCATTCAGTGATTCTGCAGTTGTGTTTTATTTTCTCAGTTCGTGGTTTCTGTCTATTTAGGTGCATTTCAGGATTGTGGTACATGAGAAAAATATGAAGATTAATATCTCAAATTAGAAATTGCAGGTGGGAATGCAGATGAAAGAAGAGGGTAGTTATTAAATATCCCAATGCCTTTATTACTGAAAGACATTGTTTATGTTTGTATCTGTGACCTAGATGTTGTGTCTTTTCAGAAAATTCCTTGTGTGCTTTCTTCATTAAGTTACAACGACATTCCCTTTATGTTATTTCCTTTTACTTTTTGAAAATTTCCTGTTCTGCTGCATTTTCCTGTTCTGAGGAAAGGATTTGTGTTTCTTATTATTATTTATCTGTTTCTTTGAGAATGCTGAAAGTCAGCACACTGAACTTGGATTCTGGGGGAAAAAATATCAAAGTGAGAATTGGAAATGATTCTGGGCAGTTGATATCAATGAAACTTATGGTGGAAGCAGGTCTTTGACGCATAAAACAGACCATTACCTTTAACTGCCCTGACTGTTATGTAAAATCATGCTTCATTAGCATCAAGATCATGTGAAAGATGAGGATGAGTTGTAAATGTGAATCCACTGGTTTTTCTTCTGAATTTCACCCTTCTCCCCCCTCAGTCTTGTGCTCCCATAGAGGATACTACATATTTGCTTTCTTTTTGTTGGTAGGTAAGAAACCTATGAAGTGTGTTCTTATTACTCCATTAAACCAAGTGTCAGCACTTGTGGAAGCATGCTAGTGAGAGGCCTTGCAGATGTCCACTCTGATCACGAGGTTGGTAAGTAAATAATTCTCTGTCAGACAAATTCTGTACTTTTACTGGCTTTAAGAAAAAACAGTGCACTTTGAGATATGTACTTCTTCCCATTAATAAAAACAAATAAGCAAATAGATACCTGTAGGGAGCTTGGCTCTCTGAAGGCTTTTTTATTCAAAGGAATTGCTTTCTGTCCCCTCTTTACAGTTCAGTCCCCCCTCTGTACAGTTAGCAGTACGTAACTTGTGCACTGATTATTCTAAAAAATGTTTGGAACAGAAAATGTGACAAATAGAAAAAGGTGACGATATCTGTACGTACCAAGGGACTGGACAAATGATAGTGACACGTACGTTTATGCATTCACTCAGTGGTTGTGTTTCCTGATTTCCTGCAGTAGTTGCATATAATACTGTTTCTTCACACTGTTTTGTTTGCTTGTAGTTTTGGTTCCAACCTCCCACTTCTGTTGGTTGAGGAAATGAACACGTTTCTGTTGCTGCTAACTCATTTCATTTTGCGGTGTTGTCAGAGCGTGAGAATGGATGAGAAGGAGCATTAGCTAGTCTTAGTAAAGCTGAAGTACATGTTGAAAGCATGTACTTAGTAGCCTCAGAGACTGTCTAGATGTTGAATTCTTGTGTATTTAAACTCTGTGTGATAAGTGATGTACTATTTGCTTTGCTTTTTTGAAACTCCAAAGGTTAAAAGTAGGATAAGCTGATTTCCACAAGTCACTTCTTGAAATATGCTGTGGTTCGTGAAAAGAGGACTTGATAGTGGTGATTATGATTGCAAATGTAGAGCTATTTATGGAGAATCTTTTGATACCACATGTAAAATCTGAAAAGGCATCTATCAAAAGGTTAGACTGGACATTAGAAATGCTTTACTGTGAAGGTAGTAAGGCACTGGAACAGGTTGCCCAGTGAAGTTGTGGATGCCCGCTCCATGGAGGCATTCAAGGCCAGGCTGGATGGGGCTTTGAGCAACCTGGTCTAGAGGGAGGTGTCGCTGTCTGTAGCAGGGGGTTGGAACTACGTCATCTTACAGGTCCCTTCCAACCCAAACCATTCTGTGAATCTTGAAGTAAATTCCTTCCTCGCTCTGAGCTTTTCAGAAACTAAGTAATGTAATAACAGGCCTTTTTCTAATGTTCTCAGCAGCTGGGTAGAAATACAGAATTGCAAACATTACACTCTTTGATTATTCAAATTGCCTTATTTTTACAAATTTTTTTACAAATGGTTGTTTACTGTTCCAGTTACAGAGGTAGGTATTTGCTTGCATTTGTTTGTTTTCTAGAAGGTATTATGTATGTTGTATGAACAAGAACAAGCAGTAGTTGGAGAACTTGAGGGAAATGGTAGTGGTGGGCTCCGTAGAAAATAGAGCAGAACAGGAGTAACCAATTTCTTTATGCATTATAATAGTAGGCACAAGACATTGTTTCCTTTTCTATCAGTTAAGCTTTAGTTCTAGGACAGAGATGAGCATAGCAGAAGACTCATATTGAAATTGCTCCACTACTGAAAATCTATTTCTTAAACAGTTATGTAATACGTCATAGTATTTTTCTCTCTTTTACAATATGCTTTTTCATTTATTTGTGCTCTGAGTTTAGTGCAGGCACTAGCACCTACATCATTACTGAAAAAGTGTAGTGAAGTCTGAAGGTGGCAACTCTTCATCGTAACTCAGAATTGCCATGAAATTTAATTTAAAATGCATCTCTGCACATATCAGTATCTATGTATGCATAATGAACTCCAGAATTTAAATGTGTATTGGTCTGGTCCATTTACAGTGTTTTTACTTTAAGGGTTCTGTCATATAGAAAGCTCAAAGTGATCTGGGAGGAGAGAGGTGAATTTACATGAGATATCTGCATTACTCAGTGACTGCAAAGTCAGATCACTGCCTTTGGTGGCACAGAGTCAATAGGTTCACATTTTCGATAGCTTTGCTGTCAAAGCCTGCAACAGGATTTTCTGAAAAGTGCTCCTGATGACAATACAGATAGGGATGTAAAGAATTCTGTGCTGCCTTAGTAAGAATGTGTGGGAAAATGTTTACTCTTTTGTCAATCACAACTTGAAAACCCAAGCTTTTCTTCATTTGTGCAGTAAAAAAATTTTCTCATATACCAAATTGCTCAATTATATTTCTTGTTAGGTCTGAGAGGAAAAAAAGAAGTTGTTTGTCTGTGTAAGCATACTCTGAAAAAGTGAACAGTCTTTTGTTTGTTCTGTTCACATAACACCACTGCCTGAGAACCACAACCCTGTATATAGAAAACCCATAAATGCTCACGGCACCACATTTTTAAACTGGTACGGTATATTTACTACGTCTAAGAGTTATGTTTAGTCTACTTTGTTTCTTGTTTAATCTGACATCTCTGTAATTCCACTTCTGTGGTGGAATATGATGGGCATTCCCACAAGGCATCTTAATTTCATTTAAGACACTTAAATGTGTGGGCAGATTCATCTCCACAGGGTTGCTTACTGCCTGCCTGTAGTTAACTTTACAGAGGAAACACAGTTGGCTAATTTAGGATGAATGCTACTGTAGATGATTTGATTTTGATTCCTATCCCATAACATTGTTAGTTGCTTTTGCCAAAGTAGACATCTTCAATATTGGCTTGGGGGGAGTATGGAGTACTCCATACTCCATATGGAGGAGTATGGAGGACACTTAAATACAAAGCATTTTGCATTACAAATTCATAAATTGTGATATCTGGTTGATGTTAGGTAACAAATGCTGAAACTAATGCCCGTGTCTCAGTCTGGATTCTCCTATAGTGTGTATACAGTGGAGTTCTAGTTGGACTTAGTACTGGGGGAACCCAAGGTTTAGATCCTGGATTTGGTGTTTGCCTGGTCTAAAAGATCAGAGGTTTTGATTAGGAACAAATGGTAGTTGTGCTGACTCTGGGCAGGATTTAAGCTCATAGAGAAGTATGTAGCAGGCCTCATTTTTCAATGTAGAATGAGTTCTTAACACTATATGTGTTATGATTCAATTCTTTATTTTGAGAATTGCCCCTTAGGCAAAATTGATGGAATGAGGTTACTTCTCCTGTGTAACTACCAATGGCACTGGAGAGAACGGCCTCCAGTTGTGCCAAGGGAGGCTCAAGTCGTATATTAGGAAAAAAATTACTGCCTGGAAGGGTGATCAGGTGCTGGAATGGGCTGCTCGGGGAGTGGTGGAGTCACTGTCCTTGGAGGTGTTCAAGAAACATTTACATGTTGTAATAAAGGTCATGGGTTAGTGGGAAAATACTAGTGGTAGGTGGACAGTTTAGCTGCATAATCTTGAAGGTCTTTTCCAACCTTGATAGTTACAACTGTGAAGTCAGAACTATGTATTCTGACTCGTCTGCAGTGTTCACTATGTAGAGCTGGAATGATGTGCAGATACACAAGCATGTGCTCAAGTGTGCATCTGTGCTGTGTGTAGTTGTGTACTGGAGCAGTTGGATTTTAACTGTGTAAATGCATGCATGTCCGCTAAAGACAAAAGACCAATTGGCAGACTTGTGCTTGTAGGAGGTTGTGTTTTTAACGTCTGTTGAGTGGTTTTAATTTCAAGGAATGGATATATCTACAGGTAACCAACTGAAACTAATAGAGAAAACTTGCTGAAAAATTGGAGCAATCTCCGCTTGCTTATTCCAGTGGTTGGCAAAAGAGCTGGTGAAAGGTATTGCCTTATTTTATGTGAAAGTGTTTTAAATCTAGAAACTCTCACTCGGGAAGAGAGCATGCTGTAATTGAGGTAGATTACTGAGCTAGGAGTCAGGAGAGCTGTGTACTGGTCCAGCTGTGTCACTGGACAGAGTGTTGTAGTCTTGTTGGTGATTACTCATCCTCTGACCTACTGTTTGGCAGTTCTGGAAGCTGGAGACTGGCTGCTTGTGTTTGTGCGATGCTTACTGCTGGTACTGATGGCTGATACACTTTCAATTTCTTACAGAATCCAGAAGACAAGTTTGGATCTTCTCACATACATTAACATTGTTCTAGCGGGGCATTTGGCTGTAGTTTTTGCTACGATTCTTCCCTTGACAAACAACTTATCTAAAAACTCATTAAGAAATATAACCTGTGTTCAAGAACCTCATTAGCCACTTCCCAGCCCACCTTTACATTCAAATCCCTTTTTATGGGACATTAGGATAAACAAACTTCTAGCAGAGCATCCTGGCAAATAAAAAAGCTGCTGGCATTGTCAGACTTTTGTGCTGAAAGTCAGGAGTGGCCTGGAAGAAGAGGAGATAATGGTCCTTACCTGGCAATTAGAAGCATGTACTCAAATCAGTTGAGATGGTTGTCCTGTGTTATGGTAGAGTTTGTAACTCCAACTTGATATAAGGAGCATGGGGATTTGTGTTGCACAAAGCAACGTTGGTTGTTTTTTTTTTTCTGGTTACATTTTCCTCATATATTCTGCTTAATTACAAATGATTAGTTTGATGCTTGAAGGCAGAATCTGTTGAAATTTACCAAAGCTGACACTCAACTGTATAGGTGATTTCTGTGCTGAAGCCTCATTTTCAGTGTAGATCTCTGTATAAAATAGTAAATTATTCAAGAAAATCCATTGATGTGGTGATTCTCATAACAGGATGAAAAGATCATTGAATTGTTCACTGGCTTTTTTAAAGCAAAATGTGTCTGCTGTAATTTGGCCCAAGTCAAAGCTGTATTTAGGGACTGAAGTCAAGCTTAACCAAATTCAGGCAGATGAAAATTGCTCACTTTAAGGAGGATCAGCTTAGAGGAAATAAATATTTTCTAACTTTAGGCTGTTAGAGGTCTGATTTTATTCTGATGTTCTTTGACTATCATGGTTTTGTGGAGTCTGTCATTAGTTATGAATGCTGCTCAGGAAATGTAACTTGCTAAAAGTAATGAAATTAACATTGCAACTTCCTACTGGGTAGAAGCAAACAGTGGCTGAACTGTGCTTACCCTGTTCTCTTAACATAATTATAAGAAATCCACTGGTTCAACAAGAGAAATTTCTCTTTGCAAAAGTTTCATTTTCCTTAATTTGAAGGAAAATATAAGTAAAAGGAGATATGTGGGGAGTAGCTTTTGGCAAACAGTAGAAGGCATCTTAAAGATAGAAGAGAATGTTTAAATTTATTTTTTATTTTATTTTTTTTCTGAAAGGATGATGCTTTTTTTTCTGTTAGAAACTGATACGCATCACAGACTACACCTTCCTGTTGTACAGCCAGAGCAGGAAAGGTTGGAAACATGCACCAGCCACAAATTCTTGGTCCTTCTTCGTATGGGTGTGTAACAGTTGAACATTGCAGCTGAGGCCATGCATCATTGCTAAGAAGAAATAATTTTTTACACTTTATAAGCCAGTCAAAATGCTGCAATATTCTACTGGTTCTTTAAATTGCTTCAATGGTAAATACTCATTTTAACAACAGCTGTGCTTTACTCAAGTATTCCAGCAGCTTTTCACTAACTTTGCTTTGGGGAAATGTTTTGATCCTTGCTGATGTTAAACCCAGAGGACATTGATTTTGCATGTTCATTGTTTAATAGCATTTAGTAGCAGCAAAAGATATGAACTGCAGAAAGGATGTAGATGTGTGGAATTTAATTAACTGAGCTGGAATTCAGCCAAAATTCAGATCAACAGCCCCAATCTTGCAAAAAGCACGAGGGGACTTCTAATAGTCGTTAAGTGGACTGAGCTTTAGTTTTAATGTCACCTTGACAATTGCGGTGTAAGCAATTTAATGCCTACGTTATTTAGGGAATTTTTTTAGTAATGTTGTGAAGAATGGTCTATACCACTTAGCAAATTACTAGAGGTTACTTTTGACAGTATTCTGTCTGGTTTTTGTTTCATTCTTGTAAGCATTAAGCTCAGCACTAGCATTTGAGAGCAGGCAGAAGTACAGCTTGGAGCAGCAGAGCTGCAGGCAAAGCATGGTGCAGTTGCATGCTCACTGGAATTTTTAATGTGCTGACTTTCTTTTCTTTTTTCCCCACTGTTGTTTATGCAGGTTGCACAGTAGCAGGTTGTACAATTAAGAATTGATTGTGAATATAAAATAAGTGCTTTATTTCTTATTTTCTAATATGTTTATTAGCCCATTGTAAGTTTGCAGAAATATTCAGCATTAGCGTATTGAAAAGAGTGTCTGCTGATAGCAGTTTCTGTACATGGAAGGTATGATTTATAGAGCCAAATCCTTTCTTTACAGTATCTTCAGGCACTGCAGTGAGACTGTTGTGAAGTATTTTAGTATGCCTGTTTTTAATAAGAATGTGACGTGGTCCATCAGAAATGCTTCTTTGCACTGTAGAAAGGGAACAAAATATAGGTACAGAAAGTGGTAGTCCTAACATGTTTCTCATTTTAGTATAAGGCATCTTGGGATCCTAGCCACGTCCACACACCCTGATCTTTCAGGAATAGCTATTATGGAAAACTGATGTGTCTATCATATAAAACTATCATTTACTAATATTAAATATTTTTAATCAGTAAACTGTTGCTAGCTCAGTTTTCATATGTATTACAAATTTTCTTAGTCATATTCTGGTTTCAAGCACATTTTTTCTAGGAATATCAAAATATGCCTTGTTTTTTTTTCCTGTGTAAACCAATAAATGTAAGCAATATGACCTCTCTTAAGTGTGAATGTATGCAATTACAAGGAGAAACTGAGGAATGTTTTCTGTGCAACTGCTATAAAGTTGTTAAATACTTTTTCCTTTTTAACAAACTGTCCCTTGCATTCCTTTTCCTTCCATTTCCCTTGTCTGTACTTTTCATAGAGTGCTTGTTCCACGGAGTGCAGCCTCAGCATAGGTTGGGGATTGTAACAGAGTTGACAAAGGACTCTTTGTCTTGTTACGTTGAGCTGAAAGTTCTGCTGCTATAAATAATGCATATTTTAATTGGAAACTGCACAGGGAAATATCTGTCTCTACAGACTCACTGGTATCAATGTAATCCTTTAGGGACAGATTCGGTTTATGTGCTGGACATTCAACTAATTCCCCAAATTTGTGGTGGGTTGCTTTTTTTCTTTTAGTACTACCTGTGGTAGAGTTCTTTTATCTAAATCAGGACAAACGTCCTATTTAGCTAACCATCTGGGAGTTTCTGCTGTCGTATATTATGAAAGTTGCCTACAACACTTTGCTAGGCAATTGCAAGACTGGATTCCTGCTGATATCAGAAATTCCATTTTCCTTGATCAAGTATTAATAGGATCAGGCACTGTACCTAATGAAAATACGTATTACTATTAGTAGGGGATGAGTTATACAACAGATAATAAACATATTCATTTCTTGCCAGATTTCCCTGGGATTAATCACACTGTCTGATGTTGGCCACAGGTTTAGTCTTGCATGCACAATTACTCACACATGGCTGGAACATGAAGTTGAAACACTAATGGCATCTCAGAGGATTAACACAACTTTCTGTACCATTTTAATTAAACTGATTTAAACTCACACCTTAGGGCCTATTTTAAACATCATTCTACCAACGGCGGTGAAGATGTTTTACCACCTAATTGGTGCATAAATGTCTGAACGCAAGTCTATGTGAAGGCTACTAGATGGCTTTGGGATAGAATGATTTTTGTCTTGATTTGGATCATTTCTATGTTCGTATTTTTGCCAGTCTTATCATAGAATCCTTAGAGTTGGAAGAGGCCTCTGAAGGTCATGTAGTCCAACTCCCCTGCAATGAACAGGGACATCCACAAATAGATCAGGTTGCCCAGGGTCTGTCCAGCCTTCCCTTGAAAGTCTACAAAGGTGGGGCATCAACCACGTCACTGGGCAGCCTGTTCAAGAGCCTCACCACTTTCACTGTAAAAGATTTTTTCCTTATGTCTAACCAAAATCTACCCTCCTTGAGTTTGAAGCTGTTTCCTCTTGTCCTACTGCCACAGATCCTGCTAAAGAGTCTGTCCCTTTTTTTCCTGTAGCTCCCCTTTAGATATGGAGGAGCTGCTTGCTTCAAACTGATTCAGTGGTGCCAAGAAGAATTTAACATTCTGTGTTTGCTTTGTATTTCATGTATGTGTGTATTAGAACAGTGGATAATACTTCTTTCTCCCTCTCCAATTTGCCTATCTGTAGAAAACCACGGATTAGTGTGGTCCATCATTTGACTGCCAGTGTTGTTTTATTACTGTCCAGTTTGCTGTTTGTAGGCAAGCCTGTGAAAAACAAACCTAGGTTGTTCCTAAGGATAATAATTTAGGATTAAAATAAGGCTTAAATTTATAGAATTCCAAATTGACATGATGTCTTTCCAAAAGTAACTGAAGGTTGGATCCAGAAAATGTTGTAGCAGCAGCAGACACCAAGCTTTGAGTGTCTAGAGCAACCTGGTGTCTTGGCCTGGGTTGTATACTGAACTACAGGTGAGTGTCTCAGAGTCTAGTCCAGAAGATATTGATGCTGTGAGCAGAAAATTTCTCTTCAATTTGAGAGTCAAGGCTGAATGTAGGATTGAGTTTTGCCCTCGATCTTCAGATTTACATGCTTCCTTATGGACAGAATTCAGTTCTCGTAGAATCACTTGAGTTGGAAGGGACCTTTAAAGGACATGTAATCTAACGCCCTTGCAATGAACAGGGACTCTTGCAGCTACATCATGTTGCTCAGAGCCCTGTCCAACCTGACCTTGAGTGTCTCCAGGAATGGAGTATGTACCACCTCTCTGGGCAACCTGTCCCAGTCTAACCCTCTGTTTGATGGCTACAGTTTGCTCTGACCGGAAAAAGTAATAACTTATAGATACTAATGTTTAGATATCACATGGCAGTTTGAATCACTTTTCTTGCATGGAAGGGCAGAGTTTCATATTGTGTTTCCTATGAGAATACGAAAGATGAAAGCCTTTTGGAAATGGGTCTAATTAAGTGCTCCTGTGAAAGTATTATTTATGCATGAAACACGAGGGTTTTAATTTCTATTCCAGAGGATATTTAGATCTTTTATACTGAATGGAATGGGAATTAGTCCTGAAAATTATGTTGTGTAGACGTTTCCTTCTTTTCCTACTGACTAACAGATACTACAGATGAGTTTGTTTGAAGCAGTGGTTTCAGATGTTCCTCTAGGTTTTTATGGACAGGGCCCTTTCTTTAGAAGTGATGAGAATATCTGGAAAAACAGATTTTTTTACTGAAGACTACAAAGCAAGTCAAGGGCGAAAGTTAGAGAGGGGATCACAGAATGAGTCTGGTTGAGCTGAAAGGGCCTCTGGAGGTAACCTCGTCTGCTTCCTCTGCTTAGGTAAGCCCACCTAGAGCCAGTTGCCCAGGCCTTGTCCAGGCAGCTTGGAAATATATCTAATGGAGACTCCACAACCTCTCTGGGCAATCTGAAAGAACAGTTTACGTCTATCAGCACTTTAAAATATACCTGTGCTTTTTTAGGACAGAAGTAACAATAGAGAAGAAAGCTAACTTCTTTCCCCAGGAAGATCCTTCTTGAAAACAAATTCAAGGTAGCTAATAAAACTAAAAAGGAGGGAGAAATCTGACTTTTGTAGAGTTACTAAAGCCTTATTTTTGTTATTGTTGGAAGACCAGTGGTTAAAGCATTAGCTCTGCTCTGCAAGGTAATGCATTGTTTTGATACGTTATTCTTTTCATGCTTGTACCTAAGGAGGAGTTATAGAAACATATGATATACATTTGTGGATATTTGCATTGCTCAAAAGCATCTGAGATAATTTTTCAAATTTATTGAAAATCTAAACTGTTTTTAACTTTTAAGTTCTTTTGAATGATTATTGTGTGTATGACAGTATAAGGCCAACAGAAATAAACTGACTACAAATACAGCAGCAGTGCATGTAGGAAGTATCCCAAAAACCATGCATGGGTTACCTTTCCCCACGTACAGTGCATTGGTTATTTTCACAATAAGCAGCTGCCTGTAGAGCCTCAGGTACAGAAGGTATGCAATGAGGTGACACACAAAGATGCACCAACAGATGAGGGGTAGGCAAAAGCTTCATTCTGTAAACTGATGTTCAGCATTGTTTTGGGCTGTTGCCTTGGAAGCTCCACACCCACTGAATAATAACACCCAGTGAGTGGTGACAAGGCACCACATAGCCCAGGAAAGCTCTCTGTGTTCCTATCCAGGCATATTCAGAGGTATGCCCGTAACCTCTTGCTGGGAGTGCTGACTTGCATCTAATCCTTGTTAACTTGCTCTGTTCTGAATTGTAGTGGTTAACTGCTGTTAGGAGCTGAGGAATTTTGCTCTTTATAGGTGGGGCTCACAGCCTTGTCTATTCAAGCCTTGCAGGAGAACAGAATGTGTTGCTGTAATTATTAGTAATTTTTATCCTCAGGGAAAGAAGTGTGCAGTTCTCCTTTTCTGCGTCATGGGGAATACTTTGACAGGAATTCTATTGCTTCCTGTCAGTGTGGGTCAACAAGGAGCTGGGGCTTCTTGTCCTGTGTGCATGTCCCCACTAGCCCTGCCTCTGGAGTTATGTGTGTGAGCAGCTGTCCGGGATGAGATTGCTCGGGGGACTGACACTGACTCACTTGCTTTGAGACAATCTCTTTGGCTCTCCTTGTATTCTAGCAGTGGGTGTGTCCAATGTTAGTGTTACAGGATCAGAAAATGCCATGCGATGGTAAATAGCTGTGTTACCATTGTTGCTATTCTTTGATCGTACACAAATACAAGGAAATGGCAACCTAGTGTAAGCATTTCACATACTCAGTACATCACTTCCTCAGCATTAGCATGACTGTGTCGAGGCATCTGTTTCTGACTTTTGGAAATGATGTCTTGATGATTGGAATGCCTTTTCTTTGTGAGCCAACCACTGTATGGAGATGCAGCATCTCCATTCTTACATCGCAGTTTTAATTCCTGTTTCCTTAACAGCAAGTAAGCAATGCAGTGCACCTTTCACAGGATGCAATTAAAGCTGTCTTAGTCACAGCTTAAGGAAAAAGCAGATACAGGTCATTTAATAGAATATCTACTAATGAAGTAGACAAATATGTCCCGTTAACTTTGGAGATTTTTTTTTTCCCAGTCAAATACTTGCCTCTTAGTGGATAGACATTGCATTGTCTTCATTCTGTTTTGTTTTCCTTCCTGTAGATAACAGATATGTTTAAATGTTGGTATCAGACATGTTACTAACATTGAATCCATGCGCTGTTCTGCTGGCATTTTACTCTCCAGTCTTCTTAAAGAGACTGTGCTAGTCAGCACTGAAATCTCCTAATCTGGTATCAAATCCCTTGGAGCCAGGTGTGTAATCCAACTTTACAAACTTTAGTAGCTGGAGAAGTGCTTTGTCTAAAATTAGGCACTTGGATTTATTCTAGAGCCAGTGGAGGTAGTAGTTAATTCCTGGGTGTAATTAATCCTCCTTGATGGGAGCATAAGGGGAGAGAGGTGGGGTCTCTGCTCCCTGCAAACCTTATGTTGTGAAAGCATCTACCAAGGGACATTTTTCCAGCTTAGATTTTTTGTCAAATGTTGCCAATAATCAGACTACTTATTAAAACTTTTTCTTTCTGGAGTTTCTGCTAATTGCAGTCCATGCTGCCTAATGCTGAATGTGGAATTCAGTTGAGTAAGAAAAGCAATATTGTCCATCTTTTTTTTTTTCTGCTATACCTTATAGAGTTCCTCAGGCTAAGATTCATGCAAGATGCCTACTGTATAACAGATTTGAAGAGGAAGTAATGCACTCTTGTTTAGATTTTAGGGTCAACACCAAGATGCAGGCTGCATTTTAGATCAGTAGCATAGCATGATGTTGCCTTCATTATATTCTCACACAAAACTAAAGCAGCATTATTTCAAAGTTTGTACATCCTGCCTCGTCGCTTGTGGATTCTTTGGTGTCTAATGCTGTAACCCTTTCCTCTATGGGGAATGTGAGATCTCTTCTGTCTTCACAAACCATTGAATGATTTAGTATTTTAGAACCCCCTTGCCTTTCTGTTGAAGTTGCTTAAAACTGGCATTGGTTTTCCGAATTACTTACCAAGAGGCAGAGGGACAGACCCACGTCTGTGTTGAGCACTAAGACGTGTTTTGTTTGCATAGGAAATTTGGCCAAAGTGTAGAGTTGTCAGTGTGTTGGAGTATTGAGAATTGACTGATTTCAAAGCAGAATTGGCCCCAAAAGCCTGTGTCACATCTTCTACGTTGCTGTTCTTTGCAGTCCATTCCACAGAACTTCTCTGTGCCACCTCACAGGAGGTGGGTTGTGTTTAATGAAAACATTATCTAAAACCAAAGAAGAAATGTGCTACTTCTATTCATAATCTGTTTCAGTAATTTGTCAGAGCTGAACTATTGCTTATTTCTGAATTTGTTGCTATTTTTAGCTTTAATGTCTTACTCTTGATTCTTGCAGTGCATTTCTGTTGTAGGTGAGGCAGCCCTTAGACACCAGCTGTCTTTCACCATGAAGGTGTGCATGCACACCATAATCAGATCTTTTATATTTTCTTTTTTGATAAGCCAGGTATGCCAGGCCCCTGTGGAGAAGCATTTTCTCTAGCCTTCCTGCTACAATTATTCTTTATTCTGTAATTGCAATCAATGTGGTCAAAAAGCAATGTATAAGTTGTCAGTCTATAGTGTGTTTTCTGGATGGCACACAACTCACAGGAGTGATATCCTGTTTCCTCTCTGCTTTGCACAATAAAAATGTATGATAATCTGAGAATGGCAATGCCAACATTTTTTTGTTGTGTTTTTTTTTTACAGTGTGGCTATGAAGATGCTAGTACAGCACAAGCTGTAAAACAGCCAATGTACCCCATACATTTTTTATCATCTTAAGTTTTCCTTTTACAACTCTTGCATTCATTAGCAAGCATTTGTCGAATCACGCTGTTCCTTTGAGTTTCTCAGATGCCGCACTTGAAGTCAAGCAGTGTGTGCATTCATTAAGATATTGGCCTATCACAACACATTTCCACTTTTCTTACTATGAGATCAATTTGAATTCATTATTGCCAGCTGTTTCTACAGTGCTGTGATTAGTGATCCTTATTCAGTCAACTCATTGCCCTGTATAGGAGAAATAACAGGGTTGTTCGGTTATGTTAATTTTTCTGGCAAACTTACCATCACAAAAGAACAGCATTTGTTTGACCTAATTTTGCTCTTTTAAAATGCTTTCTGAAATAATATTTCACAAAGTAATACAATTACAATAATAAACAAACATGGTTAAGCTTACCATTTTTGTCAGACTTTTATCCAGAATGGCTTTTCTATTATGCTTCTCTTGTGTTAATAGTCAGGTCAGTTTTGTTTGTCCCTCTGTGACTCAAGAGATCATCATCTCACTCACTTCTTTACCCTCTTGTTCATGAAGCTGCCACTGTTCCACACAGAGTCACACTTAGTCCTTGATCTCTGAAGTTGATCAATAGATTTAAGTTTACCGTTTCGCTTCATGGCTAAACATTTATTTTACAAAGTGTAGTCTGTATAATATCTTTCGAAATGTTTTAACCATGTGCTTTGAATGGTTAAATGCTGGCAGGTCATCTTTTTCTGTACTGCTGCAGAGTAAAGTTAAGTTTAGTTGTTTGAAACTGTGCCTCTAGCTGGGTGATGAGTTGCACGGGTTGGAAAAGGTGCTACTAGAGAAATAGATGGATTTTAAATCATTTTCTATTGCTGTTACAAAACAGCCAGGCTAGAATGAAATGGCAGTGGTTCAAGTGCATGCTAGACAGACCATATGCTCCTTAAAATGGAATGAAGTTGGTGTTGTGTATCTATATTGCTAAGCATAAGGACAACAGATCCAGCTTCCAGAACTGCTGGCAGGAGTCCTACATAGAAGAACTGTTTTCTCCTTCTACCCTTTAAAAATTGTTTAGGAGTGAAGCCAATGCCTGTTCCTGCCTGTCTCATGCTGGAGCAAAATATAACTAGGAAAACATGCCTGTTGTAAAGGAGTGGATATCATTGCTCTACTTTAACTATATGTGTAGCTAAGTTCTAGAACTGTTAGCTAACATTGCAATACAGTTCCTTCTGAAATGCGGGTCTGCAGAGAAGCTCTTGGGTCACTGAGTCTAATCCCTTCTATCCCAAGAATTAAATGAATTCCGTTTAATTTATCAAATTCAATTCAGAGAGTTTTCTGTCTTATTGGAAACCTGCTCCAGAGCTTTGCTTTTCTGTCTCCGTGAAGTCATTCTTATTTCCACTATAAGCTCTAGACCCATTTTTCTGAATTTTTGTATGTTTTCATTTGCTCTTAGAACTGTTCTTCCAGTGAACATGCTCTCTTCTGCAGAACTCGTAAGCAACCAGAGGCAACAGGAACACTTCTCTGGTGTCTTGCACACCAGCATTTTGGACAAGGCTTCTTTCATGAACTGTGCTTAATGCCATAGAAATCAAGGAATCGTGCAGTATCCTGAGTTGGAAGGGACCTACAAGGATCATCAATTCCAACTCCTGGTTCTACATGGAAATTGAAAAAAAGCCCAGTCTTAGGAACATGTGTATATTGCCCTTAAGCACACTACTCTGGATTGGAATCATGCTGTTTCTCCCTAGGGTTCTCAAAGTACTTTTTAGATGATTATGATAACACTTACGAAAGATAATAATGGGAACAGTCAAAATAAAATCAGATGTTGTAGACTTGTAGGAGATCATCTACTTCCACTGCACTGTGGTCTTTGTCACGATATCTAGTGTGCAATACAGTGAAGTGAAAGTTATTTTCTGCTTCCAGAAGTGGAACATCAGCCCCCTGCTTTCCACCCCTCCTCAAAATGGCCTGTAAGAAATGGACTTGGACTGTACTTTCATTTGCACAATTATATAGGCAAGTAGCTCCATTTGATAGAATCACAGAATGTTGCTGGAAGGGATCTTAAAAGTAATCCAGTAGGAAGGAATAGGCAGGAATACCTTCTGGTAGATCTGGTCGCCCAAGTCCCATCCAAACTGGCCTTGATTATCTTTAGGCAACCTGTTCCAGTGCTTCACCTTTTTCATTGGGAAGAAACTCTTCCTAATATCTAAACTAAATCTATTCTCTCTCAGTTTTAAGCCATTACCCCTTGTCCTATTAATACACATTCTAATAATGTGTCCTTCTCCAGCTTTCCTGTAGGCCCCCTTTAGGGACTGGAAGGCTACTATCTGGACTCCCCAGAGCTTTCACTTCTCTAGGCTTAACAACACCCAGTTGCCTCAGCTTCTCTTTGTAGAAGTGCTCCAACTCTCTGGTTTCTTTCTTCTACGTTAATATTTCAGCAGTGCGCAGGGTACTTCCCTTTTGGAAAAATTATTAAGAATTAAAACTAAGAATTGGTTGGCTGGATGGAGCCAAAGGGTTGCTATCAATGGCTCTGTGTCAGGATAGAGGCCGGTCACAAGTGGTGTCCCTCAGGGTTGGTCTTGGGACGGGTGCTCTTCAACATCTTTACCAATGATACAGGTGATGGCATCGAGTGCATCCTCAGCAAGGTTGCAGATGACGCCAAGCAGAGCGGTGTGATTGATACATTGGAAGGAAGGGAAGCCATCCAGAGGGACCTGGACAGGCTGGAGAAGTGCGCCCATGAAAACCTAAGAGGATCAATAAGGCCAAGTGCAGGGTATTTATACAAACTGGGGGGAAGAACTCATTGAGAGCAGCCCTGTGGAGAAAGACTTGGGGGTCCTGGTAGATGAGAAGCTGGACATTAGCCAGCAGTGTGTGCTTGCAACCTGGGCTGCATTAAAAGAGGAGAGAGAGGTGATTGTCCCCCTCTGCTTGGCTCTTGTGAGGCCCCATTTGGAGTGCTGTGTCCAGGCTGGGAGCCGTCAGCACGGAAAAACTGGCTCTTTGTCATTTGGCCAAAGAGACGAGAGAAAATGTGGGGTAGAGCAAAGTTCTCCTGTCCCTATGCCCTGCACAAAACTTTCCCCGGTCCTGGTTTATTGGAGTAGCAGGGGCTGGAAACAAGTGGTGTCATTCTTCTGCTGTCCAGAGTCTTATTGCTGGATAATCTCTCTGCTTTTGTGAGGCTCTTGCCTGAATAGAAACACAGGGGCCAGCCTTAAGATAGGGGTTATTACAAGTAACTATGTAACTTTACGTATCGGCAAGTGGCAATTAATTAGTCACTTTTCTAGACCTATAAAATGTGTGCTAGGGCACTGCTAGTAGTAGAGGGATAGAGAGGTAGTGTTAGAAATATGAATATTAGGTCAATTGTGTCTGCTTTGATTTCTTGAGAAAATTCTGGCTGTCATCTGTTTCCCAAACTCTCCAAAGGGGGGAATGGGGTCCTGTGTTCCTGGACACTGAAAACTTGTTCTGGTAGGTGGAAACCTGCCTCTTCTATTCTACATGAATGCTGATATTGAAAATAACAGAATCTTAATTTTAATCTATCCTTAAAGCTACAGTTTATTTATTTTTTAGTCACTTGTGTAATGTAAGTCACTTAAAATCTAATTCCATTGAACTGTGTTTGATCTTGAATATGTGTACTTCAGGTGTTCACGTGTCCAAATTGCCTTGAGGAAATGGAGGTGAGATAATGTGCACTGACAGAAATTAAGGTGAAAATACATTCCCTGTGTGTTGTTTAGACAAGGAATTCTTCAACATCTTAACTAAGGCTAATACTTTTTAATATCTTCTTTCTGTAGATGAATTCTGAGTGAATAGCAAATACCTTGCTCTTGTGTGAGAGATTCATTCCTGTGCTTAACTATTCATGGCTATTTGGGGATGCTGTAAACATCCTTGTGATTTCTGAAGAAAGTCCCACTTGCTTTGTTATTGGGAGAGGAGTAGGTGATTAAAGACAGTATTTGGAGTAGAAATGATGGCTAAAGATTTTAGTTGTTGACAACTTAGAACTGTTTTTTTTATAAAAAAAAAAAAAGATCTGTTCCAGTGTGCAAGTGGTGAGTGTGCCAAACTTTACTGGGGTAGATTTGCTGGAAGGTTGGTGGTTTTTTTTCCTTCTTCTCAAGGAGGAAAGAAAATAAAGAAAATAAAGAAAAGCAAATCTTTGAATCATCCGAGTTTTAAAGATTGCATTCCCATAATGAGTGGCTGTACAAACATGAGTTGCTGAATCTCCATGGGAGGATAGGTGTGTAACCTTGTGCTTTTTACAAATCTGCTGTCTGTTTTGTAGTGTTCCATCTAAATCAGAACCTGGATAAAAACAACGCTTGGAGAGGGCTGGCAAAAGTTGAACGTGTTGCCAGTGCAAACCTGGAGAGCTCTGTTGTGACGCAGACATGGGTGAGACAATGACAACCCAGTCAAACACTGAAGCAAACTGCTTTGGTTGTAGGAGAAGTGCTCCTACACTCTTCATCAGCATCACCCTTGGGATCTTTCTCTTGTCTTTTTGGGGTATGGTGCTTCACTTCCCATATTGGGTAGTGAAGTGCACTGGTTCTATTTGGCGTTGCCTTCTGACTTGCGTGCTCCTGCATTTGATTACAGTGTCATTTAAAAAGCAAAGGGGGATCAAGCCACTAGCAAAGTCATTTCATTCTTTTTTTCTTTTCATTTTGTGAATGCTTTCACACTGTTAAGCAGAATATTGGCTCTGCATCAAACCTGCCTGAAATTGTATGTTGTGCTGGCTGTCATCCAGCAGGAGAGAGAGAACAATTTAAACATCTCTCCATGCAGTGATACCTGAAAAGAAATGGGAGCTGCTAAGCAACTCGGAAGCGTGAAGGGCATGTGTCTTGGTGCTGACACCAAATTTGGGGGCTATTTTCATCATAGCACTGTGTGTATGTAGCAGAAGTAGCAAGAAGCTCACTGAATTAGAAGAAACTAATACATATCTGAAACTTTGTTACTGCTGTGTCCTCCCAGAGAGTATTAGAAACACAATGTTGCTAGAAGAAGTCTTGAAACTGTGAGAAATGGCATTATGTCATGGTATTTGACTTGCACTGCATGCGTCAGCATGGATTTTTGAGATCAGGTCAAGCGCTAGTATAAATCATGATGGTAAAAAATGTTGATGCAAATTTCCCTCAATCTTTACATCATTTTTCTAAATCATATTGCAATTGCAAAGCAATTTGTCTTTGTTATCCTGAGGCAAAAATCCTGGGTTCTTTGATAATTTAAGTGGGGGAAAAAAGATCTAGTGAAGAGGTAACTAGGTCTAGCTGAAAGCCACCCAACCCAATCACCTGAAAATGAAAGAAGCTCAGAATTCAGCGTCACTAGCACCAAACAGCATTGATTTTAGGGCCAAGTTAGAAACACAGAATTATAGAATGTCTCAAATTTGAAGGTACTCACAAGGATCAATGAGTCCAACTACAAAACAAGAACTTGTCTTCTCTTTCACTGGTATAAAGCTGGGTCACATCTGAAGAAACTAGTAGGCTTGCACTGATTCTGTCCTGGTAGAAGTGAGGAGGCTATAGTCTGTCCAACACTGGAACGTCTTCTACAGAATCTGACATCCCCTTCTACAAGGAATCCCCTTTCTAACAAGGAATGATATCAGTTTAGTATGGTAGTTTATAAATCTCCTTACATTCTGTAAATACAGCTATGTTGTTTGACATGAATCAAATCTCTCTGGAGAACCACGCTGCAGGCAGATCTATGTTGCAGGCTTCTGCTGGCACAGCAGTAGCAACCAGGGGTATGAAAAAGTGTGATTTCTAGCTAGTGGAGCTGGGCCAGGAAAATTTCTTCATACGAATACACTTATACCAGTATAGCTATTACATAGTTATAGGTTGACTTCAAGGAGGGTTGGCAAATATTGTGGTTCTGCTGTCGTAAATTACATCCGTGCTGGGGATGCACTGCTGGCTGCGTAGACCTGAATTAGTTAATCCAGCAACAGACCCTGTTAATATAAATCAGATACATGTCTTTTAAGACCTAGCTTCTTTATCACAGCAGTGACTAATTAGCATGCTTTAGGCCTATGGAAGGTGGGTTAAAGGTGCCAAAACCAAGCTGTGCATCATGGCTCTCATGAAGCAGTAGTTACAATTCCCTCTTGCAAGTACAATGTGGAAGAAAAACAGATTTTAAAAAGTGTTTTCCCTATAAACCAATAGAATTCTTATTTAGCTATTGTCGTTGCTAGGAGTTACCAAAATATGTGATGTATCCTACTGTGAGAAGTAGAGATATTCTGCAATGATTTAAAAGCCTAACGTAGTGGTTAGGTTTGAGTGATGCTGTAAAATAGAAGGAAAATCAATACTGCATCTCATCTGGATATGTAGATGATTGCCTTAAATCTAACTCAGAATGTTTTTGGAGCTCATCCATGAACCCAATCCCAAAATCACGCCTCCCTGGGAGCAGCAGGTGCTCCACATCTCACAAAGTTCTTTTCTCCTTCCCCTTCCTTATATCTGGAGCCTTTCCTATGGTCAAGAAGAAAACTTTGTTGATGTTTTGCCTGATGAAAAATAGAGGAAAGTTCCAGAAATAAGTAATAAATAGATGTAACAAGAATATTAAATCAAGCTGCTCTCACGAAAATGAGAAAAACTAAGTTTTTCCAGCTATTGTTTTATTTCAGCAGTATGATTTGCAGTAATGCTTACAGTGCAGAAATTGCTAGAGAGTTGTAACTCTTCTGCTCCGTAATTTGTTGTGATTTTGGACAATGTAGGCACTGATATCAATGGCAAAATGGGTAAGTGGGAGAAATTTGTTCCAGTGTATACACCAAGACTTGCAGTAATCTCTGGTTTATACATGCCTGGAAGGATTCACATCTCTCCCCTTCATTAGTGGCCTGCGTGTGTCTGGGATTTGTCACATTCCAGTCAATGCAGCGTAAATCTTCCTTGGATAGGTTGTAATGATTCTTACTTTTCAGTTAGGGCATGTATTTGACACCTGGAACCATTATCTAGTAGAATTTGAAATGTGTTTCTGCTGAAATATGTTTAATAAAATGACCTTTACATTTTTAATATCTTTCTGAGTAAGATAGTTTCGTTAATTCTGCTCCTGCGTATTGACTTCTTAAGTAATCTCCCTGAATATATTGCCAAATTAAGAGATTGCAGTGGTAAATATTGGAAGAGAGGGGAAAACCTCTTGAGCTAATGGGCAAGAGAAAGGAGTTTCTGTATATGTGATTTGAAGTGGGGCTGAGAACCACCAGCAGAACTGCAGTCAACACTGCAAAAGGGGGAATGCTAATTCTGATTGAGAAATGCAGAAACTTTGAGGCTTTGTTGTTCTGCAACACATCTGGGACGCTTAAAGCCTTCTTTGATGACATGAATGCAAAATGATGGAAAATAAGGCTCACTAGTCAGTTTTAAAGTAGTAAGTAAAGGGTTGTAGAACTTGATCCAGGGTTGTTGAGAGCATTCTTTCAATACCGTTCACTAAAACCAGACAAGTAAAGCAAGCTTGTTCCAGACAAGCTCTCACAGGTCATGCACTATATGTCCAAGTACATCATAAGAAAGAGATCATCAGCTGAGATTTAGGGTAAGCTGTAGCAAGTTTATGAGCTCTTCTCACTCATCCAAAACTGTCATTTCTGCTGTGTTTAAAAACAGTCTTTTCTAGAATTTCTGTTGTGCATCTCTTAAGGAGATGACTTTTGGGGGGATAATTTATGATTTTACCCTTCGAGCTTTCTATTTTCTGCTAGTGTCTCAGCTGAGAGCCAAGCGGCAGTATTTCAGAAACAGTTTGATGTGGAGCATCCACTACAGTTTAGCATCTGTTGCATCACTGATCAAATTGGCATCACTGAACCGTTCTGCAGTTTTATCACAGGAGTTGAACAGAATAGGCAGACCTCTAGAAAATGAGGAAGCTCATATGCTTTAGAAATACAAAATTTGACTATGTTAGATGGGCTTTGTAGAAAACATTTCAACTTCATGGGCTAATTGTGGAAGAGGCTTTAGCATTTGAAAATGCTACGCTTTTACTTGAAATGTTACCATTGGAGTAGTGTGGTTGTCGCAGTATTTTTAGTAAGTCCTGCAGAAATAGATGTAATTTTGACAGTATTATGTGATTTGGCCCACATCAATCACAATTATGAGTAGCTCAGAACTTATAAGCAACTGAAAATATCTAAACTTACAAGGTTCAGTTTGCATCCTTCCTGTCAAGAGAAGCCAATCAACCAGGTCCTTGTTCCCCAGGGACTGCTGATTTGAGAGGAGCGAACTGGGAACTTAACTTTCTGAAAGAGAAGTGCTTTTGGTATTCAGGTGAGTTCTCTTAATTCAAATAGCTATGCAAGTAGCAGATCCCTTTCTTTACTGCTGATGTCTCTAAAATCTGATTTCCAGGTGGCAGCCTGGTATGTCTTCATGTTACCCAACTTAACTCTCTCTGTTGTTATTGATGGAGAGACTTATAAATGGCTTCACAGTATGGGACAGGAGTAAGTTGCTACTTAGAACAGGAAAGGGAGTTTTATGTGAAGATGGAAAAGCTTACTATGCAAAGCAAAATAAAACAAGGGATTCAAAGCTAGTGGCTAGAAATGCTTCTTAAAAGACTTGCCGTTCTGACATGGTTAAAAAACACCTGACGTTCTCCTGGAAATTGAAAGTACCCCTTGAAAAGGCTGAGGTGGGACATTCCAATTTACTGGCTTTCAAAGTTCAACATCTGTCCAGATGTTTGAGCTATTCTTGCAGCATTTGGAAATGCACCTTTTTTTAAGAGGCATAATGTACTGCTTTGGTTGGAAGAGCTCTGCCATTCTCATCATCCTTAGAAATGGATGATGCAAGCTGGAGACAGACAATACAGCCAGCTCTCTGAAAGGTCCTGATATGTCATTCGTAACCTTCAGTAGCCTCATGATTGTTCTTCTGTGTTTCTCAGAGAAACTGCCTGGGCATAACTCACCTAAGCTGCTGCAGTAATTTGAGAATACTCAGAGTGTCTGTGCAGGCTGAGTGGAAGAAGCATCTTGGAAGTTCTTGCTAGCTTTTGTAAAATTTCATCAGTACATGTTACAGCAGAGCAGTCCAATATGCACGCCATATACAGGTGAGATATCTATCTGGTGCTGATGACAACGGGTGACTCAGGGTAGATGCAGCTCTGAGATGCAGCTCTTGCTGACCTGCGTCTGCATTACATAACAAATGTAAAGAAGATAACATTCTACTGAGGTAAAACAGTGCAGGAGAAGACTGCAGCACAAGGCAACAGCAGTCTGATCTTAACTGTCATTGGTTTTCCCAATCCTCACTTTTCATTAACCAGAATTCAGTGGCACTTCATTGCCTCTTCTTCTGGGCTTAAAAAGAAATTCTAAGTAGCATGCCACAACCAGCTTACCTCCTGACCTGAAATGCCCTATGAATTTTCACCCTGGAACAGTAGCATTTAAAGTACTTCTGATTCAAGTTGAGGTTTTCTGAACTAAAGCTTTTGGGAGTGAGACACGCTTGTCTCAACAGTAAGCAAAGCCTGGAGGGACCCAAAGATGGGGAGCTCTACTCTCTCACCTCAGTCTCCCTGCCTGTATTGAGGTGATGAGTTGCAGGGAGATGCAGCAAGGATAGTTTTGAGTATTTGGGATTTTGTTTCCAGTCAATCTTGTTTGTTTGTTTTGTTTTGTTTTTGGTTGTTGTTGTTGTTATTTGTGCTGAACCTGAAACGATCTGTCTGGATTTGCAACAGTTTCTAAGTAAACTATAAGCAGCTGCTGAATGGGGTACATCAGTGGTAGAACAGTGAAAGTGCCTCTTCTGCCAGACCATTTACCACTAAGAAAGGATCTGTGTCCCTTCTATGTTACATATATCACCCTTGGGAATCCATTGCAGGTAATATGTTTTCTAAAAAGAAAGTTAATTGACAACCTGCTCTGGTTGAAACTGAGGCATACAGTATTAAATCCAAACCTGTGAAGTCACAAGCATCTCCTCAAAATATGTGAGCCTCCTACTTCTCTTTAGAGCTCTTCCTGCCTTGCAGAAATACGCCCAATACTTAACACTGCAGAGCAGGATGCCAGAACTGTGCAAAAAGATTAAATTCTTCAAGACCATTAGCACTGTGCAGCATGTGTTATTTTATGCTTTTTTCTGGGTCTAATTTAAATTTTCTGCAATATTTTTATTCTTTGATATTGCTTATTTAAAAATATGCAGTTTTCCATTTGAAAACTAAGAATGTCTAAAGTATTAATAGGTGAAATATGAGAAAAGAGCATTCTGTTCCGGGCCAGTTTGTTTTGGCATCTGGGATGATGCAAGTCCTTAGCTAGTTGCTAAGCATTAATTCATGCTCTTCAGATAGTCTGATCCAGCATTTCCTTCTCTGGCTTGTACTTGTCCCACTTGTTCTTGGTACATCAACCTTTTTTTCCCCTTCTTGTTCTACGAGAGTTCAGCAGTTTTTCAAGATGGAAGAAAAAATGTTTGATTTTCATTCCCAGAAAAAAAAAAGCAAACACCTTTGCAGCTTTTTCTTATATTGTTTATGACTTCAGCAAGAGACTGGAAAAACGTTTAACAGAAAACAAGGCACTGAGTATGGAAAACATTCTCAAGTGCCACCTGTATTTTTAGCTTCTGATTGTAACTGGGTTTGCAGCATATTTGAATAAACCTGGAATTAAGCATAGGCTTGAATTTTTACAGAAATTTTATCTCTGGATAGTTGATATGTCTTCTGGTGCTGGGAAGAAACAAGTTATCAGATGATTGAATTAACGGTCTCTTAGAAATCTGTCTCCTGTGTATGTGCTGTTATTGGTCATAGAATAAATCAAGTTGTCTCTGCGCTTCATTAGCTTTGCCCATGCATGCGTGCATAAATAGTATGGCAGTGCCCATTGAATAGACGCTCTCTCAGTGCTCCATTGTGTTTGCACATGCATGCATAACAGTGCTGCATTTTAATATATAAAGGCCCTTGTTATGTGGGCTGTAATGATGCTTCTGAAAGAAAGCTAGGTTCCTGGAGGGTTCTGTCTTGTGCTGCTGGAGACTATCTCGCTGTTTATCTGCTTTGGGCAAAGGTGTTTGGTTTTCCAGCCCCAGTACGATACTCATATTTCACATGACTGGATTTCTGTATTAAAAACAACCTGCTCTCCTTCCTGGAGTTTCCTTCTTTTAAAAAAAAATGTCACTGAAGTCACTGGAAAGAGAGAAAAGTTGCAAAGTTCTTAAATGGCTATAAATTCTTCAAAGCATTTCACCTGTGCAAGTTTAATAATGCTCCCTTTGGGATATGAGATATAACTTAGTGTTTTGCACATTGTAATTCATTTTAGTTCTACAGAAAGAATTGTTCAGGCTGGATAAAATGATGTAGAACTGTACAGCAAACAGTGCTGAAGATAAAGACTGTAAAACAGCTCCCACCTCAAGCATAACAACCAGAATCACAACAGTATTACATCGCCTTGCAGTGTTGCTGCATTTCCAGACACTGTCTTTTCTGTGGAGGGAGCAAGATGAGGCTCCTATAGATTAAACAGTATATGATCAAATGGTTAAGAAGTTTGCCATAGTGTATAATACACTGAAAGCATGATTGAATATCCTGTTGGAACTCTCAATGTGGGTTTCTGTGTAGGAAATCAGACAGGTGGTACCTAATTACTCAGTAATTTAAAACCACGTAATGTATATGCTTGCACATATATGTATACAGTGTAGTGGAAAAGATAAGTGATGGAGATAACCAGCTGTGTAAGATGATGCTGAAGAGAAGGCATACAGCTTGCCATGAACCGAATGTGGTTTGGCTGTGAGCTAAATGGTATTTTCCTCCCATTTCCTCCCATTCTAGTATTGAAATGGCTGTGCAGAAGCGGTGATCTTATTTGTGTGTTAGTGTGAGCTAGAGTCAGAGGAGAATTAGATCATTGCTGCCTCATTCAGGTAAGAATTTATTGAAATCCCATTTTAAATATTAATCGTGGCAGAGGGAAGCATTTGGCAGAACTGTTCAACCTGAGGTCTCTTCCTTGACATCCTTGCAAACTGGCAGTGCCACTCTCCCATGGTATCCCTTGGTATCTCCCTTCCCCATGGTGTGTGTCTGTTTTTCCTCCAGGAACTGGTAATGCTGACTCCACCATCGCAGTGTGTGTTGATACCTTTTAAGGTCCATGGGCATCTGCTTAGTTAAGCAAATGATTATGAAAGCGAACCCTCACCTCAGGCAATTGCAATGTGTCCTGTAGCCATTGGGGAAGCATGAATTTCTGCTCTGGCAGTTTTTGGGCATCATCTTCCCAGCCAGGCTATCAGAAAGCCCAACTCGGTAGCTCGATCAGTAATGTTTGGGGACATAGTATGGTTAAATGCTTCTCCACCCTCAGCTGCTGCCCTCAAGCTGCCTTCCAGGAGATTCCTGCTGGACATGGAAAATCTTAGAAACCAAAGTAATATGGCAGAAAGTGGTGACTGCACGTTTCCTCTGATCAGCCTCACTGTTTTTACCTGTCTGGGGAGGAAAGCAGGTAAAGGCAGCTAAATCCTGGCTTTTGCTGGGGATGGCCAAGTACAACTCCAGGCAGTAACATGAGTAAATACATAAGACAACGCAATGGTTGACTGACCAGATGATTAAACAAAGAGTAGAAGCCGCCATGAACATTCATCTGTTTTCTCAGTCAGAAACAATTCCTGAAACCGTTTGGGTGCTAAGAAGTGCTTTGGAAATTAGAATTTATAAAGCTGTAGAGAGCGGAGGGGAAAAAAAAAAAGATCCATGGTTTTGATTATTTCTCTACTTACAGCTCTACAGTTCTGTGTTATGCATTATTCATGCCCTCAGCGTATGCTACTGCTGACATTTGTCATTGCTGGTTTCATTCTCTGCAAATCTGCAAGCCTCTTTTGTAGACACTTCATGAGACTTTTTTCATTATGTGGAAGACTGAATGTGTAATTAACAGTGTGCTGGTGAAACCAGCACTTAGTTGGCCTATCATAACAGGAATCTGTTCTCCTTTAATAGCATTTTGAGTTCATCACACATACCCTATCTCCTTGGGATATGAGTAATAACCTTGCCTTTCTTGAGTCAGATTCAAATAGATTTTTTTTCCTTACTGCTGTAAAAGGAATCTGAACGCCGTTGTACGTGGTAATTTAAGCTACCCCAGTTCAGATATTGTTGGCCTCCACTGGTACATAAACCTCGGCAACATCAGGCTTTCATTAACCATAAGCATGAGAATTAAGCTCTGAATGTGGTTATCCCACTGCATCTCTGGAATATGTCTGTTGAGAGCCACGGCCTGATACCAGATGTTGGTTGTACCTGGAGTGATGGAGACAGCATGCTTTGGCAAGCAAGTCAAAGGCAACTGCTACCCTGAAAATAAGGCCCCTAGATTTATGTGTAAATAAGAGAGGATTTTGGCTCCAGAGCAACAAACGGTACTCGAGGGAGGATGCTTTCATTGCATTTATTTTAAGAAAAATCTACTATTGGACCAGGAACAATTTAGCTCTTATTATGTTCAGATCCATGTGGTTCTCTGAAACACTCCCTGACGGAATATTATTTGGAGGCTTATTATCCCCATATAAAGCTCTTCATTTATTTAAAGTTTTTTAGGTTAAAATTTCACATGCTAAATAAATTTGTACAACAAGTGCTTTCTATATTTCAGAGTTCACCAGACTTTTCAAACAACAAAAAAAACATTGCCCTTTTCCCCTTCTGTGAGGTCTGTGTTCACCCTTCGAACACAGTGCTCAGGTGAAAAGGTTCTGGTTTTAGCTCTTTATGGGAGCTGTGGGATAGTAGAGAAATAATAGTTTGATACACTTCATTGTGCAGAGAAAAATACCACAGTGCCATGTGTGAAAATCTCTCTGGAAAGATTTCATGTCAGGGCCTCAGTGGGGAGATCCAGACTAAGTCAGGAAAACAACAGTGCTTCTCAAGGCTTTCCTTCCTTGTTCCTACAGGCTGTGCAGTGAAGGAAACAGGAGCAGGGAAATTTACATGTTATGTTTCTTAAAGCATCCAGTATTTGTAGTTTTCTAGCCTACCATGGCTGAACCAGAAGGCAAGGCTGTACCTCAGAATATTTGTTCAAAACACTTTTTCTCCTTTCTTAGTTTGATTTTTGATTTTGTCCAAAAAGGGATTTTTCTCTAACAAGGAAAATGTTGCATTCAAAAGCATTTACGGCAGAAAAACCCTTTGTTTGTTAAATTAAAAACAGAAACCATTTTACTTTGGAAACCCCTATCTTCTCTTTTTTGAGGTCTCTATGGAATTTTTTTTTTAATCACCATCACAAATCATAATGCACACTGGACTCTTAGGAACTTTTTCTGTTGTTAAGAATATTGTAGCAAATTAAGCCTTCCCTAGTCAGTGATTTCATTTCCAGACCTCTACAGGCACGTTAATGTCAATAGAACTTAAAAGCTGTTTGCTGCAGTGAAACTAAACTGAACCCCACCATGCTTCCTGCAACTCAGTGGATGAATTTGACCTCTGAAATCTCCAAAGCAATTAAGCAAACCTCATTTTCATGATGGATCAGGTGAGAAATTGTTGCTGTTCTATCTAATCTCATTCAATTTTCTGGATGAAAAAGACTGTGCTGATCCTCCTGCTCTGCAGCAGGATTTGTGGGGCATTGTGAAGGGCAGACCTGAAGGTCACACACTTGCCACTTCAGCTGGGTGGGGTTTTTTTGTTGTTTTTTTTACCTCTGGAAACAAGAACTTCTCAGAAAAGGCATAATTGTTAATGCTACTTGCATTTATCCCTTGAAAGAGCTGCCATTATGTAGTAAATTACAGTGTTTATGTATGGATTTGAGGCCTTGAACGAAAATAGAGAGTTTTCTTAATCCTGTTTGTCAGAGGCTAAGATTAAGCATAGATGATCCACTAAAAGAAAAATTGAACGAGTGTCTGGATTTGATCCTGGCCTGACAGAAGTGCTAAACTAAGGATGAAGCTATTCACTCTTAAAGCTGAGCCAGCAATTCTCCTGGAAACCATTACAGTTAATGATAAATTCTATAGGAATCCTTAATGTATGAAAATACAGCATGTACAACGTCCAGAGAGATATAAACAAAGCCAAGCAGAATTCCTAGACATTTTTGGCACTATTGCACAGAGAAGTCTTCGTGGTGTGCGAATAAAATGTATTTAACCGCTGGCAAAAGCAGTTTGCAAGTACTGTACATTTCAGAGTAGGGGATGGCTTTACAATGTGGCAGAGGAAGAAATAGAAATTCCACCTACGATTCCCAGTGATTCACCAGGGCCTGGGTGTTACATCCTGGACTCCTGAAGCATCTTTTGCATGGTAGCTTGATGCCATTGCTGGGAACATCCTCCTCCCAGACGTGGAGCTCTCGGTTGTAAGGTGCAGCCAGAAGAATGGATGCAGTTGCATTGGTTGTGACTTTCAGAGGTGAAATTAAGGATGAATCTTAGATTTCGTAAGTTCAGAAGCAATCAGGCTCAAGATCACAGCTTGGGTTGGAAGGGCCATTAAAGCCTACTCAGTTCCAACCTCCACATGTGGGCAGAGCTGCCCCTCACCAGCTCAGACTGCCCAGGGCCCTATCCAACCTGGCCTTGAGCCTCCAGCGGTGGGGCACCACAGCCCTAGGTCAGATCTCTGAAGAAATCTGGAACTGCTGCTCTGTTTGTGCAAAATAATGTGGATGTTTTGAAAGGTAAAGAATTCCAAGAAAAATATGATGTACGCACTGGTTTGGTTCTTTTTGGCTAATGTGAACAGGAACTCTACCAGATGCCATCCCTGTAGCATAGCACATCGGAAAGCAGCCATGAGCTGGTGAATTCATTAACAGGAGGAAAATGGGCGACAGAAAAGAGGTGAGATTTTTTAGAAGATCTTCAGTGTAGAAATTAATTAAAAAAAAAAAAAAAAGAAAAAAAGAAAAAGCACTGTTTAGAAGAATCTGAACTATGACAAGCTTCTCAGACAGATGCTCATAAACCTAGTTCTAGTCCAGAGTGCTTTCTGCCATATCTGGCTGTAGTGGAAATGGATCTCCAAAATTATATAGTTTATTATATATTATATAGTTTCTGTCTGAGAATTCAAATCCATTCTTACATTTGGAAAGGCTTCAATGGGTAGATGAGACTTCAGAGGTTACAAGTGTGTTTGTGTGTGTTCAGATCTTTGGATTTGGGTCAGCTGTAGAAGTGAAGAAGTAAGACTTCTGCTCAAAGCATTTGAGAAATGTAACAGGGAGAGGTAGATGAATAACTGTTTATTAAGGGTTTGCAACTGAAATTTACACATCTGTGAGAGAGAATGTGCTGCTTGTTTATGGCTGGGACTTCTAAAGCCTTATGGTCAACAAATGCTGACAGTTTATCTTATTCTCTCTGGAAGTGATCACTGTGAGAAGTCACTGTGATCAGCAGAATGCAGCTTTGCTCCCAGCAGGAGAGGGAAGTATTTTTTCTACTTTGAAAAATTCAAAAGTTGACTTCAATACACGTTGTTGTACATCTATCACTGTGCAGGAATCATAGTTTGGCTACAGTATGCTTTGTAAGAACAAACAAACAAACAAAAACACCAAAAAGCAGATGCATTTTCTTGTACACTCTAAAAAGCTCTTCGTTTCCAAGAAAAGACAAGAGTGAGCAAAAGTAGAACAGTAGGGACAGGCTTTTGGTACATAATGGTGCTGCCAAAATATTTCCCCTTTCTGCTTGGGGGAGGAGCAGGAGAGAGTTGAAGTCCTTACAAACATAACAGCCAGGCCTGGATCATTCCTGTTCCATACAGCACAGTGTTCTCCCCACCATTGCTCCTGCAGTTTGTTGTTTCTTTTTGCCGAGTGTGGAAACAGACTTTTACTTACTCCAAGGTATTGAATTCACACAGTAAGGAAAGTGTAGTGATAACATGCCTGCTTCGGTATGTACAGCTTTTGGGCGGAGAGTTCTTCCAGAAAATGGTGATGTTGTGTCTGATGCCCTAAATTTCCCTACCCCAAAAGTCCAATTAAAAGTTTACAAACAAAATCAAATTCATTAATATATTTCCTGCCTCTTGAAATGCTATTCTAATAACAGTTCTTGTCTCCCAGAGGAGGCCATTGCTGTCATTCTTTAGTGGACACTGATAGGATTTGAACGTTTCTAAGTTCTGCTTTTCTATTTAACACTTTTCTTCTGCTGCTCTGCTTTTTCATTGTCTGTGGCTCCAATTTGCTCATCTGTATTCAATTTATTTGGTGGATTTGAGAACTGCAGTAGTTAATGCTGAAAGCCATGAAGGCTGATAACAAACTAAGAATCCTTTCAGTAAATCCATTTGAAATGAGTGCAGTGCTTGAGAAAGGTCTTGAGCAGACAGGACCAGAACCCAACCATGTTCCTGGTGAGCAGGAAGCCCTACCAAGGCACCATTCCCCTTATTTTAGAAAAATGCTCCCCTTGCATGTGACTGACTCAATGGGACATGGCCCCATAGCTTTAGGGACTCGGTTCTGCAGGTGAGCTGCCAGCTAGCTGCTATATGACCCGTGCCTCATTTTACTCTGCAGAAAGGACCTTGCTGCTAGCCATAAGAGCACTCCTGCAGAAGGCATGCTGAAGGAAAAGGGAGTGCAGCTCAACAGCTATTCTAGACTCACAAATGAGTTTGTGTATGAGTGCTGACTCATTAGTATTGCTCTGCCCTCACCTTGGCCATTTATAGCTCTGAAAAGTCTATCTCTGCCTGTGCTGTGTAATTCATTCTATACTCTTATGTCATTGGGCTCATAAATACATTAATGTACTGTAGAATGAGTATACCTGGCCAGTACTGGACTCCACGAATGGAGTTGCTGCCTTTTGGTTACCCTAGAAATATGCAATAAAATATCATTTAAGTAATAGGATGAAGTTAAAATCACTCTTCTAGCATGTTTCAATGTAAAACTTGGTTAACCAGTAGCCAGAGCAGTACAAGGCAGAATTGCTTCTGAGTGTTACTATTAATTATGTATTATTATTTATTAATAATTGATACTGCTTTTTTTAGATAGGCATGGGAGCTTTGAGCTAGTTAAAATGCCTAAGAATGTCATCTGTACAATCAGAGGTCAAAATTAGCAAGAATTGCACCGAGAGATCAGCACAAATGTAGTCCTGCACCTTGTTATTTCTGACAACAAGGACAGGAGGGAAGGGAAGGTACAAGCACAGCTACAATTTGCTCATGAACAATTCTGATGACCTCACTGTGCCTTGTAGCAAACTTGCAAAGCTCTTTTGAACCAACAAGTTACTTTAGAAGTAGTGAGTGCAGTGGCACAGTGCATGTTGTTCCATGAGGGTGAATTCCGCAATGTGCACAGCAACAGCTGGGCTGGGATATGTCAGCAAGAGGGACCATGAGCTGCAGGTGCTAAGAAAAGGCACTGACATGTAGGAAGAACCTGCATGCAAAGTGGTTTAGTTGATTCCAAATTATGATCTCAGCTTTTTCACTTACACTTCTGTCTGCATTAACCTCTTTATCCGTGATATTTCAGACTAGAGAGCCCTAGCCAAAATCCCACTTACAAGCACTGCCCATTTTTATTCTGTTGGGGTCTGGATGGAAGGAGCCCACATCTCATCTGCCATAAAAGTGGTGTCTTTAGAGTTTTCAGTGCATTTCTGCACTATTTCTAGCAGCCAGCAGATTTGCTGAGGGGCTGAGCTGGAGGATAACCAAGGTTTTTGTAATCTTGAAATTTTGCATCTAGAGATGTTTCTCTTGCTTTTTTTTTTCTTCTTTTCTGGCAAATATTTCTTCTAAAATAGTACTCAGAGAGTCACAGGCAGACTTCAGACCCCCAACAGTTTCTCATGACCCTTTGCTTTCATTGGTGACATTTACCCATGTTTTAGTTAACTTTTTTTTATCATTTTGAGTTACCCGTTTCCTTCAGGAAACTTAATTTATTTGTGAAACTATCTTAAATGAATGGCAACCCTTAAGCCCCTTGTTCCTCTTCCTCTCTAAGGTTCAATGATTTTTAACAATACAGAACAGTAGGATAGGTCACTGCAGACTTCACTAATCGTGTATATCAGATATTCAACATCCTTTCTTCCTGGGAGGAAGTGAATTGAGCATCCTTTGACTTTGGCTATATAAATGGTAAAAGCATTGCTTCAGTTTTTCAGGAGTCAACATAATAAAGTGTCAAAAACCAAATGCACTTTATAAAAGAGATGTTACTGTTTGGGCTAAGGGAATGTATTACTTCACTAGTGGTAATATTGATCAGATGTATGCACTAATTTATAGTTGCACCAAGTGAATAAATTGGCAGTGCAATGAAGACAGTGTTTTCCATGGGCTATAAGACAACTGTACCATGGAAAGTTTGATGCATATACCAGTACCAGGGAGTGGATTGGAAGTAGGAAATGTGTATTATTAAAAACAAGCAAACAAAAACGTAATAAGACTTATTTCAGTCTAAGTTTTGTGCAGAACCTGAAGAATGTAACCTACAGTAGAATCATAGAAGAGGCTGACCTCCTCTCACTAAAACCTCCCTTCAAGTTGCTGTGGAGAACAAGGTCTCCCCTGGGCCTCCTCTTCCCCAGACTGAACAATCCCACTCTCAGCTGCTCCATAAGACTCAAGCTCCAGATCCATCACAGCTTTGTTGCCCTTTTCTGGGCACTCTCCAGGGCTTCATTGTCTATCTTGTAGTGATGGGCCCAACACTGAACGCAGTGCTTAAGGTGCTGTGTACAATGGGGTGATCATTTCCTTGTTCCTGCTGGCAGCACTATTTCTGGTGTTAATATAGATGTTAATTAGATTAGATTAGAATTAGATGTTGATTCTGGTTATGTCCTTTCATGGAAGAACTATGAAATATTTTCATGAGTTATAACAGGGCTTTGTTGTTTCCGTAAAGATTCCCTCTCTATATAAAAGCATAATGTAAAAAAGGTGGCCATACAGTCCTTCTGGTCTGTATTGCAATGATGTTAACATGTTTGTGACACTTTCCTTCTAGAGACTATTTTAGTATTTCTCTTAAAGAAAAGCACTGTGTGTGTGTGTGTATGTATATGGTGGTTCACAATCTGCAGCTGAGAATTGCTGCTATAGGTGATGGTATTTTTCTTGTTTTTGCCCATCATAGGTAACAATTTTAGAGACTCTCAGGACAGCAGGCAAAGAAAAGAACAAAAAACACCCAAAAAACAAAACAAAAAAATAGGATGTATTCTGATATACTTTTAGCTTTCCAAATTTGGCCTCACCACTGATACGAAGATTTTTTTACTTATTTTTAATAAGTGCCCTGCAGACATTTTGCACTAACTGGGAACTCTAAATAGCTGAGCAAGAAAAGAACTTACACTGAGCAGAGACCTGCAATAGGGAGCCGAAACTAGGGGCCTAGTACAGAGCTGAAGAATTTAGAAAGCTGAATTGATTATCTCTGAGGAATTTCCCTCCAGAAAGCTTCTGTTTAAGCTACCAGAAGTTGAGGAGGCAATAATCTGTATGACAAACATACTGGAGAAAATCTGTGGCTCTACTGGCATTGCAATTTTTATGTTAGCTGCTCCAGAGCTTGATTTCTGAGGGTTGTTTTTTTTTTTTCCTTTGTCATCTGATGTCCCAAAATTTGCAGCTTATTCTGGATCAGTTTCATTCATCCTGATGCCAGGCCGTGCACTGGCTGCCTGTGTATCAGTTCTCAGTGCTGTTGATCCACCGATGTTGCTAATAAAATCAAACTAACAGAAAGTTTATTTGTAGTACAGCCCATTGAAAGAAGCCTTTCAGAGATATTCTTGATTCCTATATTATTGGATTATGGTTGCATCAGTTACTATGCTTTAATGTTTTCTTAAGATAGTTGTGCTTTTAAAAACAGGTAAAAACTGCAGTAGCATATAAATATGTGGTGTCCACAGAGCCTGGACACATCCTCTAACATTTCTGCAGAAAAATTGGACTGGCATTAGGAGTTTCCAAATGCTGGAATAGCTTCTTAGGGTGTAATATTTGTATGTGTAAGTCTGTGATAGACTCCCAGCTTACATTTATGCTTTCTTGCTGTAGCTGGCCTTTTAAAATAAGTATTTCAAAGATGATGAGTTGTTTGGAGGGCCTCCTGTACTTAGTATGAACTGGTGGAGATCAGCTCAACCGATAGCACTAGGTAAATGATGAAGGTGTGTCTATGTGTGCTCCCCTAGTGCTGATCTTTTTTAATGCATCCAGGTTTTATGATCTTGACTCATACTTATTTTCTGATCTCCAGCAGTTAATTGTTCCCTTGTGGGAATTCTAGGACAAAATGTGTTCCCAGCACTGTCCTTGGAGGAAGGCAGAATACACGTTTCTTGAAGCACATTTCTTTTTCTAAGGCTTTTTATTCCTGATGGTGTTGCTTGACTTATTTTCGTCGGTTGTCAGTGACAGAGCTGAATGAGGAAGAGGTAATGATTCTTCTTAAAATTTGCTATAGAAAATCTGCTTGCTTAGTTCACCTGTGAACAGGCAATCAGAAGACTCAGTAAGTGGACTGTGGAACCAGATGGCTGTCATGTGGGACAGTCCACCTTTGTCCCACGGGGCTACTGTCACCTCCGAAATTGACCTCTTGTGGTTGGAACAACCTCTTGGGAAAGGTCCCTAGACCATCCCAAGTTTCAGGCTGTGTATGGTGGTGTTTTGAAGAGGGTGTCTGAAGTGGTAAACTTGTAATGGAGAGGACATTTGGGAAATTAGTGGATGGACAGGAGCATGGTAAATTGCTTTGGAATGCTCCTGAGCACGGCTTGTTGGTTAGCCTGGTGAGTATGATGTACTGATGCTGCTTTTACCTGGAAACGGTATCATATGTTGCAAAAGTACTGAAACAGGAGTTGTGAAAGCTTGTTTCTTATTTTGCCTCCAAAGCAAATTTGTTGCTTGAGCTTCATCAAGATACTGTGTGACTGTGACTCTGGCTGAAAGCATGTACATTTCTTAAGTGGCTTCCAAACACCTTACTACTATTGCTACTACTTAGGAGAAGTTTGAGGATCTATACTGTCTGGCCCTACTACTGCTGTTCTGGACAAGGACCATTGCAATTTCAATGTCACAATGGGACACTGTGAGAGGGGGCAGAAAGCCAGTGACAATGTTAATTTTCTAAAGTCTGAGTACTCTTAGCATGATATCAACAACACCCAAACATTAGTAGTGGTTATAAAATTGCACAGCCTTAAAAAAAAAGTAAGATCCAGACACATGCCAGTTCTATTAGAGATCCCATCTGTGCTTCTACTGGTTCAAAATGGAGAAAATCCCTTGCATAGCATGTTGACCAACTAACTATTATAAACTGTATCTCATAGTAACATCTTGTGTCAGTGGTGTACAGCTGCTTCTGTCTCTCTGTGTTTAATTCTCCATTTTTGTATCTTTTCCCATGCTTCTTTCTCAGAGCTTTGCATCCAATGGAGGAATTCATAAAGTCTTTAAAATATTTGATTTGAAGTCTGAATCTGAAAAAGCGCACTCAGTAACAGCCCTTCAAATGAATTCAGTGGACTCTAGATCAGTACCTAATCATAAAAGGCAAGGAGCAATGATATACACTCTGTTCTCTTTCCCCACTAAGCTATAGATGTTATATCTTCTTTTGAAGACTTGCAGGGATTTAAAGCTGATTCTCAGGCTGCCCTGTGCTGTGGCATGATCCGAGGGGCGCTGCAGCAGCAGAACTGCCTTACAGAGCCCACGTCCCTGTGGGGAAGATCATGATTTGGCAAGGCATCGTGCTCGCTCTGTCTCTGCCTGCTCTTATTTCCCACTCTGCTTTCCAGGATCCCCACCCAATTGGGCTAACACAGTGGCTTGTGGGATCCCACTCTAAATGAGATCGGGGAACCAGTTTAGATTATAACTCCTTATCCCTTCCTCTTCCACAAATGATTATGGCTTGTTTTTTTGTTTGCTTGTTTTTAAACCAGATCCTTCCATTAATTGGTTTTACACTTTGGCCTCACAAAGAGGTGTGTTGACAGAGCTGAAGATGAACCATCTGCAGTGAGGAGCAGGCACGTTAAGGGAATATCCAGGGAATTGTTTGAAGGGTGTTTTCTCCTGATTATGCAGTGCAGGAGCTCAGGGTAGTTAACCCAGGAGACTGAAGTGAGAGGCTCCTGCTCATGGTTTAGCTTTTACTCTGGGAATATTTCCCCTGAAATTGCTGCTTCCAGGAAGAAACCTCAGTCTAACTGTATCAGCTTTTGGTTTAAAGGAATACCTATCTGTTGATGGATCTCTTTCAAACATGAAGTAAATTTAGACTGATCTACACTTTTAACTAAAAGTCATGCAATACTTCAGTTGATTACGAATCATGCAGTGTTATAACTGTGTTTATTTTAGTTGTTTGTCATTGCAAATCAGCTCAGACTGAAAGCAGAGAAAGATTTGCATGAATGACTGCAAACAAAAACTTGCTGATTTCTCCAGACTCTGGTTAATTGACCATCCACCAACTCTGGGAAATAATTAAAAAAAGAAAAAAAAAAAAAAGAAAAAAAAAAGACAAAACAGATGTAAACTGTGACCAGAAAAATAATTTTAAAAAATATCCTTGAAACACCAACAAAGAACATACAGCACAAGGCAATAGCAACTGCTGCCTTTTGGAGTCCTTAGTATTCATTCAGAATAGGCAGCAGAGCAAGGGCATACATGACCCTTGGACCTCACTTCTTGTTGGCAAAGAGCCACCCAATTGTTGCCTGTGATAAACATCACCTCCTCTTCCTTGGCACTGACAGCATTTCCCACAGGGATTGACAGCAGCACTGCAGGATTTCTGAGAGCCTCTCGGATGAAGGTTGTGACTGAAAATCAGAGTCCAAGTGGCAAGCCAAGGAAGGGCCTGTGCAACAAGTCATGTAGAAAAGATAGAAGAGCCTTTGTGTGAGGAGGAAGCTGTCTGCCAAGTTTCAAAGAGTATCTCTGAGGAAATGCCTGTGGAGTCTATGAATATGCCCAAGGAATGTTTCTCCTGTCTTGTTATGTTTTGGAGAGTTATTTTACTGCAGTGTATAAACCAAATGCAAGGTCTAAAACAGTTTGGTGTTGGTCTCTTGGCTGGTCATGTAGGAGGGACGAAGAGAGGATGTACAAATGACCTTACTTGCACTTCTTGTTTGAAGGGTGCATTGTACAAGTTTGGACAATGGGTGAGATTAGTCTGCTTGGAAGAAGCTGCATGTTAATCTTTGGGAGATGCTTAGTGCTGGGGGGGAGACGAAATGTGTCAATGCCCGAGGGAGAAGTGCAAGAAAAAGTCAGCCACTGGTGCAAATTTAGATATTTTGTTCTGCTTTTGCAGAGCTGGCACCATTCTTAAACATTTTTGAATGTGCTGATCAAGTGTGGTGCAGTGTGGAGCCTCCTGCACAGACTGCTGCAAGATCAATGGGCAGGAGTGTAGCTGGGCTTGCTGACTCAGCCATAGTGATTCCAGTGTTTCCCCACATCCTGCTGGTTTACCTCCTCAGCACCGATGTCACCGATTTCAGTCAAAGGCAGTCATGAATGTGTCACCTCTTGCAGTCAGTGAAGGCAAACACAGGGGCGAGCAGCCCCCCACATGCACATATGTGGTAACAGCAGTCAGTGGATGCTGGCAGCTGCACAGCAGCAGCGCCTTTACGACGCACACAGCTGTTCCACATCCGAGGCAAGGATGTCCCTTGTGCTGCTACGGCAGATGTCAGACATGGCACATTAGGGGACAGGGTGCCACTGCAGCCCAGCCAGGAGGCTGTGAAAGAAAGGGCACAAAGCAAGGCTGCATCTGTTCTGGAACAAAGGACATCTGTCCCTGGCCTGAGCAGCTTTTGGCATGATTTCACAAGGACAAAGGCTCAGGTTGGCTGATACAAGGCTGGTACTCCATAAAGCAAGCTGTAGGGTCGTAGGCTGTCCAAATGTTTGCTGACAGTGAGGCAGTGATCTGGCAGAAGTGAGGTTTTATTCTATCTATGGGGAGGGTGTAGCACAGGATGAGAACCATCCTTTAATCATGCATCTGTCTGTGTTTTAGAATCTATGCATTACAAAAACTAAACTACTATCAGATTATGCACAACAGATGTTCTGTTCAAGTACACTTATGTGTGACATCCTCGTATCAGGAAAATGTCTTGTTTTTTAGAAACTGGGTTTATCTGTTGCTTTCTCTGGGTTGTTGAGTTTTTGTTGGGAGGACAACTTATTTATTGAAAGGCTGCAAACCACAAATGCACATCTGCCTTCTGCATGAATGTGAGTCTTACAAGGGGGAAAATATTTTAGAAAGGGCATTTGTACTGTGCCTTCAGTACAGTATTCTGGAATGAGCTGAACATAACAAATTCTAATTAATAGCTTGCTTAGCATCATTGTTCAAAAATATGCTGTACTTCCTTCCCTGCTCTGCTGGTGCCAGCGCTGGCTGTAATACCCTTTAGCTGGTGGGATCACAGCAATTTATCAGAGTGTGTGTGCATGTGTGCACACAAGTATAATGCAGAGGAGATTTAGGAGAACAATATCATGAGAAACCAGAACAGACTGGGTTATTCATTACTATGACGGTGCTAACAAGATGAATATGTTTAGCTGTTATGTACTGAAAAACAAAAGAAAATGGCCATTAGTATTTTAACACCTTTCAACTTTCCCCTATGTCTTCCTTTTTATGTTCAGCCCCAGTTGCCGCATGCCTGCTTCTGTCAGCATGAGAGACAGCCAGCAAAATCCTCACTGAGAACTGCTACACAAGTGTACAAACACACATGAACTCTAATGGAACCATAGAATTCTTTGAGTTGGAAGAGACCTTTAAAGGTCATCTAGTCCAACTCCTCTGCAATAAACAGACACACCTACAGCTACATCAGATTGTGAATGGAAGTATCAAAAAGCTCCAAAATTTGTGGTTGTTACATATTACCTCTTAATCATTTGCTGGCGCCATTGTGTTCTGCTCCCATGCTTGATAGCGTAAAGATAGAACAATGAAGAATTATTTTAGCATAGTTTATAAAGCTCTATTGGGGGTGGTCTCCACTGTCCAAGAGCCTTTAACTTTATATTTTGTAATAATAGTTACTGAAACCACTGTCCTTATCCTGCTGTATGAGAAGCTGATTTTCCTCCTGCATCTTTCAAAAAGAATGAAGTGTATCTATAGGGAACAAAGAACAGAGATACATATCCTCACTCTACTCAATGAATAGGAAATTTGAACAAAGAAAGAAAAAGAAGTTCAAAATTGTAACGTTCTCCTAGATGGTCTGAAACTTAGCTGCTTCTGGTGCATCTGCTGCAATTGCACTCTTAATGGAGAGTTGTAAGGCAAAAACACAAGATCCAGATGAACTTTGTACAGCACCACGTATGGAGTTAAAACAAAAAAGGTGGAAATTGTTACTGTGTGTACAAGAGTGTCCAGATAAAATTTCAATGTCTGGCAATTATATGAGAAATTAAGTAAGAGAATATTTAGAAACTGTCTAATTTTCGACTGCTAAGTGAGGATTTTCTTTTTCAGAACAATTTGTAACATACTGTTGTTTGAATGGCTTTTGCAAATATGCATTTGTAATAGCTTTTCTGAGATATGAGCAATCTGCAATGCTGGAGAACCTGTTGATTTCCTTTAGCCCACAAAGTGACAAAAGTAAGTACAGAGATATAGGGAATATTCACCTCAGCTGGTTTTCTTCATCTAGTTTGAAAGGCTGAAATAAAACCGTAGGCATCATGTGCAGCCAGTGGAACCTCTAAGGAGTGATTGAAAGTGCCTACATGAGGGAGGTTTCTTGACTCTGTTAACTAAAACAAGCATTCTGAACTTGGGCAGTGAGAATCCTCCACTTGAACTGAGCTGATATGCTGCATCCTGAGATAAACCCCGGAGTCCTTCTGCAATGATTTAACCACTTGGAGCCTAGTGGGTTCATCCCAAGAGCCAGATAACATCATCACAAGACTTCTTTCCCATATTTTTCAGGAATCTGGGAATTTCCAGAATTTGGGAATCTGGAGAGGTCCTAATCAACTGGAAGATGGCAAGCATCCCTGTTTTCAGAAAGAGCAAGAAAGAGGAACCTGATAATTACAGGCCTCACGTTAGTGCCTGGTGAAATTATGGAGATTATTGTAGGATTTGTTAAAAAACAGCTGAGTGACAGTGCTGTCATTAGTCACAGCCAACACAGGCTCATAAGGGGAAGGCCCTGTTTAACAAACTTAAGTTTCATTTTATAACAAGGTACCTAGTTGATGAAGAGAAGTTGGTTGATGTAATCTTAGATTTCAGCAAAATGTCCAGCACACAGCTTCAAAAAATGCAGTGCAGTGGGTGAGCAACTGACTGATGAGTCAGGTTCAAAGGTTTGACTGTTTCTAATGATTGGAGTTACATCAGGCTGGCAGGCAGTCACTGGTGAACAGGACTCCATTTTAGGGCCAGTTCTCTTTAATTCCTTGTCAATTACTTTGGTACAAGAACTGAAGGTTTACTAAGTTTGCAGATGACAGTAGATTGGGAGGAGCTGTTGACTCCCTTGAAGACAGAGAAGGCCTTGCAGAGCGTTCTAGACAAATCAGAGAGCTGGGCAGTCACCAACTGCATGAAGCTGTACACCATCAGGTGCACTTTGCTATACTGAACCTCATTAGGCTCTTATTGTTAAAGGCCCTCCTTTCAAGTTTGTCGAGGTCCATCTGGATAGTGTCCCTAACAGCAAACTGATTCCACCTAAGGTTTATTCAAACATGCATTTCTAATCTACAGGTGTCCTGGCATCACTAGGAGGGTGCTGGAGTACTAAAACTGAATAGCTTTGAAGAGAATGGTAGCTGATAGAAGTTCATGAGAGCATTGTCACTGAAGGAGATACAGAATCCACACCTTAGGTGGATTGGAGGTGTAATGTACTAAACATGGCCCAGCAAAATATCTATTCCATTAATTAAGAAGTGCAGGGATAGGTCTCATACTTCTACCACAGACCTGTTCAAATTAATCTGCTGGAGTTTTTCATTCCCTGAATTCCTCAAACACTGAAGAAGTTATATATAGCCTAAGTTTTTGGAAGGCAGCCACTTGTGAGAAGGACAGTAGCTGGCATGCATTGCTGCTATGACTGGCACTGAGCGAAAATCTAATGATACACAAAGTCAAATAAGTGTTGTGTTGAAAGGTAATGAATTCCTTAAGCAATCATTACTATAAGGTGTTTGCTAGGAGAGCAAAACACCAATATGGCATTTATTTTATTATCAAAATAAGAAAAGCCAGACAATTTTTTTCCCCTGATTTTCCACCCCCTCAAGCTATCTGAAACAGAACAAGAGGCATTGTTTATTTACTGGTTTAAAGCCAATTCTCTTAGTAAAAACTTTTCTATATCTGAAATAGGAAGGATCAGTAATTTGCAATGTCTATTATAGCCTTTTAAGATGTGTTTTAGGTTGTTGTTTCAAAATTAAATATTTAAGGTTTTCACAGTACTGAGATAAATTAAGAAAGTTCATCTTTTACAAAACTACGTTCTCACTGTTCTCAGTTAGCCTTAGCCCTCAGCCAAAATTTATATCCAAGTTATGTGCCACACCCCAAATAAATGCTAACATCATCATAATAAGAAAAGAATGCTTTGGAATCACCACAATGAAAGCTTCCAGAATTATCTTGGTGACTGAGTCATAAGCAAAATCGCAGTGACAAAGATGGATAAGTCATAGGGATTAATGGAGACCTTGTGTCTCTGTAACTGTTAATTCTTCTACATCATAGGCTCCATTTCTGTTGGGGAGGTGAACAGACAATCTAGATGAAGAGTGTGGACATGGTGAGTCCTGAACATGTGCAGAATTTGCCCCGGTTCTGGTCCTTGTTGCTCTACCACACCTCTGCACTTAGCCAAATCCAAGCTCTACAGCCAAATATCTGCTTATCTTGAGCTTACACTGATACCTTAGCTATTCAACTGGCCCTAAAAAAGAGTTGGGATAGAATTGCAAAGAATGGGAAGGAGAGTATTTCTATTAAAGTTACTGGTGGTAAATGAAACCCATCATTTCTTCACAGGATTTAGCATGTGAGTTTACTTAAATACACTCTGGGTTATTACTGTCCCCAGAGAAAGCTCTCCCAAGGCTCCCTTTTTTTTTTTTTAGGTCTCTTGCTAACTTCTTTACAGTTCTTGACATTACAAAGAGCCATTGATTCTCTAGTAGAAAGTAAAAAAATTAACAATGGTAGCTCTTAACTAACAAAATGCAGTTTTAAGAATCTGAGTGCTCTGCCCCTCTGTCCCGAGTTCCCCATTGCTTCCTGTTGTACATCGATGCCAGTCAAAGGCATGCTATTGTTGGTTTGGTTTTGTTTTGAACAGATCTTTCTCTCTCCATTTTATTCCAAGACTTTTTTGATGGATGTGACAGAAATCTGAAAGCTGTAGTTTTTATTTATTTACTTAATAACTTATTTTTTAAGCTCCTGGAACGGTCATTTGCTTTACTCTGAGGAGTTATTAATTATGTGGTATGAATATGCATGGTTTTAGAGACTGCAAACAGTCTGCTTGCACGATGGTCCTATGGTAAAAGGCAGAGGAGCCTCATCATGGTACCCGTTAACACTGTTTTAGTTAAGAACCTGTCAGTCTCCACTGAAACTCCCATTATTCAGGATTTTTGAGCAATCTATAAATATTTGCTCTGGTAAAAAGAGCTCAGCTGAAAAGCTCCTATTTTTAGCTGGAGGTTAAGTTTGGTTGTTTTTGTTGTTTTCTTTTTCCATCTCCTTTTAAAAAGATGCTCTCAAGGTTAATGGAACTATAATTTGACCTCCCTTTATAATACCATGTCTGTTTGCCCTCTGTTTGTATTATTTCTTGTATGTATGAGTATTCCCCTGACAAATGTCTCACAACATGAGTCGCTACAAAAGATGCAGACCAAATAACAAAGCTCATATTAGCAGCCTGTTCAAGACTGAATTAAATAGCAGTCAGGTTATGGTATATCATCTGTCACAAGGTTTTGAATCTTTGTTAGAAAAAAATGTCCTGTAATTAATCCTATCAATGCTTGCTTAGGGAACTAATCATGCGACAGGGTGTACCTGTGCTGCCCTAAATGCTCAGTGAATGGGATAGTTTCTTGCCCTGACCCAATAAAGTGTTTTCACAGGGAGAGTAGCCTTTGTGACACATAGGTTTGATGGATTCATGTCTGATTAAATGGTATGTGGGTACTCAGGGTGAAGAAGTGGAACTTTTTTTCTTATTGTTCATCCTACAGCAAGCCTGTTAGTGGGAGCAATCAGAATTATCATCAATCACAGTGAACTGAACTGAGCTCAGCTGTCCTTATTATTAAAGGCCCAGACCAATTGCTTTAAAGGTTGTATGTTATAAACTCTTTTAAGGACTGTTGCACATTTTGATTATTTTTGTTGGTGTTCATCTACCTAGCTGGCATCATATACACAGATATAGACACAAAAGGGAAAATATTTGTTTGGCCCTCACTCATCTGTGTTTTTAATTTGAGAGGTAAGGAGTGGAGTTTTAAACACTGAGCTTTCTGTATTCATTCACATAATAAATCATACGTTTAAAATATACTTTCCAAATCTTGACCTTGGAAACTGAGAAAAGCAAGAATTCTGGTCGTAGTGCAATCTGAGTTTGGCCCATTAGGCCATAAAGAGAAGAATAAAAATGTTTACAATTTTGGTTCACATCACTGACAAGATATATGTTTAAAAGGTACAGAAACCACATCTAATTTCATGCTTACTGCTTCAACAGAGTCTGTGACATACAAATGTTACTACTTTATGTAAATATGTTAGGGAGTACTAAATTAGTGTCACATACAGACGTACATAGGACAACAAATGGATGCACCAAAAAGTGAGAATGAAGCCAGCTGTTGTAAAAGAGTGGCTGCTCTCCATCTGTTTTAAAAAGTTGCAGTGATTGAGATGGGTTCCTGATGGCTGGGAAGAAGGAAACATTACACCTGCTTTCCCTCAATTTATGGGAAGGTTGTGGAAGCTTGTGAAACAGCATCTGGAGTATTATGTCTAGTTTTGACCTTCCCAATACAAGAGACACACTGACACAGGGGGGCTGAGGTCAGAGGAGGGCCACCAAAATGTTTAGAGACTTGGAGCACAAGATGTTTAAGAGGATGGGAGAGCTGGGTCTGTCACCCCATGGAAAAGAAAAGGCAGAGGAGAGATCTTACTGCTGTCTACAACTGCTTAATGGGTTGCACCATGACAGGACAAGAGGCAACAAACACATCTGATTTCATATAATTTTTTTTCCCCATTGAGATGGTCAAACACTGGAATGTGTTCTTAGAAGAGCTATAAACTCTCCACCCTTGAAGATGTTCAGAACAGAGCTGAATAAGCTGCTGAACAACCTAATTTAACTAGGTCTGCTTTGAGGAGGAGGTTGGACTAGAGACCTTTGGGGTTCCCTTACAATTTGAATGCTGTATTTGAAGAAAATAAGATACTCTATTTATTGCAGGAATTGAATGGAACAACCCTAAGTCATGTGACTGGTGTTAAAAACATTGTACTTGAGAGTTCGTCAGTCCTCCAGTCCTTCACGTCTGTGTTTCCAAGTTTGCTCTGTCATAAGAGAGCAATTGGAATTGTTTCAGATTGTGCCTATCTCTGGGGTGTGGGGGGCAATTACAGTGACACAGGAGAAAATTTTCATGAGATTGTCACATGTGGAAAAGATTTAGCAGTAGCAACTTAGGTCATGGTGAAACTTGTCATCAACAAGGTTTTTTTAGGCTCATCCACTCCTGTCATTCTAAAGGATTTGGTTCATCCTATAGCCTTTCTGCAGGAGTTCTGCATCACAACAGTTCTACTGTTAACTCTACTGTAAAATTTTAGCAGTGTATAGAACTGGAACACACTAATTAGTGTAGCAAGCCCAGAAAATGCGTTATGTACAAAACAGTACACAATTAAAGCCATTCTTGTAACGGCTTTTCAGCAAGGATTTTGTAATTTTGTAAAAGGACTTAGGCTGGGTTTATACTAGTAAACTCAACTTGCCTGTGAGTGTTCCCAACCACTGAGGCCAACTGCTGTGGAACAATCTCTATCTATACTGCTGAACTGGGTTTGTCTGTGCTAGGTGGCTACAAGCAAGCTGCTGCTCGGGGGTGGTTCCTGGCATGTTCTCACTACCAAAACAGGTGCAGAAGTTGCCTGGGAAAGCAATAGCTGGAGCAGGCTAGTTTCATGCCAGGGAACTCTCTCACAGTTTATTAGCATAGGTAACAGTGTTGGAATTTCATAGGCACATCATGAGCGTGCTTGAATTTACTAGGTTTAGCATCTAAGGCAGAAGAACTAATAGATCTTTGGGATGAGAATGGAAGATTAAAACTTAGGCTGTGACCTATTCTTGAGACATCAAATTCTGTCAGATAACCCAGATTCCTTCCCAGTACTAGCCTGCTGAAGACTTTGGGAGGGGATGGCTCAGCCTTTTGCATTGGCTTCTGTCTTTATACCAGAACTTTTCTAGTTAATGTTACTTTAATGCTTTTCTTACTAGCGGTAACTGATATGGTGAGCCTTAGGTCAAGAATTAGTAAGCAAATTTAAAACTCAATTAGATTTCTCCTGTAACTGTTCTCATCCATGAATAAGTATGTGTACAGAGTCTCTTGCAAGGAAATAGTGCAGACACAAGAGTGAGAGTCCTCTTTAAGACAGTGAATTCTCTGTGACTTCAGCTAATAACAGCAAAAGTGTTTTGTTGTCCCCATGTGATACCTTGAAAAATCTTCTGTGGTATAAACAAGATTTATGTTTCAAATATCTCCAAATGAACAGAACTAGAAACAACACCCATTGCTACGGAAACCCAACTGGGCATGCACTGCAAACCCTAGAATGACAGAATAATGGAGAAGTTAAAGCTCAAGGGAGTTGTTTACTATATACGAGTAGAATGCTAGCTTATGCATACATAAAACAAATGTGCAATTTGAATGAACCTGGTCAAATAAGGACAATAACTGTTCTTGAGATGGAAGAATAGTAAGTGTTGAAGTGGGGCGATTGCTTGAGTCAGTTCTGACATGTTTTTTGTCTTTTTTGAACATTATTTTTATTCTAAGTATAGAAGAAAACCCTCCATTTTTTATGGCTTCAAAAACAGCGTAGGAGGAAAGTCAGTCCAATATTCCAAGGGCGTTACTGGTGCTCTGGCTCCAGTGCCTGCATACATTTCTTTGTTTTTGTTCATAATACAATTTTTCAGATGTGAAGGACAGAAAGCAAATGGCAGTGAGAATCTCCTGGCTTTCTCCTTTTCCTGCCTGTGGAATGCACTCATGCAAGATAGTATGGTACCAGAAGGTGACATGTTTTCACTGGATGGTCTCCTATTGTGGCAAACTGATGGTATCTGCTGCAATGATGTTATGATTACTTCACAGTTGATGGCAATCCTTTCTGAGACTGCAGGAACAAAGTCACTGAAATAATTGCCAGGTAAAGCCATTCACTTTTCAGTGTGAGGTCATTTCTACATCTGGCCTAGCAAAAGAAAATGTCTGTGGTCTTTCACAAATTTTTGAAAGCTTCTGTGCATGTCCAAGAATGCTCCTAGGAAAGCATCCACCAAACTTCGCTCCATGGAACCTACCGTGTGCAGGAGGATACGGAAAATAATTTTGACTGGTTGCAGGAGTTGTATCAGGATTTAGATTGGATATATTGCAGTAAGTGGCAAATGCTGGGGCTGCAAGGATAGATGTAAGAGGCCTCACTATTTTGCATTACATTCTACTTCTGACTAAAGAAGGAAAATTTTGTGAACTTGAAGAAGTTCATTGGCTCAAACATTTGGAATCACATCTCTGAAGCTGTTTCTCTGCTGAAATCAGTGAATAGACTTTCACTTAAGTTCTACTCCCTTAAACCTGTATGTAGGGATAGGAACAATGTCAGTGTGACACAGTAGACATCTCACAAACTTTTCAATTTATTTTCTATCAGCTGCTTTTTGAGTCTAATATTCAATTGTAAAACAACTATACATGATATTAGCATTGATGGCCAATAAGCCATCCATCTTCTTTTTATAGAAGCCACATATTGCTGTTTAATATTGGAGTCTTTCTCCACAAATATAAGGAATGAAAGAGTTTTGTTCTAATTTGAGACATTTTTTATACAAGTTTTAAGCTGGTCTTCAAAAACGATCCTTTTTTCTCCCTATTTTGAGATTGTGGACTTTAATACTAATACCACAAATATTTCTGGTCACTCTCCTTGAAGCAAGGAGAATTAGAACTGGTAGATGCAGAAGAGGGCAGTGAGAAAGATCAGAATGTGACAGTGATCCTGCCTTACAGTAGGAAATTGAAGGGAATGATTTGTTTAACTTTACAAAACAAAAGCAGAAATGGGATGTGTTTGCTGTCTGGAAATGTATCAGGTGGGTAAATACCAGAGAGGAGAAAAGGAGCCATGGGTGCTCCAGAATACAAATGTCTAGGAATAAATTTAAGCTTGAAATTGGAAAATAGTTTCTAGGCATTCTAACAGTAGCCCTGCAAATAGGATTCATGACTGCTTTTAAGATTAACTTGCTATGATTACAAATATGAAAGGTTGGTGTGGAGAAATAAAGCTGTTGTCAGGATACCTGTTGCAGAATGCATTGTGAAGAGATACTCCTGCATATTTTAACAGATATTTCTACCTACTCTAGCACTGATAGTTTTCAGCAGTTTTCAGCAAGGATTATTGCAGGAGGGCCCAACAGCAGCATTCTCAGGCAAGCAGTTCCTGAAATATCCTACAAAAGGGACATTTGGGATTGCCCCTTCCCTCACAGATCAAATCGTGCTGGTGAATTTCCAGCCACATGAGGACAAGAAAGATTATTCTGTGTCGTGGAAGAAAAACATAAGTAAAAGGCTAAGTTAATATGGACTGAAAGAAATGAGAAAAAAGCAGATCCTGTACACTGGAAACTTAGATTGTCCTAAAAAGTAGACAAATGGAGGCCAGTAAGTGATTTTTTTTTTTTATTTTTATTTATTTTTTTTTTTTTTTTATGTTTCCTGAAAGTATAGGAAGAAAGGAAGAAATTTCCCTCTTATCATGGAGTCAAGTCTCATCAAAATGGGTGAGAAAATTTACTGAATCACACCAAGAAGGTATGAGTGTCACAGTTTGACTGAAAGACTGCCCTTAAAAGATGAGAAGACTGGTGCCTTTCTGTGGAGAATGGCTCTGGTCTGACTCATGGGTGATGACCAAGCCATGAGCAGCTGAGACACAGCAGACCTGTATGGCAGATCCTGAACTTGTACCTGAGGGCTGAAGGCAGAAGAAATGCCCTAAAGCATTCATTGGCAAAATCGTTGAAGAGCAGCCTTATGTGATGAATAAATGTGAGTGTTTGAGAATTTTACTATTTTTTTCTTGCTTCATTATTATTTTGATGCTTCTTTTTTTCTTCTTGTGATCACTTCAAGGAGAGCTCTTTCCTATCAGGAGTTTACCAGAGATGCTCTGACATCAATTCCCATTTTGCACTCGAACCTGTAAAAATGAGCAACAGAGTCCAATCATGGATAAGTTAATAATCACAGGAGTGATTTGGACATGTCCAACAGAAAAGGGCTCCAGCCTTCAACAAGCCCAACTGTTTCACATGGTGATAATCACCATGTTCCCATGGTGATAATTCTGAGGTACAAACATGGTCCTGTCAGTCTTGAAACTGTTTTCATGGCTGTATGACTGTGGGTCTGCTAATCCACTTGGGCAACACAGAAAGTAGCAGAACAGAGGTCAGAACAGGTGATATGGTACATTCAGACATGACCTGTCCAGTAGAAGCAGTGCCCACACAGGTCAGCAGTGCCTCAAGAAAATGGCGTAGGCCTATTTGGGGTCTGCCTCCAATATCAGACTGCCCCAAACATGCAGTAACCTTCTGTCACCACTAATACCTACTGTCTAGATCAATGGTGTACACTGGAAAATAGGTCAGCTAAATTCCTCTCACATGTCTACATTATCCTTGTTGTGGAGCATACTGTACAGTGAGATATTTGGCCCTGAATGTGATTTATTTTTTTGCTTGCTTGCTACCATGCGATATTACTCTCACATTTTTCCAGTATGTCAGAACTCTGTGATACTTCTCCTTGCTCCTGCTTAGATAACACTATTTTATGTGTAGTTCATCCAATCCACCTAACAAAGTATGTAACCTTTTTACTTTAATATGGACCATGTGAGTGATACAGAAACCCAGTCCTGTTATTTTACTCATGTTTTAAAGGAGATTTATTGGCTGTTGGCATAAATAGCTGTTCTTGCCCTTGACTTGTTGCCTTGTGTTCAAAATGGAGATAAGATAGGTAAAGATTCTTCTTTACTTCACAGCAGTTTTTCAAGGTTAATGTAATTAATATGTCCTAACTATTGTCTGGAAGGTGCTAAGAGGATGGCAGGGTCTTATCACTATTGCAAGTAAAATGTCTGCTGCCTAATAAATACCTACAACGGTGCAACTGGAGCCATCAGAGGAAATTTTTCCTCTAACTTGCATTCAGCCAAATCAATTTGAGATGCTCTCGTCCCAACTTCAGTATAAGAGTTTAAGGAATATATGAAGCCATACTGAAAAATATTAATCAGCCAGCTGCTGGTGGTGACATCAGCTTGCCTCATACAAGGAACAAAGCATGTATTGCTAACTCTTTCTAAATAAAGCAGATGACTTTTCATTTTTCCTTTTTAAAGAGCAGATTTCCTTATGGAAAAGGAAAAAAATACCGCCTCACAACACCAAGGCAACCAGTCTCATTCCAGCACTTTCAGGTTCTGTTTTTATTGCTCTGGGCTCCCTCTTACTTCCAATTATTTATGGAACAAACTGTGAGTCACATGGTGGAGCTGGAATGATTCAGGAGTTTGTTGAGCGAAGAGAAACAGGAAAAGAAGGGTTTAGCGGTCCAGGCAAATGACATCAGTGCTTTGGCATCCTATCCCAGGCCTTGGAAAATGCAGCCCTTGCTGCAAGAAGGGTTGCAGAGCAATGCTTGGAGGCAGAAGCAGTTTGGCATTTTGACAAGCCAGCAAAATAATGCTAGTCATGGTCTTGTAAGATGTACCAATAGAGAGTAGTTAAGAGAGAAGTATGGATATGTAAGTTGTAGCAAGGGAAGTAGCTGAAAATACCAAAGAAAAATCCAATCTAGATGGGCAATTCTGCACCTATAAAAAGTACAGAAACTGTTAGGAGCATCTGATCTTTTTTAATATTCTTTATTGGATTGCCAGCACAGGTTTGCGTGGCTGGATTCTTTTTTTTTTCTTTCTTAAAAGTTGAAATTATGCCTAGGTGACAATTCCTGTGAATTCTACAAGCAAAAAGCCAGCAAAGAGTTATTTATGTTCCAGGATTATGAAAAGGAAATTGCCAGACACTCATGACAGCTATATATCTTTTGTCCCTTGATTCTTGAAACTGTGCTTTGGTGCCTCAGAAGAGATTATTTGTAAAAATTTGAGATGCTAAAGTAGCATGTTTGCAATGACGTATTTTCCTTTCAAAGAGGAGCTTTGGCTTAAGGACCACTCAGTGGCATAGCTGATAAGACCTGGTGAAAACCAGCATGTTGCTGTAGCTCAGCAGACAGTGCCTAGGACAGTGGTTGTCTCTGCAGTTCCTACAATACACAAGCAACACAAAAATCAGCAACGCAAAAATCAGTGGTGCCTGGTTCTTCTTGCAGTGCCTAGTTTTTCTTGCATGTATATACATTGGTATATACCTCAATGGAAAATCAAGTGAGTACTGATTTCAGGGTTTTTTTTTTTAATTTGATTTGTGAGGCACTGGCACAGCTATTCCCTTATTTGCTTACTTTTGTCCATTATAAACCATTTTTAAGGAATACATATATGTTTACTGTAGCAGTGAAGTTTTACTGACATGGTATCTGAAGACACACCTTGTGACAAGCTGTGGAAAACTATCATCTAAAACAACAAGCTCATAATGCAGAATATATTTTACAAACCACATTGTTAGGATCTTTCTGGTGGAATCATAGAATCATAGAATGGCCTGGGTTGAAAAGGTCCACAGTGATCATCTAGTACAACCCCCCTGCTATGTGCAGGGTCACCAACCACCAGACCAGGCTGCCCAGAGCCACATCCAGCCTGGCCTTGAATGCCTTCAAGGATGGGGGCATCCACAGCCTCCTTGGGCAACCTGTTCCAGTGCTTCACCACCCTCTGGGGGAAAAACTTCTGAAAGTTTTAGCTTCTGCAGGTATTCAACGCTGCTTCAGAGCCTCTCTGCCCCACACCCGGGAACTGCATTTCCTTTTTTTGCCTTTGGCTGTGGTTCAGTGCGAGGAGGAAAGGTAGTGCGAGGAGAGTAACAAATGTCTTTGTTTGGAGAAGTGACCGTCCCCACGAGACCTTTCCCTGCCAGTCGCTCCAGTGCTGCCACCACGGGCACGGCTGGCTCAGAGTTGCAAAAATAAACTAATGACTCAGTGGGAGGAAATCTGAGGAATGACGAGTGTTTAAAACAGCCTTAATTGAAGCCTTGTATTTTGTCAGCGTAGGCACGTGTTCAGGTTTACAGCACTCCAAGAAAGCATAAGGCTATACAGGGAAATGCTGCGGCAGCGGTGGGTTGGCGTGTGGGAAGAGGAGCTGGATGTTCCCCTGACAGTTCAAAGAGTGCACAGGAGAATGGCGAGCACTCCCATAGAGCAGCAGCCAGTCGGAAGCCAGCAGGCCCTGTGTGGTTAGTCGTGTTGGGTCACAAGATAAGACATTCACCGATGACTCCAGCACATGCTGCAGATTGCTCGCTTTCATATGTGGGAAGCACAAATGAAATCAGTTAATTCCCCTCTTTCCTGGCAAAGTAAACAAAATGGCTGTTTTGATTGGGTAGAATATTTCAGCAGCATCCAAATTTTGTTGACCTACTTCAATTTCTTTTCAAATCACATTTGGTCAATTTTTGAAGTAGAAAAAATGTTATATGAAGAAGTAGTCAATTATTTTGGCTATCTGCAGTTTTCACTTTTTTTTTTTAATTTAAACTGTTGTATGATTTTGTACCCAATTTTTAGGTCACTTACCCCCTCCAAGAAACAGCATGAATATGCTGTAGCTGTAGTTATAGCACATTGTAAATATATATACACACACACACACTATTTTAGCCCTAACTTGCCCAGATCTGGGTATAAGCAAGCATCAGCATCATTCCTCTGCTTTAGTTGCTCTATTCTGAAGAGGAATTCAGGTTCCTATATGTATTTTCATGCGTAATAGAAAACTATTCACTGTGATATTTCCCAAAATACTGTCTTCATTCTTCCCTTTAAAAATCTGAGACTTTGCCTGCAAGAAAGTGGATTTCTTTTCTCTGCAAGGAGAGTAAATAAGGATATTTCTGAAGAACTGAAATCAGAATTAGAAGTCTGTCTGCAAAATCTCTTCAGAGGAAGTCCCTAAAACCAGAGCTATGCCAATTATTATGAAACTCATTGTGAAACTGCATGGTTCTGACACAGGCAGAAGGTCCAATGGTATTAAAGACTATGGCTCGATATGGGATCTGGACATTTTCAGTGTTTTTACGTGTTACATCTTAGGGTTTGCTCTCACAACACTTTAGAGGAAGAGACTTGACTATGGGAAAAAAAGATTAAAAAAAAAAGAAGCAAAGGATTATTTTGCATTTGAAATCTGCTGTCCCAAAAGAGCTAGATTTTGCCTTGAATGTGTACATTATTAGGGGAAATCTGCTCTGAGCTAAAAGAGTAAAATGTGTTATGAAAACTGAAGGCTATGTGGATGTTTCTTGTATACTACAGTGTGAGAGAGGAGGATGGAAGTTGAATGGTTCCTGTGTTTTCAGCTATGGCCCTGGCAGCTGAGAAAATAAATGGCTGATTTAGCAAAGCTGAGGTCTGTTGCAATAAGAGAATAATTGTAATTACCAGTGGAATACAAAGCTTCCACACAAGGCCATTTACAGATGTCCCGTAACACCATGACTATTTTTAATTAGCTAGTATGTGAGAGAGGAAAAAATATCCTATTTAGATATATTGTTCACTGCAAAAAATGGAAGCAGTAGCTGCATGACCCTTATGCCAGATGACTGAGCTTTGCCCCTTCTCTTAAACAGTAGTATATGACTGTAATGTATGTCATACAGTCTGGGTCTTTAGTTTGTAAGTGTGTTACTGATTTTTTGCTAGCTGCTAGTAGCTTCAGTGTCATTCCAGCAGCTCCTTCAGACACAGTCCATTCTTGCTTTGTGTGGGTGATGTGTGACATTTGTAGTCATCAGGACTAGCGAGGTGATCATCCCGCTCTACTCTGCATTGTTGAGGCCGCACCTCATGTACTGTGCTCAGTATTGGGCTCCCCACAGGGAAGACATTGAGACCCTGGAGCACGTTCAGAGAAGCTGAGGAGGACCTGGAGCACAAGTCTTATGATGAATCGCTGAGGAAACTGGGATTGTTTAGTTCAGTGAAGAAGTGGCTGACAGGGAGACATTATTACTCTCTACAACTACCCAAAGGGTAGCGAGGTGGGGATCGGCCTCTTCTCCCACATAACTGATGATAGGACAAGAGGCAATGGCCTCAAATTGCGCCAGGGGAGATTCAGATTGGATGTTAGGAAAAATTTCTTTGCAAAAGTGGTGAGGTGCTGGAATGGGCTGCCCAGGGAGATGGCGGAGTCACCGTCTCTGGAGGTATTCAAGAAACATGGAGATGTGGCGCTGAGGAATGTGGTTCATGGTGATGGTTGGTGATAGGTGGTGATAGGTTGGCGATTGGAATGGAGGATCTTAGAGGTGCTTTCTGTCCTTAATGATGCTATGATTCCATGATTCTATGATTTGATTGAATCTGGAGGGTAGATGATCAGCTCAAGTGCCCTGGACCTGTGATTCTTTTCTCTCATGAAAATGTCTGGAAGAGAACCAGAAGCATTCTTCTGTGGGAAAAAAAGTGGTTTTTTTTCTTGGTTTCTTTAGTTCACACTTCTTCTGCAGTTTGTTCCCAGGTACATTCCAAGAACAATGTTACTGCCCTTGTGCCCATGCTGTCAGCACGCACAGTCTGGGCTGTGGATTAAAATAACAGTGATATGAGCACATCAAGGTCCCTATCCAAAATAGTGACCATTTAATGATCTGGATAGTCATATTGAAAGTCTTGATACAGATTTTTGTCTGCACCAGTATGAACTCACACATGCATCTATAATGACTAGTCACATAAATGTAAAGAAACAGTTGTTAAAGTGTTTGAGGTCTTGTTATGGGACAGCGATTTTAAGGAAATATGAAGATAAACACAGTAAATTGATACTCTAACCACTCAACTTTCATAGTATTTCATAGACATTAGCTTGTTCTCAAAACGCTTCTCCGAGCTAGAGAAATTTCACCCTCAGTTTACAAAAGAGGGATCTGAAAAGCAGTGAGTTGGAAATTTCAGAGAAGCTCCTGACTGTTGCATGCTTTCCTTGGCTCAGTACAACTGGCTTTCTCTCCAGACACTGAAACATTCAACGCTTCGTATAAAAACTACACTGCAGGTCTTCCAAGCCTGCAAAACCAGCCTCCCCAGCGCAGCCATGACCATTACAACAATATTGACCACTTATCAGGTGCTTGGCAATGATTTAAGTTTTTAAGTAATTTTTCTTCACAATATGGCCATGATGGACTGAACTTTGTCATTCTGAAGTTTGCCCCAGACCATTTTTTCAGCTGCAGAAATAACCTCTGTATGAATAGAGGCATCCTGTAGTGCCTTCTTGCTCTGCAGCAGATAGCTCCCAACAATTCTCACCTCAGATCCGATGTTCCCTTGGATGTACTACTCTACACAGTGATATTTTCATTCTTTTATTCGGAAGTGTTTAATTAGAGAAAATGTATTTGAACCACTTCATCTGCTCACCCAAATGGCTGAATTATTTCTTATGCACTCCCTTTTTTTTTTTTTTTTCCTTTTACCCACATAAAGTAATGCTTTCCATGGGGTTTTTGGAGACAACAGGGATATTTAACGATAAATCATATTTCCCTTCCTAATACTTGTAGCTCCAAAATAAATACTTTTTAAATTATTGCTGGTTGGCTCACTATTCCAGAAGACCACTCTGCTTTTGTGTTTTAAAGCAGAGTGTACCTGGTAGATCATCAGATAGATAGCTCTGGTGTTTCTAAAGTACTGCCTGTACTATTTAGCAGGTTTATCACTTAGTGGTTTGTTCCTTCTACCATGGAAAAGAAAAGGTGTGAATGCCTTAGAAAATAAGCAAAGGGTAAACTGCAAAGGTCCATAGTGAATGGGGGCAAAGGTCCATAGTGAATGGGGGCCCAGGCTCAGATTTTACAGGTTATTGGGTGTCTTTCCACTGTTTGCAAGGCTTGTGCAATGGACAAGTAGAAGTCAGGCTGTGACCCAAATGAAGCCCTCTTGTGCATCACTGAGACTTTGTTTCACAGTCCTAAGTCACCCCTGGAAATGACATCTAGGCTTCTTAATGCCCTAGATGTATTTCCTGAATACCTGTAAAAATTGAATGCTTTCCTCTGTTTTTGTGCCCAGACCTTCCTCCTATAACTGCATCCAATTAAGTTTGTGATGTAAGCTATGAAGCTGTATCAAAATTCTTATTAGGTTCACAAGTAGCTGCAAGAGGAGGCAACACTGATGACTCCTCCTTATTGCCCGAGGAAAGATGTGTTTACTACAGGTTGGGAAGGCAGCTGAACACCTCCTGGAGGCTATGTCACCCAGTTCTGCATCAGACTTGGCTCTCCTGACTCCTTACTTGTTCCTGTGGTTACCTACACAGGCTTCCTCCTTGTGTGTTTACTTTGATGCCAAGAGACAGTGATAATTGCAACATTGAGAAATACTTGGAAGATTGGCTTGTCTGAAGGACATAAATCTAGGAGGGGAAGTGCTGGGAGGATTAATGATTTCACAGACCGAAGGCTTGCCACGTTGACATGATAGCAATAAAACTTCTTAACTCCAAGCACTGCAGTTTAAAGTGAAAGGAAACCCTGACGCTTTCTAACGAGTGATGCATTTCAGACCTTGATTTCCTTTTGCTCCATGGCCGGTGCAGAGAATGGAGACTGGCACCAACACTGTTCCACATGAGTCAAAACAAGAACTTGGCGGCCAACACTGTGAGCTCATGGAAGAGTGCAGGAACAGCTCTGGGTTATTATTTCACTGAGCTGGCAGATGCCAGAAGATCACGCGATACGATTATCTCAGCCGCCAGGTAAGAAGCAGACACTTTGACTACCTGCTGTGGACTGCATAGTAGTAATACTCACTGGACACAGACTTTTCTAAGTTATTTTTTCATTGTTTGTTCTTTTTTTTTGTGTGTTTTCATAAGAACTGTGGCATGAGTGCTACATCCTGATGGACTTTCTAGACTGTTTACCTTACTATAAGTTACTGATGCTAATTTGAAACAGTAGGCAGAGAAAAATACTGAAGAACAGAAGTTATTTTTCTTAATGTGGCAGCTGTTACCCAGTGAAAAACAACATGGCGGTGATGTTTTCCCTTCACCTGTGAGCCTCCTGTGAGGGTTGTGAATCTTTGAAACTTGTATAACGCTAGCAAAAAAAAATCACAGAGGAATTTGAAGAGATGAGATTTAAAAAACAACTGACCATGCACCACAAGGGTTTTCCAGCAGCAGTTAGCTGCTGTGATTTAACTGACTTCTGGGCGATGAAGAGAAATTAAAATGAAGTACTTCTCAAAATCCTTTCTGCAGAGCTTCTTGAAGTCCTTGTAAGAAATTCAGCCTGGTTAGCCCAGATGTCTGTGCTGCTGATTTTTATTATAGTTGTCCCTTGTGACTCTCTTTCAATTACAGGATTGCTATTGTCACTCTAGCATTGTATTTGCCAACACTATAAGATGCTCTGCAGACACTGTAGTTGATAATGAAATGGTAGCCAGCAAACTGTCCCTTAAAGGTTAGTGGTTTTGAACAAACAAGCAAATTATGATTTTCCTAATGAAAGTTAGCTGTGGGAACTCCTAGTTCTATGCTTTCACCACTGTATATAGGTGAGGAAGATGTGGGTGACACAATGAGACATTTATTTTAGATTTCATTTCTGGCTAGAAAAATTTTGGATGTTACTCTTTGATCAGTATTAGTTGAAGCATTAATCTATACCATTATTTTCCTCCCTTAATAAGATATTGGTCTATTTGTGTTGGAAAAGCAGTGTTCAGGCTCATTTGAACTGCTCAGGAGCAAAAAGTAGTTGTTGATTTTTTTGCAAGTGTGTAACTTGAAGGTTGGAGTCTGGGGCCATAGGGAGAGTGTCTTCAGGAGTTAAAGGTGTTAAAAGGGGATAAAAAAAATAAGAGCTGTGAGTTGCAATACCTTACTGTTCCCTCATACTGAGTGTTAACTGTACTGATTTCAGGGCAGGAAAGTGCCAGGAAGTTGTGCAAGAAGTGTCTCTCTGACAGAGGTTTATTAAAGAGTTTACACTGCTTGAGGGGCCAGAAAGGTTTATTTTAAATCACGGAGACAGAGTGTAGTTGAGCCCAGAGACAGGGAGAAGGCTTGTTGTACACTTTCCAGGTTGTCTTGAAATGCAGTCATTTGGGGTTGGAGATAAGAAGACAGAAAATAGTGGCTGACTTTTTCAAAAGAATAAGCATGCAGATTGAAAGAGAAATGATATACCTACTGTGGGAGAAGTAGCACCAAAGAGGGCTTCAGAAGGGCAGTGGGACGATACCAGTGCTCTTTTTAGAGACGTTTCCGTTAGTTTGCAGTCACAGAAAGAGAGATGCAACTTCTAGGTGTGTGTTGTGGCTTGAAATGAATGCAGTTATTTTTGTGTCATCTCTAGAGCTCTACTTTGAGGGCTTGCATGTCAGGTGAATATAAATTTGGGATGGGCTTGGGAGAAGGCAGTCCTAGATATGCTTGTACCCTATTCCATAAAATTTAGTCATTCTGATGAAATGTGCTGCTTTTGTGTTCTGCCCTATACTTTTGTGCAGCAAGATAAATTTGATATAAGAGATATTTGGAAATCAGTCTTTAACGGAGACCTGAGTATTCTAGATAATGCTTTGAAGCAGGAACAAACTCTGGGGGCTGTCACTACAAGCAAGACATTAACCAAGGTTACCAGGCCAAAGCGAGTCCTGGCATGAATGCTGTTACAGCAGAATCAGGGGAAGTTGCACAAAGGCTGTGCTTTATCCTGGCTTATGCAAAGTCCTCTCTGTGCCATATTCAGTACACTTGAAAATATCTCAAGAAAAGGAAAGAGGGAGGAAATTACTCGCTTTCCTTTGCAGCTCAAGGAAATTACTTTGTCTTGCCCTAAAGAAACCTGCAGTGAAGGCTTGACTGCACTGAAATCAGTGTCAAAACGCACATTATTCTGTGAGCTGGGGTTTCACATCTGATGTTTTGGGTTTTTTTTCTTGCAATTAACTTCTCTGACTTTCTCTGTCACATGTCAAATTTTGGTCATGACTCCACTTCTTTTGCCTCCAAACTGAAAATTACTGTTCATGGACGAAAGCACTTATTGCAAACACGTCCTCCCTATTTTGCATGGAATCTCATATTTTTCTTAACTCTTGCTATTTTCTTTTCCCCTAGGAAGAAGTTCAAGTCATACATTTTCCCCTGTTACATATACGTATTTTCCAGATGTCAATCTCCAGCTGTGAATGGTAGTTTTAAGTGAGATTTGAAATTCCAAGATGTTCCATCCCTCCTAGATCTGGGATTTAATTTGGGAGGGACCTTGGGACAGGCCTGGAAGTCTTTGCAGAGTGGCTGTTGCCACCTGTGAAGAGTTTTCTGGAAGCTTTGGTCAAAACTGAAATAGAGCCATATTCAGATGTAATCTTTGGTTTCCAACTCTTCAGCTCTGTGGCCTTGGTGAGATGAGTTAGACTGTAGTAGCTTGCCCTAGAAGCCTATTAATATAAACCTTATCTGAAACAAACCCATTATTCTGAAAAGGCTTGTCATTTTATATTCAATCATTGCTGCTGACTCTTCCTTTGCACCTAACTGTCTCATCTTGTTATGAATGTGTACGTACATCTGAGAGGTCACCTACAAAGAACTGACATAACTTGGTTTTGCATTTGAACTGCAAGGTTACACGCTTTGTTGCTCCCATAGGCTGTATTTCATTGCACTTGAGAGGATTTTTGCATTCCTGTACTTTCTTTTTTCTTACCATCCCCTTTTTCAGAGTGTGTCCCGCAGCCACCTGGCAGGGGATATGAGTGCTGTCCTTTCCCATATAGCAGCCTCTTCTGTGCTTGCAATGTGGGGAGGCCACCAGTATTTTTTCCTCCCTGCTCCATTCTACCAGGAGTTCTGATGTTTCCCAGACTGGTCAGTTCCACCCTATTTCATTTTGCCTTTTGAAAGTGTGCCAGAAGGCCACCAGGGAAGGAGAGGAGCATCAAGGCCTGCTGGTCTGTCACCTGTACCCCTGCAGATGTGGCCCAGCCTGCTAACGAGGTACCATCAGGTCCCTTTGACATCAGCACCTCTCACTTTGGCCAGTTTCCAGTTTCCAGTCTCCATTATTGAAGGTATCTGTGGCCTTCATGGAGGCTCAGCTGGTAGAGCGGAGGACTGCAGAGGTGCCTCCTGTGGGAATCCTTAGGTCACTGGTTCAATTACAAGGGTGGCCAGCATAGCAAGGGAGGTGATTGTATCTGCCCTTTCCTCTCACTCTGCTCTCATGAGGCCCCACCTGCAGTGCTGCATTCAGCTGGGTTTGTGCAGCCTGGAGAAGAAAAAGCTCTGGGGAGAACACAGTGCAGCCTTCCAGTGCCTGAAGTAAAGGGAGCTAAGAGGGAGATTAACATTTTGTATGGTCTGATAGTGATAGGACAAGGGGAAATGGTTTTGAACTAAAAAACAGGAGATTTAGACAAGATGTCATGGGGAATTCTTTACCCAGAGGTGGTGAGGCAGTGGCACAGCTGCCCAGAGAAGCTGTGGTGCCCCATCCCTGGAGATGTTCAAGGTCAGGTTGGATGGGGACCTGGGCAGCCTGAGCTGGTGAGTGGCTGCTCTGCCCGTAGAAGGGGGTTGGGACTGAGTGAACTCTGAAGTCCCTTCCAATCCAAGCCATTCTATAATTCTCTTGTATCCTAAACTAAACTATCCTATTTGTAATAAATTGTAGGTGAATATTCAGTTACCAAAATTACCTGTTAATTGGCTTGTGTTAACCTTCTAAGTGTTGTTTTCTAAGAGTCTCCTCTTTCCTGCATTGTAAGCTCTGTTGCTCCTTTGCATTACTGAATTCACCAAGTCGAAGTTTGCAGTTGATGGGATTTGCAGTTTTGCAGTTTGCAGAACTCCTCAAAGGCAATAGGCCGATATACAGCAGTACAAAGATACCTTTCTTATCTTTCTTCCTTGTTCACATTTCTAAATGCATACACCAGCAAGCCCAGTGAAGATTTTGTTCAGTATTTCCTATTTAAAAGTAGCCTAAGCTTATAGCTGAATTGGTTTTATAAGGCAGTACAGCGGTAGTGTCCTCTACCATTAGATTTAGATTTTCAGAACAACTGACCTGAAAATAAGCTCTTTTTGGATTAAGTGTCCAGAGCTGCAAGCTAAGTCTGCTGCTGCTGGAAGCCCCAGAGCACCAACCATCTTCAGTGGCAGCAAATTTGAGCTGAAATTGTAAAAGGCTGTTTTTAAAGACTCCAAACCTTTCGTATTGTTTTATTTTCATGCTCGTTTAAATTGTATGGTATGTGATGGCTGGCTGTGAATTATTTGAGTTGTATGAGTCTGTCAAAAAGCATTAATTCATCTTTTGCGAGACAAGAAGGAAGTGACACAGTAGCTATCAAAAAATTCCCAAACCCGTCCTTGGAGGGTGTCCTTAAAAGAACCCTTTTCAACTGATAAAAATCTGGTTTGTGTATGTGCAAAGAGTTTCCTTTTGCTCTCTTCCTTGTAGAGGCTTTCATTACCTCCATACATGCCCTGGTGGGTTCTGTGCTGCACTCCTGGTGCACCCAGATAATTCTGGCCTCCACTAATCTTGGCTGAACACATAGCAATCCTTGAAAATGTTAACCCTTCAGTTATTTTTATCGGAAAAAAAAAAAGAAGGAAAGGAGTGAAGGAAGAAAGAAAATGTTGGGCAAAGCTGAATCTCTCTTTCTTTGCACAGCAGGATGGCTCTGTGCCTGGGAATGCCCTGCCTGATTCATAGGGAGCACCTTCTGATAAGGTGTTCATCCAAGCGAGCTCTTAAAATGTTTTTGCTGTTACGGAGTGCTGACTGAAAATAGACTTCATTTTCTGCAGAGATGAATAAAACTGTGAAGGGAAATGGAGCTAGCATGCTGAAATGCTCTTTAATGTCCTAGATTTCTAATAGAGAAGATGAAAGTGTTAGTGTATATGTGTGTGTAGAGAGCCCATCATTTCCTCTCAGGGTTTTTTTTGATTCCTAGTGGAGAAAAGAGAAGCTGGTATTGCTTTCTGTCTATTACTTTTTATATTCTTTTCCAAGGAAATGTTTTGGTTCTGAAATTGAGGAGAAAAAAAAACTTCTGATGGCTTTCAAAACAGCCAACCAAATACAAAAAAAAAAAGCTCGTTCTTCAGCTCCTTTTTGTAACACATCTGAAAATGAAAATGTAGGCAAATGAAAGAGGGAAGGGTTTCAGTGCAAACTCATTTTAAAACAGTTTTCTTTGGGTCTTCAAACTATCTGTAAGGCAGGTGAGTGCTGCTTCTGTGTGAGAAAAAATACCATCTTTATCCTCCTTTTGGATTTTGAAGGGGAAGGTCTTAGTAGCACTTACCACACAGGAGGGAATTATTGCTCAGAGCTGAGCACAACTGAGAAAATAGTGTTGACCTGATATATAGAGGTAATGTCTAGACAGAGTGCATTTGAAGTGCTTAAGGGAAAACTCGCAATAGGAACCTGTTATGACAAACTGTGCTTTTGAAGTGACAAATAAAAGCAAACATGTATAAACTTAAGATCTGTTAAAAGTAAGTGGGAGAACTGCTGCTGACTGAAACAAAATTAAAATACAGGTCCGTTCTCAGCAAGGAAGCCACTAAATTAGAGTGTGGTTTGTTTCTGCTGCTCTCCTGTGCCAAGCAGGAGCCAGAGCAATGGCGTGTGGGGCTGTGCCACAAAACCAGAAGGATGAAGCCACTTTTGTTTTTTTCCACACACAAGTCTTTCTTCTTTTGCCTGCTCCAATGTGCAGTTTGGTCTCAGAGAAAGGTTTGGTTTTACAGTTTCATCAAGATGATTTACAGGTTCATGAACTGCTGCACGTTGGCCAGAAGGAAGCGTCCCTACAGGTTCTGAATCAAGACATTCAGGCTCCATCTCTGCTAGTCTTTGGCTCTGACATAAAATAAGGAAAATACCAAAACATTGGAATTTCTTAAAGTAGAGGAAAATATTTCACACCAAACACTCATTAGAAGAGACTCATTAAAAATTTCAAGAGAAACTTCTCTTTCTGGGGAGAATTGGAGGTGAATGTCCTTTAGCCCAGTTAAGTGTTCTGCATTAACCATTCAGTGTCCCTCAGTCTTACATTCCAACTACAGAGAAGAACACTTGTCCCTGCTAAACTGCATTGTTACATATGCTTTCTTTACATCTTCTTCCATCATATTTAATCAAATGTGGTGTAATTGTTTGAATGAAGAGTTTTGTCTGTACACAGCGTGTTTAAAGTTGGTATATCTGTAATTTTTAACTATTGATCTATTTCAACTTCCTTTTGTCTGAATAAATAACATAACGATGCTTTTATGAAATCACAATTAATTACTCTGAAAGTGAGTGCCACGTCATCCTCCATTCCAGCATTCGTGACTAACTAAATTAAGCAGGACAAAAGTGCTGATTAGATTCAGTACTTGGGGTGAAGAAAAGCAGAATGCTCTCCTGTTCCCAGGATCTAAAAATATTGTTTCTGGTTATGTTTGCTGGGGGCATATCACAGTAGAGGTTTGGGAGATACCAGGGGGTCTTTGGGACTCTAGGGCACCTTCAGTCTCACTAATCTCCTCTCCTGTTCTTTCATTTCCCTAACTACAAGATGCTGCCTCCATGTTTTAGCCCTCAGTTTTGCCTTGTGAATTATTTAGGCCCCAGAAGGAGATTGTTTTCTCCAGGTGTGATTTAGTAAGCACTTGAGCCAAAATCCAGTGATGTCAGAAAGATGAGGAAGGAGCACGCTTTGGCATTTCTTTTGTTTCCTTATATTAAAATAGGCACACCAAATAAGTACCGTCTTCTTCTGTCTTTCCTCGGACTCTGATGTTTTCATTATTTCTTGGAATGTTTTAGCCTACAGTAAAACAAATAATAAATCCTCACAAACTTAATGAAAACAACAACACAGAGCGTTCTTTCCTAAGTTATTTTAGACCACACTGCTCTGCTACCACTTTGTATGAGAACTATTTAATTTTGTATATTATTGAAGATCTTGATTACAGATGCTTTGTCAGATATCAGCTTCAAGAATCTCTGTGGATGTGTTCTACAGACTAAAAGATATTAGAGCCAAGCTGTGTGTTCCCTTTAATTCTAAATGTCTCCTCTAGGGCAACTGATTCAGCAGTGGGAAAAGTCAACATGAGTCTGGAACTGTTAGGGGATCCAGTTCAACGTTCAGTAACAGTATTATACTTTGCTTGTCTAAAATGATTTATTCTCTTTTTTGAGAGAACGGATGCCAGGGAAAGATTTTACTTCGTTTATTAGTCTAAATGACCAAAGAAGAGTGGCACAAAATAGGGTTTTGCCACTTACATGACTGCGCTGTTATTCACCATCAATCACCATAATAGCTATTGAAATTCAAAGAACAGCAATTGTTTAAGAGAATCTTTTCTTCAATAGTGTGCCAGCTTGGCTTTCAGAGAAATGACTTCACCATGTATCAGTGGACAAGGAATGACCATAAACATGGCAAAAGAGAAGACAGTAATATTACAGAATTTAGCATTTCCGATGCATTAATTTTCTTTGGGTACAAGGAAATTCAAGGTTTAATCCTTGGAAGTACTTTAAAATGAAGGTAAATTATGATAATGCAATATGGAAATGTTTGTAATGTTTTACTGAGATTGACTCGGGGCACAATAAAACGTAGCAGCAGCATGGTGTTATGTGTTGCAGAAGAGCAGATGAATTGTATGTCAACTGCGGTGTACTTGATCACACAATATGCCATATAACAAAAGGTATCTTGGGTTGTAGTTGTAGTCCTATACCAGAAATGAGGAGGAGGTGGGAAGGAATGACCAGGGAGACATTAACAAAGCTTCCCCAAAACTGTTACTTCTGGGCAAGTCTTGGTAATAATCTGTGTTAAATGATCTGATCCAACGAGAATTACAGGCTTAAAGACAAGATGCAAAACATAATTTGAAAGCAAGGTTAACAAAATATATGTGATAGGACTAGATAGCAGTAGTGTTCGAGTGTGCTTCCTTTTGAACTTACTGGTAAATACTTATCATGTCTGACCTGGATCACTGATCATCAGTGCATCACTGTGTGCCTGTTCAGTATGCTGTAACAAGGCCATTATGTATTTACCCTTTGTGAATCGGTGTAGTGAAGATGAAATTGTCCTTAAATCCAATTGAGAGCTGCTGTTTCATCATAATTTGGGATGGTATGCAATTGCTAGCAAATACACTGCTTTTTTCTGCTTACTACCACTGCAAGAGAAACAGTCTCTTTTGATTTCCTTTGTCTTCCTTTTTGTGCAATGCACTTATTGTAGACAAGCAAAAATAAGCAAGGAGATATTCCTTTTTAAATGCATTTCCTTATTTTTCTATCTGTCACTTACTGTTAGTAGCAACCCTAGAAAGATATGATGAAAGCATTCCAGGAAAAGGAAGAAATAAACTTTCTGATTGCTAGTAGCTCCTTCTTACATGTCCCAGAATCTCATGACATGTAAAAATTACTATTCCTAATCTTTGTTGCATACAATCTTTTCTGATCAGTGGCCTTCTTCCCCCACTAGAAACACAACATCTGTTACTGGAATATCTCTCCCTATGTAGAGCAGTGTGTTAGAGACACACAATGCATTCCTAAAAAGAAAACAGTTTGTACATGTAATGAATTTCTTATTTTGATTATAAAGAAAAATATTTGCTCTGAAGGAAAAAAAATACATATATCCCTTATGTTTTGTTAAAAATAAAGACTTTGCCCACTTATTGTATTATGGACTGCTAAATATTACCTAGAATAGAAACTTGTTCTTCTTAAAAGTATGGAGATCAATTCTCTATTTGTCAATGACGTCCATAATATTAAAGAAAGCTTCATTTTTTGTGTATGAAGCAAATAATTTTGCACACCCAGGCTTTTTTACTTTTGGTACGTGGGAGTTGTGTGTCATTGAAAGTCATCATTAAAACTAACAGACCTAAACCAAAACAAGGAAGGGGTCATGTCCTCAAAGGGAAATTCTGAGGGTGAAATCTTGTGTGTCGACTTCAGCAAAGCTAGAATTTTATCCTGAGGCTTTACCACCTCCATTATGGGCATGGTCATTACAGCTGGAGGAAGCATGTGCTTTTTATTCCCCCTTATTTTGTATGATGATATGTAATTACAGACCCAATGCTCCAGATTCAATTTTTTCCTATTTTACAAATGTGTTAGGACTTCAAAGCAAGAAAATGCATGGGCAGGGCTTTCCATCACAGAACTTCCAAAGACCAGAACAAATGAAAATGCCACTTTTTGAAAATTTGGTTTCCTAAAAGGCATTATATGATTTTAATATTTTATTCTGCATGCTGTTGTTAAATTTCTGATCCTCCTACAAATTCCCAAAAGCATTTTTCCTGTCAGGGGAGAGGGTTTCTTTCTGGAATGCTTTTTAAAATACAGATGTGCATGAAAGAATATTTAGACATGCGTTACTCAAGGAGGAGAGGAAATTATTTTGAAAACACAAGTGTATCATTTCAAAGCATGAAATGCACAGATCTTACTTTTCACCCTAGAAGTTGCCATAAAGACTGTCTGTCTAGATCAAAAGGCTAAAATGTGCCCAGGGTTTAGTTAAAAGCTTTTCTTCATGTGGAACCAGATCCTGAACATCTTTCTCAAGTTGGTCATCGTCACTGTAGTCATTATGAAGAATTAAACCAGGCCCATGGTTCTCAGTGTCTAATGAGTTAATGCAGCTGTATGACTTGCAAGTGGTTTCTGACTCCTTTCATTTCTGTAAGAAGGCAGTACGTTGTCTGGCCCTTTGATGGGAAATGCAATAATAAGCACTCTGGGCATTTCATGACTATTCTTATGTTGTTGACAGGACTTTAGAAGTCCTCATGGAGCACATTTCCCTGGCTCAGGTCCCACAGACCCCTTCGACCAATTTATATAGCATGTAAATTTCAGAACTTATGAAAGCGTTACGAAGCTTCCTGGCCTTATGGCCTTATGCCATGAGGAATTATATTCACTCATTGTTTTCTTTTGATGACTTTTCATTCTTCTTAAAAAATACATAACCTGATTGCTTTTGTTTGTTTTGGTTTGGTTGCTTTTTTGTTTCTTGTACAGTCATTTATGCTGAGATTCAGAAGGTCACTCATTTCTCAATCCCTCTGGTATACATCAGGAGAAATTTCTTTCTTTGGGAGTTATCAGACTCAGGCCACGATAGACAGGATAAGAATCTCTGGATGACACAAATGGATTTAGTCTGGTTTTATGTTTGTACAGTGGGGAAGCAGGGATTTTCTTGGAAGAAACAGGCAAAAGTCCTATTTCAGAAGCTTAAGCAGCAGTTAATCTTTAATAATTGCTTTGCTATGGATACCTGCCAGGAGAAATGAGGGATTTCTTTCCTCTAAATCCTAAACTCGTTAATCTCTGAAATGACTAGTCAGAAAAAAAGTTTACATGTCAAATACAATATCTGGAATAAATTTTAATGTAACGTTCAGTATTATACACTGAAGAAAATGGATGTTGTTTGGTTTTTATTCTGTATATTGAATCTGGAAAGTTTTGTTTCCTAAATCTTTGCAGATCTACTATGACAAGGATTTTTTTTTTAACTTGTTTGCATAGAAATCTTTCATCTATTAAAAAGATTTAGATTAGAAAGGATCTTGGTAGGTCTTTAGTCCAACCTCCTTCCCAAAGCAGGATTAGGCATGAGATAAGACCAGGTTGCTCAGGGCTTTGACCAGCCACGTTCTTGAAATCTCCAAGGTCAGAAGTTGCACAGACTGTCTGGGCAAACTGAGCCCCCGTGTCTCTTCTCAGAGATGTCAGGTCCTTGAAGCTGTCTCTTCTCAAGGCTGAGCAATCCCTGGTCCCTCAGCTCTCCTCACTGGCAGCCTGCCAGTTGCCTGGACTTGCACTGCATGATCATCCGTCTTGTCCCAAGGGCCAGCACCAAATGCCGTGTTCCAGTCTTAATGCGGTGCCAAGAAAAAGGGAATAACCACTGCCCTCTATGCTGCCCGAGGTGCTGTTGGTGCAGCCCAAGCTGCTTCTGGCCTTCCTGGCTGCTGTGCTGCGGCTCCTGCCCAGCCTGCTGCTCAGCACCACCCTGGCATCTCCTCAGCAGTGCTGCTGCTGGCCAGGCAGCCCTGAGCTGCTACTGAAGCCAAGTTCCTGAAGCCTTGTTCCTCGATAGCTTTCCTCTCCAACTCAGGGACAAGATGTTGAGCTTTCTGAGGATCTTTACTTAAGGAGTTAAAGAGCTCAGCCACCCTTTCTGAGCAAAAGAAATGTGTGGCCTAATAACTGTGATGGAGTCCTTCCAATGGTCTTTCCTGTCCTTGGGAAGTGAAAGGCAGCGATGATGCTTCTGTTAACAATCTCCATGGGAGACTGAGACGTAGACAGGAAGTTTATCCTGCAGGAACACTTCTATTTCTAAATGATCATTAGTTGTAACAGCCATCATTACCTTTCAGAAATACCATGGTGCCTTTAATGAGGAAAAAAACACTGCAAAAAATGTACTTCTAATTACTAACGTAGAGATGAAGTCCTAATTCTGTAACTGAAATCTATGCTTTATTTTGATAGAGAGGAGAGGCTGCCTGGTAAGAAATTAAGAAGAATGGAAGACTGAATTCTGATCTCAGTTACGCCAAACTAATGCTCAGGGTAGCTTGGATCCAAGACTGTTTTAGGAGGGAATTTAAGATTTAGCTTGTTAAGTCTGTACAAAATGAATTACTTTAATAGAAGAAGAAAGAAAGCCTTGTAGTGACAGGACAATAAGAGTTTTATTCTTGGTTTCTTTTCCACAGACTTTCCTTGGTGACCTTGACATTTTTAAGTTGTATGACTTGGTCAAGCTTGGTTGCCTGTGGGTAGGCACTAGATGCTCATATGCAGAAATGCTTCTTGTAAGCAGTCTAATTTTCAGTTTGGTCATTACACCTCCCAGTTCTCACCAGGACAGAGAATGTTGTGCTCCACTTGGCCTCTTAATCTACTTGATGTGCCGTGGTTGGATCGGATCTCTCCAAATAAACCACTGATGCTTATACATATCTATATTTCATGCTTTCTTGTGGAACAAACCTCAAGACCAGACAAACAGGATTTGGGCCTCCAGTCCTGTTCACTGTTTTCAGATTTTATCTTTCAAGTCTCTAAGTGAGTGGGAACAGCTGATAACGTGGGTGTTCCCAGCACTCAATGGGAGATTCAAATGAGTGTCAGCAATGAGAGAGGAAAATAAGATATGACACTTGACATTCTTCTCAAATAAATCATACTCAAATCTCCTACTTCTTTAATGTCCTCTGCTACTAGAGGAAATCTGTGCAAGATTTGAATAGGGAGACCCTTATAGAGATTATCTTTTCAGATATATTCAAGCAACCTGCAATAAATTATGCATTTTAATAGTTTTGTGTTGATGGTGGAAAGCAAGCACAGGACAGTGGCATCTTCATAAAAAATAGAACCTGCTTTGTATTCTGATTTTTATTTCCCTCAGTCCTGTGATGGGTTTCTGCCTGGCAGCGGCAAACATATGAAGGGCGAGCTGCGCAGGCTCCATCTGCCATGCTGTTCAACTGGACAACTCTGTCATTGCTTCAGAAAGAAAAGGGGGGTTGTTTTTTTCTGGGAATATCAGGAGAACCCATTTGGATACCAGATATGGCTTTGGGAAACTACTTTTAGTGCTTCAAGATAAACAAGTTTGGAGCTTACACCAAGAGAAACTGCTAATCTAATCAAGTTGAATTAGTGAGATAGTGTTGAGAAGGATATGAAGAATAACTAATGACTCAAGGGCCAATCTGTTTCACCATCTTAGGCATTATGGCATCATCAGTCTTTGAAACTGAAATGAAGATGAGAAGTGATGGCTTTGGGAAAAAATGAGCTCTTCTGTGTTAAATTAGACTGCCATGATTTTATGTTGTATTATTGTAAATTTCTTTGTTGACCTTTATATTCCATCTATTTTTGAAAAATAGATAGTTCGTCCTAGCAACCATCAGAAAAGCTAAAAGATGAGTTAGTTGGTGACTTTCAACACACCACATGTAAAGCAGAAATGTAATAGGAGCTCCAATAGAGCTGCATTAGAGCTATTCAATAGTGCGTAGCAATGCAAACTTATATTTTAACAAGTCTTTGCAGAACCATTGATTGTAGCCATCTATTGTTCTCCTGAGCTGTGCCTCAGACAGGGAATGACAAGTTTCCTGGGATTTAGTTTGGATCTTTTGACAGGAAGCTGGGGAACAATTAGGAGGCAGTTGAAACTCTTTCCCCCACACACACTTTTTTAAAATGAAAGCTGGGGAGGAGAGGAAGTCAAAAGAGTTTCCCTTGTTTTACTCAGCTGCTATATACAAAATACTTATGTTCCTGATAACTTTGGAGACAGGTGTTTGGGTTGTTTTGGCACTCAGTGGGAATCAAGTCTTTCAGAAGACAGAAGTTGCTCAACTTCTAGCTCAAAAGAAGGTAGCGTTGTGAACCCAGGCAAGGCAAGAACAAAAGCTTGTGGCCACCCCACCTGCCAGAAGGACATGCTTGTTTCAGTCCATCACATATTGCAAATCATGCCACTGACAGCTCCCCCCAAGCAGATGGCTATTATTTAGGCTGTTTTGCCTTTGTGTTTCTTGCTTCCTTTCAGGATAGGAGGATGTAGAGCCCTGGCATTGATTTTTCTGTGCAGCAATAAAGACAAGAAAGCTGCTGTGCTTTTGAAGCTATAGACTTGTCTGTTTCCTTATTCCCTGTAGATCTTATCAGAATCTTCATCTCTTTTTCATCTTTGCAGATGCCTGTGTCTTCATTAGATCCTTCCTAGTCTTCTTTCTGGAAGCTAAAAAGAAAAGAAAGCTTAAGTTGTGCCCCCACCGAAGCATTTAGCTGTAAATCTCCGATTGTCTGCCTACTTCAGCATGGGTTTAACTGGCACCTGTGTTTAACTGTGCTGACACATGCCTGTACATTGGTGCAGTCAGAGCTCCCTGAAGATTTGCACTGATGAGGCTGTGTTTGTGTAGTGACATCACTCCAAAATGCTCAGATGCAGAGAACCTTCCAGTTCTTAAGGGAATTAATATCTTTAACGCTAAGGAAGAAGGCATTTAGTCCTCACAAAGATCATTTCCCTTTCTGTTCCCATCCACTCTTGCAAGCTGAATGATCAGACCATTCTCGAAGAAACTAAAAAATCTTGATTTGCATTTGGTACCCTGTGAACAAACAGTATTCCTGTAATGTTAGCAGTGCTTTTATTTCCAGATTGTTTTGTTTGGGAGTTGCACTTTGCAGGCAGTGTTGTGTTGTTTGGATCACAATTGCTATGGGAAAGCAATTGAATGGCAAAGAAAACATAGTCTCATAAAACTATTACTTCCTTGAAGCAAAGCACGTGCTTGGAATCCACACTATCAAGTGGGTTTCCAAAAGTATGTAATTCAGGGAAAATTGTGCTTACTAGTGGAATATACATCTCATTTGGAGAAGAAACATTCAGCTAATTGTATATACCTCTTATTCAATCTTAACTTTTTTGGTAGGCCTATGTGTGGTTGTTAGCATGAGATAATGTAAGAACCAGTGTAAGATGTTTGCTAAAGATTAAAAGAGAAAAATTGTGAGTCTGTATAGCAGCTGCATGTAACCATTCTGGGCAGTTTTGTCACCTGTGCTTGGTAAGGGAAATGGGAAATTAGACAACTGAGAAACCTAAGTGATAGGAGAAAAATAAACCTTAGATTTTTCCAGGCAGCAACTGAAGAGAGCCAACTCGAACAACAGATCAGTCAGTAGATGCAATTTGTACTGTATTTACATTAAGATAAGACTGTGCTATCCTATCTCTTTACTTATATAATTGCATCATTTAATGTTACTAATTAAGCTGCTAGGGTCTGGGATGAGAGAGCCAAGATGGTGTTCCTGCACCAGTGAATCCCTGTCTGTGTAGAAGCTCCCATCTACAGAAGCTGAGAAAACCTCTTTTACTCTTGGTCCCTGAACTGAAGTTAAGAAAAGCTTTCAGCCTTCATTCATAAATTCCCTAGCAGAATTCTTCAGAAAACCTCTAGACATCTTCAATTTCTTCTTTGGTTAATTATTTTCCTTAGTATCTGTATAACAATATGCATGTCCCATCAGATGTCTGCATTACACAATTTCTCATTATATTACATGCTTAGATTTTTGAAGTCACATTCTTTTGAACTATTGCCATTAAAACCTCTGCTCCTTGAACTGTCTTATTTATCAGCTATTTTCAGGGGTCAGTGATTGTATGCACAACTGCAGACTTCTAATACAGTTAATTTCTATTTGTTTGTTTCTGTTCTCTTTGTATTAGTTTCACTGAAGCAGCAGAAGATACAGATGGTCCTGGATAAAGGACTGCATCAGGCTCGTATAGTGATGACTAGGGCTAAAACTATGCTGGGGAGGCCTGAAGAAGATATGCATTAAAATTACAGTAATCTTGCAATAGAATATTGCATTAGCACAGGCTCTGCTTGCAGCAGTAATCAAGGTCTTGTACTTCTGTAAATACTCCTGTCTCACAGAGTGAGTTGGGTTGGTGCACCATGTTACAGTGCATGTGGGTTCTGTCCCATGGGACGTGACAACACTGTGTGCTGAAACAGGAGGAGTCTGTAAATATTTTAGCTGGTCTAATTTGAGCCAGACCTTGTTTGTAACTTAAGCTGGTTTATAGTGGGATTAGCAAATGAGCTGTATGTTGAATTGAGGGTTTTGATTTTGGGTAGTGCTGTGTGGAGCCAGGAGTTGGACTCAGTGAGCCCTGTGGGTCCCTTCCCAACTCAGCACATTCTGCAAGTATGGGAACAATTCCCACTGTCTCTGCATCTCCCTTTCATCCAAATCAAACAAACAAGACACCATACCAAACAAGATACCATGGTGAAACAGTATGTATTTTTCTGCTTGGAGCAGTTGTAGGACCAAGCCCAAAGGCTTTTAGCATGGATAGAAGTTGTTTTGGCAGCGGTCGTTTGTACTGAAACCATTGCGTATCTTTTGTGTCATTCTTCATGTTCCTTTGTGGCTTCACTGTTAGTTGAGAGTCATCCCTTAGCTGAAGTTACTGAATTTATCTTTTAAGGAAGATGTTATCACTGGCCTATGCAAAGATGAAAGTTTTGTAGGTGCTTTGTCAGCCTCTTTGTATTGAGAATAATGAGTGTTGTCCATTATATTTTGTCTTTTTTTATTAAGAGGTGCTATGCTAACTTATGACCTTCACTATGTGTAATGTATATATGAACCATACGTATGTTCAAGGTATTCTGGCCTTCATAATTTGATAAATAATAACAGGGCTCTAGGGAAAGTACTTGTCAAATGGGGAAATATCTTTTCTCATAGGAAAGAGATCCTCAATTCAGACTTGAGCTGCACTAAATTACACTGGTGAGTATAGCACAATGGTCCTAACAGATTCACTACAAGCTCCTTCCTGAATAAGAGGAAAAAGAAACAAAAAAGAAGGGGGGCAGGGAAATTGTTTCTTTCTTGCTCTTGGGAAGAATTTGAAAAATAGAATGCTGAGCAATATAGGAAAACAAAGGAAAAATAGTTGTGTGTTATTCAAGCTTCATTTGTATTTGGTACATTCACATAGACACATTAAGCATGAAAAGAACTCAGGAACATAGAGACATTCATTGTGAGGTTTTGCTTCACTTTTAAGGCAGAACAGGACACAGTGTGTGGACTCCCCACTCTGCTGCTTTTTTAGAAGGGATCCCCTCTGAAGCCATTCTGAATCATAATTAACCTTGTTTTCATTAATAGCCTTTACATTGTGGCTCTGACAACTAAAAATGGGGGAGAGTGTGGGCCACCCTGGTTCTAGAGGGAGCATCATAAAAATTGAGGAATATGTTGTTGTTGCACACAAACTGAACTACCAAAGGTATGATGGGCTTGACTTTAATTCCTGTGATTACACTAAGGATACAGAATATAGCTGGACTGAAATAACTCAGGTAATTGCTTAGCATATTGCTCCAGTTTCTGCAATGGCAGCCACTGTTTACATCTCTAATTATGCTGTGTAGAAACATCCGATCACTCACGCTTGTTTTGACTCGAAGCGTTTGTAGCAGCAAACACTGATGAGCTATAACTTATGGATGCAGTATGTGAATGAATGCAATTCAGTAATACCTGTTCATCAGGCTCAGGGTCCAATCCTGCATTTCTTTCATATTCAGCATTCTTGTTGCTGCAACTTCCGTATGTATTCCTTTCATTGAGAACTTCTCCTTGCCACGAGCAAGTGCTGAAGGGCTCTGTATTCACGTAGCTAAGCCCTTAACATTTTGTGCCCTTAAAATTGAGTTCAAGAGCAGGGTACTGCAGTTCAGCTGGATGGCTCATATGTTTTCAGTGAGAGTTGTCACTAGTTGGGATACAGACAGAGTTGCCAGCATCTAAAACAAAGCCAGTTGCTTCTCCTAGGGTGGTGCAGGGAGAGCAAAGGAAGAATTTGTTCCAGTTGCTAACAACAGTAGCAAAAAAATGCCCAGCTTGAAGTTATTATGCTCATCCTACTGTTTTTAGGCTGGATGATATTTCTTCACAATGAAGAGGAAAAGCACAGAAGAACATTAGAGCACCATGATATTAAAGAAAAAGCCACAACCTCTTAGCATGTGCAGATTGTTCACTTTTGCATTTGTAGGTCTAATGGAAATACGCAATGTGATTTTTTTCCCTGCAAAACAGTATGTTCTCTAAAGGCTGTATACAAGCCCACGTGCCAAGTGCTGCAAATATTTCAACCTCCGAGACAGTTTCTTTCTGCAGGCTTAGGCAAGCTGCTTTCTCTGCTCTAGGGCTCTGTCTCCCCTTCTGCAGACTCAGAATGATGATATTGTCATTGCTGAGCACTTCAAGGCTTTCTATTTCGATGTGCAATACAAATGTGCAGTCTTAGGCCATACACGGGATCATTACAAGCCGTACCAAATCCCAGCACTGTGGACTTTTATTGCCCACTTGGTTGTCTGCAGTGGGCTAAGAGTCTGAAAATGCAGATAAATTTTGTCTTGCGTATTTTTATGCCAGTGTTTGGTGGTTTTTTTCAGTAACCTGCAGGTATATTTAATTTATTTTGCTCTGCTGGAAGCATAGTGAAGACATACTTTCTATGTTGTCTCTAGGAAAAAGGCTCATAAAGGGTAAGTTGTTCCACTAGAACTATTCTCCTATTAGATGAAGCTAGTTTACCCTTTGGCAGGAATATACCTAGCTTTCAACTGCAGTTACAGCTTCTTGAGCATTTATAATACACTTTTTAATGGAAAGAATTTCAGGCTCTTCTATTAAATCAAATTCATTGTCAACTCAGAGGGAAAGGAAGGGGTCTTTCAAGCAGTGTTTTACCCAGAAAACATGTTATAGATTCTAAAAATAGGTTGTGCATATATTAAAGGCCATATTATGAGGAAGCCAAAGCTGGAAGGATATTGAGCATTTTTTAAAGTCCCGTTAGCTCCAGGAGAGCTCAGTACTTCACAGAATCAGCCTGGGGGAGAGAGGAGAACAAAGTGAGAATAGAGAATCCCAGCAGTGCTCTGGCTGTATGCTCAAGCCTCACGCAGTCCAGTGGCCCCACAGGAGCATGAAAGGATGCTTCGCTCAGGAGCTCATTTAATCTCACAGTGGTGTTCAGATGATCTTGTCATGTGAACTGAAGACTAGAACATCGGGAGCTGCTTTGTCATTGCATTGCTCTTTAAAATAGAAAACAAATGAAACCCAAACAATTGGCAGAAAGTTGCACGTCGTAGGAGAAAATAAAAAAGGTGGCCCACTCCCCATTGCTTGCAGGTATTACAGAGGCATGGGCTGCTCTTCAAAGCTCACTGTCTTGTTTTCGCTGTATGTGTAAGTGGATAAAGCTCTTCTTGCTTTCCAAATGATTTTTGGTACAACTGAGCAAGAGGAATGGTATTTTATTTGTTCTCGTACTGCAGTGGCAACAGAGCAAAATGAGTTGAATGTCTTCACATCGGCTTTGTTCTCCCCTGCTCACAGATCTGAGGCTGGAAATGTGACTTCATCCTTTGCTGCAGAGGCCGGGCCATGTTTTCATAGAAGGAACAATTTTACAGATTCACCAGGCAAGATGTCTTTGGTGACTCCAGGTCTGGGAAGCGTTCCTGCTTTTTGAGTTGTTAAGCAACTTGCTGAAATGTTTGAGTCCTGAACACTTGTTCCTGTTAGAAAGAGAAATTATTAATGGAGTCAGGAACCTGGGTGCAATTTTTGCTTATTTATAGGAATACAGCAAGTCAGCTTCCTTGAGCAAGGGAAGACTTGAACAACCAGAAAGCCTCTTCCTCCCCAGCAGGTATTATCCCTCCTCCTGCTCCTCTCAGACTATTTCCAGCAGATGCACCAAAGGGATGGGTTTGGGTGGCAGTGTCAGATGAAGGAAACACCTTCCCTCTGTGCCTCTGGCTCCTTCTTCCTGCTTCATGTCACCGTGCTGCAGTGTTCACCCACATCTCCTGGCAAACCTGTGCACAGGGGCATCTTTGCACAGGGAAGAGAGTCGGGGCAGTCCCAGATGTGTGTATGGTCTGGGAGAACTCATTGAAAGCAGCCCTGCAGAGGAGGAGTTGGGGACAAAAAAAAATTGGACGTGAGTTAGCAGTGTGCACGTGCAGCCCAGAAGGCTGACTGGGGTTGGCTTTCAGAAGTCTTCATAGTGTGCTTGTATGTGAGAGTAAGGCAAATATCCCTGACATTACTGCGTGGATAAAGAAGCCTGAAAAGACAGGGCCAGCAGATGTCACAGCACACCATGAGTTTAGAAGCACAGATTCATTCATCTTCAGTTGTGTTCCTAGCAATAGTTTGCAGCATAAGAATGAAGTTACCTGCTCTTAGGCTTCCAAACCCCATGATTTGGCACTCAAATTCAGGCAGTTTTGCTGCATCAGTTGAAGATTTGAGTGAATTTTTAGCCAGATCAATCTTCAAAGGATCTGGGTCACCTTGCCTGATGAGCAGCATGTGGTGTGTATTCTACATGCGTTTTAAATGAATGATTACTGGTTTGTGAAACTGAATGCAAGACTGAAAAATTCCTAGGTAGAAATGAAGATAATAAGTGCTTAGGAGAATACTTGCATCCCAGTGGTATTATAGGGTTCCAGTAAAACAATCAGATCACAAAAAGACAAGGGGATAAAACATACTCCGCCAGCATCTTTATTCTCTCAGGTGCAATTGCCACTAATTACTTTTGTCTCCAAATTTAAATATGGAAAATAGCAACCCAACACGTCACCCAAAAAGGAATGAAATGTCTCTCCATAACAGCCTTTCTTTTAAAAAAGGCAAATACATGTTCCCCATTTTCTGCTGAAGAGCATCTGCTGCGCAGTGCCTTTCTCTGCCCATGCTGCATACATATGAAAAACTAGTCAAGTGCAAATGAATGCCCTCTATGTACTTTTAAAAGTGCATGACAGATACAATTGGTATAGCCACAATAGAAAGTGCTGATAATAAAAGATACTTTCATCTGCAAGATGTCTGTGTCCCTCGTGACTGCCCATCCTCACTGCTCGTCCATTTTATTTTCCACAGTGCAAAAAATCTTGCAGGGGCTGCCTTCTTCCTCAGCACGCCGCTATTCGCATGCAAACATTGCTTTCCTGTGTGTGAGCATTTTGCAATAAAACTTTAACAGAGCCATGCAGTCACAGACTGTTATTACTAAGCCAACCTTCACAAAGGGCAGTTGTGCCCAGGCTTAGCAGCAGGCTGGCATTACACTGCTACATATAGCAGCTAGGTGAGAGGACATAGGTGAGAGGTATGTGTCCTGCCAGCTGGGATGAGAACCAAATACAGGGATATGTCTACTTTTCATATTCTTAACGATCGGGATCTGGTGATCTCGGTCAACTCCAAGTTCTTTGGAAGGAAAAATTTTGGTGCAAGCTCATTTTTCATGTGCAAGCATGACAGGCTTTTGCTTGATAATAGAGTTGGAAGGGTGGCAGCAGTCAGACTGAAAGAGAAAAACAGAACCAGCCATTCCATGCTTGAGCCATTACCCAGCAGAAGTGGAGAACTCCTAGCCAAAGCCCTGCTGAACCCAGCTGCAGCCAGAGCTCTGTGAGGTGCTGGAGCCTCAGAGGTTCTACAGGGCTGCATATGCTTGTGGGCAGGCTGATGACAGCAACATTCATTCCATTGCAAAGGCAAAAAATGCCAATAAGAGCAAGCAGAAGCCATGTGCATAGTTAGAAGCAACTCAAGGCTGACATCTTTTTAAAAAGGGACTCGGCCTTCATAGAATCATAGTCTCATAATGATCTTTGAGTCCAACTCCTGCCTCTGCACAGGACCACCCAAAAATCACACCATATGCCTGAGAGTGTTGTCCAGATGCATTTTGAACTCCAACAAGCCTTGCAGCTCTCTTCCTATTAGTTTCACTTCTTTCAGATCTGTGGTTATTTCAGGTTTCTACAGCAACTCTCAGAAGAGAAGGCATTTTATTTTCTCATGTTGTTTTTTGCACAAAAGGACTGGGGAGACCACCTAGTACTGGAACAAGAGGAGAGCTTAGAAAAGCCCATCTTGAACAAAATGAACTGTGTCAAGATCCTCCTGCAGGACAAAGGTTTGCAGCGGTTCCTTTCCTGCAAAGTTGCACTGCATATTCCAAGGGGCCTGCATCTGCTGAATGTGGGATGTCAAGCCCAATGGGGCTGTGAGAACCCTTTTGTGGTGAGCCAAGGTGAAGTGGGTGGGCCTGTGTACTGAACACAGGGAGAGCCTGTGCCCCAGGTTGCTCCCTTTATCAGGCTTTGTAGGACAGCTCAAGGCCCAGCCCAGCCACAGTGAGGGCAGTCTGGGGACTCTCTGCTCCCCAGCATCTGCTTCAACATCTCAAGTCCTGGTTTTACAGCTTCAGGTTTCATGAAAGAAATGGCTGCAGGTGCTGCAGAGTGAGGCTGCAGGAACCAAGTGCGTGTGTGCTTCTGGAAGGGCTTCGTTGAGTGCATTCGTTCCATCTGATTGTGCTTCAAATGGAAGTAAGACCAATTTTATGACAAAGAAGTTAAGGAAATACACAGTTATGTATTTGAATAGGAAGAGTGGGACATAACTGCACTTGTAGATTTGGAATTGGTTTACCATAAAGACCAAACACCATTCATTGGTCAACATCTTTAACGGTGTTTTCATCTCCGGCTTCCACCAATTCTTCCAAATGGCTGAACAGCCCCTGCATTGTTACATGTGAATTCCTGGTCTCATGAACCATGGGTGCCATGGTAGCCAGAATTAACTTAAATTTGATATTAGGTCGTGTGAGGACAATGACCTCTGACCTCCCCAAAAATGCTGCAGGCTGGAATCATAGAATCATATAATGGCTTAGTTTGGAAGGGGCCTCAAAGTCCTCCCGTTTCCAACCCCCTTGCTGTGAGGAGAGTTGCCACCCACCAACTCAGGTTGCCCAGGGCACCATCTCACCTGGGTTTGAACACCTCCAGGGATGGGACACCCACAGCTTCTCTGGGCAGCTGTCACTGCCTCACTGCCCTCTGAGTAAAGAATTTCTTATTAACATCTCACCTAAATCTCCCTTTTTACTTTAAAACTGTTCCCCCTTGTCCTGTCACTATCAGACCATGTAAAAAGTCAGTCCTACTCCTGTTTATAAACTCCCTTTAGGTACTGAAAGGCTGCACTGTGGTCTCCCCAGAGCCTTCTCTTCCCCAGGCTGAACAAACCAGCTCCCTCAAACTATCCTAAGAGAAGTGCTTCAGCCCTTTGATCATCTTTGTGGTCCTCCTTTGGAGCCGCTTCAGCAGCTCTGTGTCTTTCTTGTGCTGGGGACTACAGCCCTGGACACAGTACTCCGGATGGAGCTTCACAAGAGCAGAGCAGAGGGGGACAATCTCCTCCCTCTTCCTGCTGCCCCCCCTCTTCTGATGCAGCCCAGGATACCATTGGCCTTCCACACTGCAAGCTCACACTGCTGGCTCATGTTAAGTTTTTCATCAGCCAAAACCCCCAAGTCCCTCTTGAATTCTTTTTCCACTTTGTGGAATCTGGGGTTGCCACAACCCAGGTGTAACACCTTGCACTTGGCCTTATAGAAACTCACTGTGTTCACTTGAGCCCAACTTTCAAGCTTCTTCAGGTCCCTTTGAATGGCATCCCAATCCCAGTTGCTGCTATCGTACCAACTGCACTACTCAGGTTGATGTCATCCGCAAATTTGCCGAGGGGGCACTCCATCCCATCATCTGTGTCACTGATAAAGATGTTACTGATCAAGGTAGAGCCTTCCCTTCCCTGGGTCATAGCAGGCCGGGAATCCATGCCCCGAGCTCCTCTCCCACGGGATGCTCCTAGTGGAGCCCACAGAGGCACCATCCCGGGCGACACACCCCGCGTCACCGCATGCTGTCATTGGTTTCGCCTTCATCCACATACACATCTGCAGCCCCTGGGCATCTGGAGGCTGAGCAAGCCCCGAGCCCCTCTGCTTCCTCTCTTTGTCCCTCTTTTCCCCAGTGTCGCGGCACTCTGCCCCCAGCGGTGCCGCCTTCCCGCTCCCCTCCGGCACTGGGGCTGCCTTGGGGCGGTGCTGGGCGCTGACAGCGCGGCGCAGCCGGAGGCGGTGTGCGCTGCGTATTCCTCCGCTTCCTTCCTCAGCGGCCGGGATGAAAGTTTTTTGTTTTTTGGTTTTTTTTAAAGAAAAATAAAAACTTCTAGGGTCACTGGGAGGGGGAAAAATTTCCTCGTCATGTCTGTGGCGTCTGCGAAACCGTCCCGAGAAGGAAGAGGAGGATCCGCAGAGCTGCGGGCGGAGGGGCGGGCGAGGAGGAGGGCCGAGGGGGGCCGGGGTGCGGGGCGCAGCCCCCCCGGCTCGCTGCCCGCCCGCGGGTCTGAGCCCTCCCGCAGCGGGAAGGAGGGGGGGAGCAGAAGGGGCCGGGCCGCCCCGCTCCCCCGCCCCGGGGGGTGCGCCGAGTGGCACCCCCCGTCCTCCTCCTCCTCCTCCTCCTCCTCTTCCTCCTCCTCCCCTTAACTCGGTGGCGGCGGCGGGCGGGGCGCTTCGCTTCGCCCTCCGCCGGCGGCGGGATGGCCTCGGCCGTGTTCGAAGGCACTTCGCTGGTGAACATGTACGTGCGGGGCTGCTGGGTGAACGGCATCCGGCGGCTCATCATCAGCCGGCGGGGCGACGAGGAGGAGTTCTACGAGATCCGCACCGAGTGGTCGGACCGCAACATCCTCTACCTGCACCGCAGCTATTCCGACCTGGGCCGCCTCTTCAAGCGCCTTCTCGACTCCTTCCCCGAGGACCGGCCCGAGCTCTCCCGCTCCCCTTTGCTCCAAGGTGCGGGCACGGCTTCGCCTCTCCCCCGCTGCCTTCCCCGAGCAGGGCGGGCGGGTGTCCCCAGGGCGGGCAGGGGGCGAGCGGCGGGACGGGACGGGGCGCGACGGGGAGGCGGCCTTTCGCGGTCGGAAACTCCTCCCGGGCCGCTGGTTCGCATTGCGCCGTTTTTATTATTATTATGGATTCTGCGGGCGTAAGGTCCCTGCCCCTCTGTGCCTCCGGGGAGGGCCCGTGGGGCTGCGGGAGAAGGGCTGCGGCGGACAGCCCCCGCGTGTCGGCGTGTTGTTTGCCACGGGGACTGTGGGAGGGGTGGGGGGGGAAAGAAAGGAAGAAAAAAGAGGCTGCGTCGCTTGGCAGTGGTCGGAGCGAGTGTGGAGCGAGCGCAATTCCTCCCATAACTTTCTGCGAAGCCAGTATTGCAGAGCAGTCCGCGCCGCACTCCTTCTGCCTTTCGGTTTCCGAAGGAGGTGACGCAGCCCGGGGGTGCGAACCGCGCTCGGAAGGGTTGGGGCCGCTCTGGGGCCGCTTTTAATGCGTTTGACGTTTGGGGAATATTTTCTATGACAACGCTGCGCTTGGCTCTGAATTATATCAAGCGTGTCGGGCGGCACGGAGCATCTATCTTGTGCGCTTTTCCAGCTTTCCAGTCTCCCCAACTGTCCGGGTAGTTCGACTGAACGGGAGCGGGGAGAAGCCGGTATCCGATGTGCGGATATCCGAAGCTGGAGAAGCCCTCCTCCGAGCCTCGCCATCCGGGGGCAGCGGCACCCCGCGCACCGGGGGTTAAATGGGGCAAAGCGGACCCCGCTCCGTGCCGGGTCCCGGCGCATCCCGAGGCGGCGGCATCGCCCCGGCGGCGCGGCGGTGCCGGCTGCCCTCTGCAGGCGGCCGGGGCTGGGGGCGGCGGAGCGGAGTTCAGTCCCCGCTGGTCCCCTGCAGAGGCGACCCGCAGCCCTTTTTGCCTCTCTCAAGTGCCTCCAAACTTTGCTTTTGCAAATTATGCGAGAGGAAGCATCTTCGATTCTTCCCTAAGACTCGGAGCTGGCAACCTTCACCCACCTTTCCCTAGGGAGCAGACCCCGGTAGAGTCTGCAGTGAGCGAATCATCAGTCCAGGATTTGAAAAATGGGAAGCTAATAGAAGCAGATGGTAATCTATTCAGCCTGGAGAGGAGGTGGGGGTTCACTCTGCAGCAGAGACAGAGTACAGTCAGGAATGGCTTCTCAGCAGTCGCCGCATGCTTCACAATTTCAGTAATACTCCTTGAAATGAAGCTGCTCCTCTGCTAAAGAAAATGACTTTGCTGAGTGTGCTTGTGCTCTAAAGTGATTGCCCACAGCCTGTGTAACTGCGTGATGCTGGGACACGGAATCACAGAACTGTAGAATCACTGAGGTTGGAAAAGGCCTCTAAGATCATCCAGTCCAACTGTCCACCTGCTACAATTATCACCCAGTAACCCATGTCCCAAAGTACTGCATCTGCTCTTTCCTTAAACACTTCCAGGGATGGTGACTCTACCACCTCCCTGAGCAGCCCGTTCCTGTGCCTCACCACTCTTTCTGAGAAGAATTCCTAATACTGAACCTGAATAAGAGTCCTGTTTGGCTAAGTGATGCTGATGCCAGTGATACTTGGCTGTGAGCGCACACTGCGTGATGCATAGGTGGCCCTTAGGAAACCTCTGGGGTATGCGTGGGTTCTTCATGTTCTGTTTGAAGGCAGAGATCCAAAGCTCAGTATATTTAACCCAACAAAAACACCTGGTGAAAGCACAGTCTTGTGTGTGAGCATTCAGTCATATACATCTGTGTGTATATTTTCATATATTCATCTTATGCATACAAACGTCATGTATATGCATAAGAAATGTATGCTTATGTGTGTGTTTATCTTTCTGAAGGAATCTGAATATTAGCTGTGCCTTTTATCTGGAGGAAGTGGTAAAATGTTGCAAACTAAACTTGCATTGCGTTGAAGGAGTCCAGTATTCCTACAGATTTGCTTAAGGAGCATTAAAAGAGCCAGGATTATCCTACGGCTGGGTCAGGCCACAGTAAGCTGCATGTGAGGGATATGAGGAGTGCAAGACTGAGCTTTTTCACCTTTCTAACTCCTTTACAAAGAAAGATGATTATTTTTTAAATGTAAGCAGTATCAGCAGGAACCAGTTGTTACCATTGTGCACTCACTCCTCTTCCTTGGATGTGTGGGTGTTTGCAGAGGAGGGGATGGGAAGTATGACATTCTGCACCCGTTGTTGCCTTATCCATCCCTTGGTAGGAGGGAAGAGGAGGCCCTGGGTGTTGTGACACACCTTTAAGAACTGACAACACCATGTGGCAAAGTGCATTCCACGCACACATCTGGAGTGCGTTGTGATGCGGAGGGCCAACTTGAGGCAAGCCGGGGAGCCAGTAAAAAGGGCCTGGTAAGTGCCTACCTGCAGTGTGACTGAGTATGATTCACTGCTGGTATCTGATTTGTGTCTGAAATGTGCCCTTCCCTTCCTCCAGGCAAGTGCACAAAAGAAGATCACAGAAAAGCATGGGCTGGCTCACTCTTAATGCCACTAGTCTGTTTCTGTATGCTGAGTGAACTGCTTTTGTATTTATATTTTTTTATGAGAAAAACAGCCTTGTGGACCTGGAAGCTGAGTCAAAATCAGTGATTTTGCAGTAGTTACGACAGACCCAATAGATGCTGGAAGTGAAGTATTAATCTGGGAAAGAACTCTTTTTTTTTTTCTAGCCTTCTGTTTTCTCTAAATATTACTTCTGGAGATTCTTGGAAAAGATTTATCTTAAGGCTTGATGGAGCTTCAGTGCAGTCGTACATCTGGCCCCAACCTCAGTGCAGGCATAGAATACAGAATTACAGAATCACAGAATATCCCAAGTTGGAAAGGACCCATAAGCATCATCGAGTCCAACTCCTGACAGCTCCAGACCTTTCGGTTCTCTTCCCTTTCAGGTTTCCCTCTCCTGATTGTTGCCACCAGGGTTTACCTGTAGCTCCCCAGAGCTTTTCTCTTATCATCTGCTGCGCTGGCACGCAACCTTTGTCCAACCATAAAAGCTGTCCAACCGCAGAGGAGCCTTCCTATGGAAGCTTTGTGTGCAGCACGCTCATAGCACTGAGCAACTCTCCCCTCTCCTGCAGCAGCCCCTGGGCAGCCCTTCCTGGTGGCTGATGCCGAGCTCCATCTCTTTCCTGCATCACCAGGAAGATGTGCCAGGAAGTGCTTGGGAAATCCTGCAGGGCTGCCTAAAGGCCTTGTGCAGAGCAGAGTTCCTGAAGAGCCGCCTGGGAATGTTATGTTTTCCTGCATATTTTGCTACGAATGCTGTATTCATAGCTTACAGTTTTCTATATGCTGCATTACACTGTTGTTGTTTACAGGGCCATCTGGGAGCGTGATTTATGCAGAGAGGGAACTCCACAGGAGCAGCATAGTGCTTTCCACAGACAGCAGCTGTTTGGGTGCTGTGACAATGCAGATAAATACACTGCATCTATTGTGCTCTTCCCATTGTTGACATTGTCAGCAGTTCATTAGTGGGGCTCACTCGGAGCATCTGTCTGGCCGACAAAGGATGCTGCTCTCGGTTATCAGACTCTAGCAGTGCTGTGAGACTGAAATTGAGTTTGGGGCTTCTGGGATTGGTTTTTTTATTAGCTGAATTTCATGGTTCATCGGTAATGCTGGAGATAAACGAAGCTTGCCGTGTTGTTATAAAGCTGAGCACAAGTTGCCTTTTTGTGGTGGACTGAGGCAATACGTGTATGGGGGGATTTTGGTGGGGAGGAATGGAAATGAGGTTGTTTTCTGATGACAGGTCTCACCTGATAAGAAACCAGCACTGAAAGTGGCTGTAGGAGCCTGCATTTTTCATTAGGCATTGACTGCTTGGCTCACTTTTATCTTGTGCTTCTTGGACATCTCGTTTCTTGTGGCTCATCAAGCATTAAGACAGGAGCTCAGTGACAAAGGGCTATCCGCTGAGGTCTGTCTCTGGGAGGTGCCGTTTGCCTGTCTCCCAACCCTGCATGAAAAGCCTGGCAGCTGGAGGTCTGGGCTGCTCAGCTTTAACTGAGAAGTGTACCAGGGCCCTCAGATGGCCACGGCCACAGCCCCTGCTCTGGGTGATGTCACTGGGACAGTTTGAGCTGTACTTTGTGCCATCCGTGTTTTTACATTTGTTCTGTGTGATCTGTCAAGGAAGCGGTTGCTTGTGCTAGAGCTAAGAGCATTCAAGATTGTGAAAACTCTCTGTCTTTCTGTGTCTAACAGATTGATTTCAATATCTTCAAAGTCCAAACTCCAATCCATCCTCCTGCATCCCTCTTTTCAACTCCATCGTATCTTTTTCTCTGCTCCCTGACTAATGCCACCAAGATGTACCACGTCAGCGATACTGCATGAATAGCACACCCTTTGTAACAGCTTCAGGGACTGCAGAGGCTTGTCATATGCATGAAGTGGAATGGATTTTCTTGTGTGGGAAGGGGCAAATGTGTCTTCCCTAAGAGATGAGAGCAGTAGAATTAAGGAAGAGGCATCAGACAAGTGCTGCCTGACTAAAACCACAGACACAGCTCTGGGATCTTATTCCATGTGATGAGAATCAGATGCCCTAGAAGACAGTATAAATCACCCACAGAGAGGAGAAAAGTGGTGTCCTGGTCTCTTGTAATTGGAGCTCCAGTATCCCTCATTGCCTCTAATTATCTGCCCTTCTCTGGATCTTATCATATCTTTGGACTGAATGGACTCCTGTGGAGTTATTTTGCAGAATTATTGAAGAAATGTTGTGTGAAGCAATCTTTCCCATCTTGTTTTTTTTTCTGGTGGATTTTTTTTTTTTTTTGCCTCTGAATATTCCTTTGTCCTTCTAGCAGCATTTATATATCCAGAAGTCCACTGAACGTGGCTCTGAGTAACTTGGTCTGACCCTCCTTTGGATGGAGGATTGGACCAGCTGATGGCCTGTAGTCCCTTCCGTTGTACATCATTTTGTGATAGCAAATACCTCCTCGTGGCTGGGACCTTCTTGCTCTATCCTCATCCTGGAACGTGGCTCTATTTGCATATACACAAGAGTTTGAGTTATCTGAGGGAAGGAAGAAGTAATGAGGGTAAAAGATATAAAAGATTGAGCACTGTTGTATTAATAAATACTGCAAGTGGGGAAAAGAAGCATATCTCTGGTTGAAGCCATACAATCTGGTCAGGAGAGAGTCCAGAGTAGCAGTCATCTGTGCAAGACAGCTTAGGTGTCTTCCTTAAAGATCTGTAATCCATAATTACCAGTCACGGACTTGTGCGAAAGATAAGGGTGGGCTCAAGATAAGGGTCTATAGGCCGTAAATCTTCACTGCAGTGGAGATTCAGCAAAATGCACTGAGATTTCTGCATGTATTTCTCTGCTATTTCTTTTTTCACTTTGCTGTCTACTTTGCCATCTTCCTCACAGGGGTTGGGGAGAAGATTAGGTGAGGAGAGCTCAATGCAATATTTTAATCTTCAAGTGCATACTGTAATACATAGTATTAATAGCATCACCATTCCATCTTGCACATATCTTCAAAAATATGCTTTGACTTCTGTTCTTGCTCAGTCACCTATACTTGCTGAAGTTTTTAGTGGGCAGTGTTGGTGGTAGGTTGACTTTTGGACTAGATGATCTTAGAGGTCTTTTCCAACTTTAATGATTCTATGGTTCTATGATTCTATAACTAATTTGGAGAAAGCAGGAGATCTCTTGTTATTCTTTGCTCTTCTCCTTATAAAAGCCTCAAGGGGAGTCCTCCAGACTGGAGAAACAAGGTTTGTCCACAGTTTGAGGTCATGCACACATAGCAGTTTGTACATAGTAACACCTCTCCAGGAAAACAGATGATTTTGAGTCATCACCAAGGAACGATTTATGATAAATACTTGATTTAGGAATGGATTCACTCTTCTTTGGAGGGCCCTAAAGGACTCCTGAGACAAGTTGCTCATCGAGGGCATCAGCCATCAGGGCCACGTCACAGTCTCACAACAAGCTGTGTGGTGTGTTAGAAGTGGTTGTCAGCATGTCATTAGCTGCAGACTCAGGCTTGGTGGCTCATAGGGCAGCAACAGGACAGGCTGTCAAGGCTGGATGCTGACATCACTAACTGGCTCCCAGGTCATGCTCCTCATCTGCTGAGCTCGTTTCCTGTTTCTTCTCAGCTCTGGGCCTCTCTCCCACACCGTGGCCGAGTGTGCCAGAGACGCAGCTGCTTGCCTGATTTGCAAGGCTCCTGCAGCTGCTCTGGCACCAGGGTCCCACAGCAGGAAAGATGCTGCAGCCCATGCTGCTGTTTGTGCTGTGTTTTTCCACAGATGTGTTGCTATTTGTGAAGTTACTATGTCTGCGTGGTTTCAAATTGTGGGCAAATCCTGTTCATCCAGTCTTAAGGACTCTGCTCGGGGCTCTTGGTCAGGAAAGGGGCAGGGAAGATGTCAAGGGGAGTTTTCCTCCCCTAAAATTAGGTCACTGGTTGCAGGGGCTGTGCACACAGCAGAACACTGCTGAAAACAAATATCCCAGGTATGGGCAGGTGCCACTCTTGGTCACACAATGTGCCTGCATTGTCCCTCCCTTGACCCAGCATGTGGGCTCTGTTATGAAAAAAAAATCCTAGGGATTTCTCATATTTGGCAGACAGCTTTGTAGTAAAATAAATAAAGAAAATGGAGCCAGCGAGGCTCCCGTTTACCTCAAGCCCTATAAACACAGGTGTTTATAGTATTTAAATCACTTGAAATGATAGTTAATTGTCTAAGCACAGTAGGGGTAACAAGACAGAGAGCAAAGTTTTCCTGGGAGGAGTTTACACATGTTTTCAATTAGCAGTCAGCCAGCAGTCAGGGCAGAGGGAAAGGCATGAGAACAGCATTTCACCATGACCTCACTGAGAGATTTCCCAGCTTTGAGCACAGCTCTGTGGCATAAGTGGAAGAAAGCACAACTGGTTCTGGGCTACTGGTTGCTTTGTTAGTGTCTTCCCTTTTATTTTAGGGTGAGCTGTCTGAAGAAAGGCACTCAGAAAGATGAAAAAATAGACACACACTTTTGGTCTGTGAGCAGAGACAGAAACAGAGGCTTCGGGATGCTCTGTGGCTGCCATACAGATCATAGAATCACAGAATGTCCTGAGTTGGAAGAGACCCATAAGTATCAGCAAGTCCAGCTCCTGGCTCCGCAAAGGACCACCCAACATTCAAACCATATTTCTAAGATCATTGCCCTAGTGCTCCTTGAACTCCAGCAGTTTACTTCCGTGGGGAGGTTGTTCCAGGGCCTGATCCTCCCCCTGATGGAGCCCCATGCCGTTCCCTCGGGTCCTGTCACTGTCAGCAGTGAGCAGAGATCAGCACTGCCCATCCACTCTCCTCATGAGGAGTTGCAGGCTGCCATGCTGCATACGTGGCCGATGTAAGAACAGCAAGACCAACATGCTTGCTCAGGACATCATGGCACATTTGTGTTGGGGCCTGTGACAGCAAGCAGTCAGGAGGGCTGGAAGGAAGCGAGGGGAGGGACCAGGCTGTACTCCTCCCAGTGCCTGTGCATCGGGCATCTGGCTGAGGGCATTGCAGATGTTGGGCTGTTAGCAGTCCTTTGGGCTGTGGGATCACAGCCCACGATGAGTTGAAAACCGCTGGCACATCTGCTAACTCTTAAAAACAGAGCCTTTTAGACTGACGATAAATGAGAGCCTTACAATCTCTGTAGCTCTTGCAGAAGAAATTACAGGGCTCAGCATATATATAGGCAGTCAAGTGGTTTCTGTGTGTTTGGGCCGCCACACAGGAAGGCCGCTCCCCAGCAAGCTCAGCTCCCTGCAACCGACCACAGTGGGTCAGCAGCTTTGCACCCCAGAGCTGCACATCCACAGCCATTCAGCATGTATACAGGCATCTGTCCCTGCAGATGCATCACTTACTCTCCTTCCTACGCTATCTGCCTTTTGGTTTTGATATCAGTAAAAGCTACAGTAGGAAACAGTGGTTACTGTGTTAGATGTTGGAATGTTCCATGCCAGTTTCCTGGTGGGTTTGTGTGCCAGGTGCCTCTCCAGCAGCCCACGCAAGAAGTATGTGGGGCTGGATTTCCTGGTGAAGGCAGAGAGCTGTGAAGCCTCCCCTGGGGTGAGCTGTGGAGGTGCTGTGGGCTGTTGGCCATCCTGGCTTTTCTCACTGGGGCTCAGGAAGGCTGTGCAGAGCTGCAGATGCCTCTCTTGATTACTAATGAGAGAAAATCCCAACTGCTTGGCTGCTTTTCCTCAGTGTACACTGCACACTGTTGTTGGTGAGGTGTATTTTTTTCTTTTCCATCAGATGTGGGACAGGCACATACTTGCAGATGGGGCAACGTGGAGCCGCCCAGGCCTGCACGCACCCAGCAGTTAGGAAGATGAAGTGTGCTGATCTGCAAGTCTGGGCTGAGGCATCAAGCGCAACCCAGCTAACACACAACCTGTGGATCCATGCAGATGAGTTAATTCATGTTTACCCATGTGAAGCTACTTGACTGTGGTGGACACCAGCTGGATCAGGAAACGCTGCTGTGCTTCTAGGCCTGTCTCTACTGTCAGAGGACGGAGCACGCTGTGCCAAAGAGGTGTCAGAGAAGCTCATGTAAAGGAAAAAATGCAAAATGAGGGATGTCGAGCAATAGAAAGTCTTATTATTTTGTGTGACAACTGTCAAGTAAGCCTGGCTGCTCCAGAGACAGTCTGGTTTTGTTTGGATCTGTAATTTGAGGAGAGCTGGCAGCTCCAAAGTCATGCTTTTGTCAGGAAAGTTTGTATGTGGTCACATCACACCAGTAACTCAGCTTGGGCTGATGTAGGCAGAAACATCCCATGAATGTTGGCCCCAGACTGGGTGGGTTTGGCAGCTCTTTCTGTACCTCTGTCTTTTAAATAGAGATGGTTGTGCACAAGGGAGACTGCACTTAGACAAGTTTAGCGCTTAGCATTTTAGTACATCGAGGTGGCTTCTCACAGACTGCTTTGCTACTTTTGGCTTGTTTCTTCTTTTTTTTGTTGTTTCAATTTTTGTGTAGATGGTTTCGGTTTATCAAGTCTTTTTCTGCTTCAACTTTCAGTCATTTTATTTATGCATTTATTTGTTTTAACTAGTGAATCTTGTGGTCTTTAGTAGTCTCTTAGGTATTTCAGTCCACGTGTGTATGTTATGCACTGGAAAAACTGCACACATGTAGAGGCAAATCAGTGGTTGGATTAGAACAAGTGCAGTTGCAACACCAGAAATAATGGGGCTGTTAGAGAGATGTCAGGTATTGGGGTTTGCTTCATCTCTTATTTCCTGTACGTGCATATGGCCTGTGGTAGATTTCCCTGCCCTTGCTAGGGGAGAGGGAAGCTATGGACGCCCTGCAGAGTGTACATATGGAATGTGATATTACACTTGAAAATCACACTATCGAGCAGTTCAAAATTAGAAGCATTGTAATGCATCATTCTGGCCAACTGACCACAAAATTTCCATGTCGGTCTTTTCTGCAGCTCTGTGATAATTCTGTAATTTAAAAAAAATAAAAAAATAAAAAAAAAATCCAAACAGTTGTTTTGCACTTGAAGAATGTGGTACTGAGAAATCTGTCGACTTGCCATTGGGATTTACATGTCTGCTCTCAAAGCCTTCTGTTTAGTTTGTGTTTTGTCTTTTCATCTGATCTGTGGGTTGTGTTTTTTGGCTTTCTTTGGTTTTCTTCTGCTTTTTATTGACAGAAAAAGGATGAATCATGGTTCTGGGAAGCAGAAAACAGCATTTTGATTATTGTTGCTGGCAATATTGTGTAGCAAAACTGGGTGAGGGTGTAGGTGGTTCTACTTCTGCTTGTCTTGCAGCTCCTAAATGTGATCATAAACAGCTGAACTTGTGTCAGGCCTGAGACTGTGTAACTACACCCACCTTTGTTTGGGCACACATTTTATCATCAGTGTGGGTTAGAAGTCTTATTTCTGGAAGGCATAATATTTGAGTTCTTTCCACATCTTCTTGAGTTGGTGCTTCTGGCTGCTGAAGTGTGTATACACATGAAAATGTGTACGAAGCCTATGCCCACGGTCTGTTTACTTTGTTTCTAGGGCTCATCACAATAAAAGAAGCCCATGATATAGAAGCCAGACTTAATGAAGTGGAAAAGCTTCTGAAGACTATAATAAACATGCCATGGAAGGTGAGTAAGCCAAGCTCCACACTTAGCCCAGCTTGACTCTGCCTTGATGGTGGCACACACTTGCATGCAGATTAGAAAGTGATGGCCTGTGCCAAAATGTAAAAGAAGCAACAATCCACTGAATATCTTGGAGAAGTGCTGAGTGTCAGAACCATGTAATGATGTCTCCAGGCAATTTTTGTAATAAGTCTTTCTGTTGTACTAGGAAGGGATGTAAAGGGAGGAGAGAAACAAAACAAAGTGTTGGTAATAAAAGCGGATGTCTCTTTCTCTTTTTAAGTATTCAAGATCTGAAGTAGTCCTCACATTCTTTGAGAGATCTCCTTTGGACCAAGTTCTAAAGAATGACAATGTCCATAAAATTCAGCCAAGCTTTCAAAGTCCAGTTAAAATATCAGGTAAGAGTTGTTTGCTTCCAACAGTCATCTCGAGAATTAAAGAATGAAAATTACTTTATTTGTTGTTCTCTTTGTTCTTTCTCCAAGCAACTAGCAAAAGCAGTGAGAATATTAAATACTGTTAGGAGAGAAAGAAGGAGAAACATCGCACCTTGAACACAGTGTGTGCAATTTTGGTCTCTCTATCTCAGACAGGAAATAATTAAATCTTAAAACACACAAATAAAGGATAGGGATTAAAGTCATTGAACGGCTTCTCCAAGAAAAAGGTCAAAGAACTACACTTAAACTTTGGAAAGAGGTAACAGTAGGGTTATGATGGAAGCCTACAAAACTGAATGGGAGGAGGTTTAGTTATCCTGTTGTTCTCACCAAATAATAACATCAATTATCCAGTAAAGCTGGCAGATAATAGGCTATAAACAAACAAAATAAAGGTTAAGTATTCTGCTGTTTTCATCCAGAGCTTGGCTAGGGAGTGAAGTCATTGTCATAGCATATCATGGAAATGACTTCAAAAAGGAATTAAGCAAGCAAATGAATGAAGAGTACATTGAGACCTGACACAAATGGAGACAATGGCAAGTTTCTAAACCACAGCCTGCTGGAGGGTAAACTGGAGAGCAGTATCATTCTATACTTGCCTGTCCTTTTAGCCCACCCCCACTGAATCTGCTATTGTCTGTTGTTAGAAGGTATATGGACATTTGGTGTGTACAGATTTGTATTTCTCTGTTGAAAAGTTTCCTTTGGGCTTAATGGGAACTGCAGATTTCTCCTTAGGAGCTTGCAGTCTGCGAGCTATCCAATGAGGTGGCAGTTTTAGTGTCACCAAAAGGGCTTATTTTGGTGAGTGAAATAAGAGTGAAATACTGCATAGTTCTCCAAGCTGCATAAAATCTTTAGTATGGAATACATCAGCTTTCATAGGTACTAACAATACTTTGGTTAATGACTAGGTAGCGTGTCAACGTGCTAAAGATGTAGACAGTATGTCTTAAGGATTGATTCATAAACAGGGTAGATTTCTATTTTCGTTTGTGATCCTGAGCTTTGGTACTAAGCAAATTAGTTATGGGTTAAATATTCTTTTAATTAAATGGTAAATTGCTTAGGAACCCACCAATAACTATCTTGAAGCATACTGCCTAACACGGTGCCTAGGCAAAAAATGTGGTCTTGTCAGTCAGTCTGGTGCTTTCTCATTGAGCCCCTGAGCAGAGGCTACAGCGCAGCACAGGATGGTGCTCATCAAGCAGCGCCTCAGGGGCCATACTCAAAGGGTGCAGGTCTGGCTCCTTGAGCCCAGGAGGTAGAAGCCAACAAGTGTGTTTAATGTTCCAGCTGTGAGTAGGGAGCTTTGGATGATGTGTTGAGTTGATGTAGAGATCGAAGGTGAAATTTCTCATGTGTGTGTTTCCTGACGTTTGTCAGCCTCCAAAGGTGAATGTGGTTTACATGCTTTGCTTCTGAGCACCCGGAAGTGTTTTCAGTACTGAACCCTGAGAACATATTCACTGTGTTCTGTCCGAAATATATTGCTGCCCTGTGAGAGCAGGGCCTGCAAAGTGAGTCCTTGCACCTGCCTTTATGAATTGAGGGATCCAGCAGTACATAGGTGACTCTGAAAGTAGTGTCTCCTACTTATTTCTGTGCAAATTACAACAAATATAAAGAGCACAACACAATTCGAGAGGGCAAATTTTCAGCTACAGAACACTATTTTTCAACGTAGTCACCCCCATTAACTCTGCATTTTCACCAGCAGTGTAGAAGAGCCTGCATGCTGCACTTGTAAACATCTGCATCAGCAGAAGTGACCCACTGTCATTGCTGCTGAAATGCATCACCAACCGCTGGCACTGTGCTCACATCCACTGGTTGGTCTCCACTGGTTGTCAGCGTGTGGTGGATACAACAGAGAGAAGAGGATCAAGAGAAATCTAAGTTCATAGTCAGGGTGTCTGACTGAGAGACAGGCTAGCAGTAAAGGGAAGCCTCCTGCCAGCCTGCATGTAGAAGAGCTGTGGAAACCATGTCTGCAGAATAATAACATGTTTTGTTTTAAAGTGAACTAAATTGATTTTAGTAGCTGAATCATACCTAATTAATTGGAGGAAGAACAGAGGAAGACTTACGCAGCTATTCAGAAGCACCATGTGGTAGTCTGTGTCATCATCTAACTGGTTGCCACAAATAGATTTTTAGAACTTAGGTGAAAACCTGATGATGAAATGACATTTGCCTCATCTGAAAATTGCACACTGGGGGGGGAATGGTTTTGGAGTCTGTCGGTGTTGTCAGTAGGTGGCAGTAAATGTTAACAAAGCGGTTTGCACTGCAATAAAATGCTGTAATTTTTAGGTCGTGGCAAGGACAGTAGGAAAAATTATGGCATTCTTGTTGGTCATAGTCCAGCTTTCTGCATGCCTTGCAGGCTCAGAAAAACAGACCAACAAATTCTATGCTTTCTGAAAGAACAAACTGCCCATTGCGTGGGCCTGTTCAGAGTGCTGAGTGATGGGGAAGAGGAGAAGCCCCTCCTCTTTGATAGAAGCTGAATTTGAATTTATGGTGTAAATTGTATTCTGCAGCACGATGCTTGCTTAATATGAGTCATTCTGCTTGTTTTCTTTGTCTTTACCACCCCCAAACATATTCTGCTGAAGCAGGTTGCAACACAATACAGACTTTCTTCAGAAGAATATGGAAGTGAATTCTAGCTTGGCTTTTATGCAGTAATATACTAATGTACACTTAAAAATTACCTCATTCCTCTCTCCATTCTCCTTTCCCACTCATTAGAGAAGTACATTCCTGTTGTGTTGGCACTAGCATCATCTGACATTGTATAATTAGAAAAAGTCCTTGCGATTTGCCTAGTTTGCCTTTCTATATAATACCCACATGGTTAAACTTCTTATTCACAACAGATACTGCTCTTTAGTTTTAAACACTTTCCCTGGTAGTTAGTGAGTGGAATTAGATGTAAGTTTAGCTGTTCTGGACTGGAGACTTGTTACACAATGACAAACAAGTAGAATTGAGGGCAGCGTAGAAGACAGTATTGTTTTACATAGCTTAATGATGATTGCTCAGATAATTTGGAATGTATCTTTTCATTTCCTTTCTTCTGTTATGGGCTTTTTTTTTTTTCCTCTTTTTCTTTTTTTTTCCTCCTGCTTAACTTGTTTAAGCCTTGGAAATCTGTCCAGTAAAAACACAATTATGAGAAATGGTAGTTTGTAACTGTATGCATGGGCTCCCATTCTGCTAAAAGTGACGCCTATTTCGCCACTGGCAATAGTGGGACTGAAACCTGGCCCTTGCTTCAGATGCTCTGTATCAGGAATTGATGATGTGAATAGGATTGCTTAAGCACTGGCAATCTGTAGGTGTAAGAAGCTGTGAAACAAATTCTTTTTCTTCTTTCCTCTACAGATGTTCAGTGTTACATCCCTTTTCACAACCATGTCAAGTATGTGTGACGTGTAGTTATTTCCAGCTTTCTGTTTCTTGGACTCTCATCTTGTTTCTCTTTATTCTTCTGACAGAAATCATGCGATCAAATGGATTTTGTTTAGCGAACACTGAAACAATAGTCATTGACCACAGTATACCCAATGGAAAAGAGAAGCACCTGGATGTGGATTCAGCAGAACACTTGTAAGTGTGGTTTATCCACGAGTAATGCTGTCAGGGTTCAGATCAGCAGTCACTTTTTGGCTTTTTATTTCCATAGCAAGATGCTATTCTCTCAGTAGGAGCAAGACTGGTGCAGTTGTCATTCTAACTGGTTGAAGATTACTGGATCTGGTAGCTGAGGCTTCACAGTTCTTTCCATTAAAATGGATAAAATGGCTCTCTGGAAATTGACCTCACTTGGTCCTGTCTGTAAGAAAAAAGCTGTGGCTATCGTAGGGATCCTGCCAGGTGAAAACAGAGGAACTTTTTCTTTCTCTCATGATTGTGAAGAGAGATGACTTGAGCCCAAACGTGGAAACTGAAGGATCCCGACAGACAGACTATCCCAAATATTTATTAGGGGAGCAAAACACCATTCTCTTTATCAAAGGAAGCTGGGCAGCTGCTCAGGTGTTGCTACACTCTTTGACTTGCTGAAACATGTATTTCATTAAGGAGGAAGGATGTTAGATTAGCCTTATTTGTAAATTCTGCCTGCTAATGCGTGTAGATATTTTGGACCAGAGACCAGTAACCAGAAGGGCTTTCATTTAGGTCTTAAGTCAGTGCTGTATTGACAGATGGGTACTGATGGAAGTCAGCTCCTGTTGATTTCTGTCATGGAAAGTGATTGATGTTTCAGTGAGCTTCAAGTAATGAAGCATTTAAATGTTTTCAATGAGAAACATTGACCTGTGTTTTCATTAGAGCAATCAAAATGATGGAAACAGAGCACTAAAGGCCTTATGGAGGCTTTATCTTTGAATTCATCTTGTCACGTTTGAAATGTGATCATTGCCAGTCTGCAGAAGGCTTTACAGGTTGACAAGATTTTCTCAGAGTCTGAAATGTATCTGGCTCCACTGCAATTTCTCAAAGTCTTCCTGTTATAAGAAGGAGTGTTTAACACTTACTGTTTTGAGCCTAAAACTTACTAACAGCATTTCAATTCATACGCTTGTACTAATGAGGCCAAAATGATGAGCTGGACATCATTCAATGAGGCCACTGTCTGGACATTAAAGTTGATAGCTCCTGGTAGATCATCTCTTAGTATCGAGAGTGATAAATGGTCTCCCTGATCTAGCAGGAGGTGTCCCTGCCTACAGCAGGGGGCTTGGAACTAGATGATCTTAAAAGTCCCTTCCAACCCAAAGCACTCTGTGATTCTATGAAATTATTAGAGCAGATTACCAAAGAAGGCCTTATCCTGCCTCATTTTTATTATTTCAAAAGGTATTGATTTAAAAGAATGCTTTGGCCCAAGGAAAACTTGCTGGTCTGGGATGGAAAACTTCTGTCGTCTAGTTGTCATCCCAGTGTTTGTCCTACACATCAGAAAATACTGAGGCAGGAATATATTGATATGATAAAGACCGGGTGGTAGGTGTGGATTCCCAGAAACAGTGGTGGAAGAAATTAATCCAAAATAACAGCTCAGCTTTGTGCTTCTGTATTTTAACTCCCCTGAAGGAAGTTAAATTGAGTACAAAGAAGTTCATACATTTTAAATGTCTGTTGTACATGATGACCTAAACTTAGCTGTATTTTGTATCAGGGAGGTAGTGGCCTGGAAGTAATTAATGGCACTCATGTAGAAAAGCTATCTTGTAAAGACTGAATTATTTTTAAATACAAAAGTTTCCTGTATTTTTAAGTGTAGACTAGTAACCTAGAAAGAAAGTTTATAAACCTTTCAAAACCCTATGCAGTTCCTTTTTGTTTTCTGTAGATTTGGATTTACAGAATTCATATTTTCTATTCTGAAATCAATTCCTTGTGGACTTGTCTATCCTCAAATGGGGAGTTTTTCCTTTCAGTAAAAATCCGTATGGGTTTTGGTTGCTGATGTACTTGAGTCAGACATTTTGCAAAGCAAGCATGTTTTTTGATAGAAGCACCCAATAGCATTCATTTGCCAAGGCCCTGCTACACTGTTGGATTTTGTTGGGTTAGCCACTGTTGGCTTGCTCGCTGGGTTAGCCACTGAGTGGCCCATCACCTGAAAAATCTGAAACTTCTTGCAAAAGAAACTGTCGTGTTTTTGCAAGCTGGAGTTGCTTACTCTGTTATTGCTTTTTGCTTCCTTCTTTTTCTCTAATTTTGGTTGTCAGAATACCACATTGTTGCAAAATGTGGTGAACCCAGTGTGCTCAGCCTCCATGTGGCAAAAGCAGCTGTTACATGCTTTCTGTACTCTGCAGTGCTTCTCAAAGCAAAGGTGGCAAATAAATGCATCCAAGCTCTTTGTTTTGTTACATAGAAGTACCTTCCTCTGCCAGGGCTGTTTGCACTTCTGTCTTTCCAGCCAGCAGCAGGCAGCAGAGGCTTTGGAACTGGACATGCTGCCTTTTTGGCAAACTTGCTCCAGTAACAGGCATGTCTTTTCAGGACAGTGGTGGTGCTGGTGCAAGCATCTTGTTGTCCACAGGAGAAACTTTCATGTGTGGCAATGCAAAAGCAGCATGGAGCTGGTAAAGTTAGGTGCAGAAGGTTTCCAGAAAAAAAATAATCCTATGCTTGACAAGAAAAGGAAATGCTTCTCCTATGCTTTTTATTCTTAAATGGAAGGAGTTCTGTTCAGGTACTGCTTGCACATAATGTGTTGAGAGTTCTGTAAACTTTATTTTAGGGAAAGACCTGTTGGTAGTTTTATGTGGTACACAGCTTCTAGCTGTAACTCTGATTTACTGGGTTTGGTTTCTTCCAAGCACTGCAGAGCACTGCTTTGCAGACTCCTGTGTATGCACTTTCTTTCCAGCAGCAAGGAATGCTTTCTGCCTTCCCACAGCATGTGAATGTCACTGCTTTGTATCTCACATGCTGCTTGTACTACCTTATCAGCAAGACTGAAGTACCACAAAATCTATGTGGCCTTCCAGGTGCAAGTCTGATTTTCTATAATTGGCAAGAGAAAGAAAGCTGAGTCCAAATAGCTTTCTTGCTTCCTTTTCTGGCATTGTCATTCTGTCTGCCCCACTGGTGTTTCATAACCCGTTGTTCCTGGGCCTCCAGTGGTCTGTAAGACAGCACAACATCAGCTGGGAGTTAGCTGCCAGAAACTAAGTCAAATCCCTTCTGCACGTGTTCCCACGCATGCAGGCAAGCAAACAACTTGGAGGGAGTAGGGAAATGAAGGCAGTAAACATTTGAAGCTCAGTTGACACTGAGTTTTTCCATGGTTGTAAGTAAAGATCATAGTAACAGGACTGCAGGAGAAAATCCCTGAGTTTTTGTTCAAAAAGTTGTGGTTCTCATAGTTTAGGATTGAGAAGAACCAGGAAGGAGTGTGGAAAACGGACAGAGCCATCTATGTCCATACATTCCAGGATGTAGGCACTCTGCTATCCAAAAAGCTGTGATGCTTTCCAAGAAATTGAGTTTTGAGAAGAGGGAGGAGTGGGAGATGTTATCTGCTTCTTTATCCTACCAGTCTTTTTAGATCTTCTGAAGTACTTGATTCTTAGGGCTCTCTCAGTTGAAGTTAGAAGGACATCTGCAATTGCATTATTTAACTGCGGGAGTCCAACTGCCATAAGGAGTGCAGTGAGACTCTGTAGGAAGGATGCTATAGTCATTGTTTCCTATATGTCTTGATCATTTGTCTTTATAAAAAGACAAATGCAGGGAGGAGACTCTCACCCTTTCACTTCATAGGTGCAAGTTCAATCTGCATACAAAGGCAGTTTCCGTTCTGCATTTGTGTGGGAACCGAGGCATTTCATGACACCGCCAAATGCTGTGAGAATAAAATGGAAGAATGTGAACCTCAACTTCATGACTCACTTTTCCAGAGCTCACTTGCTGCTTCCTTCCTTAACACTAGTAGCTTTGAAAGTCAGGGAGAACAATATGAGTTGTGTGCACGCACCGTAGTTCTCATTGTCCTGTAGCTGATTCATAAACGTGGCTGTACGATGAGAAGGTGGATGGGATCAGTTCTGAGTAGTTGCTGTGCATTTTTTCTAGGCTCTGAAAGCTCTAATTCCAGAGGTATCTAGAGCTGCCTAATAAAGGTTGTGTCCCAGGAAATTATTCGTTTGTTAGTAGGAGAAAAGCCCTAGGAGTTGAAAATGAATTTATTGTGTTTTTGATCCAGGTCAACTTCAACTGAACATAGTAACTAGATGTCATGAGATGTAAGCTTCAGGTATGATAATGACAAGTGCTGTGAAGAATCTGTGTCATGCTGCAGAGAAGTCATAAAAAGCCCCTTTCAGTGCAGACTGCTATCTAAAGAAATTGAGTATTTGCTCTCCTAACATGCTGTGTATTTGTGTTTCGGCACAGCTGTAAAAGGGAATAGTTCTCTTGTTTTACTGTAAGCCAACTCCTTTGCTCATTTGTCTCCATGGGTTACAAAGAAGGTTTTCTGTTTATTTAAGGACACAGAGGGCAATGTTTTTCACTTATATCTCAACCCTCTTTAGTGAGTGCTGAATTTTGGTTTACAGAAGTGATGGAAGATATAATTTCTGATCTTTCAGCATTAGGAGAATGATATGTAGGCTGATGTCACGAAACTGTAACTTCACTATTCGCAGTTGATTTTCACGGACTTGCTTGAGAACTTCTTGCATATGTTTTAATTTCAAGCTGCCAGGAGAGGGAGCGAGACACTGGTGATTTCAGAAAAAAGAACTGGGACTCTAGATCTTTGCCTTGCAAACTGAGCTTCGCAAAGCTCAAGCTGAAAACCAGCATTAGGAGTACTGCTACTGCAGCACTGCTCTGCTGTAAAGCAAGTCCATGTGTTAAATTTACTCAGAAACTTAACTTGAGATACTGGTAGAGACATTCTTGCCTGCAGCTCTTTTTCCAAATGACCCCCACAGAAATGTCTTCTCTCAAAAATTTCTGGGGATCAGTCTCCAGATATTCTAGCCTTTTCCTTTTCCCCCAGTACTTTTCTTCAAATTCCATCTACATTCAATTTTTAAAATTCATATCAATTACTTTTTTTTTTTTTTCTTTTTTCATCAATATTAGTGTCTTTTTGCATCAAAAGAGGGGTGGCCAGCAGGGCAGAGGAGATGATTGTTCCCCTCTGCTCAGACCTTGTGAGGCCTCAGCTGTAGTATTGTGTCCAGGCTTGGGACCCCCAGCACAGGAAAGAAATGGAGCTGTTGGAGCAGGTGCAGGGGAGAGTCAAGAAGATGATCAGAGGGCTGAAGCACTTCTCCTGTGAAGACAGGCTGAAGGAACTGGACTTGTTCAGTCTGTAGAAGAGAAAGCTTGGGGGGAACTTATTGTACCCTTTCTGGTACTTAAAGGGAGCTTATTAATAGGAGGGAGGCTGACTTTTTACATATTCTGAGGATGGTAGGACAAAGGAAAATGGTTTTAAGGGAGAAGGGCTTTAAACTAAAAAAGTGGAGATTAGATGTTAACAGGAAATTCTTTACTCAGAGAATGGTGAGGCAGTGGCACAGCTGCCCAGAGAAGTTGTGGATGTCCCTATGATGTAATGCCTTTTTTTGTTTGTTTTGTTTTAATTTCTCCTCAGGTTTGAAAGTGTGAGTGACTTTACCTCAGAGCTAGAAGACAGTGATGACCCAACAGCCTATGTCACCAATTTGACATACTACCACCTGGTCCCATTTGAGACTGATATTCTGGACTGAGACTGTTTAATGCCACAGGCAGCCAGCATCCAGCCAACCTCTTCGTCCATAAGCTCTGCTGTCTCCAGCATTGCATCTCAGTGAGTAAGGATCTGCAGGCAAGACCAACAGCTAAGAAGCTGCAGCAAGTACATCACAAAGCTGGCTTTGTAGTCTGGCCTTCTGTTGTGTCTTGCAGAGACGTCTTGTAAGGAGGTAGCTGCTTCACTGTGAACAACAAACTCATTTTCCATGAAAACAAGGCAGCAGAGGCCTCCTGGGACTTGAGGAAATCTCTGCAATGTCTGTGGTAACTACAGCTCTGATACAGCCGCTAGAACTCGTGCTGTGGTGTGCTATCACCTGTGCTTCTTGGCTTGCAGTGCAAGTTGAGGCTTCCTCTTTTAGGATACCACCAGAAACTTCCCTAGATGTCGTGCCCACTCTTTTTATGCTGTGTAAGTGAGAAGGCAAGCCAACCAGCTGAATTTTGTCAGTTCCCTCTGCAATTGCTTAATGGATGCCTTGCAGGTCACTTCTTGCTCAGCTGCCGGATGACTGGTGCCTTACACGAGACGTCAGAAACACCATTGAGTGCCTCTAGGATACAGAATACAAGCTGACTGCTTTACTTCTTTCAATCATGGGTTTTCATGTAATCATTGAAGAGATGACTACTCTTTCCCTCTTTCCACGAGTAGTAAAGCAGACAGCAGCTGGCATTGCAATGGGCTACACACAATGTTTAGGTACCTGAATGATGTCAAAGATCTGGAAAGCTGATGGGAAAGCTGAACTGCCCTGCTAAGGGCGGTCAAGGCTACAACAGACAGGCGCTTGGATATGAATTTTGTCACGTGGACCAGAAAATGTGAATGGTGCTTACAGTTGTTTATATCAGAGAGATAGTTCCCTATGTATGTTTCTCCCCAGAGAATGGGGAGAAAGCCAATGAGATTGCGTGTTTGGACTGAGAAAGAACAATAAGCTACAGCGTGCCTACAATAGTAGGAAAAACACCCACTCCCAGGCCTGCCTGACTCAAAGGGTCTTTCTGGCTTTCTGAGATATGCCTGCAGGGCCGGGGGCAGGCTTTGTTGTCACATGAATGCATTGGTGACAGTGGGAGCACGAGCAGGATTGGAACCTGCAGCCTCTTGACTACTGAGTAGTGGAAGGTTAAAATCTCTTTGGGGTCTCTCTCTTGCAGAGTGCTGTGATCTCCAAGCTGTCGCAGTGAGAGCTCAGCACTCACCGCCGTGGCCTGCCATTGAGCTTTTTGTGATCTAATTGCAAGTATGAAATTGAAGGGATTGAAACGTGAAAGAGGACGTTTTGAACATGTTTCCTTGTAGTGGGGCTTACGTTGTCCTGAAGAAGTTGGTACAACTCCCTTCCTTTGCAGACTTCTCATTTCTATCTGTAGAATAACAGTCAAACAGCATTTGCTAATGTAAATAATAAATTATTTAGAATCCCAATTCTTTTACACAGTATGTTTTTAAAATATATTTTAAATGAAATAAAATATAACTCACCTTCAGTACACTTTCTGCAGCTTGAGATGTGGCTTCTTTCTTTTTCTTTTTCCATCTCTGAAGACTCTTTCACAATCATGCCAATTCCTCTTTGTTTCCTGTAGTTTTGAAAAAATGCTGAGTTTACACAACTTCTCCCGTGCTGCATGTCTTGCCTAAACTGCCAATACATTACATGCTTATGTGAAAGCTCTTAGCCTCACTGTTGATCTTGTGTATAGGTGTATGTAGCTTAATACCACTAAGTTCAGTGGAGCAATTCTGCACTTTTACAACCTTAACTGAAAACCAGTCTGGCACATAACCTTTTTGAACATCGTGCAGATCTTTGTACATTAAACTCCTGAAATAGAAGGGGATGTGTCCATACTTGTGCAAGGCTTTTTGAACAGACTTTTGAGTTTGAAATGTGTTTCTTTTTTTGTTTGTTTGTCTTTAATTTTGTTAGTTATAATTCTTTTTCAGTTCTTTAGTGATTTAAGTTAACCGTGGTGGGTTAGTATCTAGTAAATAAGTGTGTTGGATTGAGAGTTCAAATATTTGATGTCAGTCCCTGGTCCTACTGTCAGCATACCATGTTGCTTTTATTGAATCTACTTTGTCTCCTCATGTCTTTCCTAGAATTATGTTTTCTAGAGCACCAAAGTGCCATTGTTTTTTGTCATGCTGTTTTCCCCTGGTTTGTTTGAATGTTCTTAAGAATTGTTAGTCCCGTTATGATTACTTACCTCTTTCAAAGCACTTTAAGATCTATCATTTAAAAATGAAAGAGAAACACCGCTAATTCTTGAAAGGTAGAAACACATTCCTCATTAAAAACAGTTGCATGCGTGTTGAAATCTTCATGGAAGGAGAAGTGTAATGCAAAGGAGCTCATCTACAAACAGAAGTTGCACCATTTCACTTGGATTTTTCAAAAGCCATTTTTATCAAGTATTTTCAAGTGGTGTTGCTTTGTAACTTATTTCACTTCACTAAAATCTATTTATTTGATAAATCAAAAAAATGTAAATGACTGTGTATATTGCTTTGTGCACAGAATCAATTTAAAATTACCTTTGGTTAAATCACTGCAACTTTCTCCTGTGGACCAGGTCTCTACAACTGGGAGAGGTTCAGAGTATGAATTATTCATGTGGTAGGTTCATACATTCAAGATCTGTGGTGAACCAGTCTTTGAGGAATAAAAAGAAGCTCGCTTTTTACAATTCAAGATGCAGATTATGTGTGCACAAGGTTTTTTTAAATGATTATTAAGACAGTATTTAGAATCACAGAAGAGTTGATTTTACTGGAAGGGACCCACGAGGAACATTGAGTCCAACTGCTGGCTCTGCACAGCACCACCAAACTCTATGAGAGCACTGTCCAAACACTCCTTGAACTCCAGCACTTAGGGCCATGCCCACTGCCCTGCGCAGCCTGTTTCATGCCCACCACCTTTGGTGAAGAACCGTTTCCTAACCTCCAGCCTGACCCAGCCCTGAAGTCGCCCTATGCTGTTCCCTCGGGTCCTGTCACTGTCACCAGCGAGCAGAGATCAGCACCTCTATTTGAGTGAAACAGTAGAAAGTCAGAAATTTGAATTTAAGTTTCCACTGGAGCCTTCTTGCTTGTGTATGTTACAGTATAGTCTTCAGAACTGTCTGCTTTTCTGCAGGATTCTATTTGGACCAGCTGTTCTCCAGCTCATGTCTGAAAGTTCTTTGAATTACTCCATCAGGCCAGACTGAGTAATGTTCCTCTGCAGTGCTGGGGTAACATCACCACCACTGAACAGGCACACACTTCTCCTGTATCCTGACAGCTCTTCATACGGAGCTTGGACCTATCAGCTTCCCAGGTAATGTCCTCAATGTCACACAAAAGTGAGAGGAGACCTTGGCACGTAGGAACTGTCAGCTGAACAATTAAGCGTTCAGAAGCTAATAAAAGGTGGCAAAGTGGAGTCCTAAGTGCTCACTCTGTGGATCAAGCATTTTCCTTCTTTCGGAATGACTCTTCCAGATCACAAAACATGCTTGCAAGTGTTTGTTGGGCATCAGGGGAGAGTTTACATGCATTTTTCCCTTTTACAGAACCCTTTTGGGGAATTTTCAAGTCATGAAACAATCACTCACAGAAAAGATTTTATCTCAAAGAAGTGAATACCTTGAAACAAACCCCCAAAACATTTCTTGGCTTCTTCCTCTTCTTTCACCATTGTGGCTGCAAGAAACATTCTTGTCTTGCAGTTGCTTCTCTGCTGGGAGGATAAAAAAAATGTCTTGAGAAACAGGAAATCATCCAGACTTGTCTGCTCAAAGCATTTGCCTTAATTTTTTTCCAGGGTTGTCACTGCACTGCTGCCACTCCTTCATGGTTCCCATCAGTCATAAGGAGCACATTGCCACCTGACATCCAAATAAGCTCCGTTTGCAGAACTCAAGGCTGGGTGGTCATACCAGAGCTCCTGGCTTACTCTTTGGCTGGAAGCGCTGGGAATACAAGCTGCTCCCCAGGCAGGAGCCTGCTTCAGGGCAGGAGGACCTGGAGCACAGGAAGGTGTTCCCCATTCTTGATTCACAGTAGTTGTATGGGAAATGGTAATTTCCATGGTCCAGTCCTCCTGAAAAGGAGTAAAATTATAGAGTTTGCATGGGTTGTGGTCATAGTAGCAAGCAGTTAATGTATATTTGATTGCCAGTTCATACGAGTATATGTAAACAAGCCTCTGGAGGTACTCAGAGTGCAAAAAGACAAAAGTCATCGGTGAGGTACAACTCCAGTGTTGTAATGCTTAGTAAGTAGAAAGAAACTTATCACCAAACTGGTTGCCTATCATAGAGTTATAGAATGACTTGGGTTGGAAGGGACTTTAAAGATCAGCTGGTTCCAACCCCCAGCCTTGGGCAGGACGGCTACCCACCAGCTCAGGCTGCCCAGGGCCCAGTCCAACCTGGCCTTGAGCCTCCAGGGATGGGGCACCACAGCTTCTCTGGGCAGCTGTGCCACTGCCTCACCACCCTCTGAGTAAAGAATTTCTTACTCGGGCAAAGACCTCGTAGCTGAAGTGTAAGGATTTGTTTGCTGCTGGCTCCTGGATAACAATCAGCCTGCAGAAACACTCCTTGCAGTCCTCTGCTTAAGTGCTTAATGTGTAACTGTTTATCCTTTTCATTACTTGGACATGTTGGGTATTCTTCCTTTTCTTTCCTGCATTTCTAGTTTCTCAAGCTGAAGGTAAGAGCACTGGAGACAGCAGGGCAGGCCCAGCACCTCCTGGGTACAAGGACAGACCAAAGCCAGACCAGGCCATGGGCTTTTGAGGGGGCCTGGCTGGGCAGGGATGGTGGCCAGGCTGTGGGGAGCTGAGGCCCTGCCCCCTGCAGCATGCATGGGGGGGCTGAGGGCCCCAGGGGTGATGTGGGGCTCTAGGCCATAGGTGTGAGCAGCAACAGCGAGGCCTGTGGGTGGACTGTGGGCCTGCATGCTGCATGTCAGGATTTCTGCAGGAAGCAACTTCAGGGGTGCAAAGCACTGCCATTCATCTCAGTGTGTGTTGCATCAGAAACTTGATGATATCACTCTATGCAACATCTCGTCCATCGCTCTTTTTGTTATTATTTGTTATAGCTACCTTAAAAAGCTCAGCCTTGATTCCAAGGCCACCCTTTATAGCAGGAATACTCTGTAAGTCAGCACCAAACTCTGAAAAAATAGATGACTGTTTTCTCATTGCTTCCTATAATAATGCTCATTCCTGTCCCAGTCAGCTACCTCCGAATTCCCTTCCCCACACACACACAAATTGTTCAAACTATTTACAGTCAGCTTTCATCAATGTAATTGCTTTCCTATGGAAATGTTCACACCCTGAAGTGCTGTTCCCAAGTTTTATAGCACACAGAACATTCTCATTTTCCCTGTTGTCAGGTAATTTCTTCTTGCTCTAAGCCCATTCTCATTATAGTTAATACTGTTAGCAATACATACATTGGGGGATTTAGACAAGGGAAACGCACCAAGGTAGCACTGTATAGACAGATAGATTTAATAATGGGAATTTGCACTCACATAAAAGATCAGAACAACAGTGAAGATGTGGAGGTTGTTCAGATGCATTTTTTATTGAACTGTACTAATTCAGAATTCCTCGGGGTCTCCCATGCACTGCTAACATAGCATCTATCCTTACAGTTACAGCTTATAACCCCACATGCACTGGTGAGAGAGAGCTCAAACTTCCATATCACACAGGGGGGCATCAAGAGGTGGCGAGGACAGGATTTTGCAGTGCTTAGTTTTGGCCTAGTGCTAGCAGGCAGATGCCTTGTATCATAGGACAAGTGTTGCTACAAAGGTCTTCTTGCCATTCTTTGCTTGAAAGGCTGCTGTTACGGGAACTTGCTTAGGTTGGGAGGTAGAAGAAAGCTCCTTCATGTCTGAAGATACTCTATATAGTAAAATTCACTTTCTGCTGCCTGGCGAGATTACCTGCATCTCTGAACTGAGGATCTGACTCATTCCAGCTGTGAAGGGGCCCGCTACTGCCAACAGGACATGGATGAGACCCCAGCCCACGCTGCAGGAGTGCCCTCAGCACCATCTTCTGATATTCAGATTCTCTTCTAACCTTACAATACACACAGCACTGTGGGGGCCAGCTTTGTAATTTCCATAGGGAGATCAGCTTCATTTAGCATTGTAGTTTAATTTGGAAACAATATGCAAGCAATCTTGACCTCTTGCTTGGCTGTATCACCTTGATACAAGGTGAAACTGGAAATATAAATAGTTACACACAGCAGAAAGCAACTTGGTTATGTAAAATGAAGAAAGCACAACACACCACTACCACTCCCAGAAGAACAGTTGTAGCAGAAATGCTAAGTCCAGGCCTGAACCAGTGATCGAGCACCTGGTGGGAAGGCAGGGCCAACCGGGGGAGCTCAGGTGCAAGCAATGCAGCTGACTGGAAGAGGTGGAGCCAGAATGCGCCTCTTACCAGACCTCATTAAAGGGTTGGCAGTGGAGGTGAGGGTATCTTGCTGGAGATTTCTGCTTACCTGAGGATCTTTTTGGCCTTCTGAAGGTAAGCAGTTGTGGGTTTTTTGGTTTTTTTTTTTTTTTTTTTTTCTTTTTTTTCTTCCTACTTGTTTATATGCCTAATGCTGTTGTATCTAAGTAGATCTGAAGACCTTGCTGTTCTGCTGTCTTGTCATGTTTTCTATTGTGTTGTGACAACCACTGTCTATTATTTTCCCTTGTAACTATTATGGTTGTGTTGAACAGAATCCATGACTTCTGAATTAATAGATGCTTTTCTCACAATAGAAGTTTCCACAAATGTATCAAATTTCTCTTTACCTCATGAAAGCTGGGTTCAGAGGTCCTCAGATGACCTTCAGATATATACCTATGGGTGTATGGAGAGGGTGTGCAAGGGAGTGTGTGGATAGCTTAAAAGGAGAGGATAGAGAAATAAGGGAAGCACTGTGGTACAAACAGAGGAGATATCCAGGGATTTTAGTTTTTAATCTGCAGTAAGTTATCTCTAGAGTATGAGTGGATGGTGTTCTCCTGTAGTGATATTACCTGGGTGTAGAATCATGCTTTTCCTTACCAGTTATGCTTCAAGGAATGGTGCTGTCCTGGTTGGCCCTGTTGGAAGGAGATTTACTGTGTATGATCAGGAGTCCTTGTATAAGGTGAATGTGTTCTCCTTTGTAGGAATAGACATCCAGCAGCAACAAAACTTACTGTGTTTCACCTTTAAAAATGCTTGGTGAAACTCATGTAAAGGATTTATCTATTTCAGCTTCTATTTCATTTAGTGCCTAGGTATTTTTCACTGCATACTTCCATTCTTTATAGGATGAGGAATGCACACGGGTGCAGGTGCCATGTCCTACAGGATACTAATAGCTCTGATTGACTTACTACCCCTATTTGGGTTGTCCCCACTCCACCCCTCACTAGACTATTTCAGTGCAGCCCAGCTGAAAGAGCCTCTGCTCCTGGACTGCTCTCTGACCTGCTGGTGAAGACCCATTACTGTCATCACCTTGTTCTACTCATAGTGAGTTCATCTGTTCTGCTTGTGGTAAACCTCATCTTTACAAGCACTTGCTAACACTGGTGTGTACGCACCTTTCTGTTATAGAGGAGTACTTCACAGTGATATCTAAAAATGCTGTGCTTAGGAGTCGTTTCATCTACGGAATATAGATGCTTTATAAACACTGATGTGACATTGATATCTATGAAGATTTAATAAGTTATTAGGCTTTAGAGTAAAACAATGAAATATGTTCATGCGTAGCTTCTAGGAATGAGCAATGTACAGGTTTTGAGGCTGACACTGGGTTGCTGGAAGCTTTCCATGTTTATTTTTTGTTGGGATGTGACTGTGGAGTCCACGCAACCATACACAGTATTGCCCATCTTCAAGTGCAAGTAGGTGACTTTTTTCAGAGTGCTCAGCTTTGATCTCCTTTCTACTTCACTGCTACTGAAATGCAGCTGGGAGAATGCTACTACCTTGGGCTTTGGTTGTGAGCTGACTGAGCAATCTCCCCTAGTCCAGGAGATTTAACCCATTTTGTATTGCAGTGCCCAGACCTGCAGTTCCCTAGGCTGTAAGAAGGCTTACAGTTAAATCTGTGTGCTTAACAACCTGAGAAATGGTGAAGAAGTACCAGATGTGGAGGATGGCTGACTAGATATTTGACTGAGGAGGCAAGATCTGGCAAATGAGGAGTGTTGGCACATGATAGCAAACAAGAACTTCAGGTTAAGGATATAGTAACAGGTACTATTGCAGTAGAGAATTAATCTATCAGGCTTTGGTTTAAGGGGTTTAAAATGCTTAAGTGAAAAACAAGCATTACTTTCTGTAGACCCACAGCGTTAGGTTTCTATGAGGCAAATAATAGGCAGGGAAATATACTGCTTAGTGAGACAAGGGAGTGTTGCAGAGTAGTTACATGGCTGTGATAAGCAGAGAAGATGGCATTATTACTTTAGACAGCTTTGAGATTGCAGCTCTAGATTCAAGGTTCTAGGATGATCAGAGGCTGTGGGGCACTGTGGTACCTCCTGGTAGAGTAGGATTTTCACTGGTAGAGTGCTTCAGGTTAATGAGGGAAGCAGGAAGCAATTAGATCTTAATGTGCAGCTTACTAGGCATATCAATGCTAATTCAGTAATAGCTGCAAAGGGAGATATTTATCTTCTGTGCTTTGTATGCAGTTAGATTAGTTCACTCGGAAACCTCCTTTAATCAGCCTGAATAGGGGAAATATCCTGTCTATCTATGGTGATGTTACCATTCTGGCCCATGGAGCAGACTGATATAATGCTAATCAATGGGACTCCAGGCTGTGAGGCTAGAAATAGCTGAGTGCTCTCATGGCTGGTGCAGGGACTGTAATTACAGATCAGGAACAGACACTTGTGAACATGGAATTTTGGGGTAAAAGGAAGTGCATGGAGCATGTATCAGGAAGAAGGGTTATCCTGAATAAATAGAACCTGCATTAAGCTATTTTCACCAAAGAAGCTATTCCTATCTCCTCACCTTTCTACCTCTTTGCCACTGCACTCTAACAAGTGGTAAAATCTAATTGCTGCTTTGATTGGGATTCAAGATGCCTCTGCTCTGTGCACAGCTGATGGCTTTCAGGCAGCCAAGCTGTTCCCAAATGAGCCACCTGGAGATCAGTATTAGGACAGAGCTGAGCAGGGTCTGCTGCTGTGCCAGCTGGTGTGATGCTGTTTCCCTCACCATCCTGCAGAACCAGGGGAAGGGCTGCTTTCCTCTCCAGGTCTGCTGCAGTTCTACTCCTTTTGAGTAGGAAAGCTCTGGGAGAAAAGATGCTCTGTGTGATGTGCAGTCCTGATGTTTTTAGGGCTTGGGATAACAGAGCACCTGCTTGTATGTGGCAGCTGAGGCAATTACCAAATTGCTGGGCTGGGAGGTGGAGAAGATGTCTTTCCTTTGGGCAACAGATGGTAGTCAACTTCATGCGGTAGATATTGAGCAATTCCTGGGAGCCTTTTAGACCAAGAATCAAAGCCCTCATTCCATTCCAACTGCAGATCTGAGCAGTCTCCTGTGATCTACTGCAATTATTACCAATAACAGACTGTCCATGCTCTGTGGAACTCTTCGCTCAGAATGCAGACTTCATAATCTTTACTTTGTTCCTGAATACTCTACTAACTGTATCTAATAACCTAAAAATAAGGAGAATGTAGCTTCTTCCTGGAGACCTAGCTTCCCGTGTATTCATACAGTTCATTATCTGAACTGTTCCATTATAAGATACATTCAAACTTTTCATTGATATCCCTGTTTTTCTCCCTCCTCTTCTGATGCTTTGTCACTATGTGACAACTTATGCAACAAAACAGGAAGGAGTGAAGGGTAAAAACCCTGTGAACTAAAATCTATAGAACTACCTTGCCTTTCCTTAAAGAAGGATTGGGGAGGGAGAGCTATTTTGATTTCGAGGGTGAATCTGATGCTGAGAAAGCCTGGTGTTACAACTTCCTGCCCTCCAAGGTTCCTTGGTACCCACTGAAGCTTAGACTTGCAGCCTGCTGAAACATGACTGTAGACCTTAGGCTGAATTTTATTTCAAAAATTTCTGTGTATGTACCTCAATATGCAAACACAAAATGTGTTAGTACTGTTTTTTGAAGGTAATATTACAGGAGTGGTTTTCTAAAGCCTAGTGAGAGGTAAAGTACAGGTCTTCATAGCTTAGCATAGTAATATTGTTGCTAGAACATGCATTTTTAAAAGGCAAGCCTGCAAGCAAGTCTCAAACCAGTGATGCTAACATAAGAAATTTAATACGGTATACTCAATAGTAAAGATTTTTCTTGCTGCTTTTACATGGAGAGCTTCTTCTTGCAAGTAAGTATATTGGTATAAAGCTTAGGAATAATACCTGATGCCCTATTTATATCCTACTGCCAGCGTGATATTTCTGTTTCGCACAGGGGAGAACCAAGGTCTTCTCTGTATCTTATCTTGTCCCAGCTCTGTAAATGAAGCCTCTGAACTTGCTCAGGCTAATGGCCTGCTTCCAGACCTCCCAGCCCTGGTCAGGGCAGCTGCTGCTGTTGGCAGTGGTTACAAGGAGGGAGGAAGCTGTGTGCCTTTCCTCTCAGGAGGATACTTTCATCCCTTCCTAGAATGAGATAGACCAATGGGGAGCATTTAAGCAAGTAGGTGAAGGTCATGCATGGGAAATGTAGAGTACACAGCTGCCCTGCCTCCTTGTCTAACAGCAGAGCTAAGAGGAAGTCTCTCCTCTCTGTCTTTCTATCCAAAAACACACCTCATATTTAGTCCTCGTGAGTCTGGAGCTTCATTACTGTAACATATTATGAATCCAATTTGAGGGCTAGTGAGGTGAACGAAGCAGTCTCCTTCCCCTAGCCTGTCCCCAGAATTAGGAAGAGGGAGGCTGGGAGTGAGGAAGGCTGGCAGGTCATGGCTGGGCTCAGTCCTTCAGTGATCAAGGCAAGTTGAGTGATGGTGGCTGGGGTACATCCAGGCATCCAGCTAGTCAGATGAGTCCATAGGGGATGAGAAGGACCAAGGCTGGGAAGTTGACTTCTGGATCTGGGCTGGTGAGGAGTAAGTTTGGGCTCAAGGTCACCTACATAGCTTGGGCAGGGACCAAGGGGAGGGTCAATGCCTCTCCCAAGGGAAAGAGGAGTGGAGGCCCCCAGCAAGCCTTCTCCTAGCTCTGTTTCCAGCAACCAGATCCAAGGTCACACAGCTGCATGCTGTCAATGCTGCCTTGAGCAACAGCTGTGAAATCCCAGGGAGGGGCAGAGGCTGTATGGTTAAACAAAGATCAAAGTCCACTAGAAATTACTGGGGTCATCTAACAGCCATGTGGACAAGGCTACTGCAAAGGAACTAATTAGTTTTCTGCTTGCTGCAGAGGAGGAAGCTGGGGAAATTCCTAATGTCCTTTTCAGTAGGAGTTCAGCAAACAATCAGCCTGAATTTTGAAGTAATAGTGAAACAGGCAGAGCTACAAATAAACAAAATGAAAACTAATGGATATCCAGGCCTGGTAGTATTCATCCAGGTGTTCTGGAGGTGCTGAGGGATAGGGATGGAGTTGCTGAGTTTGAGGTGTATGATAATAGATGAAATTTAATGCTGGTAAATCTAAGTTCTGGTGAAGGCCTCACATAAAAATTGGGCTCTGATTTAATTACTGCCATTTAAGTGTGACACTGGGTTTATAATAACTATAATTTATTGCTCAGTACTAATGAAAAATACAGTGGCTAAAAGAAAAGTCAGTATGTAGCCCATAGGTTCATCCTCCTCTCCACAGCTCTATTTCCTCCATGTTAAGATGTGTTGCAGCAGTGGGAGAAAGATTTTTGTCTCTCTGAGCAGACTGAGTTTTCCATCCCTGGAAAAGGGCTGTGTGGATGATATGATACAGATGTACAAAATAATGAGTGATGTAGGAGGGGTGAATGAGTAGAGAGACTATTTCTTCTAGCATGAGTACAGAGGGCCATGAAGTGGCACTAGCAGACTAGTTCAGTATGAACAGAGGTGGTTGTTCATGTGGAGTGGGTGCTGCCTGTTGTGCTGCCTGCGGGAGGATGGTGCTGGTGCAAGAAGCTGACGTGGTTTGGAAGGGACCCTGGAAAAGTACTTGGAGAAGATTTGCCTTGAGTTTTACCCTCTAGACAAACTTCAGCAGGCTCAAGGAGTCCCTCGAAGCTGGGGAATTGCTGGTGGGAGGCATTAGGGTGGAATGGTCTCCCAAATGGTATTTACTCTTGCCATTTGCAGGCACAGCTGCAGGTTGGAAACTAAAGTAGGAAGACTAAGATCTGCTCAGATGATTCTTCCTCTTATGGTTTTATACAGGTGCATGCCTTTATTTTTTTATTTTGAAGGCAATTCAAGTTATCATTCTTAAAAACATGATTAAAAATTGGTGGGATTCTGTCCTGGATTGTCTTATGCTTCCAGGAAAATTCAGTGCTCAGTCACCTGATTCACCAAATGTTCAGGAAAGCTCCAACACTGTACAAGTGCAAGTCTTCTATGTAGTCTGAGCCTAACGCATCTGTTTTGAGTCCAGCTAGGAAGGTGAGCAGCCTGGCAACCAGCCCTCTAGCATCAGGAAACTGTGACTTTATCCATTTCTGCATAATCCTCAAGCCATTTGGAATGCTTCTGTGGAGATGCTGTCATACTCCTTGTGTAAAACCTTCTTAAAATGTTTGTTCTTCTGCATCCTTCTGCTTTTGTATTTTGAGGAAATTTGCTGAAAGTGGTTTCCATGGTTACAAGGACACGGTTGCTCTCAGAATGAGAAATCTGCAGAGAGCAAATTCACAAACCAACACATATGGAGCAAGGAAAATGTGCTTTGTATCCAAAATGGCCATTCCACTCTAGGTAAAAGCCACTGTGAAATGAGGAAAAAATTGACGTACTCAGCCCTCTTGTCTTGCTGTGAAATGTAGTGCTCTTTTATTGCTGTGTCTTTACAGATTGCTAGAAGCACTGTTATTTCTGTAGTGGTTTGAGTGTTAAAGGGTAGGGAACAGCCTATGTTGCAAAATATGCTATTAAACCAAGTTGTGTGGTTCCCTTATGTAAGGAAGAAAAGTGCTTTCTCTTTCACTTAGGATTATGCTTCCACTTTATCTGGAGGAAAGGACTAAACTCAACTGCAAAATCCAGAGTTTTGAGAGGGATGCGATGGTTTCTTCCTTGCCATTACAGTCCTTGTTAGCACTGGCAGGTACTTTGGGCTCTCTGGCCAGCTCAGGACAGTGCTTGATTTGTTGAGCCCATAATGAGAGTTGGCAGTGTTTACAGGAGGTAATACAGGGCATGTTTTAAACCCTTTTTTTATGATGCATGTTACCTGGTTGCTATAAGCCTGAAGCAGACCTTAGTCCTTTGGTAGTAACTAAAGAACTTATCACTTCTCCTAACAAAACTTTAGGGAGCCCGTACTATAAAAGCAGAGGGGAAGTTAGAAGGCCTTTTAGAAAAGGTCATTGCAGAGTGTCTGCATGCATTTGTAGCCTGGCCAGAATAACTATGTTACCCAAATCACTCTTTACTAAAAACAAACAAACAAACTGTGCTGCTCATTGTCAATCAGGCAATTTTGATTAATGTTCTGCGAGTCTTGACTGTAGTGAAAAGGCGAAGAACAGATTACAGGTAAACTTAGTTTTCCTTTTCTCCTCATCTGTGATGTTCAACTGTAGCTTTGTCTTCAATGCAGGACTGAGCAGACACCAATATCTCCAAGGTGAGTGCAGCTGCATCTCATGGATGCTGGTAAAAATACTCTGACTGATATTCCAGGCAAGGCTATCAAAGGATTTATGCAATGTAGTTTATTTTCATTAATTTCTTAAAGTTTCCTTATCTGGCTACTGTTAAATGTGAGCTTTTTGGCTAAACATACCCTAAAACCTCCCAGTTAATTTTAAGTGTAGATTTTTCAACTACTTACGAAGCCCAAATTGCGGATGTCTTTTTGTTTGCAATTTCTACAGCTCTGCAGTACTTAGGAAAATGAAATGAGTTTTTGATGGAAAGAGCAGCTAGCCATTTAGGGGAGCTTACCAAGCAGTAAAACACTGCAAATGGCAATAAACATTCAGTTCCTAAAGCAGCATGTTTTGTGACTTTCATATTCTAATGAAGCGATTAAAGTGAATTCCTCGCTATTTATTGCAGGTGGCGGCTTAGCACCACAGGATATCCATATTCTGTAGTGTGCTCTTGTGAAGTTGCTGCTGCTGAGGACTTAAGCGACTGCTGGCTGTGATGGACGGGTTTCTGCTGGGCATGTGGCTGAGTGCAGCTTGTGTTACTTGGCCACTGTGGCCTCCTGAAGTTGTGAGGGTCTTCCAGCAGAGCAGTGGCTGACTGACAGGGAAAGCTTTTGACAGATGTTTATTGGTGACCTGATAGGTCAGCTAGTGGTCCACAAATGCTTCTGCAAAGGAAAGCAGTGTTTGTGTTTGGTTCCTTTTCACCAGACTACTCTGTTGTGAGAGGAGCCTCTGCCAGCTGTGTTAAGTGAGATGACTAATATCTGCCACATACTCATTAAACACTGTATTTTTGATACATCATCTCTCTGCCAACTTAACACTCATTATGGATCCTAATTAGTACTATTTGCCTCTTAATTAATATGAGCAGAGTAGAAACTTCAGTAAAACCTAAGCAGCTAAGGAGCTCACATCAGCCTTTACAAAAGCAGCTTAGAGATAGGAAAGCAATTGCATTGGACTAAAATGGTGTGCCAATAGCAATGTGCTGGCTACTTCTGAAAACTGGGGCATGGGCCTGGCTGGCATTAGTGTCTTTTGGTCATCTCAGGGAGAAGCTGCACAACATGGTGATGACGAATTCCTTCTGTTATTTGTCACTCCTGACAGTTGGCCTTCTGCATGATGTTACTACACTTTGAGTATGAGGATAGTTATAATTCATTTGGAAGTTGGCTGCTCATGTGCCAGAAGGTCAAGGTAATCTTGCAGAAGGTTTCTATGATGTCTGCAGCTGTGTGTTAAATCCATTGCATCAATTCCTCAAGGCTATCTTGCTGTGACCTGATATGCACTGAAATTATATGAAAAGAGCAAAAAAAAAAAAAAAAAAAAACCACCCCTGCTTTACAGATAGTATCTGTCAAAATGCATATAAGACTGAGTGGAAGGGAATATGGAAAATCAGCACTAGGGCACATGCTGTTTTTCTCAGAGCATAAAGCTGCTTTCTCACCTTCATCATCACTTCTGGAGCACCACTCCCTTGGGTTAGTCTGTCTAAAGTTGATACATAGAGAAACATGATGGGAAACAGCTGGAGAAAAAGAATCTGTTCTCAGGACTTTCTCGGTTGCTGATCAAATCCTACGCTTTTTCCTCCTTCACTGAGGCCAAGTCTCTTTGGACAATGGACAAGCAAAGAGATGATCTGAGGGTCTGACAATTTGCTATCTTGAAGGAACACTGTGTTTTCCAGCTGACCTAGCCTGAAAGACCTGACCTTTTATCCTCTAGCACAAGAAACGTGCTAGTTTAAAACTACTGTGGATGTACTTATTCTTACAGCTCTTTTCTAGAACTTCCCTTTTTTTATATATACTGTGTATCTGTAAAAACTAAAAATTGACAAGTCAAAAGATCAAAGCCATTTTTAAAAATAAGGCTTTATTTCTAACTGAACCACTACTTCAAAAACCACAGCTCCAAAAGCTGCAGATCTGGGTGTATGGAGGCATTTCTGCAGCTTAAAAATAGGGAAATGTTTACAGGATGAGTTCAGCCTCTCTTACTGCAGCATGTAAATGTGCAGTCAGAAGTATAGGGGCTCTTGGATGGAGGCCAAGGTCTTGATTCAGTTCACAGTGAAGCAAAAGGAAAGATGCACATTCAATTGAGAGCTTTAGGTATGACCCTTGACCAATGATGCAGAAGATATTAATGGAGCCATTTCCAGTTGCAGAGCTTGCCTCTGACTCTGTCTATGCAGTAGCTGTCTTCTAATGTTCACAAGCTAGCAGCAGTGCCCTTCTGGGGGAAGGGGAACTTTTAAAGTAACTTCTAGTACTTGAAGAACTTGAGTTCTGTGTCCATGAAGTCCATAAGGAGAAAAAGGGGAGACCTTGGAGAATGGCCTGCTAAAGGCATGTGTCAGGCACAGACTTGAGGAACTGCTATGAGATCGTGAGGAAAATGTGCTCAGTTAAAGCCATTATGTTAACTCAGAGCTGCAGTGTATAGTACAGATTGCAGCTCACCAGCTGCGTAACTGAAGATTTTACTTTTCTACAGCTAAATTTGTCCAGACTTACCTACTGCAGCCAATTCTGGATCTTCCTTTCCGATGAACATCCTCCACCTTGGTTTGAGCTGGGAAGAATTCATGTATTCTGGAAAGAGGGGATTTCCACTGTGTGATTTAGATCTTCCCCTTAACTTGGAGCCAGTGAAAGGAAGACTGGGTCTGAGTGCTGCTCAGGAGAATCTAGCTTTTGTGGGAAGGTGCTGGAGCAAATCTGAGCATATCTCATGCTGAGCTGAACATAAGGAGAATCTCAAAGGTATTTCTTCCTGCTGGGTTCAATTAACATGCATGCCCAAAGAAGGGCAATAAGTCTGTGGAGGGCCTGCATCCTTATGAGGAGTAGCTGAGGCAACTGGAACTGTCTGTTCCTGAGCCTCCTCCTCTCCAGAAGACTTCATTGCTCTCTATAATCACCTGGATGGAGGTTGTGGTGAGGTGGGTGTCAGCCTCTTCTCCCAGTGATAGGATGAGTGGTAACGTTCTGAAGTTATACCAGGGCAGGTTCAGGTTAGATGTTAGGAAAACATTCTCAGAGAGAGTGGTGAGCACAGATTGCCCACGGAAGTGGTAGAGTCACCATTCCTGGAGGTGTTAAAGAAATATGTGGTTGTGGCACTGAGGGACATGGTAGGGATGGGTTAACGATTGGACTAGATGATCTTAAAGGTAGTTTCCAACCTTACTGATTCTATCCTTGGTGAGGGTCTAGCAGGCTTCAGAACAGCAAACATATCCATGTAAGTAGAGCTGGGAACAAATTAATCAGAAGTCAGACCAGCAGAGCTATTCCCATCTGCCTTTTGTGGGTATTACAGACAAAAGGTAACAACTGAGTTGCTTGTAGAGCTATTCCAACCTGCTTGGGGGGGGAGGGGAGCGGGGGAGCTTTTGCTGCTGTAATCCAGAAGTCCTTTTGGTAATAAGGATGGCTGATTCTTCAATTAGTTAGGCTTCCCATCAGATTTAGTGTTTCCATTTAGAAATAAGTGCCAGAAAGAAACCAATATGCTGTATTTCAAATGCAAAGGATGTATCTCTTCAAAGAAAGTGTAGCTACAGTTCTGATTTGATCTTCCAGCTTTAGCTGAGCGTATGTTCCCTAGAAAATAGGTCACAGCAAGAAAGGCAGTTTTAAGTTGAAAGGGAAAAAAAGATGAGCTGCAGTGACTCAGGAGACAAGGCTTTGGTGTTCAGTAGATGAATGATACTGACAAGCAGCTTGCTCTCAGTTGAGTGTAAATATTAATACCTTTCACATTGTCAGATGCTGCCTTTTACTAAGAACTACTAAATAACAGTATTGCAGCCTACATTTCTGAGCTCAGAGGGCTATGTGGCAGAGAAAAATGTAAGTGGTCACACTTCATCTCTCTTGAATGAGAGATTCCAAATATCATTTATGATCTGTGTGAAAGTGACAGACATTGCTTTTCAGTGGCTTGCTAAACACATACAAAACAAATGCTACTATTACTGCCTTGCTGCAAGTGTCCATTTACTCTGTGGCTGTTTTCTATCCTGGCATGTCCCTCAGAGCTGTGTTTCTGTACTCTGTGAGACAGCCAGGATTCTTGCTTGAATCCTTTTTCTTCTGGCTGTAGCACCAGTAATGATATCACACCTGTATACCTCAAACCTCCTCATTCTGGCAGAAATGCATGCTTCAGTACACGGATGGATGTCTACCTTGCAGTAAGAGGCAATGGGCTGCTCCATTTGTATTGGCCAAGTGCTGTGAGGCTTCCATCTTCCTGTATCCCTTCAGCTTTTGTGGAAATTGATATTGTCTGACTTGTTCCTAAGTGACTGTTTATTTTCCCCAACATTTTTGCGTGTACTTTAGGTACAGTGAACACTTGCTTTAGTTCAGTATCAGAGTCTGGCTAGCCTGTGGCTGCAGAGGAATGGCTTTGATGGCTTCAGTAGTTCCTGATAGCTCTGGTGTTTGCTTTTTCTGCTTATATATTGAGTTATTTCAAGCACACAATCATGTGTTTCTAAAATGGAATGGGGTTAAACAGATTTTTTTTTTTAAAGGTGGGGTTCTTCCTGGGATTTACATGCTGAGCCCAAGCAGGATGCTTACTGAGTTTGCTCCTTGAGTTCAGTTTTCTCACTTTACTATGGCTTTCCTATTTTTTTTCCTTGTAACAAAGAACTTTTATGATACTGAATTACTTCCTAGCTAATTATCACAGCTGCTTGAGTGTAATTTGAAACATGTGATACAGACAATACTGTGATTGAGTTTCATTCTTGTTTGCAATAATCTGCATTCTTGTTCCCCTAATAATTGCAATATAGCAATCTGGAGAGGGTCTACGTGTCATTCTTACCAGTATAATGCTGTTCCTAGGGAAAACAATTATTTTAGGACTGACACTTTCCAGTGGGGTTGAAGGAATGACTCTTCAGAGCCAAGTATAAACATGGGAGTCAAATGTACGTAGACAGTCATAGCAGTCATAGATATATCTGTGACTTTACCAACCGTTCTCATGCTAAAATAAACCTTTACGGTCTAAATGAATAAAAAAAACTTGGATCTAAATACCAGGCTGGGAAGTTGCACCTTTACTCTGCCTACATCCAAGAGGTCCAATTAGGCTTCTTCAAAGACTACTGAAACTACTAATGGAGGCTGGCTGCTGGGTATGGTGTGAACATATACAAGAAACCTAACTCAGAGCAGAACCATGCTTTAAAAAAAAAAAAACCCTAAAACACATGGACAGCACTGTGTGGATTTACTTGTCCCTCCTTAATTGTTAACCTGCTGGCCAGTAGGGAAGGGCAAATGAGAGGAGCTAAAATGAGACAACTGAAATAACTTGGAAAACTCAGAATTAAGTACCAGGAAATGACAGTACAGAGGAGACATCCTAAAAGATCAAGAAGGAAAAACGGAATTTATCTTGGGGAACTTTTGCTCTGAATAGTCTCTAATATTTTGAAGTTATGCTGTCCTTGGCCACGAAGGAGGATTTCCTTGTGTTCGGTTCAGTACAATAGGATGGTTCCTGCCACAGATAACTCATGCTTAATGAGTTATTAACTTACTGAACAGACACAGGTTGCAAACAAATGCCAGGAGAGAGGATAATTTGGCTTTGTTTTTGAAAGTGTAATAATGGAATATCTAACCAACATTAGCAGCAGCTCCAATTCCTGTCTGCATTAATGTTTTTGGTAAGATAAAAGCTAATTCTGAACAAGAGCTTTTCTAACTTGGATCAATCATTATGAGAGGATGGCATATTTCTGGAATCTACTGAGATTTCTCAGCACTTCAGGATGCAGTGCCAAGTAAGAAGGTATTGTAGAAAACAAAACCTGGACAACTCAAGTTCACATCTAATTTGCTGGGAAGAGTAGATATTCTTGGTGGAGTAATTTTCATGGGCACCATGAAGTACTTGCAACATCTTGTTTGAAACTCTGCACTATTTTTACTTTGTGTAACTACTTGAGTATCTTCATACAATTACAAAACCTTACCTATATTATCAACTTTCAAGTATTAGCTGTCCTTAGCACTAGCTATACATGCTGAACTGTACACACTGAGGTACACTAGCATTCTTTTGTCTTTTTTGTGTCTTTTTTAAATCATGAGGAAAAAATATTGAAGATAAAAAGCTTTGGCTCTCACAGCTTGTAGACAAAATGCTTAGAGTCCTGGGATGATTGAGAGATTATTGGTATGTTAATAAGTACTTTTCCTGGACAAAAAGTTCCTGAAATAACTTTACTTTTTTCATTATTGTGGAATTAGTGCAGAACAGAGGTAAGGGTGTAATGCTAGTGAAATTTCTAGGTAACAGTGGTCTACAGAGTTGCAATTGTCTGAATCTTCAAGTAAATTCATTTGAAATCTGTTAGAGGAAGTTTATTTTCCTGTTTTCTGTGTTTATTAGCCTTGAATTTGTTTGATTAGAATGAGTGTGTTTGGAGGACCCTCAACAAGCATAGCGTCAAAGAATATCCTGAATTGGAAGGGATCTATAAGGATCATCAAATCTGTCTCCTGGCTCCACGCAGGACCAACCGAAAATGAGACCTTCTATCTGAGAGGCATGAGAGTGCTGAGGTGAATGGAGAGGGGACCCCCACAGGCTGTTGGCTGCACAGAGCAGATCAGTTTATAGGGTCCAAAAGGAAAGCTCTCCAAGTGGGTCCCTTAATATACTGCCTGGTCCCTGAAGCTATCAGCCTAGGGTTGGAGATGAAACCTCTTGGCATCACATTTCTTCCTACTTGTGAATATGTGCTACAGCACTGCTTCTAATGCTGCCAAGATAAAATAAAAGCTATCTCTTCATGCTGGACAGATCTGATGACATGGGTTTCTTAGGTTAACTGAAACCTGTCTTCACACAGGGAAACATGTAGTGTAAGGAGGGCCCAGCTTGCTGGGAAAGGCTGGCTCTGGTTATAGTTCTCTGCATTGTTTTATAACATTCATTTATGGTTTGTGCATGCATGCACTGTGGTAGTTCCTTGCTGAGCAAGAAAGTGTGGTTTACTTTGAGAGACGGTCAGCCTGTGTGAATCCTTGGATTCACTCTAAGGAGTGTAACTATGGACATCACTCTGATCTAGGCTTCAAGACTGGGATGTACTTTCTCTTTTTTTGAAATAAAAGCACCAAGGAAATCAATGCATTCCAGGAAAGCCAGGGCAACATCAATTTCAATATGCAAAGTTTAAAATACATGAATGTACCAATGCACTTTGTGTATGTACAGATGTCATTCCACAAGCTCAGGCAGAATGGAAGTACAATTGGCGATCCAAAGATGTGCATTCCTGAGGGAGAGACAGATGGCACTACATATGTGTGGTCTGCTGTGACTGCCTTCTTGGAGCATGATGGTATCTCACCTGTCAAGGCCTGTTTAGAGAGTGAGGCATCAGCCTAGATAGAAGAGTTATCCAGGCAAACAGACTGCTATGATGTCCATTATGTGATGACCTGGTGGAGTACATCCTCTGGCTTTAATTTTCTGTGTGTCCAGAGCAACAGATTTAATAAAGTCAGCCTGGTAAATAAGAAATCTATTTACACATTTATCTTTCCTCCTGTTCCCTTCTGCTAACTTTGAGACTTTCCTGGAATTGCTCTGTTCAGACTTGTGAGTCTAGATCTGGTTGTGTGTGGCCAGATCACTTTGAATTTCTGAACCACAGCTTTCTTTTCTTGCTAATCAGAGTCATTTGTCTTCTGACCAATGTAGTCAATCAGTCAGTGATCTGCACCAGTTGTGGATTTGAAACAGCATTGTGAGGTTAACTAGATAATGCTAGGGGAGGATTGCTGCTGCTAAATGCAGGGAGGCTTTCTATGGAAACTGTTCTAAAATCCTACCACGTAGCAATAGTAAGTGCCTCTTCCTCCTCTCTTCTTGAGGTAAGAAAGTAAAGATACAAGTGACCGACTTAAAAAATATAGAGCTTAGTAATATTCATCTGAAGTTCTCAGCTTAGGAAGTCTAACAAAGTAAAACTTGAGGATTTCTTGATGCCACCCAATAGAGATAGGTAATGCTACTGCAACCTGGGAGTGGTCTGGGGCACTGGGTTGCTAGAGGCTCTTCGTTTGAATGACCTTCCAACAATGTGGAAGCTCATTACGAAAGGGAAAAACCATGAAACAGCAACAGGTTTTCACTGACTTTCACAGAAAGCATGATGCATATTTTCATCTCCTGTTCAGCATCCTTAAAACCTTTTCTTTTAAAGGACTCAGTAAATGAACAAGAGTGTTGAATGATGAGGCTCCTGTTTGCCAGCAATTTGTGCTATTCCTGGCTTGCTGGTCACACTCTTGTGAATCCTTCAAATACTGAAGTTTGCTGTTTTGTGTTCTGAGCTACCTGGATCCTCTGGGTGAGAGCTGGGGGATGCACCTTGCAAATGTAGCTGGTCAAGGAGGACAGAAATGCTGTGCACTTACTGATGATGGCTGTTCAAATGTTGTTCAGGATGGCAGCAGAAGGAACAAAGTGTTTCTCTTTTGAGAAGTGATGTTAATGTGTTAATATATCCCACTATTTTACTTTGGGTCAGAGAAGGTTTATCTTTGCAAATAGCTCTGAATCTTCTTTTTCAGAATCTGGGTCTCTTTTGAATCTGACATTGCTTTTTATCTTCCAAGCAAAGTGTGTGTGTGTGTGTGTGTGTGTGTGTGTACATGTATGCATGCACACTGCCCCTAGAAACAAGTGCTTCTCTTGCTGTCAATGCTGGTTTCTACTGGCCTTCTGCCACTGTATGGCATTTACCTGTTCTTGTATCTGTTACATGATAGGGCTGCAGCTCAGAAATGTGCTTGTGTAGGATGGTGCAGAAATATTCCAACTATTCTGGTTTTATTTCATTGGAAAGACTCTGAGGCCGAAAGCTTCTGTTAATTGTGTGGACAGTGCCAGACTTCAGGTCCTCTGTAAGCCCCAGTATGTTGGCTATGCTACTATTGAATGTAAGGTGTTCAAAACCCAATGCAAGGACTGTTTCTGTCCATGTTCTGGTTAGAGCTGTGGATGCTTCTATATAGCACTTCATTCTTTGTATCTCATACTTCCTGACTGCCTGCTCATAGCAAGGAGCTGTACTGCCAGCTGTAAAGACAGTTCTGTCTTTCACCTCTAGATCCTACCATATGTCGAAGTCTTTTTTGCAGTAACAGAGCATGCTTTCCTAGTGTGAAAAATAACTGATGACAGCTCGCACTATCCCTGCAGACATCTCTTAAAACAGACTGCTTGCTTGTTTCATTGGAAGACCAAGAAGAGAGTTTGGGCAACTGATTGACCAGATTATAGATGCGGAAGCCTTAACCCTGCTGTGTGCCCATCTTTTCCCCTGATCTATGATGTCCCTTCTGCTTCCAGCTCTGTTATGGTAGGACCTCTTTGGCTCAGCAGCACCTGTGCTTAAGACATCTGTTAGGGAGAGGCATTGTCTGGTCTTAGCTCTGTTTCTGAACTGGTGTGACTGGGGAGATCACTTAGCCCTTGTTGACCTCAGCTTCCCTTGTCATAAATGAAAATGGTGACAATTCTTACATGCCAAGTCATCTGTATGCAGGGAATACTGTGAACAAACCAAGTTTTACTGTTAACAGGAAATTGTGCAGCCACATGGGTGAAGAAGTAACAGTAGGAGCTACCAGTATAATGCAGAGATCTCTAATTCCACTGGGTGGCAGCTGATCCTTTCTTTAGATAAGGAATAATTATTTTCTTTAATGTAAAGGTGTCAACCTATGTAGTAAAAGTAAATAGATTTGGAACCAAGCCTACTGCAAGGTCATGAGGCTTTAACCATCTAAGATGGCCATTTTCCCCTTCCTAGCATTTCTTGAATTTTTCAGCTTAGATTCTCTTAGTTTAAATAGGATAATAAACCAAGATCTGAACTGGAAAACCCATTACACAGGCTGCCTTTGGATTACTAATGACCTACAATATATTTAAAAGCAGACTTCTGTTGAGTCCAGTTTTTTTCATTTGATATTTCCTGTCACACTTTGTATAAATGCCACGGAAACGAGATCATGTTTCCTGTCTATGCCAGCAAAGGTGGCAGAAATCCTGACCAGTACCTCCTCTTGTACAGATCTGTAGATCAGATTGCATACAAATACCAGGTTTCTTCAGCTGTGTCTGGTTGTGACAGAAACCAACCACTGCATGAAAGGCCACTGGGTCTGGAATAGTTTTTTGGAAGTCATGTGGTGCTCCTAATGGTGTTCTTTTCTGGTAGTACCCTCAGAGCAGAGACCAAAGCACCACGCTATGCCCAGTCCTCCTGCTCGATGTTGCCCTCCAGCCCAGCTGACCCTGGTGTCAACTTTTAAATGGTCAGTTGTTTTGTTTCATTTGGGTGCTTTAGCATACTAAACTGCTGAGGGGCTGGGTCTTATTTTCTGTTCAAGAGGTAAAGCTTCTGTAAATCATGGTCCCATGGGTTAGGCTGTAAATTATTGGCACTGCTCAAAGCTGGCTAGAAACTTCTTCAGTGTTTCAGGACAAAATGCAGTGTCTCCAGTGGAAATCCGTAAGTTTCACCAGCCCTGCTTGGTGGCTTTCCTCTGGGGTACTTGAGCTCTGTGTCCTTGCAAACAGTTCTGCCAGCCCAAACTTGCTTGCTGTTAGCATGGGGAAAACAGCCCTTCTTTATCCCTGTGCTACCTCAAAGTACCTTGAGGCTTGCTGCAGAACTGTTCACTTTCTACAGCATATGCAAGCAGACAGTGTCACCTATCCTCCCTTCCACTCTTATTCCTTTTATTTAGGTTACTTTGCTGATATGAGTGCAGTTGGGTAGGAAGGAGCTGTCGGTGCTCCCTGTCTCAGAAGAGCTAGCGAAGCTGGGGTTCATCCAATGTTGGTGTAATAATTTTACACCAGGAGGGTGAACAAGAGCATAGCCCTAATAGTAGTGGCTTATGGGGTTGTGATCTTGAGGGTGCTTCTCTGCCCAGCAGGCTTTTGCTGCCGGAGAGAATTGGACTGCTCTATTATAGTGAGAGATTTCTCCACAGTGCTAGGTAAGACTTGCCTGGATGTCAATGTATTTGCTGAAAGATATGGGAGGGTTTGGATGTGAAAGGGAATGCTGTGAATATAATTAGAGGATGAGAGTATGGAAGCTTCTTCGAGGGGATTTGAGTATGAATGAGCTCTGTAAAGAGCCATAGGTGATAGAAGTAGTTGCAAAGCTTGAAAATGAGGCCAGCCTCAGCTTTGAGACCTCTCATGCGATCCTGATGAAGAGTTGCTAGATGAGTGTGAAGATGAATGTCTTCCCCTTTGAATCAATTTATTTTAAAAGGCATTGGATGAGCATATGACTTCAGTACTGGAGTGAACAAAACTGTGGAAATACTGGATAGGTGATAAGAATCTTCTGATATGTTGTAGATCACCTGCCACTGAGCAGCATACTAGAAGCTTAAAAAAGGGTGATAGCATCACATCACTTTCTTGAAACTGCCATGCTGAGCAGTACTTATACACTGGGAGGCAAAAGCCATCAATGAAACTAATGGCTCTGCCCAGATGGTGTAGACAATCCCAAGAGAACCTTGGAAAATGTCAAAGCAAGGAAAACAGAAGTTAACATTAACTCCAAGAAGAAATCAAAAACAAAAACCTTCAAAGTATCTCAGTGCACAGCCATGACACCTTGTGCCCTCCCAAAATAGCACAGGACTTCAAAAGCATGCATTGATGAAATGGAAAGGATCTGTCCATTGATGATGAAACTGGGCAAATGCCCAGGGCTGACCATCAAGCTGAAGCGTGTCCCCTAGGGACACTGCAGTGGCTGCAGTATGTCACTGTCTCTGACTGAAGCAGTTAAGTAAGGGGAGTTTGTCTTTTTTTATGCTGTCACCCCAAAGACTCTTCTCTCTGCTGTTCCTCTGCTATCGTAAAATAATAATAATAATAGTAATAATAAAAATTTTTAAAAAATGTTATATAAATGGGATCAAGTTAATAAAATTAAATATTTGCTTCTGTTATTTATTAATAATTAAGCTAATTAATCTTTAAGGTGCTGATTAGGAGGGAAGCCTATTTGGAAAAACTACTGTAACAGAAGCACCTGCTTTTAGCTGAAACTCTCCTTTGTTTCAGGATATCTTTTGGCATTGCCTTCTCCAAGCTTCTGATAACAGGGGTCTGTTTGCTTGTGTATTGTAAGAGCAGGTAATGGTTTTGTCCTACGGGATAGCTGCACAAAACGTGTAAGGTTCTAATTAGGGGTTGGGATAGGCATGGAAAGCGTGCATGTGAAACTCATGGTTTGCTAATACACTGCCTAATGCTGGGGCTCTTTGAGAAGCCATGGGCTGAAAGGAGAACCTGTAGGTCAAATCCTTCATTGCTCCAACTTTGTTTTTCTGCACGTTGACCTCATGTTTAAAAATGGGTCGAGCAATGCTTATGCTACCCATTTGTTTCCCAGAAGACAGACACAACATTCACTTGTGTTGCTCAATGTTTAGAAGCAAAGAACATGTAATTGGGGCAGGGTATTTGGGGCTGGCCTGCACAAATAGTTTCACTGTTCAGTAATCAGTTGCTGAAAATATCACCTGAAAACACAGGCAGTGTGCTAGCTGATAGCTGATGTCTCACACTGATAGTTTATTAACCCAATACCAAGTTTTAAATTGATCTCACAATTAACTTACCAGCTGAAAGATAAATTGCTGTAAGCCGTAACTGCTATAAATGAATTTCACTGCGTCCCTCAAGGAGTTTGTGAAGGATTAACTGAATCAGTTTAATAACAGATTGTAGTTAAACTGGGAACTATTTAGTGCAAACCAGTCTTTGGGGCTGGGAGGTTTTGTGGTGAATCAGAGGAAGGACTGCCAGCCAGTTCCTGGGGAGAAACCTCAGACTAGTGCTTCTACCTGGATCTCCTTTGCAAGGAGAGCTGTCTGTGCATCAGCAGCCATCAATTCCTCTGCTGTCGCTGGGGAGATAAAAACTTTCCTTTAACCAGATCAAAAATGCTACAACCACAAGAGACAAACTGCCAGGACAGTGTAATTACTTTCTGTCAGTTCCAATTTCCTGAAAACATGTCAGTGTATCACCTGTTTTTCAGCAAGCTGTGGATCAATTATTGTTCATCTGTTGTGCCTGGATTGCACCTTCTGGATCTAGCTATCCTATAAAGTGTGCAAACTTTGGACTGCAATAGGTCCTTCTGACAAAAGTGTTTGACTATGTTTAATCTGGATCAGCCTTCCACTGGACACAGGTTCAGTATCAATGATTTTTTTTTTTATTTTTTTTTTTTAAATCCCAGCCTAAGAAAATAGCAGCCTGGGTGTGTTGTTCTGCTCAGTTCCCTGCTGAGGTAACATAGGTTGTGCCACACATAATGGTGGTGGCTTCTCTGAAAAATAACTGCATTTCAAATAAAGCTTTCTCTCTTTGGTAAGAAAGAAAACATAAGCAAATGTTTTAAGATGGTGATAATGAGAGCACAGGTTGCAAAACTTGCAGCATCTTGGGAGGCAATAGCTCAGATAATGTTCCCTTAGGTACCTGAGAGCATTGCATTTGCAATGTCATCTTGAATATTGATGGCAAAGGCAACAGCTATTCACTAAGTTGTAAGTGTAAGTAATGTGCTGTTTAATGGGCACAAAGTCATCTGTCTGCAACGAAGAACCCAGCCTGCCTGCTGATTTAAGCTCAGGAGCCTGGATGTTTTTCTGGACCCAGACACTATCTGCCCCAACTCAGTACTCTGGTGGCACAGTAAATGTGTCTTGCTGAGCTCCTGCACATCAGACTTGCAGAGGAGATGGTGCTGTGAAATGCTAGCAAAAAAACAAAAAACAAAAAACAACCAAACATGCTATGAACTCTTAGATCATTAAACACCTGTAAGATCACTAGACATCTATTGCAGAGTGATCAGCACTATCTGGCACTTGTGGCAGCCCACTCAATAAGGTGCTCAGTGATAGATCAGGCATGAAGATGAATTTCTGCTGGGTCAAGGAAGGAGTGAGAAGCTGGGCAGCCTGCTGTGAGAGTTTGGAAGCTTTTTGATTACTTGTGTTTGGTGGCTTATTGGTGTATATATATATATTTTTTTAAATGTTGTTCACTGAGATAAATTGAACTTCCCTGCTGTTTTCAATACCCCAGCCTGTTAGCCTGGTCCTCCCTCTTGAATTACCAGGTTGGAGGGTGGGCATGAGTTAGAGGAGTTGGTACAGATAGTGAGAAGTGGTATGAGGTGCTTCCAGTTTGCCCTCAGGCAATTCACTGAGCCGTTGGTTATGCAGACTGTTCAAGAAAGGCAGCAGACTCCACTAACTCACCACAGCCCTCGTTAAGAGTTCAAAAGCCTCTTATCTTTTCCTTGAACTATGAAATCTGGAAGAAACAAAGCAATCCCTGGCTGTAGACCGGTGGAAATGCCCTATTCCAATGGTGATACTGTAAAGTTTGTAATCTTAAATTGTATTTACCAGTGTGCAGAGCACAAAACTCTACTGATGTCTTTTCTTATATCAATGAAACCTCTGTGCATGTGTCACCTGTGTGTTTTGATATCAGCCCACAACTGTAGGAGGAGGGTGGGTATTCGCAGTCTACTTGGACCAGACACAATAAGGAAATGTTAAACATCATAAAGTCATCAAGGTTGGAGAAGGCTATTAAGATAACCCAGTCAAATCACTAACCCATTACCACCATGCTCACTAGCTGTGTCCTTCTGTGCTACATCTACACACTTCTTGAACACCTCCCCAAGTAGCCTGTGCCAGTGCCTCACCCCTTCCTTCAGAGAAGAGATTTTTTTTTTTTTCCTTGTATCCGTCTAGAGCCTCCCCAAATAAAAACTGAGGGCAAAAGGACAAGGGTAATGGGGAAGGAGACTGGGTGCATTGGTGTAGAATCATAGAATGCTTGGAGTTGGACGGTACCTCTGCAGGTCATTAGTCCAGTGAACCAGGACATGTGCAGCTAGCTCAGGTTGCCTGCGGCCTGATCCAGGGGCAGGGCATCAACCACATCACTGGGCAGTCTATTTCAGTGCCTCACCACCCTCACTGTAAAAGACCTTTTCTTTATGCCCAACCTAAACTTACTCTCTTTAAGCTTGAAGCTGTTTCCCCTTGTTCTGCCACCACAGGCCCTGCTGAGGATACTGTCCCCTTCCTTCCTGTAATGTTCCTTAAGATATTGAAAGGCTGCTACCAGGTCACCTGCAGGCACATGTGCTGTGTGAGTGATCCCCTTGATCCTTTTGACTAATCTTATTGCTCCTCTACCATGACTCAGAGGTTAGGAATGAGGGTGTAACACAGCCAGCCACCACAGGCTCCCTTGGGGAGTTTTCAGATCACCAAAGCAGGCATCTGAGAGGAAAGACCTACCCCTCTTCTTAGTCCTTTATGCCAGTTTCTGACCCAAATAGCCTAAATGAGGGCAGGAGCTGGGTGTCCTCAGTAAGTTCCACCAAATAAGAGAAGTAGCAAATGAGAAGAAACAGCACCACTGGCATTGGTGATCCAAAAGATAATTCAAATTACAGTGACTTTCATGTTTTGAGGATTTCTTCCTGTGCCATCTTTCATGGAGCAGGAAGTATTTTGGGTAAAGGTGATAGTTCAGTTGGCAGGTGCTGTAAGTCATTTCATTTAAGAGTAATGATACTTCATGCAGAGCCTCTCATTGCAGGATGCAGGTGAATGTGGTGCTATGTAAGTGTTGTGAATGAAGAATAATGACTATCACACTGATGGGGGAACAACAGCTAACTCAGCATCATACAAAACTTCTCCACCACAACTAGGAATCAAGTGTGTATACCTTGAACAACTAGTAATAAATTGTGTATTCTTTGGTTCCCATACCAAGTTTTTTTTTTTCCTCAAGAAGAATTCTTTTAATAATGGCGATATTGACTAGTATTGTTATGCTCTAGTGTAGTCTGCCTAGTTTTGGTAGTTTGCTTCAACTCATGAAAGTTATGGCTCAGATGCATTTTACTGACTTCGTTTTCATTATTAGTCTGCCTTGTCCCCTCTTCCATTCCTATCACACTGAGTTTTTGAGGTTTTTATAGGAAGAAATGTACTGTGTCCTGGAAAGAAAAGAAACAAGTGAAATCTAAACTCCCCTGCTGCGTATCACTTGAACTTCCCCACCCTGTGCTTAAGTATGATGCTCATTTTAAAGAAATAAATCTCTCTATCTTGTCCTGAAACTTTTTATTAATTTCAAGGACAGATAAGGCTAAAGCATTTTATTTTCCAACTTTGTGCAGCTATTTATAGCTGCACAAAAGAAGAAACAAACATATCTCACCCCAATAACACTTAGCTCGCCCTGGTAAAAATGCACAAGGGGTAGAGAGATACAGGAGGAAAAAGCAATCCTTTTCACTTCTGGGTGCCTGCATCTAGAAGTGTGGAAGACCAAACGTGACAGCACCGAGTCCCATCAAAAGGGGAACTCCAGGATGTGGCTGCCCTGTTTCAGCAAATACCAATCTCCTTTGTTGCAAGACTTTCTGCATGCATCATCAGTCACTTGACATTCTGTGAACCCTGGAAACATAGAAACAGCAGCATCGATGCTAATTTGTTTATCTGCTTTAAGGAACTCATTTACGGTTCAACTTTAGTCACATTGCTTCCTAAATTAACTTTCAAGTGCCTGACTAAGCCCAGGGTAACTGGAGAGCAGCCAGCCTGCCCATGGCCTTTACCATTTTTCCTCCTTATTCCCTATTCTAATGACTAAGCTTACCCACAACGTTCGGACATGTGTAGTGCTCGTGACCTTCCTGGGCTTTCTAACATTATTCATAATTGTGATTCGTTGACAGTCACCAAGGCCTATGCACGTGGTGCAGGGAGAGAGCCAAGCTGGTTGAGCTGTAGGTTTAATCCAGTAGATGGAGCAGCTGCATGACACTGCAGAGATGCCCTGTGGCTCTTTCTCTGGCAGTGTGATCTGGTGGTGTGGGACAGCTAGTAGTTATTAACTGAAGTGTGGTCATTATTTGCTAGCATCCACGGGCAAGAGTGAAATCTCTGCTCTGCTGAATGCTCTGAGGTTTGATTTCTTCTCGTGTGATCCCATTTAAAAAAAAACTCTTTATAGAGTTTGTCATTAGGCTTTTAGAGCTGGCGAGTCAGAATGGGATCACTGTTACAGATGGTGTAAATCTGGGATATCATCTGATGCTGGTTTGATGGATGGAAACTGATCTGAGCTTTGGCCCACTTTAGGGCTTCAGAGCAGCAGGCAGTGCCTGCACATCTTCTGTAATTATCAGTGGCTATAGTCAAAGATGGCCTGGCACACCTTAAGGAGTTCAGGGTTTCCAGCTAATAACTGTGATGCATGGAAATGCCCCTTACCTTACACGTAAACTGTTCCAATTTGTCATGTGGGAATGGAGTGGCAAGGTAGAATTTCCATTCACAAAGCTTTGTGTGCTATTACAGTGCTTTCCCTACTCCCTCCCAGATCAATTTTCTCTTTTCTGTTCTTTGTTAATATTCTTCAACTGTGCCCCTGTGCTGCTGACAGTGAAGTGCTACTAAATTGTGACGTGGTTTAGAGATGACAAACAAACTGTGTATGATAGGCTTTCATCCTAATACTACTTAGACGTGTACTTCAGGAGGCAAGAAAGGTAGAGAATTGTCATATTTTGATGTGAACCTGTATCTATAAATGCAAAACCTATGGCTGCCTTGAACAGAGGAGCTATTGTTTGCAATGGCAGTGCTACCCCAGACAGGTGGAGCTCATCACAACGTCTTTGCATGTTCTCAAGCCCCACTTGAGGAATCCAAACAGAGCTCGTGGAGGTTCTGGTGCAATGAAGACAGCACGGTGCCTCTCTCCACAGGGTTGAACTTGTGTTGCCCACTGAGTTCTTGCCCACTTGTGCTATTTAGAACCATTCCATGACCATGTAGGGATGTTGCCATGATGATAACAGTGCGTAGAGACAACTTCATTGGCTTTTTAATATTGGCTAGAGCCCCGGGAAGTTCTTTCTGTCACTTTGGCTCATTTCACTAGCAGAACAGAGATAAGGCCTACTAGCAGAATCATTCTGTTGCTGTGTCTTTTCTAGGAGCACTTGCCAATGCAGTTCTGTCTCTATCCAACACAGAGGCCAGTTCCCTCCTCATGAGAACTGCGGGCAGGACTCCAGTTACAAGTGATGGGTAATAAATCTGCTAGCCTGGAAATTTCTTCGGGCCAGCTCCTGGGTCCATTTTTCTCTTCTGCTCAGGGAATGGTGTGGGCAGGATCCTCTGCCCAAGGTGGCACTGCAGGAATTTGGGCCAGTGGCATTAAACAGATTTCTACCTGGACTGCTGACACTCTTGCCAGATTGCATTAAGCTTTCCTGTGATTCTGGAGGTGCTGTCTCTTTGTTCCTGTGTTGAGCAGAGTTCTGCTTCCAGGGGGAATCTGGCCCACCATGATTAATACTTCAATTGAAGCCTATGTGCCATTGCTTTAATTTCTTTCTTCTTGTGGTATCTTCTTGTGTTGCAGTGTTAAATATCTAAACCCCTAAGGAGTTCATTAAGCAATAAGTGATACAGGATGTAGTCTGAGAGCTGGGAAAGAGAACTTACTGACAAGACCAGTGACCAGAGACCTGTGTTTGGTGGAGACCCAGCTTCTATTTTGCTTTCCTGAACACTAGACTAATTTATGTCTAAAACATGCACAATCCCTTCTCATTTTCTGCCTTTGGCTCTTGTATCTATATCTTCTCTTGGCTGGCAATAGTAGAGAGATCAGTCTCCTTTAAATTCTTATTTTCAAACCTCTTTTTGGCCTTCGTATATTATTAATGACTTGGAAAAATAAAACTATATTCAAATCAGATGTTATTTCTTAGACATGTAGCTTCCCATTATTTTGTTAATATTAAATAAAAGAAATAGTATTTGCATAGTAGAAATAATAATTTCTTGGATTTCTAATTATCTGCCTTTCATACACTTCAGAAAGGGAATTTATCCGTGGTGAGTAAATCAGGTATTCCTCTGTGATCCTTTAGATGTTCAGCTTTAACACCATGACAGCACAGGTAGTACTAGAAATAAGTCTGCATTTTTTATTAACTATTGTCTAAAATGTAGACTCCAATTAAATCCAGTGGTTCCTTGATTGGGATGAAGCAGGACTGGCTTCTTCCCAGCTGGAGGCTGCCCTGCCTCCTCACATCCCTATTTAGTGCTCTGCCCTGACTGAATGAGATACCAATTAGTGCAGCTGCCCTTTGATGTTATGGAAACTTGTCTGGGGTGAACCAAATGGAGATTAAATTGCCATCAGAAGATGATAATCACTTTGAGCCAATTGACTCTTGCAAAGATGGTGATTGCAAGATTGTGTCCTTAACCAGACACACACCTCTCCTAATCTTTCTGTGTGGGTTTCCTCTTAATATAACTTTCCTATTTGACTTCTGTTAAGGTAAGAAACCTGAATTTTCTTGGGGCATTAAAAACAGTAACACCTAATCTCCCTATCTCCCTACTGAAGCTTGCCGCATTAAAATCAGCCTCTGCAAGACAGAGAGTGCTGATGCCCAAGAGAAATAGTGAAACCTTTCCCCAGCTGATGAGCCCTGACAAGCTCTGACACTTCATACTGCTGTTTTCCTGGCCCTGTGACAGGGTAAGCGGACACCCCGTGTGTGTTCCTGGGGCATGAGCCTGCCAAGTTGGAGAGCAACTGCTTCAGAGAAGTTTGGGCAGGTAGAACAGATCTATTTCCTCCCAGGTTGTGTCGTGGCAGAGCAAACTGACTCACGAGAGGGACGGATTGGAAATTCCTTTGGAATGAGAAACATACTGCAGCATTTCCACCAAGATGAATGCTAGATTTGCAGCGTATGTGAACTAATTTCCAGCTTGTTTTTCTTATCCCTGAAAATCTCATTATGCATCTGCACGCGAACTGATTCAATTCATGGTGAAAAGGCATTTCTGAGGGACTGATCTTTGTCAGCTGAGACATCCCAGCTTACCCTGCCATGCCTTGTCCTTCTACCCGGCAACTTGCAATTGATGTGGAGGACCCAAGCTCAAGGTCAGAGAGGGATGGAAGAGGAAGGAATTTGCAAATATTTCTAAGAGCATGAAGAATTGTGGGCATGGAGGGATGCTACCAAGATCTAATTTTAGCTTGAAGTGTTTGTTTCCACAAAAGTAAACAAGCAAACCTGGAATCAGAACATTAAATTAGCTTGTTTTTTGTGAGTTTTCTCTTTAAAATGCTTTTTCTTGAGAAACCTTTGAGTATTTAACATTATTTGAAACCCAGAATTAATTCTGGGAACTCTAAAGCATCTGGGGAGTACCTATCACTCTAATTATAAGTTGTTTCCCTTTTTATTTAACAGAAGGGGGGGGGGGGGAAAGACAGAACCACTTCAACTTAGTAAAAAGGATTTCCACAGCAGAAGTTGCAGCTGGGGTTTTAAAACAAATGTTTTTGTCAAATCCTAGCTATGACCTCTTTCTTTAGTAATATCAGACCAAGAATTTGGATATGATGACCAGAAGAGCACATGGAAATGTCAATGAGTTAAACTGTGCAATGATTTCATTCTGGTGCTGTCCTACTGGCTTTAATGGAGTTGCTCCATCACAGCAAAGTTTGACTGCTCATAGTTCTCTTCCATTCTCAGCAGTGGAATTGTTATACAAACCTGGTGAAAGTTATGGATTGGAAAGAGATCTACCTTGGTAAGATTCATGCTTGTGTATGAGGAAGCCTCTTGTCCAATCTGGTGCAAAACCTGAGCAAGCTCTGGGGTTGTTTGAGATTTAGCAGCAAAGATCATCCATTCCTCTGCTCAGGACATGATCAGAAATTGTGCTGACCCAGACACGCACGAAGGAGAGCAGGGTTTGGCAGATACTAGTCTCTAGTTAAAACACTACTGGTCTTCTGAAAGCCTTGGAGATGGATGCATTCTAGCAGCTAGCCTGCATGGTGTAGCCAGTGTTTGTGGTGCTCCTTGCTTTAGGCTTTGTGCTTGGTAGGAGCTTTGACTTGGCCTGAACTTTCTGCTGTGTTAGATCCTGTTGGATGAGTGGAGAGAAGCTGAGGTAGGCACTGGGCAGGCATCAGCTGTGTCCTCTCCAGGGTTCTGGTGACCTCCAGGTAACCTCCTCTCAGATTTAAAAGGCCTCCGTCCCTTATGGGTGCAAAGCCCTCCATTAAATCTACTGCTCAAAACATTTGCAGATAAGCAGAACTCTTAAAGATAATCTCATCCTCTGTGAAACTTGGCTGACATTAATGCAGGTGCTATTTTGAAGGTTTGATAAAAATGCAACCACAATCAAATAATTTGAAAGTAATCTTTTGGTTTAGGAGTGTATAATCAATGAACATACAGATGTTACAATTAAGAAATATCCAGTAAAGTTAGGCTAAGTAAGATTATTGCAACAGGAAGGTAATAAATGGAACATGTTTACCAATTTACCAGTGTTTACATGTAGGCTCACAATAATCTCCACAAGGAGTGATCTCTAGGAAGAGATCCTTCCTCAGTGGCAGTCAGCACTTAAATGGGGTCTAGGAGAGGTGGAGCCAGGCTCCATTACTTCTGGTAGCAGAGCTGAGTTACCTTCACCTGTGCTCCCGTGGCTGACTCATTGCTTGCCTCAGGTGGTCAATCAGAGCATCAGGCTGTGATTCAGCAGTTCCATACAAGGGGAAAAATGCTAATGGAATCAGCCAAGGTGAACATCCAGACACATGCATCGCTTCTGAAAGAAACACTTAAATTTACTGCTGAATCTTAAAGGCTTATATTATCCTGATAGCATTACAGGGAAGCAATGGTCCTCAGGTGTGTGTACACTCTGTCATGTTAGAAATTGCTTTTTTTTTTTTTTTAATGCAAATACATTTGTATATAGCCTAGCTGTAAGCTGCTGCTTAAAATTTTCCATTGCTTTATGGGAAGCTGATAATTAGATAAGGGAGCCTGGCTTTATATGAGAGCTCTTCCAAAAGTAATGCCTCCTATTTTATTATGCTGGCTCATGATGTCAGAGGCAGATGTTGGTGGTATGGCAATAGAAGTTGAGCCTTCCTACCAGTATTGTCTTACATGTTGTTGCTGTGTGACAAATGGAAGCAGAGGAGCAGTCTGATGTGGAAGTGTATATGAAGCAGAGGTGTGTCGCTGAATTCCTCCATGTACAAAAATTGACATCCATTAGCATCTATCAATACTTACTGAACAGTTCTGGAGACCAAACAGCGGATGTGAGTGCAGTGAGGTGGTAGGTGGTGCCTTTCAGCTCTGGCGACAGTGATATGAAAGACAAGCCATGCTCCAGATGGCCATTCGTGGCTGTTACATCATGACATGAGGAGTGTCTCGATCAGGTAGCCCATCCATGTGAATCGGTGATTTATGACAAGGCAACTGTGTATGCAGCTGGATGTCGGCTTCAGTGCATTGGAAATGATAGCAATTTTGGAATATCAAAAGCTTTCATTGGGTTAATCCCACAAATGCACATGCAGGAACAGAAAAAGGACAGTATGCAAGTTTGTCAGGACCTGTTGAGCCAATATGAAGCTAAAGGTGACAGTTTCTTGGATCACATAATTACCTGTGATGAGATGTGGTGTCACTGCTAGGAACCAGAGGCAAAACTGCAGTCCATGGAGTGGTTACATGTGAATTCCTCATCGAAGACAATGCTCAAGACACAGCCTCAGCAGGTAAAGTGAAACACTGTCTTTTGGGTTAGGAAAATAGCAATCCTTCTGGGTTTCTGGAACCCAGACAAACCATCGACTGACTGATGCGTTGTGACATTAAGCTGAAGGCTCCAACTTCCAGAGTTAGGCCAGAGGAGAAGATAATCTTTCTTTTGCAATGCAACAACACCAGGCCCCATTCCAGTGTGAAGACTGTGGAACACATCGCCAAGGTTGGCTGGACTGTCCCACCACACTCACAGTCTGGATTTGGTGCCTTCTGATTTCCATCTGTTTAGGCTGTATGGGCAACATTTTCCTGGCAAGGATGCCATCATAGCAGCTGTGAAGCAATGGGTGACTTCTGCTGGTGCAGATTTTTACAGGTGCTGCATGCAGGCTCTTCACTGACAAAAACACAGAACTAATGGTAGTGACTGTGTTGAAAAATAGTATTTTGTAGCAGAAAGCTTTCTCTATCAAATACTGTAGTTGTGTTCTTTGCATCTGTTGTAGTTTCCATGGAAATAAGCAGGAGTCATTACTTTTCAAACAACTTGTGTAGCTCACAAAAAAAGCTCTTGACTTCCCTATGCTCTAATGAATTCTTAAGTACCTGGATCAATTTTGCTGTACTAATAACTTCAGAAATAGCTTAGTTTTATTTTGCTGCCATAGAAGCACATTGCTCTGATGTGGAACTCGGATACTTTAATTTCCTGGAGTGCCTTAAAGAGATACGGGCAATTTGGACAGTAAAGATGTGTGTATGACTAAGTGTGTCATCAGCATTCTAGCGGTGGTTGAATATTTGCTGCTCTATTAGGTCCTGTGAGAAATGAAATTATACAAACCTTAACTATGCTACCTTCTGTGTAAATGAATCAAAGTATCTAATAAGGTGTTGTGATGTCCAAAAACCAATCAATAGCATTTATCACTTACTTTGTGCTCTAGAATTCTGTTCCGAAGCTTTTGGTACATCAACTACTTCGCAATTTGCTTACACAAATGATGTGTACTGATGAATCCCAGCTGGTACTCCTGTCCATTTCTTCCTTTTTTCCTTTCTTTACTACAGTGACAATAGTGATTGAGTGACAATTTTGTCTCCTGGTCAAAATAAAAGCATCCTTTTTCTTTCTCTTAAGATTCTGTTTCCTTTTTGGTTGATTAGGCTGCCACTTGAATGTGGTCATATAACATAACTAATGTGCACATTGTTTTTGAGAGATTGGCTGGTTGTGTCGGGGTTCTTTGCTTGTGAAGTTTTGAATTTTTTCGACTAAGAACTTTGGCCATCATGAATGGGCATATCTATGGCTTGTAGCACGATCATGAGAGCTACTGGTTCAGAGAAAGGGAGAAAGCAAGAGGTGCATAGGGTAGCATTGTGCAGCGTCTTTCCCTGGAGCAGGGCAGCATCCAGAAGTCTCTCCCAGGATTAGCAAGCAATGGGAGAATGCAGAGTGGTTTCATCTGCCTGGCACAGCACGATGCTGAGATGAGGAATGAGGATCACAAAGCCTAGGTGTCACTACTGCCTTGGTTAACAGGGAAGCCTCTCATGCAGGATCTGCTACTTTTGGACTCAGTCTAGCTTGAAGTCAAGGCTGCAGAGAAAGCCTTCAAGTTGCTGGATGTGCAGCAATGTGGTGATAAGCTTTGCTGCTTGTTTGTTAGGTTGGTCCCGAGACAAGAAGCCACACTACGGATGACTTATAGGGATTCTTGCAGGTAGTTATGGGTGTTAGAGCACACTGTACTCACTATGGATGCTTTTTTTTTCTGGAAATTATTGTTGGCCTTTTTAAGTATTCTAAAAACGCTTAATGGGACAGGTTGTGGGCATTCACCCAGGTAAACTTTTGCTGAGAAAGAGCATGAAAATACTTCTCTGGTGTTTAACTAAGTAAAAATCATCCTGGATCTCAGCATAATGGATGCTAGTGAAATTTTTGGCGTCTCTCTATAATACAGGAGAATGCAGTAAGCCTGCCTGCTTGTTAGTTTTTATCGCTCTCCCCTGTCACAGGCTTGTATGTGTGGTGTTTACTTATTTATGCCAGGTGATCTATGTGAATGAGAGCTGGCAGGAGCTGCTCAATAATGGATGAAATGCTGCAGTTCTGCTGGTGGCAAGTTCGACAGCACAGAGGGGTGCTGAGGGCTTGTTGCTCCTATAGCTGAGCTGTTTGCTCAAATGCTTTGCCTGGCGATAGCCAGAAACTTCTAGCAAGTCCTGATGTGCCTCAGTGAAGAATGTTTTTCTGCAGAATACGCTCTGACATCTTACATCACGGTCTATTTCATTTTCTAGATGGTTGCTCCTATGTGTAATGAAGAGCCTGACTAGCGCTGGCCTGGGGGAACAGCACTCCCATCTTTCTGCTGCCTTTTGCAGCACTTCCAGAACTGCATTTTTTTGGTAGGGCTTTTAGCATTAAGTTTGGGAAGGAGCTCTAGGATCACCTAGTCCACCATCAAACCACCACCACCATGCGCACTAACCGTGTCCTTCAGTGCCACATCTATGCATTTGTTGAACACCTCCAGAATGTGCTTTACTAAAAAAGCAAAATGTACGGAATTGGGGTAACCTGATAGGCTGACTGATATCTGAGCACAATGATGGCAGTAGATAATTGAAAAGCTTCTGCCCTTATCCTACCTTAATCATGTATCTTGGTTTCCAGAACACTTGGCTTTATTTTGATGATTCACAGGTTACACTGGCTAATATGAGAAGAGAGTCATTAGCATAATAAATGCCTAAGAAAGGCATAGATCTAGCTGTAGGAAGCCTTCCTGTATTTAACCTCTGGGATTTATTGCAGTGGAAGTCTAAAAAATTAGCATTGACATCTGGTGCAGGTTACCTGCATGTATATCTGAAACACTAATCCTGCTGGTTTTGCAGCAAAATGGGGCCAGGCAGCCTCAGCTTGGGCAACACATTTTGTTATATGCTCTGGAGGATGCTGAGCTCTTCCCAGCTAATCATCTGTCTATTAAAGTCAGCTAATAGCAAAGGTCTGATTACAGTTCAGTGACTTGTTCACAAAGCGATTAATTATTCTCTCCACTAAGTGAGGAACTCGCTCCTATAGCACAGCTGATGAAACAGGTATTCATAATCTCATTTGTAAGAGGGGAAGGAGTTGGTTGAGCTACAGTAGTCTGGTTCAAAACAGCTGACCACTTGATCACACAGCTGTGGTTAGGGCCTTGTTTGGCTTCCTTTTATGTCTGGGAAGGGTTTGACCTCAGTAGAACCTCACTATCTTTGCTTACCTGATAGCTGTGGGAGGCTGCTGGCTGGCTCATAAGCCTTTATTTTGCTGCACTGCTCTGAGAGGTGATCACTATTTCTAACTTGTAACACTGAGGCTTGATGCCTGTATGGCAAAGGGAAAGACTGAAGAGGAAGCAGAGGAATGAGAGCATGGTGAGACTACAGGGGTACAAGCCAGCAATGCTTGCTGTTAACTAGCTCCTTTCCAGCAGCACTAATCCACCACCACTGGGGCTATCACTAATTTTAGTGTAGTAATGGCAGAGGAACAGCTGCCCTGCCTCAACTGAAGGAATCTGCTAATATTCAAGGACGGTGGGTGTTTGAAAGCACACCAGCAAGGTTATGCAGCACGTGTGCCTTTGGCCAGTGTAATTAGATTGTATCCCAATGAGTTTGTTGCTAATTCCATCCCAGTTTGCTCTGTTTGTGAGCTGCTGGAGATATCTCTGCTGGCTCCCTCACTTTTGCATACAAAGGCGTCTCTGAGCGTGTGTAACAGTGTCACTGTTTTCTTTTTTCTTTTCTTTTCTTTTTTTTTTTTAATTAATCTTTCACTCCTAAATGGCTGTGAACAGGCAGCATTTTCCTCTGAGCAGCTTTGTACAGATAGTACAGTAGGGAAAGCAGCCAGGGAGCTGTGGGGGAGAGAATTAACACTTTGTTCCTCTTCTGGGGACTGGTGAGCGGATATGGAGCTTACTTGGCTCTGGCAGGACCGTGCCCCCCTGCTTCTGGGCTGGGATGCAGCTGTGCTTTGCTTAAAAACAGTAGAGGGATGGCATGGGTTGAGGTGGCCCAACAAAATATTGGTGTATGTGGGATTCTGGAAAGCCTTTGTGTAGAATGAGGCATGAAGGCTGACACCGAGGAACTAGGGAAGGTATCTGTCCCCTGCAGTCCCTTGGTAGCACCTTCCTGATGCAGTGGCTCAGAGAGGGAATAGGGCAGGGATGGCAGAGAGCCTGCGTGTGAACCAAGGGGCTTCCCTATCTGCAGAAGGGATTGCAAGAGGACATAAGCAAATAATGTTTGGCCTGGTGATCAAACTTGAAAAATCAGCTTCCTCAGGTCTCTCAAAGCTCTCATTTGGGCTGCAAATATGTACCTTTCTGCTTGTTCTCTGTCAAGGCGGACTTTCTTTCCTGAATTTTCAGTATCTTTTATACAAGACAAAACTAATTAAAAGGTGCAGGGAATAAAGCCTGCCATCTGGTCACTCTCTCCTATGCTATTTGCACATCACCCTCTTTGCCTCCAGGCTGAGGCCCATCCTTCCGCAAACAGCAGCTCCGGGCCAGGAGCTACTCTTGAGTTCCCTCTGATAGGAATTCCAGCAAATACTTTTAAGCAAATATTTAGCAAGTATGCAGAGCTACTGTTAAGAACAAGGAAGTCTCCTCTGAAGTTTCAGTAATACCTGGTCCTCAGTGAGGTGAGGGTGGGGTTTTGAGGTATAAGTGCATCACTCGTCTGGCACAAACTCTTTGCTATCAGTCAACGCATATTTCAGCTGTATCCCACCCTGTGCAGCTTCCTTCTTTTAAAATAGCTGTGCTTGCCTTTAATTTACAATGGAATTTGTATGACACATGCTAGGATGCCTTATACATGGTGCAGTCTTCACCTGCATTGACCCAGAGGCAAGGAAGAGTGCTTTGGTTTGTTTTATCCCTTCAATTTTTGCTTCTTCAATCTGGGTTTCTCTGTTACTGAAAACACTAATTTCTAACAGGAACTGGGAAATCCCATTTCTGAGTGTAAAGCTAGTTTTATTTATACTTAAATATATTTTTGAGTTTATATTTTTGTACTTTTTGCGTTTGTGTTTATGCTTCGGCTTTTCCTTTGTCCTCAACTATTTGATCTTCCCGGTAGGCACCACACCACATGTACAGTAAGAGGTTATTTCCAACTCCCAGCTGCAGGCTTGCAGAGAGGCATTTAATGGGGACTTTCCTCTGTGGACTCCTTCCAGGCCTACGCTAGTTTTTTTTCCCTAACCTCATCTGTTCCTCTTCAGTATTTGTTTTTTATCTTTGGTATAAGCAGTCATTGTTCACTAATAAAAAAACAGTGTGATCAGAAAAGCTGGATCTGTTCCATCTAGTCAGGTGCTTTCTCTATCCTGCTTGGAAGTGAGAATAGGGAAGACAAACTAACCCCTCTAACTCGATTTCTAGAAACAGGTTTCTGGATACCTATGGCAGCTCTTTTGCTTTTGGGATGCTGACAGTCATTGCTGGAGGAGCAAAGTGTGTTATCAGCCCCTCTCAGAGCTGCTCAGAGCGGAGTGATGAGGCCAACTGCAGGCAGCTGCCCATCTGGGTGGCGATAAAAGGCACAAAAGGCTGCATCATCACTGCATGCACCATGCCGCAGAAGGTTGTTACTGTTTGTCTGTGAATGATAAAAACAAAGAGCACTGGAAATGCTATTTCTGAAATCATAGGAGAAACTGTGATGTCTTTTCTAAAATACCTGTCAATAAATAGTGAGACTTTTCCAAAGTTGTAAATACAATTTAAAAGGTTTCAACCCCCTATCCTGAAAATGTTGAGGGAAAGGTGGGATTGGTTTGCCAGATTGCTGTCAAGCTCTTCCTTCACTTTCTGGAAGAAGCTGGGGCTGCCTCAGGGAGGCTCACACAATCACTGTTAGTCACCCCGTGTGGTCATGGTCCTCCACAGGCTCTGTTTACTCTTGGTATGAAAGGGGAAAGTCCACTTTCAGTAAATCTGAAAGCATGAATGCATACCTTAAACATTTGTACTTGTTTTTTTTATTATTCCTGGTTTTGGCTTTATCAATGACACAAAAATCAGAGTGGATTCCTTTTAATATCACTTTATGTTGAAGTGAAAAGATCAATGCAAGATAGAACTTTATTTCAAAAATATCTTATTCTCCACTCCCTTGCCCTTACATGTACATTCATTTCTACTCTTTAAAAGCCTCAGGCCACTTTTTAGTTAGGTCTGACTATTTGCATGAGGGTGATATTTCAAACAGACTCAGAACATGAAAAAAAGCATGGGAGTTTGCAGTTATTCTCACTGAAATCATCTGTTTATTGTCCATGTGGCTTGTTGTCCTCATGGAAGCATGTGTGTTTCTTGTCCTTGTTTACCCAAGCTACGCAGCTTGTAGAGGGAACCAGACTTGGGCTACGAGAGTCCCTGCAGATCTGAACTAAGGCTTGACCTGTAACTTGAGTGCTGGATCCAAGGGGAAGGAGCTGAGAGGATTAGGATGCTTTTAAAGTAGAGCTTTTCGACTGTCTGTCTTCCGGTTGCAGTTGTTTTGAGCACATCCTGAGTCGAGGTTGATGTTACAGAAGCTTGGCTATTAATTTCCTGGCAAAATGACTCTGAAACCCCCCTCATATTACAAGGTTTTGGAAGTGTTGCTTTATCATGTCTGATGGCTCTAAGTAAGCAGAGGCCTTGTTGCAGTCCAGAGGAGCGTGGGTATCTTGGAGGCCCAGAGATGTGGTAAGCAGGTATCAGGTCTGTGTTACTCAGCTCCAGGGTTTTTTAGTAGTATTAAGGCTTTAACGGTTTAAAAAAAAAAAAAAGAAGAAGAAGAAGAATGTGTAGAGCTCCTAAATGCTCCAATTTTAGCAATTCACTGATACTGGGTGGAATAATGACCACTGAACACTGCATCTACTAGGTTTTAATTGATTCTGTGGAAGTGCATATGTGGGTGTCAGGAGAGTGGCTCACAGTGCAGTGCTTCCCCACTTGTGGTCTGTGAAACCTTAGAGCTTGAATGTGCAAGGGGAAAGAAAATCAGAGCAAGCAAATCTAGTTGGAGAATTATGGGGGTAAGGGGAAAGCAATAAATGAGCATTAAGATCAACCTAAGTTTTATATGGATGTTAGTGAAAAGTATGGGATCTTCAGCATTTTGGTGAGGTTTTTTTTTTCTTTCCAAAACCTTAAATAGTTCTTCCATTTCAAAAATGAAAAAAAAGAAAGGTTAGGAAATGCTGACCTAATGCTAGGTTTGATCTGTGAACAAGGTCTTAGTAAACTTTCCAACCCGTGAGCAAAGGCTTTGAAATCTTCGCCTGCTTGTAATGGAGCTGAATGAGTTCAGTGGTAAATATGCAACAAGTGCAATGCGTGTTTCCGCTCTTTGTTCCCCTAGGAGTCATTTAAACAAAACAAATTCAGTGCACGCTAATAAAGTGGGTAGGTAGCTATTGCAGCTTAATAGCCTGGGCTCGACCATTTTGCTTGGCAGGGAGTTGAGGGAATGTTTCCAGCTAGGTTATGATATCTTCATCATGTGCTGTTATCAAGATTTGCATTTCCTGATGTCAAGCCACAGAGCTGGAGATAGGCTGCTCTTTCTGCACCAGGGCTATCCAGAGTTGTACGTAGCATATGTGCTGCTCCACGCAGCCCTTTGTTATTGCTGCAGCCTTCTCCACTGGCTTTCAAAACATTCTCCAAACAAAGCACATATTGGGAGTTCACCCATTTGCTTTTTCTTTACAAAAAACCTGTCAGTGATTGCTGGGACTAGCCAGACCATTTTTCTCAATTCTACCTCTTAGCTTCATTTTAACAAGAAGCAGGACATAAATATTCTGGTCTGGGCTGTGCCCCAGGCCTGACACTGCTACCTGCTCCTGCATGGTGTGGTGACTCCTTAGCCACGGCTCTCCTTGCACGTGGGAGGTGAGAGCAACTGCAGAGCTAGAAACACAGCCAGGATTTACTTGGTGAATGATGTTCTATGTCTCACTTCCTCTACCCAGCTCCTCTGCAGTTCTTGTGCTGAACTGGGGCATGAGCCTCCAACAAATGGGACAGTGTCACCATTCATCTGCAAATGAACATCTGGTGTTGGTTTTTTTTTACTAGACTTCAAAAATAGTGAAAGAAACTAGAAAAAGATCTGCACACTGGGGAAATAATAGTAATGATTTCCAAATGTTTTGTGTCCATAGCTCAGCATCTCTGAGGTTTGTCTTCTTCTGGGGGTTCATAGAATAGAATCATAGAATCATTTGAGTTGGAAGGGTCTCTTAAAGGCTATCTAGTCCATCTCCCCTGCAATGAACAGGGACACCTACAGTGAGATCAAGTTGCTCAGAGCCCCTCCAGCCTGATTTTGGATGTCTCCAGGGACAGGGCATTCTCCATATCTTTGGGCAATCTGTGCCAGTGCCTCACCACCCTTACTGTAAAAAACTTAATCCTTATATCTAATCTAAGACTCCACTCTCAGTTTGAAACCATTTCTCCTTGTCCCCCTCTCCTTGTAGATGAAAGTTTGTCCTTCGTCTACCAAGGTGGGAGCCTTCTCTTCAGCTCCGAGCATCCATGAGAGGTTACTTACGGCACCTCTACCTTCCTCTAACCTTGTAAGCATAATGAGCATATCAAAATTTGAAAGATGTTGAAATTTGCTTGAGGGGTCACTAATTACTGGGATTTGAAAATGAACTAGGTAACGTGACAATACATCTTCTTTTCTTCAGGAAACTCTAACATTGCTGATTCACTTAGCATCCTCTTCCAGCTGCTCTTCCAGCTTGGACTTGCACATTTTTTTCTTTCTAGTTTGGTGTGAATGCATTCTCCTTTGCTAGAAGATTGATTACTAAGAAATCACGCCTGAAAGATTTTTGATTTACCTTCAACATTTAGAGGGAACTGATGTTCAGACATGCAATACGATGAAGTACAGTCTAGTTTAAATCAGAAAACTGTTAATCTTGCCAACTGGACCCCTAACTAGAAAGAAGCAAAGCATTTCTGGTGAGTGGCAGATCAACTGAGAAATTCAAATCAGAACTACTCAGAATCCTGAGTCAAATTCAGTCAATAACTGAGCAGAATTTAAAAGATCTTGAAACACAAGCATATAGAATATATTGTGATGCTTAATTGCTTATTTCTAATGGCTTTTTTAATTATTTAAGCTTTAGGAAATTGAATCAAACCATTATAAAAATGGAACTCTTAGTTATTTTGTCCCTGGTTTTGTAAAGAAATAAATGTTTACTTCTGTAGTCTTGGTTCTGCCAAACCAATGATAATTGTAATTGTAATGATAATTGTGGCTTGCTCCCAGAGATACTTTATTATGTGCCCAGTGTTACCACTAGTAACATGTTAAACTTTGCATACATTGGTGGCTACTTTTTATGGTAAAATCTATACCTGAACTTCAAAGGTTATTTCAGCTCTCAAAGCAACAGTACCTAAAATGCTATACATTGAACCATGCACTTTAGAGGCTGATTTTATGTACCTTACCTTTTTAAGAGGCCCAGACCACGAATTAAAGGAGATCTTGCAATCCTCACTGCAACTGAAAGTCCAGCCTTTGCAACTGCTGCTCACATGATGTAGAGCCTGAACTTCCCACCTGGAAACTTAAAAACCTGCAGCACACTTCACAACGAATTTTAAAATTGTCTGTGTATTTAGCTGTACAGCTACCCTGAGCCTCTCTGCAGAGCCTCTGTGTTTGCAGTTACGATTTTCAGTCACATGATGATCATCACAAAAGTCTAGCAAGGCCTCTTCCTCTGTACTAGTGGGGTGGTACAACTAGATGTTAGTGCTCAGGAATTTCCTACAGTGACAATGGGGACAAGTTCCTCTCTTTCCCCAGCAACTTTGGCCAGTCATGGTTGTGTTAGTGGAGAGGCTGCCTTACCATATGTCTCCAAAGTGGCTACTTCTCTCCTCTCTTGGTAGCCAGGTCCTGTCTCCAACAGTGCTACTGAAAATTAAAACAAGACCATTTCTCTTTTCTGTTTGCACCAAAATGTGTTGGAGCCCTTGAGGACTGGTGGCGAGATGTAGGTGTGAGTGCTGCACCCTTGGGTGTGCTGAGACCTCATGTGGACAGAGACAAGTGAGGAGAAAGCAGTTAGGAGTGCCCAAGGTCTCCATAGGGAACATGACTCCAGAAGTCTGTAGCTCCTCCTGCAAATTGCTGTAGCTATTAGAACTCTGCCTTGGTGAAGCTTGCTCTGTGGTGATCTTCTGTCCTGCAATACAGATATCAGTAGACTGCCTAATCTGTCCTCATAAAGGAAGCTTGTTTTGCAGGGGGCATGATGCAAAGAGTCTGCAAGCTAGAGATATCTGAATGTCTTCCAACTTGCATTCCCAAAAGTCTTGTTCTGGGAAATAGTGTTGAATATACACACAGTACAAAGGGGTGCAGGAGATGGAATCATGCAAAACATAACCAGTCTTGGAGTTGCACAATTAAATGGCCTGCTTTAGGTCTTTTAACTCAAGTTGCAGTGATTTCTTCTTTAGGAAATCACATTGCCTGGGAAAAGCAATAACCTGATGTGTGTTTGATCAGCCACAACTCTTGAGTCTAGAGGTTTATTTTCCAGCCTTCATGTGGTCATGCATATGAATTTCAGGATATATTTAGGCATAAGAGCCAGCTGATGTTAGTTCCCCCACTCACTACAGCAACTGGATAGTCTTCATTTGCCAGTCTAGCAGCAAGAAATATGAGCAAACTTTCCCACATTCTCGAGCCCCCAAACTTTCCCCTAAGTCTGAGTTCACAGCAGCCAATAGTCCCCAGGACTGTCATTGCTTCCTGTTTGTTTAGGTTTAGACATTCACAGACATGCTTTGGGAATTGACTGTATCAGAGCCAAGATGTGAAGTTTGCTGAAGGAAGTTCTGTGGTGGCAGAAGGAACTGGAAAAAATTTCTCCCTCTGCTTTCCCCAGCCTAGATGAGTTATTGACAAGTTCAGCAGAGCCATTGGCCTCCAGCTGACTCTGTCCTGCTTTTTTTAATATCCTTAAACCTTAGCATGAGGAACCAGACTCTCTGCACATTTGCTCTTGGGAATATGGTGACAAAAGTCAATGCACTCCCCTGGCGAGGTTAAAGAACCACCTTGAGAAACAAGCAAATTGGAAAAATAAACCACAGCAATAAAAACAAGCGAAGGAAGAAGAGCACAAATGTATTAGTCATCTCTTAATTGCTCTTGGAGCCCAATATGTTTAACATCCTGAAATAGAAAGCCCATCAGTTCAGTTCTGTACATTAGCAATTTAAAAAGAAAGTGAAGAAAGACCTCCCGAGAATGGAGTCATATATATTTTCCTATTGTTAAATGAGTGCTTTTCCTGTTTGCAACCTCTCAACTTAATACTTCATGATATTCAGGACTTCTAGACAAATTCCATTTTGAACAAGAGAGAAGTGTTTTTCTGGGCTTCCAGGAAATGTATTTCATATTGCATGACCAGAGTGTGCCAATGTCCTACTAATATGAACTCTTGTATGTGAATTACCCTGAGAGCTGTGCAAAAACTCTCAGACTTCAATGTTTTCTTGCTTGCAAATCTTCCTTTTGAAGCCTGTGCCTCAGAGGTGAGGGCATCTATAGATCCATTCAATTCAGCATAGCTAGATTTTTTTGTCAATAAAATCTGTATTTTTTCCTAAACCATTTACCAGGACAACTACCTCTCTCCCTCTTGCACAGTGAATATAATGAAAATCGCCTATGTGGGAATGTTTGGCTTGCACGAAATAGACCAAGTGATCTTCCCTGCAGCTCTCTGGGGGCCATCCTTTGCTCCTGTTTCTTGGGTAAATCAACTGTGCCAAAAGTTGCCATCGCCTGTCTTCTGTCAAAGAACACTTTCCCCACTGTGTCTGTCCCCATTTCCTTCCTCCCCATGACTTCTCTCATTACTGCTTCATGCACAGGCATTACTTCAGTTCCTGGGTGCTATTTCTTGGTGCTTCACATAGACGTGGTCAGCTCTGGTTTGGAGGCATCAGATCCTTTCTGCAGGACATGCTGAGGCTGTGAAGACAGCAACCATTTGAAATCTGCTTGTATACAAATTAATGGTAGGCACAGGGCTGATGCTGTGGGTTATTGTGTGACCCATAATTTTGCATGGCATTGCTGACATAACTGATCCCACAGCAGTAATCAAGCAGGTTTGCATTCTTTAATGTGTTTCCCATGAGGTGTTGCTCACGGTGATATTTTGATGGCGGAGAAAATTATGTATTGGAAAAAACATTGTGCTCATAGTTACATGGCAGAGATTAAATGGTACCATGTTGAAGAATGGTTGTTATGTGAAAATAACCGATATTTTAAACTGAAACTGTGTTTTTAACTATTTTCTTTGGAATTTAGAGGTAGGTGTTTTTTGTTTTTTGCTGTTGTTGTTTTTGTTTTGTTTTTTTTTTTTTTTGCTGAGCATTAAGACTCCTTGGCAGTATAAATTACTGTGATTTTTAGAAGCACTTTCTAGCAGTGGATTAAAAGGTCATTCCAAAAGGGGACAAACAGATTACCAAGCCTTCTGATTTCTGGATCAGCACTCCACTCTTTCTAGTAGTTGCTCAAGAGTCTATAAATGCACTGAAATAATAACTGTTTTTAACAGAGAAAGAATACATGTGCCTGGAGCAAAATCTAAAATCAGAACTGGAAGTCTAAAATCAGATTTAAGAGTTCAGATGAATCTTCAGTTTTGGTCAAAATCCTTGCTCTCCACCATCAACACCACAGTGCTATCATAGATATTGGCATTCCTTATCATTTCTCGCCCAGAAGCCAGCAGCACATGAAGACATTCAACTTCCATAAGTTAATCACTGCTTGGAGAAAGCTTAGGTGAACAGTGCTTAATGCTATGCCAATTCCAGGAAGGAGAATGAGAATTTCATTCTACTGTGCTCCCAGTCTCCAAGCACTTAATCAGAGCTAAATTCGCAAGCAGCAGTCTCTCAAATGAGCTCAGCAGGGAGCAGTGGCATTTGCAGCATCTGCTGAGCTGACTTTCAGCCCTCCACTACCCATGAACTTCAGTAGTAGTGCTGGGGATAGCAGGAACACTGGTGTCAAAGGGAAGAAATTCAGACAGAGTCTGTGGAAAGAGATCTTCAGACGCCGTTATTTTTCATGCTTGTTCTGTAATCCTCTATTGTGGAGGGCTAATATGTAAAGCAAGGGTTCGCTGAAGGAGAATGAATGGGGTAAAACAGTATTTGAAGAATATCTGGAAAAGAGGATCCCCACTATCAACTCTGTACAGAGGGACCAAAGGAAATTGATTGTTTCTCTTTTGTTTCCTGGTGTAATATCCTAGGGCTGTGGACTCTCCCCTCATTACGTCAGGGTAACTGATCTAGAGTCAGCTGTGAGCAAAGGAAGCTGCTGGGAAAAAAAGTTTCCATTAGAAATGCAGGATAACCACAGCATGCTGAGCTTGACTTTTGGAGCACTTCTTGGCTTTAGCAGTACTGTTGAGCTGCAGTGATGAAGGGAGTTACCTCCTTGACAAGGCGATAACTGGCTGTGGTGTACCACATAGGGGTGGCCACGGGGTCAAAGAAAGGGTTTTAACATCACTTTAAGCAGTGCTCCAGATGCGTATATTTTACAGTCTGTGACTGAGGGAATTCTATCACCAGGCCGTTTTGGTGACAATCTGTGCCTGCTGGATGGCCACAACAACCAAATGACAAGATCTCATCACAAACCAGTTTGAGAGAATACTGACGTCATTCCTAGCAGGGGGAGTGCCGTGCTGAGACTTTGATATCCTGGTGCAAGAAAAGAACAGGAAAAGGTTTTCTTTTATGGAACAGCATTGAACCAACTTCAGTACTGGGGTGCATTCACAAAACGTCTCATACCTTTGTAAGTGGGCAGTTTTCTAACCTGAGAAAAGAGACGAGTCTTCCTAGGCAGGGACTCCTTCAAGCTGTCTAGAATGACTATGAATTGTTTTGGTATAGAGTTTGAATTGTCCTTGGTAATGTGTGGGGTTATTTTTATTAATTTTACCTTCCTGCAGCCCCTTCAAGATGCCCAGTAGGATCAAAAAGCAAGCTTGGCAGCAGGGGTGGAGAGGGGGCACTTTTTTCTCCTTCTTTTATTCAGTTTTTAAGGCACATTTCTCAGTATTGAACAGGCAAAAGCATTGTTGTTTATTGTAAACAACCCTGGATGTGGAATGTGGGAGATTTTTCTGCAAGCAGCAATGAAAACATTAGTTTGCTGTGCATATGAGAAGCTTCCGATATACGTTGCTAAAAGACTTTTTAACTTTTTCTTTCCCTTTACAGCTTGTACCTCCAGGCTCTTTAACAAATCAACTTTTACTCATATTTGAACGTTCATCTGTTTTTTATCTGAGGGTATCTAAGCTATTTTGCATGTGTACAGTGATGACACAGAAGTAGAAAGGTTCTTGTTGAGATGTGTGCTGATGGGTTAAGCGTTTGGTATGACTCTAGGGCAAACAAATTACCAGTGCAAACTTCTGAAGATCCATAACAGAATGTAAATACCTAGAAAGACTGAATACAGACTGTACACACAAGCTCTAGGGGTTATGTTTGTTTTGTTTTCTAAGCCAAAGTCGACTTCATTTGAGCACAATGAACTATATAAATTATTTCTCTCTCCAAACAACTAAACTTCAGAAAAAAATCCCCTCTCATCCCCAGCACATACACACTCAGACCAAATAGATGCCCCCAGAAATTCACATGGCCCTCTAGGCAGAAGTTCTTGCAGCGAGCCCCATTCCCTGCAGGATGAAGCAATCAACATTGAGATCTCCCCTGAGCAGCACCCGCAGAGGGAACTTGTTGCTATTTGATTCTGCAGCTGAAGAAACACAAAGTAGTGGCAGGGAGCCTTGGGGCAGCTGATTTAAGGGTTGGTTTTGTAAGCTGTTCCTTGCTATCTGGCATTCATAAAATTTACCTTGAATAGCTGTTTTTTATTTTCGTTTTTTTTCCTGCTAACCAATTAAACTCCTACCAGAAGAGCATCATGCTGGCCAAACATTTTCAGACCATTTCCTAAGCTGCGCTGAGATGGTACCATCCATGTTGCAGTCCAATGGGTAGTGCTTTATTCCCAACTCCAGTTAAGATCTGCTCCGTTCCTTTCCAAGGCACTCTGCTAACGCAAACAGTAAATTCTCTCCCCAGAGAGAGCTTCCCACCATCCTCTGCTCTGGGCAGTCAGTTCCTGGTCAACCACGTGGTGATTCCACACACTTTGGACAGAAATTTTAATTTGATATAGAGTTGCTAATCAATATCAAGCACATGAATGTCAATGACTGATAATTAATTGGGTATTTGTGTAAAAGTATTGCAGGAAGTATGTACTTGAAGCATCAAAGGTTGAGTTTCAGAACTTCAGACAACACTCCTGTTAATGTTTTTGGGAATTGCCAGTAATCCAGGTGCCTTCCATTCATTCCCATTTACCCTGAAACCGTCTTCTACCCCCTCTTTGCTAACAGCAGAAGTTGGAAGGCATGTGGTGAATGAAGCAGGCATTGGTAGAAGGTGAAAGCAGTCTCTGGCCAGCTGAATGTGGTCCTAGAGAAAGAGGTTCCTTCCCAGGCTGAGCTACAGAGCTCTGGTGAGGTGCTACAAGTGTTCTGCTGCTTTTGGTCATTCCCATTACTGTGCCCATCTGTGATCTGGTTTGATGCATTAAACCCTCAAAATTTGAACAGGAATTGGCAAAACGTGCTCTGAACACACAACTTTGGCCTTCCAAGAAAGCTCAATCTCCCTGTGTGTCTGTTGCCTCACTGTAAAATAAGGGCAACAGAGCATTTTCAGGGGGGTTATGTAAGTTTGTTAATACTCTCCAAAGACTTGGATGCTGTAGTGCAGTGTGGATGAGGCCATGAGGAAAAGACAAATTCTGCCCTCACCACGGGGGCTGGACAGTATGCCATGAGGAAGGCCAACAGTCTCATGCTGAGCTTTGACAAGAAGGAAACAACATATTAAATGACTGCTGATTAAGTAAGGACTTTTCATTCTTTGCATTAAAATAAGGAAGGAATGCCAGAGAAGAAGTCATATGTAGTATTTATTGTAGACTATTAACTTTCTGGATAAGGATTAAGGTGGGTGATTTGCCTTAGCTTTCTGTGAGGGATTGGAAGCTTTTGAATGCTACCCACAAGCACGTACACTGAAGTAAGACAAAAGCACTATGCAAGCAACAGGAAGTCAGCTCTGTGGATTTTATGTCCGTGTGATTGACCAGCTGGTAGATGAAGAGATGGTGAGACACTGGAATATGTTGCCCAGAGAGGTGGTGAAGCCCTTTCTCTGGAGGCGTTCAAAGCCAGGCTCTGAACAACCTGATGTAGCTGTAGATGTCCCTGATCATTGTAGGGGAGTTGTATTAGATGAACTTTAAGGATCCCTTCCAACTCTAAGGATTCCATGATGCAGGGTATATATTCTACAAGTTGGTTTGTAAAGGGGTTTCTCTCTGCTTATAGCTAGCCTTTGTTCTGTCAATTAAAGGAAGAAATGAAAGACTGAAACTCCGGTAAAACATTTCTCGCTCCTTGCTGTTCCTCTTAGGCAGGTGATGCAATACCTGAGGCCATTGGCACACTGAACTGATCTCACAGTTGACTAATGAGGAGCCAGAGAAGCCAAAGGTGAACATGAACCTCATAATGGGCTTTGATGCCTCTGTGTGACTTCTTATGATCAAGTACTATTACATCAGCAGAAAAGAAGACCAGAAGAGATTATATTCCTCTGAGACTCCCTAATTTTAGATTACAGAGTGAGTTAGTCAGATGAGAGATGTTTAAAATGAATAGGAACTTCTTTCTATGCCCACTTGGGAATTTCTGGCTTCAATAACAAAAACCACTAATAGAGCACAGTGGCAAAGAAAAGGCTGAAATTCTCATTTCAGTCAATTTCTGCCCTCATTTACCCTAGTGTAGGCATACTCCTTCCTGGTGGCCTGGCTTTGCTGCAGCCAAGGACACTGGGTCACTCCTGGCAGATCTCTGCTGATGCTTGCACTGCAGAGCATCCTGCCCAATCGCAGATGGAAAAATCCATATTCTAATATATTTTTTTAACAGAATGCATTGCATCCAGTGGTTGAGGCACTGTAATTATAACAATTCATCACTGTCCTCAGTGTTACTGTTTTGTAAAATAAACAATGGTCTTACAATCCTTAAAAATGTGGAAGCCTTAATCAGCTTTTTCCTGGTTACAGTTATCATCCTCAGTAGGTGCTCAGTTAATGGTTCCTCCTTCACTGTGAACATTGAAATAATATTTGGAATATAATGGAGTTAATTTCAAGGTGTCTCGTTACATCTATTGGAACTCATATTTTAGCCCATCTGATGTCATTAATGATACTTTTGAGGGAATGTGGGTTTCGTTGACATTGTACTCTGAGACTTATTGATTAACAGTGACAAAATCTGGCCTGATTTGTCTATCTGGAGTTTCAAGTAAAAAGCTGCTGGTGCAGCATCACCACTTAATTGACTGAATAATTTTCCCCCATCAGATATCGCAAAGATAAAAGAGATCAGGGCCTAATTGTTTTCTAATGAAGATAGTTGATGTGCAAGCCACAGTTGTGTTAACCAAGGAAAGCAAGAGTGCTGTTTGCAGAGATTTGGATGAAGCTAAGCGTGCCTAAATGAAGAGTGATCCATGCAGAGCAGACCCACAGTGTGCTACCAGCCTTTTGCAGGAGGTGTTCAGGAGCCAATTATTGCTTCTTTGTGGAGAAAGCCCCAGGTTTCTTACGAGACCAGGGCAAAGCCAATGCCTGCTTGCTGTGCTGCCAAGGGAAGGGTCAGGTTTTGGACATTAGGAAAAACTTTTTCTCAGGAGTAAGTAATACATTGGAACAGACTGCCCAGAGAGTGGGCATCATGGTGGAGTCATCGTCCCTAGAGGTATTGAAGGAACGTGTGGATATGGCACTGAGGGACATGGTTAGTGGGCATGGTGTTCTTTGGTCAACAGTTGGACTAGATGATCGTAGTGGTCTTTTCCAGCCTTAATGGTTGTATAAATGTATCCACATGCAGCCTGGGGGTCAGCATGCCTATGGCTGCTGCCATTGAACAGGAAGTAAATATTAGCTTGTATTCAAAAGCTAAATCTCATAAATCAATTCAATGTCTACTGGAGAGGAAATGGCAAGGGTCTTGAATTTCTTCAAGGATAACGTTGCTCAAATATTAGTAGAAACCAAGGCTGAGTACCTTAATAAATGGTCTGATCTCTGAAGCAAGCCTGTAACATTCCCACTATTTGTGTGTGAACTGCAAGGGCTCTTTCATTACACAGACTCTGACCTGAGATGAACAGTGCACCCACACGCTCAAGCACCCTCTCTCCAGAAGCCCATATTCTAAGATCCCTGTTCAGCAGTGCATCCTCAGCCCCTCCCATGCCCCTAATGATTTCAGACTGGTTTAAGATCTAAGGAATAAAATTTAATCTCTCTTCATAAACTTGCCTAATTATCTGTGCCTTGGCTCTCAGTAGCCTCAGAAATTGTCGTATTTCTGAATTGTCTTTGCCAGCACCCTGTGGCATGGAGCTCCTTGCCCTACATGTTCACCCTCTCTCTTAATTTTGAAGTCATCAGCAGTCCCCTTGATGCTGTGACGAATCAAGGAGAACAATTTCGACACCTTGAACCACTCATAATATATTTTGCTTCTTCATCTCCCGTGTTTAGCTTCTCCTTAGAGTGACAAACCCAGGGGGTTTCATCACATTAACACAAACCTTTCTAAGCCTTTGATGGGCTCTATTACTCTTTTCTGAAAAACTTCTGCTTATTTAACAGCTGCTTGTCGGGTAAGCCGCACTGAGCGTGCTGTACAAGGAGGCCGGCCCATTCATTCATCTTACAGCACTGTGACCTTTTTTTGCATTTATCTTCATCTCATTCCTTATAAATCCTTTTTGTTTCCTTTTCACTGGAGTTGGAGATTGAACATAAATCTTCAACGAGCTGCCTCGGTTTGAAAAATGTGTCTCTTTCCTCTATTTTATCTGCATGTTTAGGAGTAAAGAAAATCCTGTGGGAGGAGAAGAATGCAGTTTGTACGTCTGCCCTGCCCACCCACACGTCCTGCTGCCCCTTGCCCTGTGAGATCCATCATTTCCGAACAGCCTGGGGGGGCTCTCGCCAGCCCTTCAGTTGCTTGCTGACAGCTCTGTGCTGCAGCCCAGACTCTTTTACAGTTGCCCTGCAATCTTGCTCTCACAGCAGAAAGTTCAGAGCTTCCTTTATCGCTCTATGCAGTTTTAAGGGATTTAACTTAGAAATGTTCAGTCTTGATCTGACTGGGGCATACGCTGTGGGTAATTCAGAGCAGAAGCGATCATTGGAACAGTTATGAATCTTTATTTGAAATAAAATCTGCTTCAGCATAAAGGTCTAAGATAATCTGGAAAACACTAAGCTTGTTTTGTCCTGCTACAGTATTTCTTCATGGACTTTTATTTCTGCATCTTGGCAATACTGCAGTAAATAAGGAAGTCACAGAGTTCAACTATGGACAAATGTAAGGTATCAGCTGTAAATCTGTGGAAACATTTGACATCAGAGCGTTATTAATCTTTAGTCTCGTTAAGATCTAGTGGATAATTACAGTCCCAGGCTCTTGCACGTAGATTGATGTGTTTGGATAGTGGGACTTACAGTTATGACTTTGTGCCGGTAAAAATACAGATTACTATGGCAGCCTAGAATAGATTACCCACAGGGGCTGTGGAGTCTCTTCCTGGAGATCGCCAGCAGCCACCTGGACAGAAGCCTGGGCACCCTGCTTTGGGTGTTACTGCTGGAACAAGGGTTGGTTTGGATGGACCCAGAGGGCCCTGCCAGCCTCAGCCCTTCTGGGATTCTGTGTTAGCCACGGCCTGGATGCTGTTTTGTAGTGTCAGCGAGTTTAACACTTGTGGACTGCAGGATGGAACAGGCACCTGAAAGCAGTAGTCTTCTCACTTTACTTTGCCCCACTTGCAGACTAAAGCCTGCATGAGAAAAGAGGCAGGCTCATGCTGCATTCAGGACCCAATGTAGGTGAGATGTTACATGCACGACAGGCTCAGCAGCCTGCCCAAGGTCTGCAGAGCAAGGCTCGGTTCGCAGCAGCCGTGTCTGACATGGACTTTAACAAAGCAGGCTAGGAAGTGGGGGTGGACCCCTCACCTAAACCAGATTAGGATGCTGAGCTCATCGTGGTCTGGAAACTGGCACAAAGTAGAGCATTGGACAGAGCCAGCAGAAACTCTTGTTTCATTGCTGGTTGCCAGGTAGCTTGAGCCTCGTGGAAGGTTTATTATCCAAGTAACAAAAGAGAAGGGTAAGTTTTCAGTGGCACAGAAAGATTACACTGTTGAGGTCCATCTGTGCACAGTTATTTTTTTTAACTCTTATTGCTTTTGTCTGTCTTCTCCCATCTACAAACAGAGAATGCCAGAAATGGGAGAGAAAAAGCAAAGCTCAGCCTGTAAGAGGGGCAGAAACTTGATTTCGGAGTGGTTTTAAGAGACTTCAAAACTTATCTAGCACAGGGAGCTCCAGTGCTGGAAGGCAGTGAGCAAGATAAAGTTTTGTTATGCAAACTAGTAATAATAATAAAACCGCTAGTTGCTTTTATTTTTACACTCCTCTCACACACAAGGGTTTCCTGCAAAGAATGAGTTCTGTTGCTGCAGGGCTTGCCAACAGGGGAGAGCCTCACTTTCCAAAATAATTGTCCCCTGCTGCAGTGTCCTCATCGCCCATTGCCTGCCACAGGCCCTGCAGCGAGCTTCCTGCTCCAGCTGGCTTTCACACTGCCCCTTGGCTGCTCTCCTGCCCCTGAGGAGCTTTTCACAGGCTTGAAAGGCCAATTGGCCCCACGTGTACACTTGTGCTCTTGCAAGGACCATGCTTGCCTTTGCCTTGGTCACAGCCTGCAGAGCCTGGAGGTCGGACTGCCTGATGCCACTGGCTGATGGCATCCAGCACCGCGTCAATGCACCTTGCTGAGGGCTTGCGTTCAGCACTGTGAGTTGTTCCATGGAGGAAAAATTGTTTTCAAAGGGTGAGAAAGAGAATGGCTCTGCTTTTTTTAAACCTGACAGGAATGCTTCCTATGCAGGCTGGTTTTTGCATTGTGTTTTCTTCCTCTCCTCTGGGACAAACGCTGTGTCTCTTTGTCGAAAGGAAGGATGTAATTGCTCACAGCCTGGGGGAGAGGGAGGCTGCTCTGGTGTTTTTGTTTTATTTGTTTGTCATTTTTGCAGCCTGGTTTCTTAAGATAAGCAGTTTGTTGAGCCATGTCATCTGTTTGTCTTCCTACACCATTCTTCTTGGTTTTATTGGCAAATTTCATTCTAAATTGACAGAGGTGCTTGAGATATCAGTGATGCTAGATGTCTGTAAGTTCTAAGGAAATGATAGATAAGCAAGAGAGACTGCATTAACTTCCTTACTGTTGGACAAGCTAATAAAGTGGCCCTTTGCATCAGAAAATTCCGAGGAAAAAGGAAGTGCCTGTAATTGTCCTTATTTTAGTAGAGAACTATCTGACATGCCAAGGGGCATACAAAGTAAATAATGTATTGTCAAGGCGTGTCTAGCACTCCGATAACCATGCAAGCGGGCACATGGAGCATACAGGGCATGCTTTGGAGGAAGGCTAATAGCACAGCTATTGCAGTGGATTTTCTTGTTTGAAAGGAGCTGCTGTGCTGATGATGTGGTGCTGTTCTGAGGTGGCCTCACCGCGAGTGCTCATCGAGAGCAACAGCATGAAGAGCAAGGGCACTAGTTGCAGAAAGGACAGTGGGTCAAAATCACTGTCGTCATCTCCTATAAATCTCGCAGTTCTACCTTCAGGACTAAAACCAAAAACTGCCCAGTGTGCAACTTCTGTGTGCAACAGCACAGACCTCAAATTGCTGGCACTGCATTCCCCCGCGCTTGAAAACCCACTGTCTGTATTTTTAACTGCACTTAGGTTGCATACTGTCAGGAGAAGTTAGAAACTCCATCTCTTTGGATTCAATGATATTGATGACCCTTTAAATATCAGAGAGCTCCTTACGGCTCCTGAGCTTTTGCATACAGGCAAGGAAGCTCCTGTGCTGTATTGGCCATCTTGTGCTCTATTTTGTGACAGTTTGGGTTAGATAGCTGGAATTAAAAAAAAACAACTTTTTTTTTTTTAAACATTCTTAATCCACCAGATGCCCATGAATAACATTTATGATGAAACTCCTACCTGCTGAGAAGTGAGGGAGGCAGGGGAACATCTGCCGCTGTGCGTGCAAATGGCAGCTCTCAAGTGTGTGTGACTGTGATAGGGGAAAAAGAGAACAGGGACCTCGAAGGAGCTTAGGTGAGATGTCAGACTGTTGCAATTTATAAAAGAACAGATGTGCTTGCCACAGGGTATGTGTCCTGTGGTCTGAGAGGCCTTTTTTGGCATGGATTTCCATTCCCACCCTGAGTCCCTGATCCTACCTTAGCTGTGTCAGTTCATTGCCCCATAGCTCCCTTCAGATGAGCCACCTGACACAAACAAGGGGAGTAGGGCCCAGCCTGATGGAATATACTGCAGAGGCAGCTCAGTCTTTGTCAGAGGAGAAAGCAAGCCGTGCTGTTCCTAAATGATCACTGTAGTCTGTACAAACAGGAGTGCTTGTATCTTGAAAAGTAGATGCTGTCCAGCCTTCCCTTGCCAACCTGTGACTGAGGGATCTCATTCTAGGAGCAGGAAGTGCAGAAAGAAGAGGTTGTATTTTAGACCTCCGGCAGAGAACATGGAGACTCACAGAATAAATAGCATGAACATACCAATCAAATTTGTTTTATACATAGCACCATTTTGGGATCTTAGTTCATTTTTAGCTGTCATTTTGGTGTTGTACAAGTGATCACACTAGATTACCTTTGAGATTTGTGCTGTTTGGATGGAATAATTGGGATTTATTGGCTATCCTCGAGTTCAGGAGGCACTGGTGCAGTGCTCTCAGACCAGACATAGGGTTTGAACTTTGGGTGGTCCTGTGTGGACTCGATGATTCATGTGGTTCCCTTCCAGTTTGGGATATGCTATGATTCTGCCCTACAGTCTGAAGCACTGATTACTAGGTTTTTTAAAAAAATGAAGGTATGGCATGTTTGTTTTACAGGAATTTCACATATCTACATATTTTGCAGCCACTTTACTTACTACAGAGTCTCTGTGACTGGTTTGTGAGTCCTAAAGGGGACTGGGAGAAGGCTTTGTTCAACAACTCCTGGCTTTGGCAGTTCTTGACTTTAAGAGGGAAACTGCTGTTAAGGAGGATAGAAGGGTGAACAGATATTTGCCTGCTGAACATTACACACCTGGTACTGGCAGCCAGGAATCATGAATCTCCATCACAGGCTTAGCATCAGCATGGTGTGAGACCTTTGCCAGTCATTGCTTCTCCTATCACCACTTCCATGACATTGCCCTGGGGAATGTATGACACAGAGTAGTGTACAGTGTACACATCAGTCTTTGAATGTAGATTTATGATCTTTGCATTAAGACTTGCCCAGATGACACGATAATAATAATCATAGTGCAATGAAGTTTCTTTGGTATTTATGTGCACAGCATGATAGAGGAATATATTATTAGCATGTGTTTTGCCTTATGGTGATTTATTCAAGCTTTTAACCTTGCTGTTGAAATTTCACACCTTTAATTGCTATCTGTGTCAGAAAATGGATGTCACCTACATATTCCCCAGCTCACTGCCATGCACTAATTAGCTCAGAGGACAGCTCCAGTGAAACTAAAGCCCAGTAATAGGTGGGGATGGTAAAAAGTGAGTTCAGCCAGAAGTCAGGAGGTCTGATACAGCAGGTTCTGCATCATGGAACAAAATAGACAACACCTGTTTTAAATGACTAGCAGTCAGTTTCTGAAGACTTACGTTCCTAAGTGTTGCACAACATATCGGAGTCACACGCCAACCTGACAGAGCAGACAGCACTACTCAGGAGCACAAATACACATAGTTTTTCTGCTCTAGCTTAGTGAAAACCGTTTAATGCACCATTCTGAAAAATTGCTTGAGAAAAATAACAGTCTTGCACAACACGGAGGCTTAGGGCCATTCCCCCCCTTTCATTTCGAGAGCTTTTCTCCATCTCCCCAATAAGAATGATGACAGCAATATTCAAAGCCTAATCTACTGAGCTCAAGTTATCAATTAACTTGTGCAGAATTGGCGAGCTTGCTTATCATTTAAGTCAACTTCCTAAATTTCAGGCAAACAATACAAGCTCACTTGAACATTTTCATGAAATACCACTGGAGCTGTGGGGACACTGTCTACTCACTTTGTTTTCACCTCATCTCTTTCAGTGCTATCTGCACTGTATTGCAGCTGGTTGGTGATACCAGTGATCTTTTTCTGCCCTTGCTGACTGCTTAGGGTCAGTTGTCTTAAAGACTCAAAATGGATGTGCTGACTTTTTTCGCTTGTTGCAAAGGTACACAGTAAACCAGAAAGTTTAAGAAAACCATACAATTACAACAGAGAACTGCACACAGCTACTTAGTAATGCATTTAAATGGAGACTCCAAAACACATGTACACCCATTCCTTAATGATTAAATAAAATGTCAACAGCTTGAATGAGCTGTGAGAGCCTGGGTTCTGCAGAAAGCCTTGATGTCTTTCTCTTGGTTTCAGCAAACAAATAGAGCTTGGAGTGCACTTAGCTCCTGTGGAGAGAATCAGCACAAAACATACGCATCTTGAAGACCTATTTTGAGGACTCAACCAGGACTTAATTGGTACATTTTGTGATAGATCATTATCAGGCATGAATTCTACTTCAGGAGAGTACTCCAGACTAAGGGATTTTGTTTGTTAGTTATTTAAGATCTTCATTTTCATGTTCAAGGAGAACAAGCTGAATTCTCTTCCCTGGTACACCAGTAGCTGCTCTGCAACTTCCAGTGAATTACACTGCTCAGATCCTTTAAAAATGGAGAGGTTTCCATGGCACCACTAAAAGACATCCTCTGAAGGGAATGTCATTGCCCCTGCACAAATGAAGGTAGAAATCACCCAGATAATTTTCATTTTTCCTGTGTTTCACAGGAAGTAAAAAAATAAAGGAGGCCTCTCTTGAATGCAGAGACCCCAGCCTACATCTGCAGAAGCAGCAGTTAGAGAAATTGTCTACTGAGTGTATGGAAAAGAAACCATGAGAGCTGCTGCTCTTTCAGCAACGGTGTAGAATGATGGCTTCAGATGTAAGCTCTGAAGGGGGATTGTCCAGGTCTTACATCCAGGTAGCACATAATCCAGATGCCATGCTGCCTCTCCCTTGGAACAGCTGAGGGCAGCTCTGTTTCCAGACTATGAATGCAATAGTCTTCTCCAGGTTGGCACTGGCCCTCTCAGATGAGGTAACACAGGAAAGTGCTGCTCCTCTGTGTAGCTAAATTGGGGATTACAGTCAGCATCCCCCCATACCCAGTGTGGCTCCTCAGGAAGCCTGTAAATTCACACTTCTTTTTTAAGGGGATGCCTGGAAGGTATTCGTGGTGAAGGCAGTGGCTGCTGTGACTAGTTTAATTAGTGCTTATGCACACTAATTCTACTAAATTTAGCACCTGGGTCTGCTAATCTAGCACCCAGCTGGAGGGCATTGGATATCAAAGGAAAAAGGAAAGTAATTGCTCTGGCCCTGGGGATTAAGCAGTAAAATTATGATGGAGAATTGAGTCAATTGAAACATTTTACTCTCTCTGGGGAAGGAAAAGGAAAAGAAAAAAAAAAAAAAAGGGGGGAGGGAGAAGGAAAAAAAAAATTTGTTACAATTGCCTGGGAAACAACTAATATATTGAATATCTGCTTAACACATGCACCCAGCATAATATGTGGCATTACTGAATTGTTCTTGTATTGAATCACAAGCAGGATTTTACAGACTGATGCCATTAATTAACATCTATTAGTTATCTAAAAGTAAGAGTATCCCAGCTTTTCTGTATGTGAGCTCTCCAGCAGAGAGTAGAGGTCTTTCATGGGGACTGACAAATCACTGTCCCACATTCTGGTGAGAAGAAGGCATGTGTTATTATGAGGAAGGGCATTCAGTTAAATAGTGAAATGTTGCTTCTCATACCCCCTCTACAGACTTAAAAACTTGTTCTTACTGGGCCCTAAGGAGTATACGTCTTCTGATAGCCTCAGAGGGATTACAGGCAGATCCTCCCCAGGGCATCAGCCGACTCTGAGTAGCACAGACCAAGCTGAAGATCCCCAGAGTGTGCTCTGGTGCCTTTCATCCTTATCCCTAAAAATCAGGTCAGTGAACCTGGGCTCTGCACTCAAGTACATCTCTCCTCACTGTGCTGCTTCCTCTCCTCCTGCAGCACATTTCCATGTGTGAAACCCTGGCCCCTTTTCTCCCCGCATTTCCAAGGTAAGGAGAAACGCCCCATTGCCTGCTCAGCTCTAATGCTGCAGGCTGGAACCACTTAAAATCAGAGTTGTTAAGATTGGAAAGACCTCTAAGCTCATCGAGTCTAACTGCCAACCCTTCCCCACCATAGTTAGAAGGCCAGTGCCCCCTAAATACGCCCCTCAGTGCCACATCTACATGTTTCTTGAACACCTCCAGTGACAGTGACTCCACCTCCTCCCTAGGTAGTCTGTGCCTCACCACTCATTCTGAGAAGAAATTTTTCCTAAGGGCAGGAAGTGTGGTGGAAACCTGGCTCCGCTGAGTCTTGGTTTGTTGTTCTTCACTCAAGCCTCACTGTGCCAAGGCACAAGGAATGCACGGCATCGCCTTGTTCTGCCTTCTGGGCCTTTTCAAAGCCTCTGAGCCTTTGGATTTGGGATTCATTTTGTGAGAAGTAGTCATTTTTCCAGTAAAATGAATAGCAAAGAGACAAGCTCCTTCTTCTCCACTATATCCTAGACCTTGAGAAGGAGTAGAGCATGTGTGTAAAGGCAGAAAAATAATCCAGATTAGCTGAGTACCATAGATTATTGTTAAAATTGCATTTCCCTTAATATTCAGGATTTTAAGGAATCCTGGATTCCTGAAGGGGTAAGTAATTATACACTGTTTCTTCTGTTTGAAAAAGAAATGCATGTATTTTAAGTTTAGCTATACTGAGGTGGCTGTTAGAAAGAGTTTAGTGTGGATAGACACACAACAGCTAACATAAGGCAGGCAGCTTTGCATGCTATGCATTGCTTTCTGGAGGTGTCCAGCTCTTAACCCTGGCTGCAGAGGTATGATAGGCTCCAAACTTCACATGTCTTACATGGCATTTAAACTAGATGCTGAAAAAGTGAGGGAGATTGGATAGTGCTCAGAATGTCCCTTGTTACTCGCAATTAGAATCCAACGCTAATTGCCTGCTTGGGTCTTTGAGGTACTTTATTAGGCATAATTTATGCCTATAGCTCTGGAAAACATGGCTTTTCTCTCTTCATGCCCTGGTTTCACTCTCTTTTCAGCAGTAATCCCATTGTTCAGATACCTGTGACAGCAAATTTTGCTTCTGTAGCAAATTTTGGGTGCAAATTGCTTTGTGCAAAGTGCAACTAAGTGTCCAGAAAACATTTTCACACTGCTTCTGTTCCTTCTTTGGGGGAAAAAAAATGCTCAAGTCAAACACTGGAAACACTGAGCTTTTTTATATTCCCACAAAACAGAAGTCCTTCAAAGTGAACAAAGAAAGTGGTAACTTACTTTTGAGGAAGGAGAAAGTATAATGCAACATCCTGATATACTGAGCACAACACTTCATTTTGTCAAAGAAAAAAAACAAACCCCAAACCAACAACCCACAAACAACAACAACAAAAAAACCCACCGTGCACTGCAAAGCCATTATGCTCAACAAGAGGAAAATACATCCCTACGTGGAGATGTAGACCTGAAGCTACGTTCAGTTTCTTTGTGTATAAGCAGACTGTCACCCCGGCGTTTCGAAGACTCACAACAAATACTCAAACATCATTTGTTAAAACTGAGATAATGGAAAACAAGGTTCTGTAAAGCACAAGGGAAGTTTTGAAAAAATGATGGACTGAGCTGCGGTGGGCAAAATTACAGCACTTTATATTATAAAGTACAAGTGGTTCTGTGCCTGCTGTAGTGGGTAACAACATGACTGCTCATGTAGCATTCACCGGATTACAGAAGGTGGTTACAGGATCTGTATAATTCCTGCTAAAGCTGAGACTTAACAATTACTGAGAATAATATTATGATGCAGCTTGTGAAATGGCAGCCTGCAGCAGGCTTTGCAGTCAGGCTGTCAGAGAAGGCTGTAAGCTGGAAACTTGGCACTCTAGGAAACTGTTGTAGAAGGTACTGATCCCGGGGATTCTCTTGACAATGTTGGTAAAATCTGAAAACAGAACTTAATTAAATGTTTAAAGGAGGCATTACATTTTGGGAGATGAAATAAAAGTATCTTGCTGCCCTCTGCCCAGTTAAGTAGTCTGTCAGCAATGAAACTGTTCGCTCTGTGAGAATTTTGTTGCACTGTACTTGATGGGAGAGGTTGAAGAAGGTTCAGAAGTTCAACAAACTTCCTAAAACATTCAGTAAAATTGATGACACAGTCCTTCTGGTCCAGAGGAGCCTAAATTTCCCTGTATTAGTGGATTCGATTTGAAAATGATGTTGCCAACATTGTGGACTTCATCAAATCCTGGTCACAAACCCCACAAAGAAGGGGCTTGTTAATAAAAGAAGGGGAACCACTTGCTCTCTCCAGTGCTCTTATGGACCAAATCTATGAGAAGTTTCTGATTCTGGATGGAGCCAGAATTTTTTTCCCTCTGAGGAACTGGAAATTTCCCAGGAAAATTCATATAGAACAGGAGAATCCAAATGACCAAACTGTGTCTAAATTCACTCCCTCCCAGGTATCATGTGTGTAATGTACCCTGCACAGCGAAACTCTGATCAGGGGCTCTTCAAAGCTGTTTTAAAACCTGAATGTCCCAAAGCCTATTGCACTGGAAATGCAAGATTTGCTACAGATATACGGGTTGAATTTCAACCCCATTCAACTGATGACTCAGCTTTGCTTGTTGAAAGCCAGCTATCAATTTGCAGAAGGTCATTGAGGTCCATTCCAAAATATTTTTTGTTCAGCCAAACCAAATGCTGACTGTTTTGCAAAAAGGTGAAGCTGATACCAATGTTTTCCATGACAGTAGCAGCCAACCTGAAAAATGAGAGGATTATGGATGCTTAATATCTGTCACAGCACAGGAGTCTGCACCTCCTGCAATTAGAAGGGAAGGGCAGCAGAAAAGTCTGATTTAAAGTTCACGGAAGATTTAGGTAAATTCACTTAAAGAAAACAGCAGCCTGTGAACTCCATCCCACTTGGACTCTGTTCTTCTATTTCTGTTTTTGAAAGAAGTAATCCTGAAGCTTTGTACCACACCTCCTTTTTCTATCTATAATGAAATCAGGTAAAGAAACTCAGTCTTAAACTTTAAAACCTGTTACCCACAATCTTTTTCCTTTTTTTACTGTCAGCTAATGCCCAACATGCACTGATCTGAGGTCTTTGATGAGTGAGCAACACAGTTTGCATCTGCATTAACTAATGGAATAAAGGTTTGTCTTCTGAGCTGAAAATAAGAGAAGAATGGGTTTAAGCTCTAAGAAAAAAAATCGAAATAACTGACTTGAGGAATATTCTCCCATTGCCTTTAAAAATAAGTGAGAGAAGTTAATAGAGAATTGCAGCAATGGTTTCAAACTAAAAGAGGAAATATTTAGATTGGATATAAGGATGAAATTTGTAATGATAAGGGTGGTGAGGTACTGGAAAAGGTTGCCCAGAGAGATGGTTGGTGCATCGTCCCTGGAGACATCCAAGGTGTGGAGGGGGCTCTGAGCAACCTGATATAGCTGTAGTGTCCCTGTTCATTGCAGGGGAATTGGATTAGATGGTCTTTAAGGGTCCCTTCCAACACAAAAGATTCTACTGTTCTATGAACCACAAACAGGAACTTTGCAGGGAGGAAAGTTTAATTTCCCTTTCCCTTGTCATACTATACCAAGTTTGTTTCTTCCCAGTATTGCTTGCTATTTGCTGTCTCTCTTTTCCTTAAGCCAGACCTCCCCTCGCCAGATGTTGTTTCCCTCTCCTGTAGCATTTCTCCTCTCCCCAGGTGTAACCTCCCGTTCTCCACTGGCTGCTGCTGGCAGCTGTTCCCTCCAAGCAATATGTTGCTAACTAGATGCCTCCAGATGGAGAGCAACTTGCCTTTTCTAGCTGGTTGCTGTTTTCTCAGACTCCAAAGACCCAGCATCAGCAGAAAAGGCTGGGGCAGGTCTGTGGCAGCCATTTGGCGCAGAACACTTGGTAGGCCTGATGGCTTCACCTCCCCATGGACACACAGGGTAGCATCCTGGTGAGCCACATTCAACCTGGTCCAGAGCAAAATGAAAATCAGCTGCTCCCTGATTTTAGGCTGCATATGCTCAGGCTGAAAAACAAACAAACAAACAAAAAACCCACAAAACAACAACAAAAAACACCAACAAACAAACAACAAAATGTGTTGTTAAATAGGAGCTTGGTATTTCCAGGATCAGGTCTAACAACACCAGACAACATTGCTAGAGTGCTGGAGAGGGAGTAGTGACCTTTGTGGGGTAGGGTACAGATTGGTGGATGTGCCTGGAAAGACAAAGTCTGCTGAGCTGACCGCACCGCAGAGCTGTATTTACACAAGCTGACCTGGATTCTAGGTAGCTACAAGCTATTTAACTCCTAGCAGTGCAAGCCTGTTCTCCCCCAAATCTTCAAACATGTTGATAGAAAATAAAAAATAAAAAATAAAAAGCTATGATTTCCCCCCCACCTCTTTCTTTTCCCTTTGTTCTTGTGGCGGTTATTTTTTTTCATAACAATTTTCTTGAGCAAAATCAACACGCACTTTCTTTGACTTGAACTAATTAACACTCTTGTTTCCCTCTTAAACCATATGTGCACGGTCACGGTTGAATGGTATGCAGAGAATTGAGAATGTGCTCTTCTTGATGTTTTTGAAAGGATTTATTGTGGAGAACTGAAACTAGGAGATGAACTATGGCCAATGGTGCGGGTACTCCCTGTGGATAGGCAATGGGAGAGTATCTTGGGCTGTATTAAGGCTGGCTGAATTTAGCAGGGTCTTTGCCAGTTATCCCACTGATTCCTGTCTGTAATTTAGGGAACAGCATCAGAGAATGCCATATAAAGCAAAAAAGGATGGGCAGGATCAAGGAAATATGAAGACTGCGTTCCTTGGAGTTCACTCACTCACAGCAAAGCCATTTGGATGCCAGGTGAGTTGGAGCTTTCGTGTGCAGTAGAGGAGCAGGCATGGAATGAAACACTTTCCACTGAGCGTTTCTTTTACTCAGGTATAATTTTTAAAAAAGCAAAAGGAAATATTTCATGTGCAAATGAGTTTCTTGATTATATGTTCTATCCTTACTAAATATGCCGGTTTAATCCTGCAAGGTTGGAACCTAGTGATTAATACATTCGAGGCAATTAGGCTGTGAGCTGCTGTCCTTACATTTGTTTGGTTATTTTCGGTAGCACATGCACACACTTGCACAGTTAGTCTGCATGCAAGGTGTAATTTATCTGTCTGAGGGCTGCATTCTGAGACACTGGGTTACCTCAGGGTGTCGTGATTCCTTTCCTCTCAATCCTCAAGGAATACCCTAGGTGCTGTCTGGCTTTTGCATTCCCATTAGAAATCAAGTTACACCGTAAAAGTGGCAGTAGCCATCTGCATGTAGCAGGTTGTGATTCCCATTATAGGTGAAATGTACCCATCTTTCTACCGAACTCTGAGGATTACTATTCCAGTCTCGTTATTTCTGCAAAGGATCTGTCAGCAGCCACAGAGGAGGATGCAGAAAATATATACAATATATTTACACTTGGTGATGTTCAACATCAGATATTTGACTACAGTCTCATGACCAAGGGAATGTAGAATGAATGCTGTTTGAGACTTCGGTCCTTCGAAGCAGGAATCCAGCTCAAAGCCTGTGTTTAATTTAATTTAACTTAATTGTTCATTTCATTTAATTTATTTAATTCTAGTATTTGAAGATCTGCTTAAAATAAAAAAGCCACTGGACTGACTTAATTCCTACCTAATTTCCCTACATTCCATTAAGGCATTCAAACCATCTGTGTCTAAAAATGATACACACTGTGTAACTTGTCTTGTGTGAGCACTCACTATTTCTTGCATTGTTTTAATGTATACACACAGAGAAAAAGCCCTGCATTAAAACACCACAAAGAATGCAAAATCAAACACTTGAAAGTAAGGAATTACACCGGGTAAGGAAGCCTATGTAAATCTAATTTGGTCTGTGTGTGTGTCTGTACTCACACATCTATGTTACACATGTATAAATAATGAGTGCAGTGTTTCTGTTTGTACTGGGACAAAAGCCTTTAATTACATGAGTACCTCCTGCTTTTTCCATAAAGGGTTTGCCTTGTTTGGTGAACAGGACAAGCCTGCTTTCAATGTGGGTCACTTTGCAGTGAGAAGGCTGTTCCTCGTAAGACCCTGCCCCTTTTGTCGTAGTGGTGAATCATGAACGAGGTGGGAGGCTGCAAGAAGAGCTGAGCTGTGCCACTGCTTCTGCAGGGAATTGAATTCAACATTTAGAAAGACAGCTGGGCGACAGCTGACAGGTATAGATATATCTGAGCTAGCTCCTTAACTCTACTCAAGGAGGATTCTCCTGACAAGCTCATGCAATTTAAATTGGCCATCAGAATGAACTTTGCCAATTTGCCCTGCTCTGAAGCAGGGGTGAATGCAGGAGCAGTTCTGCAGGCAGACTGCAAAGGGAACTAATTTCTAGCAAGGAAATGATCCCAAGAAGCTGATGGACTTCAGCTCTTCTGGTGTCACCACTGTGTCTAGAAGAGAACAACCCGGTAACATAGAGCTACCTCAGGTTTATCTTTCTTACTCTCCAGATGCTAATACAGTACAGCAGGACCTTCATCTTCATTAACCAAATTTATGAGCTCGTTTAAGAATTGGTAGTGTGGCAAGGTTTCTTTTTCTTAAATCCAGGTCAACTGTCTCTAATTATCTTACTTGGTTTTAATTCTTTATTAATCAAGTGCTGCCTCAGCAGCTTCAACATTTTGCCCAGGAGTGATGTCAGGCTTCTGCCTCTTCCTCCAAGCCTCATCTGATGTTATTCCAGTTGCTTTTGTCTCCTTTTATGAGTGCATGCCTTGAGACTCTGGACTCTGATGTACAAAAGCACTGCATGTTCACGGTTGCCAAGAGGAGCTGTGCTTTGAAAATACAAAATGCTGCACTGTGCTCAAGAATGCTAAACTGCTAGGAGCTGCAAGTTAGACACCCAAAACTTCATAGTTTTCACCTTAACCTATCTGCCTCTGGATTTCCCAATAAAGAGAATGGCAATAAATCTTTATTTTATGGAGACGCCGTGAAAATAAATGCATTAATATTTGTGAAACACTTGTGTACTTCGTAGGGGAGAACTATAAAAAAGCCCATGAGGACATTAATCATTAGATCTTGAGAGCAGAGTTTGAAGATAGTGCATTAAATAAGTCATGTGGCTCCATACTGAACAAAGAGAAAACAAAATATTGAATCGCTCCTCATTAAGACCCAGATTCTCAAAGGTATTTTAAGAGCCTCTCCCGCAGAGAGTCAGGGCTTCTTAAGTGGCCATGTATTTTTTTTTTTTTTCATTTTTTTCTTTTTTCTGAAATTGGCAGGAGTTCTATGAGAAATACTGTATGTGAGGGTGTAATTATAGATTGCATCATAATGCACACATAATTAACGCATAACAAATTACTCAAGGAATCTCAGTCGCAGCATTTACCAACGCCAGTTTGCTTGGCTTTGCAACATTCATTATCTTTTCCAATAGCTACTGTACAGGTAATTTTTCTCTGGGTTTAGAATAATAAACATCCCTGGTGGACAGAGAATGGGAAGCTTTCCCTCGCTGCACACCATCCTGCACAGCAGTACAGACCTCTGCAGCGTGAATGGCACAAGTAATAGGTTGCCATTTTCTGCTTCTACCTGCAACAGGGAGGGATGGAACATTTTGCCAGTGGGTTTCACTAGCATTTGCTGACATTGGAAGAATGGTAAAAGTTGAGTGTCTTTAGTTTAATCCCAGGATTAGTGGGGAGTGTGCTGAAATGAGCACAGGCTTTGCTGCCTGTTCCCCACATAGTTCAGCCATTTTTACCATTTTTAATTAATTTGTCTCTCTTCCTTGTTCCACACCCAGCTCTCACAGTATACCTTGCTGTCGTGAACTGAAAAATTCCCCGTTGCACCTGGATAATGCCCTGTGCATCCTGATCTGATCCCATAGCTGCAATATGATCCTTCTGGTCCTTTCCAACCTGAATTATCCCATGATCCTATGAACTCTTCTTGGTTTTCTTCATTATATAAATAGTCTGCATTCTAATAGGCTACTTTATTAATCAGTCTTTGTACCAAATAGCTGTGATTTATTGCATTGTCATAACTTTACCTCCACAATACAAGATTATTTTAGATAAAAAAGGCAACCAAGCATACATCCCATAAAACAGTAAAATATAGCCATGGTTGTTATTACACGAAATGAGGCCATAGCAATTCTGCATAAAACAGGAATTTGTTCCAGGTGCTCTTCATAGGCTTCCCTTCCAAGAATATGGAAATGCTAACTCAACAGCTAAGGAAATTTGGTTTCTTTTCCTTCTCTGTAAACTGGGTCCTGACTCTAAATCCTGCAAGCTGTGGCAGGGTGCCAACAGACAGGATGCCCATTATGTGACCAGGGGCTTGCTCTGCCCATGGTGATGCTCACTGGTTTCCAATGCTGCTCCAGCACTGAGACTCCTCCACATTATGGCAGGGATCAAAGTGTTCCTTTCAGTTCTGAACAGCAGAAGAGACCAAAGCCACCTTTCCTGTTCCTCCTCCTCAAACTTCTGAGAACACAGGTTAACAGCATGCAACTTCCTTAATGTAACTCAATGACAGTGGAAAAAATATGCTGAAAGACACTGAGTCATTCTTGAGTACAACCTATCTTCTCAGTGTATTTTTTTGTCTCCTAACAAACAGGCAACCCGAAGATACTTCATCTTCTGTCAGAGGTCAGTGAGGCACTGGTTAAGAAGCCCTGCACAGGAGTGAAAGGCTTGCTTCTGTAATCTTACCCTCAACATCTATTTGTGCATAACCTCCACCGTGCATTTGGAGTATCCCTTTCAAACTGTTTTTGTTTCTCAATTCAAATCAAAATCAATTTTCACTAGAACACATAATGACCTTTCTGTTATTTCTTTCAGTGAAATATTACTTCAATACTACTACTTCTTCAAAAACACATTTCTTAGCTACTAAAAATGTATTTTCTTTTCTTTTGTTTCCTTTTTTTTTTTTTGTCCTCAACCCTCCTGGACCCACAAAGAGGCTCCTGAGGATCCCTATTTCAAGGATGGGAAAACTTCTGCTACATAAAAATATGTGATTCCCAGCAATATACACCTTGGAAATTTTCTGTTCCAAACAATATCTTAGAACACAGGAGCAGCCCAGAAGAGGTGTTTTGCATGAATGTATATGGACAGCTTGAGAAATTGTCACCTCTCATTATATGCTTTTCATTGCCCCGTAGGATTTTATTCAGTTTCTACATATCTACTCTTTCACATCACTCCTACCCCTCTCTCTCAGGCTTTTTTCTTCAAAGAATCACAGAACCACTTGAGTTGGAAGGGACCCTTAGAAGTCATCTAGTCCAACTCCCCTGCTAATAACAAGGGCACCTACAGCTGTATCAAGTTGCTCAGAGCCCCATCCAGCCTGACCTTATGTGTCTCAAGGGACGGGGTATCGGCCACCTCTCTGGGCAACCTGTTCCAATGCCTCAATAGCCTTATCATTAAAAAAAACCCAAAACTTCTTCCTTATTTCCAATCCAATCTGTCCTCTTTTTAAACCGTTTCCCCTTCTATCTCAGCAGACCCTACTAAAGAGACTGACCCTTCTTTCTTATAGACCCCACTTTACATACTGGAAGGCCGCTATGAGGTCTTCACGGAGCCTTCTCTTCTCCAGGCTGAACAGTCCCAGCTCTTTCAGCTTGTCCTTGCTGGGGAGGCATTCCATCCCTTGGATGATTTTTTCCCTCCCATCTCTTCCAAAGTTTTCTGTTCCTTGCTTTTAGTCAAATTTCTCAAATCTATAGTTTGATTCCCAAAGGTCATTTCTGTTTATTCTTGCCAGCTGTAGGCCTTGCCCTTTGTGGAAAATAAGAGCTGGTGCTACCAGGGAACTGCTAGACCAGTCCTATTGCAGAAGGCATCCAGGAAGAGTAGTGAGCAACCAATTGGGGTAAATTCACAAGCTCACCATGGCAAAAACATGGAGAAATCAGGTGAGGTTCCTGTGGGTTAAGCACTGGATAGCAGGAGTCTGCAGGGACGAAGTGCAAAAAGCTGATGCAGAAAATAAAACTTAACTAGTGAGAGCATCACATGTAACATGAAATCATTCAGTAAGTACCGCAGTGGGGAGAGGAAGTCAAAAGAAAGTGAATTAGTCATCAGAGACAAAGCTATTGACTGATGCTGGGAAGGCTCAGAGTGCCTAATGCCTTCTGCGCACCAGGCTTTGCTAAGAGAGGTCACTTGTGATTAGGTGATTGCCATTACACATAGCAGTGACAAAGGAAAAGGAAAGAAGAAAGTACAAAAGCATTCCAGCAAGTTGGAGGTGTTCGAGTCAACATGCTGGCCTGGCTGTGGGTAAGGGTGCTGAAAGGAGTGGCTCTGGAAAGGCTGGAAACATTACTGTCCAACCCTGGGAGCTTGGGAAGGGCAACTGAGGAATGTGCTGATGGAAAAGCACGAGTGGGGCCTTTCTGTGGAAGGGCTCTTTAAAAACACAGAGAGCAGGCAGCCATTTTCTTCCCAGTACAAATAGGAAAATCCATTGCAAACAGCCAGGAGGGTCAAGCTGACCAAATTGCCCTTGACAGCAGCAGAACGGACCTTGTTGTAGAAGAATGGAGTGACCTTAGTTAGGTTCTGCACCTCTATTCATAAATCAAGTTTGGTTTATGTGAAAATGTCAGGTAGTGTTCATGGAACTCTGATGCCAGCAGTTATTGGTCATTACCTGGCAATCGAGTGGATTACAAATGCATTTCCAAAGGGGTCTGTTTCATTAGCAGCCTCCACAGGCAGCATTAACTGGGGAGTGACCAGAAGAGGATGAATTGGGAATTAAAAGCAATCTATAGAAATGCAACTGGAAGCGACAGGAGGCAGCACTATTGCAGGGGGGTTCAGCAGGCTGAGGCCTACATGAGCCAGCAGGCTGAGCTACATGAGGGCAACAGGGAGCCGTGAGGCAGCAGGGTTGTGATAGTGTGCACTAACAGTCATGGAGAAGGGTGGGGACTTCCTGGGATGCAGCTGTTGAGTAGGGAAATGTGGAATCAGATGGAATGGCAAAGTGTGTGAGGAGCGGGGTGGGGGGCTGCCCGATGCAGGAGGCCACAGGGACTGAGTCCTGCAAGCCGTGCTGAGGGAAGCCATGCAGACAGGATCAGAGCCACTGGTAAAGCCTCATGGTGCCCTTCATACGAAAGGAGCTGAGGGGAACGAGATCCGAGGAGTTAATGATGCACCGTAACTCATTTGCAGAGACCAGATCGGATAAATACGGTTGTCCACCACAGACCTGCTCTTCCATTCACATTCAGTGAAGATGCCATTTCTCTACTAATGCACTCATGTATTTTCTGCTCACTAACCACGTTCCTGTGTACGAGCACCTATTGATCTGCAGTCTCTGCTTCTCTTCTTCCATAGAAAGAAACAACTGCATAGCTCATCACGCACAGGCTGAAGCACTTACATGCCCAAGCGGGATCAGCCAAACACAAAAGTAACCTTCACCAATCCGAAATGCCTATGTTACAATTAACGGGAGGCACTCACACGGTTAGTTGAAGCTCGCACTGAGCCGAAGAGACGCAGACCCGCCCTCGCCCCGCTTCTACTCCCCGAAGCACCCCTGGCCCCGCAGCCCTAACCCCCCTCAGCCGCTCCTCCTCCTGCAGCGCAGCCAACCGCAGCCGCACTGCATTAGTAAAGGCGCACAGCGTAAATAATTGATCCGCGCAGCGCCGCGGGCCCGCCGCTCCCAGCCCTCTGCCTTCTGCGGGGCGGTGCGGGGCCGCCCCGGGCGGCGGGTCCCCGCGGGGAGCCGGGCCGGCGGCGCGGCGGGAGCAGGTGCGGCTGCCCGGCGCGGCGGGGGCGGAGCGGAGGGCCGGGCCGGCAGGTGGGGGCTGCCGGGAGGCGGAGGCGGAGGGCCGGGCGGCCGGGCTCGGCGCGGGGCGGCTGGGCGAGTGGCCGAGGCAAGGAGAGAGGCGGGCGGCGGCGGCGCTCCCGCAGCCCGGGCCGCGGAGAGGCCGGCGGGGCCGCCCGCTGCTGCTGCGGAGCCAGATGTGCGGGACGGGAGGCGGCCAGGGGCCCGCGGGGGGGTGTTGGGGGCTGCCGCCGCCGCTGCTGCCGCGGCCGGGGGGGGCCCTTTAGCTGGGAGCCGGGCAGCCGCATCGGGAGCTGCTGTTTTCTTCCCCTCCTTCCTTTGCTTTCTTCTCCTCCCTCCTCCTCCTCCTCACCAAAAGCGGGAGAGGAGGCGTGTTCGCAGAGCCTTGCTGCACCGGTTTTGCTTGGTTCGCTGTTGCCGGGTTTGGTTCGCGGGGTGATTGGGCTGCGGGATTTTTTGTGTGCTTTCTTCATTGTTGTTATTTTTTTTTCCTTTTTTTCTTTCTCTCTTCCCTTTCCCGTGGCCCATCGCATGCTCGGCTCCGGCTGGATCCTTCCCTTTATTTTCGGCGGTGCCGCTCGGAGGGGGGAAGGGAACGCGGGGATGAGTGCCGCCTGACGCACGGGCACGGCGAGGGGGGCCCGCCGCCAGCCGCAGCCCTCCGCGCCCGCAGGGCGAGGGGCTCGCCGCCGCCTTCCCCTCTGCTCGCCCCACTCCGCCGCAAGGTGTGCGTGCGCGGACGGCACAAGAAGGAGGAGGAGGAAAAGCCGCCCTCCGCCTCGCCGGCAGCCGCCGGGCGCCAGGGCTGCCGCCGTGCCCCCCCCTATGTGAGGCCCCCCGGGCGGCCGCATGGCGATAGAGCGGCGCCGCGAGGCGGGCGGCGGGGGCCGGCCGCTGCCCGAGGAGAACGGCTCCGTGCCGGGCGCCACCGCTCCCCCCCCGGGGCCGCCCCCCGCGGGGGCCGCCGAGATCCAGGCGGTGCCGCCGCCCGCCGCCGCTTGCAGCCCTCTGCTGCTCGACTACGACGGCTCGGTGCTGCCCTTCCTCGGGGGGCTGGGCGGCGGGTACCAGCGCACCCTGGTGCTCCTCACCTGGGTGCCGGCCCTCTTCATCGGCTTCAGCAAGTTCTCGGACTCTTTCCTGCTGGATCAGCCGGACTTCTGGTGCCAGCAGGCCGACGGGCAGGGCAACTGGAGCGTGGCTCCCGGCCACGGCAACCGCAGCGGCAACGGCAGCATCTTCCCCCCGGCCGCTCTGCCCACCCCCGTTGCGGGAAACGCCAGCGAGTGCGATTGCCACGAGTGGCACTACCGCATCCGGGCCGGCCTCGTCCAGAACGTTGTTAGCAAGGTGAGTGGAGGGCTGTTGGGTCCCCGGATCCCCGCTCGCGTGGAACCGATCCCCCCCCCTTTCCCCTTATCCTGTCCCCATTGCTGCGTGGGTTTGTCTTAGTCTCGTGTCTTGAGATGGCGTTCTCAGCACCGTTTGCGTGCGTGTCTGGCTGTCCCAGAACGTGGGTCTGTCCCATACAGGTGGCCATGGGAGGGCTGGGGCAGGGCGCAGGCAAAGTGCCTCTCAGTTCTATATATGCCATCAGAGCCAAGAGCCGGGCTGGTGCACAGGGAAACGTGGTTCAGGGAAATGGACAAAGTTCTGCAAATGTCTCTCATTCTACAGTCACGCCCTTGATATGGTTTTCAATAGAGTAGTAAGAGAGGAAATGTCTCGTGTGAGTTGTATAGCTCTTCTGAGGTAGAAAGCTCTGTTTTCTGCTCCCTGTTGCAATGGCTAAAGTGGAAAAACTCTGATGAGGGAGGCTGAATCCTTCCTATATTCAAAAAGAAGCCTCATGTCTTCACCTTCTCAGGTTTTGCTCGTGCTCTGGCTGTGTGAAGGCTCTGCCATGGGCCTTGTGGTGTTAGCAGACAGCTCTTGAAAGCGCTGTGTTATCTGTAGCTCTTGGAAGTGCAGATTTAAGCTGTTACACCAGGAAAGTGGTTCCCCTTTGGCTCAAAACCCCCAAACTCAGCACAATTACTTCCTGCTAGAAGTGTGTTAGGGATTAGCTGTGCTTATCTGGGAGAAAGCAATGCAGCAGTGACTGGGTGGCCGGTGTGCTCATGCTTTGCTCTGCCAGCAGGTGCTGGTATTAATCGTTGGAAATCATCATTTCTCTTTGTGTCCCTCGAAAGCGTGTGCAACACTGGGAAAACAAGCAAAGCCAATCCTCCAAAAACTGGAGTCCAGAATGGTTTTAAAACAAGCCTGCTGCACTCCTTCCATGAGGAAAGCACAGGCACGTGGTGGATTTGGTTGGCTTGTGGCGTTAGAGCGCTTAATGAAATTCGACATATAAGAGAAGCAGATTTCCTTCTGTTTATAACCAGAGATGGAATGATTCGTATGCTTTTTGGGCTTCACACCGATGCTGGAGCGTAAAGAAATGATCTTGAAATATTTCCTTCCAGTGCAAACTGTAACAAAATTTTTTCTCAAAATGTTGGGGAACTTGTGAAGGTCATCATCACGTTGGCCTCAGATGGTTGAGAGAGAGTTAGTTTGCTATCTTGCACGCTTTCTTAATAATAATAATAATAATAATAAAGTGTTCTTTGGAAGAACTTGCGGCAAAGGGCAGATCAATTTTAATGGATAAATAAACAGCTGCGGTCCCTGCTGTCTTGTTTTCTACTAGAAAGAATAATAATCATCTTTTGAGACTCTGGGTTTTTTCAGTGTGGAGTTCCAGTGTGTTTGCTTCCAAAAACTTGGCAGCTTTTTCTCTTCAATTTCTAATCCCTTATAATTGTAATTAGGTTGTTTTTATGGGGTCAGGATTCCTCCCTAGCTTGTGTTTTTGTTCTCTTTGGGGCTTTCTGGGTGGGTGTGCTGTCTGTTTTCATCACAGTAAAGAAAAAGGAAAAACCCAAGCAGAGCCTCAGTGTATGGCTGAATTGGCTTCCTTCTATAAACCGCCAGGCACTCCTGAGGTGTGGGAGCATTCCTCATCATTGCTGACTCTCCTTGTGCGCGTCCCACCAGCCTTGGTGCAAAGGGACTTTGCTGGGGGATTGAGGAGGTGTTCCCATCCCAAGATATTCAGATCTCCCTTAACTCCTCTCAACTATACTTTAGTTTCTGTGAAAGATTATGCAATGTTCTCATCTTTCTAAATAGAGTTTTATTAAATCTTAGTCTAATACGCAGTCGTCTGTGTCATAGCCAAGGGTTATATGAAAATATCGTAAACAGAGCCAAAAGTATATCAATTAAAAATGCACTTTTGTTTGGCCACTAGGCCACTTTGTTCCTGTGGTAATGCATTGGAACAGGCTGCCCAAGGAGGTGGTGAAGTCACTGTCCTCAGAGGTGTTCAAGAACCGTGTGGATATGGCACAGAGGGACATGGGTTAATGTGCATATACATGATGGGTTGATGGTAGGTGATCTTAATGGTCATTTTCAACCTTGATGATTCTGTTACTCTAAGTTCTGCTGTCTCCACATCCTCTCCTCTCATGGTACCTCAATCCAGTGCTGTGTCTCTGCCCTTGTTCTCTCAGCTGACCCATCCCTACATCACACTTGGGGCTTGTGGAGTTGTGATCCAGCCTTACTTGCTGTCTGGCTGCTCCCTGCTCTGACCCAGGAGGCTGCTGGAGCTGGTGGTGGCTTCATACTCCTTGGAGGCCAGCACTGCCTCACCTAGCTCTGCCATCGCCCTGCCCTCCTCCAATGAGTCACTGGGAGCGCTGCTTTTTATAGTGCTGCCAGTCATTAGAACTGGGAGAGGTAATAAAGGACGTGCTGCTCATTATTTAATGCCGTTGAGATACATATAGCGAAGAGGTCAGGTGCATAATTTAACCACAGGAATTCCAGTGGCCATATTAAATCATGGATCTGAGCTCATGCCCTGCCTTGATGCATAAATCTTGGTCTTGAGCTATTTCATGTGTAAATATTCCTAGGAGAGTATCTCTCTAGGAGAATTCTCTTGTGAGGCTTCTTAATGCTAAATGCTTCTTGGAAGATTTTCAGCTGTTCTTTTGTCGCATCGTCACCACTGTCACATCACCACAAACTTGTGAGACACACATCCTGAACTGTCCTTCGGGCCACAAGCTAGCAAGTGAATCATGTGAACGGGCTGTGTCTCACTGCTGTCCGGAGGATGGATGCCGAGAAATATTTCCTTCTGTTTTTTGAAAAGGAGAAAGCTGAGTCTCACTTTGGCTATTTGCAGAGTGGCCATTCCAATAAATTATTAACATTGACATAACAAGCAACGTAATTACGTTAAATGTATATTGCTGTGCGGTGTATGGGGAAATTGGAGTGTGTACTTAGCAGGGACTTCTCCAGCCTTCTTGTCACTCTTTAATGGCTGCATCTTCTATCAGTCTGCAAAGCCAGCTGTACTCCTGGGGCGAAGTTTTCAAGGCAGTGCGTAGTTATGGGGCTGATGGCTGTTGCTTTTCCCTTTGTTACCAAGATGACCAGTCTGCTGTGTTCAGTATTGTTGTGTGGTGGTGTTTTGAATGCTAATCTGCATAATGGACACCAAGAGCTGGCAATGGGCAATGACTGAGGTTTGATTAAATTGCAGTGGATGGTAGTGCAGCATCCCTCCATGCGCGCTCGTGGCATTCCAGATCAGCAGTGCAGGGCCAAGTGGTTAGTTGGAGGCTGCTTTTTAATCATCTAGAACAATTATGTAATAGTATTTCATGTCTGGTCACATGGGAATTCTTGTTGTGGCTGCTTTTCTGTTCCGGATGCTTTGTTTTGCTGCAGTACTGTTCCTCTTGGCTCTTTGCTTCCCACTTGATTTGGGTTGAATTATCTTCCTTCACAAGGAACGTGCCATGATTTTACCTACTTGCTGCTGGCTTGATCTTTTTCATTCCAGTTGGGCTGGGCCTCCAGCAGATTGTCTTCCCTAGAAAAGGGGAGCTTAATTCAGGGGAACCCCTGTGGTCCAGCTGTGAGAATGGGGCAGTGCTGTCTTGGTGGGGACTTGAGTTAGTTCAAGCAGTGGTGTGATGCTCTTTGCCTCTGCAAGGGCATGTCTGTGCCCTGCCAGGTTCTATTCCCTTCTCTTTCTTGCAGTTATGGCATTTTTCTGGTCTGGTCTTTTGTTGTTTTGTCTTGCTAATCTGGCAGAAATTTAAATTTTTTAATTTTTTTTTTTTTTAAATCATCATTTTCTTTTTTCCTCTTGAGTTTTTTGCTGAGTTAATGAAGTGAAATGGCTCTGGGTGTTGCCTCATGCCCTGGGCTGCAGTGATGTCTTACAGGATTACTGCAGGTAACTGCAAGTAACCTGAATGGTTACAACACGAATCTGCATGTGATAACAGCGAGAAATTTGGCACTGCTCATGGCTTGGTATTTTTTGGAGTAGGAGACAGGTGTGCATTTCAAGTGCACTTTTAGAACACAGTTATTAATTCAAAGGGATCTCTGGCAAGGTCCTTCCCAAAAGGAGCAGTGACCAAGCTTTGGCTCAGTGCCTATGGAGTCTCATCCTTGGACATACTCAGAAGCTGTCTGGACGTGGTTTTGGGATCCTGGCTGAGTAGCTTCTACTTAATCCCAAATCTATTAAACTCTCAAGTTATGGGACCCAATGCAGTAGCTGGGCCAGAGGCAATAAGATCAAAACTAGTGTATTCCCTTTGCCCATGTTTGCCTTGTATGGATTGAGGGGGGGAAAAGGGAAGCAGAGCGTCTAATGGTGCTGTCCACTTACCGGGCTGCTAACGAATGCCATCCTAAGACAAGGCGTGAATCTATGTGCATTCTGGCTGAGCAGAGTGCAGGATGTAGATGGCTGTTTTGGTCGCAGCACCCACATTTCCCAGTGTTGGAGCTGTGCTGAGCTGGCTTTGCCTGCAAACAGTGCGTTATCATATGCTGATGTATGCGATAACTAACTGTCGTCTCACTGGATGATAAATACGTGCCTAGTGAGCTCACACGTTGTTTTTCTTTTCTTCTGAGGGTGCTATGTACACACAAAATACTTTCAAGCAATTGGTGTAGAAAACGACAACTACATTAAAATCGATATTGCCACCAGGACTCATATAGACTTTTTGTGTGGGTTTGCTGTGCTTGAGAGAATGTGTATAGAGTTAATGTTTATTATCAACTTGAAGATAGTGTCTTGGATACTGGAATCTGATTTCAACCTACTGTAAATTTTTGCTTCTACAAATGGCACAAACTGTAACTGCACATTACAAAATCTTCACACCATTCTCAGCTTGAGAAATCAGACTGATCCTTGGACCTTTCCTATTCCTTATTTTCTGTGAGAGTGTGAAACCACTGTGTTTTTTTGTTTGGTATTTGTGTTTGAAGAGGTTGGAGTTTTGTTGGTTTTCGTTTCCACTCCCTGGTAGATCCTGTATCTCAGTCATTCAGTCTACACACACCAGCCTTGCACCTGTTGTGGCTGGAGTTGTAAGCTTCACTGTGTATTTACCAACTGTTCAGGCAGTTTCATTTCTAATGTGCTTTAGCAGTTTTCTCTGCTTACTCTGGCTGCAAGTGTGTGATTGTAAAAGATGCCCTCATCGTTTTCTTAAAGAAATTGTCAAGGAGGATGAACTGGAATTTAGGAAAAGCATTTAATCTGGAGCTGGTCATGCTGTTTGTCATGGTAACACTGTGATGAGAATTACAGGCCAGCTGGTTGTGAAGGTGTCCATTTTCAATGAAGTAACATCTGGAATAGCATGAGATTTGTGGTTTTCCTTCACTTAAAAACCGTTGGCTTAAATTAAAGCTTTCCAGATAAATTCTAGAGAGCTGCTAAATTCAGAAGATGTTGAAAGAGATTTAAGCTTTCATGTTGCTTTGGTTCTGTTTTCCCCATTAGCCTTCTAGTTTCCATCCATGTCCCCCTCTGCTCTACCTGGTGTCCCTGCCTGGAACAGTCATTCCCCTGCTCCTTCCTGCCCTTGTACTCCTGCATTGTAGCTGCATGTTTCAGGGTTATCCATCAGCAACTATAGGTAAAAAAGCAAAGTTCTTTTTAAAATTTCTAATCTTATCCTTGGGAGGAAAGTTCAATATGTAGTATGGAGGTGTGTGTTTTTTTTTTTTTTTGGGTTTTTTTTTTTTTAGGCTTTCTATTCTGTATTTAATTTACAGCTGAGAGAGAGCCCCGTATATGGGTTGTCCCAATGAAACACCAAGAACAAAACATCAGAGAAACGAATATTTTCTGGTACTTGTTCTTGGGACACATATTTGGGCACACAAGGAGCAGGGTCAGGAAGATCAGGAGTGCTGCTTGTAAGGTAAGTTCACCTTACCCAGCGGCACGTAGTTTATAGCTACTCTTGTGCACTGTTTCAGAGCACCAGGTAGGTGGTTCAGTTCCCTGGACCAGGTGGTTCATCCCCAGCAGGATGGGTCTGGAGGAACTCATTTTGGCTCGAGTACTGTCTGTGTTCCTGTGCAGTACTGTGCTGCTGCCCAGTCTCCTATTGGCCCATGGGCTGAAGTTTGTGAGGATGTCTGCAGCGTCACGATGTCCAACCTGCAAATATTGTTGAGGATTGGTCTTTCTTACCTGAGTTACAAAGAGAGGGCAGGGTCATGGCAGTAATAACTGCGTGTCACAATTAAGGCGTCTGATCTTTTTATCTGCAGCGACTGAGCAAGTGTTTCTCCTGACGAATGGCTTCCTTTTCTCATCTCCTTACCTTATCCCCGTTCAGGAGTTTTGTCCCATGCTTGGCATTTTTGAGATTTTTCTCCCAGTGCTTAAGAAGGCCTGCGTGGTTTGTTTCAACTGTGTATTGTCCTGAAAAATACTGGCCTTGAAAGTGTTAACTTGGTTTTGATAATCAAATGATAGTGAATGTTAATATTTAACTAAAACATTGTGAATTCTTTACGTATGACTTCTATTTACAGTGCTTGGACCTGTTCAAGATAGCAACTTGACAACTTGTTCAGTTTTCTATTTATCTGGATCATGAAGTCAGTCCCACCAGAATGTGCCTTTCCAGAAGAAGTGTGGTTAGCTAAAAACTGAAGTGTGGCATTAGGATACTGTGAAAAAGATTTGTCTTAGTCAGTTCTAGTGAGAGGTGTCGTTGTCTTAGTCTTTCCATGTGCTTGGAGGGTGGCAAACATCTGTGTGTATTAAAACAAAGCATAGGTTTGAAGTCGGTCAGATTTGTGACAGTGGTTTCCCTGTGATGTCAGAACATATGTAGAAAAGATGCAGCACAGATGTAGAAGGGAGGTGAAAGTATCCTACATGTGACTGTAGTGTCCATGAAAGCTGCAGGCAAGACTTTCTGCCTCCCAGTGCTTTGATCTTAGATGATATTGTGGAAGCAAATTACAACAGCTGGAAAACAAGTTAGTCAACTAATCTTAGTAGGGTTAAGTCTGGAGAAGATCAGAATGTTTCATGATAAAGGGAACTGCTAGTGAAAATGAAATAAGTGATAGAGAAGTGGGTGGTATGTGGATGTTACTAAAACTGATTTAATCATGTTGAGTATTCACAAGACTGTCATATGATTAACAAATCACCTTTTAATTGTTAGTGTATTAGTGATGATTATTTACCTAGCAAACTTCCTTCTTCCTTGTCCCAGTGGGGAAAAGAAGCAGATCTGACATGGGACTGAGGCTGGGAACAGAAGAGCTAATTGCTTCTGTTTAAAAGATGGAACTGTAGATCAGAAGAAACCTGTCTAGTTTTGTAGTGTTTCAGATTGCATCTCCTCACTGTTGGATTCTGCTGGCGTGGTGGTTATTGAATAGCTTGGAGGGTCATCTTCATCTGTTGCATAGACTAACGAGTAATTTGGTGCAGAGCGATGAAATTTTAAACAGAAGCCTTTTCTGTGTTAACTTAGTGACTGAGAGACAAAGTCAGTTTCTGTGGTCTTGTGTATTTGAAGTTTGTGGCTTAGTTTGTTGTTTTTTTTTTTTTTGTTGTTTTGTTTTTTTTTCAATCACACTATTTCTGAAGCAATGTCACCATGGTGGGGAGAAGACTACCTCAAGTGAGCCATGATAAAAAGGCATCAAATACCTTCGTATTTGATTTGTGCACATAGATGTGAGTGGGGCAGCTCGGCTGGCAGGCATGGAGGTGGGGTGCAGAGCAATGCTGGAGGAGCACAGCAATCAGCATCGCATCACAGGGCCAACCTGTTTACCCTGCGGTATTATAGAGGGCATTGGCTGACAGTATCTTAACGTAGCTGGTGTGTTAGATTTCCCTCTTTGCGAAGGAGCTGAAGTTTGCAAAGCAGGTGGGAGAATTGTCTTATGTATCAGTGTTTGTGTGGCGATGTGTGGTGGCGTGGCACCCAGCCTGTGTGCTTTATTTGTAAGGCTGAAATACCAGACTTTAAAAAAACGCTTCAAAAATTAGGATAGAAATTTCACAGCGAAGTCGTGTCTGTCCCAAAGATGAATTCCAACAACTTCAGAAATTGTTAGGTAAGGTTATGAGATCAACAGTTGTGTACTGTTTTGAAGGTATGGAAACAGTTTTCATAGGTACATGAAACTGCTTTCATGCAGCACTGTGCAGTCTAATTATATCTTTCTGGGAAGCCTGCTGAGCACATGTCCTCTGGCTCATGCGTCTGCTTCTCTTTCTCTGTCCCCCAAACTCTGACTTTGTGGCATAGTCAAAAGTAGGTACACCCAAATGGTTGATACCATCTGAACAACTCCTTGCTACCTGAGTAGATGTTCTTCCAAACTTGGGCAGTTATTAACCTCTCCCCAGTTCCCACAAATATCAGTGGGTACTTGCTTAGTAGTAATTTTAGTAGAAGCATTTATTTTAACATTATTTATTTAACAAAAGCATCCACTTAGGGTGAAGTTGAAGGAAGTTAAATATATGGTGTGCTTGGAAGTGTAGTGTCACGCAGGAAGGAAGCATCTTGAAAGCCTGGTGTTCTGGGTTCAGGCATTCCAGTATAGGAGGTGCACATTTCCTTGAGTAGCTCTTGAAAGCAAACATACAACAAACGCTTTCAGTAGTGGATTGCTGGCCTTCTTCTTGTTGTTCTTTTTTTTTTTCCTTGACTCTCATTTTCCAGGTGAATCAGTTGTACCTGACAAGAACATGGGGCTCTTGAAGGGATTTCCTCTCAGCAGTGGGAAGGACTTACTTTGGAGACTATTGCTTCTGAATGTGGCTGGTCAAAGAAAGAGGAATTTATTGTTGTCCCTTTTTCTGAAGCCTTTCAGGATTATTTGATTTATATTTTAAACCTCAAATCACCATTTTGAAATGTGACATTATACTTACAGCTGGCTGTATTGGTGATCAAAAGTGCCAGGTGTTCCCAAGAACAATTTATTGATGCTTGAAGTACATTCGAAGGTTGGGGAATGTTTTTGCCCAGCTGTGTGCTCAACAGAGAGGCATTGCTGCCCTGAGCCTTGAAGATTAAAAAGATTAAATGCTCTTTTGTTGCTACTGCTGACAGGAAGGAGAGGTTGGAAGTGTGGCGGGGCTGCCCCTGTTGTATTTTTTGTCTTGATTTGTTGTTGTTCTGGTGGGTTTTTTGTTCAAGGATGTCTGTCAGTAAAACCAACTTTGTGCTGTGCGACAGTCTGGTGTGTCTCTGGGTGGCTTCTCGTGCAGCCTCTTCTGTGACAGAGCTGCAGGATTACTTTCTGTAGAGCTGAGCATTGTGATGTTTTCTGGATCTTGTATGTTTTCTCAAACTTTAATGTTAAAACACAGCCAGGTTGTTACTTCTGGCCGGAGACTGAGAGAGGAAGGAGAGGAGAGTTGTCCTGTGGCCACCCATAGGGAGTTCTTGTCACTGTCCTCTACAGTGGCTGTGACTGTGAGCACTACTCCAGCATTGAGTTACTGGGAGAAGGCATTAGTAGTATGGTAGAAGGACTGACTCTTCTACTTTTTTGGTTGGGTTGAGTTTTTTTGACTGTTTTTTTTTTTTTGGGGGGGGGGGGTGGAGAGGGGGGGAAGAGTATATTTGCAGTTCTTCTGGTTGTACTTTGGTCTACTGACTTGGAGTTTTTCCTCCAACAGTAAGGTCCTGGAGACTGTTTTGCTTTTTGTTACATATAAGGTATGAAAAAAAATCACTTTTTTAAAAATAATTCTTATTTTCTATGTAGCTTGTTCTATTTGTTGTGGATTTGTTATTTTTAACTAATTTTGTGGTTCAGATTTTTGGGAAAAATACTGAGAGAATGCAAAGGCATCGTAAACTCTCACTATACAAGGTGCTTACATAGAAATGGAGAGAAAAGATGGGTTCCAGAGCCACGTAGGGAAAACCACCAAGATCTGGTAATAAAGTGATGAATCAGGAATAGGTGTCAGTGATACGTAATCGATTCTTGTTTCCAAACTGCCATGCAGCTTAGCAGCATGGGGCTTCTCACCATAGGGGTCTGGGCTGCCCCAGCTGGCTGTGGCATACGTAACATTTAGAGGCTGGGGATCCCAGGGTGGCACCTCTTCTCCCGGGACTAAGGAAACAGGCAAGGAACAGGTTTTACATTTGCATTTTACTTGCCTTAATTTCACAACAAATCTGGGCTTGCTGTGGGAGTCCTGTTCAGACTTCGATCTCATATATGGGATGGTTACATCTGAGGTGCATTAATTTTTGCCGCGTGTCTTCTGAAGCATGTTCCTAACAGTCCTCAGGCTTGAATTCTGGCTTTTGAAGCACATTGACTCTCTGCATGGGTGGTGACTCACAGAGATCGGTTAAACATCAGGATGCTAAAAGTGTGACTCCTTAAACTTTGACAGAAAGTGCTGTCAGCATGTAAAAAGCATTTGCAATGTATTGCATGTCTGCTCAGGTGAGATTCTGTACATTGTTAAAGAAGTTACTCTTTTTTTTGTTTGTTTGTTTTTGGTTTTGTTTTTTTTAGATGCCTTGCCATGTTTTGTGTAGCTCTGGGTGTTGCCTCAGCATATCACTTTATCACATCTTTTGCACTGGATGGAAGATAGAAAAACCCAGGCTTCACTGTGAATTTACCAGCAGCCTTTCTTCAGGCTGTGGACTGGTAACTCCCAAATGGGAGAGAGGCCGTGGGTTTCTGCCAGAGCAGCTTCAGGATTTACTGGTCTCCCTGCTTGAAGCACATTAGTCAGCCTTTTGTAAGAGGTGATAGGAGATTAGTGTCTAGTCTCTGGCCAAAACAGTATTCTGGTGCACGTTTACTTAGAATGCCATCTGAACTGCCCTTCCCAGTGTGCAGAGACATGGGAGCTTGTGCTTGTTTGTGGAGCAAACCTGCTTGTCCTTTTTATAGGACAAAGCCACTGGTGCTTGTAGTAGGTCGCACTGTATAGGCAGGCCTTGATGGCTGCATCTGCCTGTGCCCTGTTATGCTGCTCTCATGGACAGATGTCCATGATGTTTCAGATGATGTCCATGATGTCCAGAAACAGATGCTTCTGTTCTCAATTGACTCACGCTGGGCTGCAGAGGGAGCCTTCAGAAGGCAGCGAGTGGCCAATCATGAGATTAGCATGGAAGTAGATGTTTTTGCTTTCAGAGCGGCTGAGGAGTTGGGCAAGAGCCTTGAGAGCAAACAGACACGTGGTTCCCAGATAGCTTATCAGAAAGTGCGCTCCGGGCATCACTGAAGGGCTTGCTGAGAGTTTAACCTTTCTTCTGTTTTTAAGCTCCTGCTCTGTGTGCTAAAGTGGACAACTTAGTGTGTGGCATGTTGTCCCTGCCTGGAATTTCACAACAGCCCTTTGTGAAGCTTGTTCTCCTCCAGCCATGAACCTTCACCTCCGCCTGGCCTGGCGTGCTGCGTTCCCTGTCTGGGCTCTGGTGGTGGCCAGCCGTTGTGGCTGGCAGCGGTAGGCCCTGTGGGTAGATGGGCCTCGGGTTCTTTTTGTGGTGTTACTGCTCATCTGACAGTAATAAGATAAAAATAAGCAACTTACTGAGATTGTCTTTAGGAAGTGCTTGTGTATAAACATGGCTATCTTTAATGCCTTTAATTTGTAATCTGTATTTAAGGGATTTCTCATTTCTAAGCGCTATACAGCCCTTCTGGATTGTGAAAATAAGCCCAGAGACTTCTGAAAGTTTGCCTGGAACTCAGAGGTACCTCCTAAATGTGGTTTTGTTTGCAGTTTGCCTGGACATTTTTGTTGCAAACTCAAAATTGATTCTTAATAATGGCAGATATGAAGTGGAAGAAATGTAATTCCTACTAAAATACTTTGAAGATGTCAAGAGCTTCAAAGAGCAGTTCTCACTGCCTTGCTGAGCTGCTTGCTGTAGATAGCCAATAGCTATTTGGTGGGGAAAAAAATACCCATACCGCTTGCTTCTGGTTGCTTTGTGTACCTTCAGTATGCAGCTTGCAGAATGGTGTAGAGTCAGACAAGCCAGTACAGTGACAAACTCAAAAATAAATTTAATGAAAACAAAAGCCTGAGTCCAAGTGTTTAAAAGTGTGTAAAAGCTGGCACATTTCTTTTAGGCACAGAAGTGCTGTGCTTCTTGGTGAGATGGTACATTTTGGGGAGGATATCTTCTGTGCTGTTGAACCAAATGGATGAGTCAGAGCTGTATGTCATGAAGATGCCTAATGCTGCAGTGCACCTAATTGAGCTCTTTTGAGGGAAGGTTTGTTTTGAAGTTGTGTCTGACTTTTGAGAACAAATTCACGTTCTCATTTTGCATGATTGGCCCTTAGATTTCAGTTAATATTTTTGGGACAGCCACTACAATTACATTATACACAAGCAGCTGTTTGTTCTGTTAAGTTTTAATTCTGGAGCATCTGATCCTCCAAAGTTGGCTGTACTTGTTTTTTATTAAATGTGTATGGCTACTGTTACCATCGATATTTGAACACTTTACAAACCACCAGCAAACATACCTTCCTGCATTTATCCAAGGATACAATAAGGCTATCTGCACTTTACGCCCAAGAGACACTAAGTTGCCTGTCTGAGAGCAATGAGGATGTTGGGCTAAAGCCAGGAATGCAGCCTGACTCTTCTTAGGCTTTTGTCCGAGCCTAAGAGGAAAACGTCTTGAAGGTTAGGGAAGCTAAGGACCTTTATTTTTCCCATCTTTCTCATGGAAAGGTGGGTGTGCCCTGATAATGTGTGGGCCTCACAGAGTTTTGCTCTTCTTTTGGATGAAAAGGGTGTTTTTGGTATTAGGGATGGCTCTGGAATGAAAATTTGGCTCCTGTCTGATTTATGAGCTGAGATGGAGGCTGCTGTACTAAAGCTCTCTGTCTCAGTATGAAGAGCTGGTCTGACAGGACGTATCATTAGTCTTTGTCACCTTCCGCATCTCAGGATGTTTTTCTGACAGCAGAAACATCTTCCCATTTTGCCTTTGGGAGCCTGAAACCAGAAGCCACCAGGATCTTGTGGAAAGGAGCTACTTTTCCTGCTGTATCTGAGTGATGCCATATCAGTCAGTAGCAGAACACCCTTCCAGGTTGTCTAGCAGCAGGTGTTTGGGGACGTTATGGTGGCGCACCCTAATTATATCAGTAGTGCTGGTGGTGTCCCATAGTGTCTAAACAAAAGTGGCCTAAGGAGGGAGAGATTTCTGTGCTGGGAGCTCCTGTTCTGTAAATAAGGACCTGATTAAACTTAATCAAATTAATCTTTATGTGAACTTCATGGGATCTGGGGCTTGATTTGAGGGGGAAAGCTTGCCCCTGCTGTTTCACAGAACTGCATAAATTTCTGTCACTCATGCTAGGAATGAAGCTTGAAAAGCAGTCTATTTTGGTGTTAGTATCTTCTAAAAGCATGTGAGAATTTCACAACTTATTTTGTTTTACCTGTCTTTCTTCCAGTGGGATCTTGTTTGTGATTCTGCCTGGAAAGTCCACATTGCAAAATTCTCCCTACTTGTAGGATTAATCTTCGGCCACTTGATAACAGGATGTATAGCTGACTGGTAAGTGCAGTATCTTTTAATGCAGTATATCAATTAATTAATGTCAATATTAAATATTGCTTAGATTTTTATCTACTTCATAAAGAACCTTTGCTTCATTATGTTCACGTTCTGAAAAGAATGTGACGAACAGTTTAAAACCGTTTGTTAATTGCTTGAACTAAGTAATGTGCTCCAAGGCAAATAACAAGAAAATAAGCTATTTGATAGTTGACTTTCCTGCTGGCACAATTTGTTACAGCTGTAGAGCTGGTGTGTAACTATGTATTTGTTAATCATATAAGTGAAGCGTTTGGTTTAGGGTTTTCTTTTTTCTTCTTCTGAACTAGGAGATAAGGTGAAAAGAAGTTGAGAGCAGCAGTGATTTGACTTAATACAAGAGAGTTGTGTAATGTCAACCCTGTGCTTATGCAGTGACTTTTAAGAGTGGTAAAAGACTGTTGCAAACCTTTCAACGTTCCATTTTTAAAGTTGTTGTTAAGCAAACATTCTGAATTAGCATTAAGGAGTCTCAGATTTATGTGCTGTTGATATTGGGGTATTAAACACACAAAATGCAGTTCCTTAAATTACAGTACTGAAAACATTGAGGTTCCCTAATTGTTCAGAAAGTTCAGTTTTTATGCGAAAAGAGGGTCTTGTAGTGCAGGAGAAGGGGAAGAAAATTAAAGCCCTGATTCAAGTGATTTAAATAGAAACTTGCTGAATCTGAAACAATAGCTGTGATGCCGTCCCAGTCATTTCAGTGGCTTCCAGCACAGTTGCCAATGTCAGTGCTTTAGATGGCCCCAAGTTAACTATTCCACTGTTTGCTAAACCAGGAAGGGAAGGAGTTGCTTAGTATGGAAATTCTAAAAAGCCCCAGCGATGGCTCATCAGTCAATGAGTAGAGAAAAGGCTCCCTGCAGCTGTGCTGCAATGCGTCTCAAACTTTTATAGCAAAACTGCACCTTTTTCTTGAACAGTCATTAAATGTTTTTAGGCAAGTGAGGAATTATGACTTCTCAGTGAAGCAGGGAACAGGCATGGTTAAATACAATTGAATTTGATTAAAATGCTGCAGTAAAACAGGGCTGTAACAACATGTAGAAAGTATAGTAGGGAAACAAATGAGAGTTCTCTTTTGTTTTTCCAAAATAGGATTTTGTATGGAGGAAGCAGACTTACTGTCAAGCTAGGGATATGCTGCTGTAATTGACAAGTCAGTCACAAATAAGTGAGCAACTTGTTGCCTAAAGCACTGGCTGCAAGGGAGAGATGCAGTAAGCAGATTTAATAGCTCTCTGAGAAAGGAGTGCCCAGTTCTGCCATCCATTTCTTTCCTTAGTGTGTAGTTTGCTCTACCACGTTCTTTTTCTGTGTTTTCCCTACAGTGAGATTATGAGAGTTTAAGGACAAACAGTTTGACAGATGTAATGCTATGGAGAAAAGGGTAATTTGGTAACTGGGGGAAGAGTGCACCCTTTGTCCTTCTGCAAGCATTGCATTGCTCTGGCTGCCACCAGAGCTGATCCCTGTCTTCCTCCTCTCCCCCCATCTCCATTGCCATCTAATGTAACATTATGTAACTATCATATGTAACATCATAATTATGTATCATAATGTATATCATGTAACATCTAATGTAACATAATGTAACAGCAAGGTAGTCCTGCACTGAGATAGTCCTTTTTCATTTGGTAGTGGCAGTGGTGCTACTGAAAGAGCACCTAAACAGTATTTGCTTTGTTATTCAATCACTGTTTGAATTTCTTCTGAGATTGGGGGTTGTGTGGAAAGACAAATACAAAGGGGATTGTACTTGTGAGAATTTTTTAAGTCAATCCAAACAAGAGCAGGCAAGATATGCCAGATTGATATACAGAAGTGCTATAATCTTTCAAAATCCTCGTTTCACCTGTATATCACTATCTAGTTTAGGTAATCAGGGGAGGCTTTGGCTGTTGGGTTTAGATTGGTTGATTTATTGCTGTTTGGTTGTGGAGTGTGTATTTTGTTTTGGATTTTTTGGTGTTTTGTTTTGTTTGTTTTAAGCCCATAAGATCTGGAGCTTTTCTTTTGCTTTTTGAAAGGTTTTTGAAGCTGCACGTGGCCAAAGCATAGTATGCATTATGACAATTTGCTGAGTGGACTGAGTGGTCTGTCATCAATATACAGTAGGTGGTGTGCAAGCTTCAGTAGCTGTGTGTGATAAATCCATAGGAGGAAGATCTGCAAACTTGTTAGGCCGTGTAAAAGCGAGCAGTGTCCAAAAGCTGAGTAAGCTGCCTGTTTGGGCAGGGTGCTGCTGGCACTCTCGTCACAGAACAGGAGCTGTAGAGGTTTCTGTGGAAGGGTCCCTCTGGAGCAGGCACCCTTGGTGGCTGTGCGGCATCGAGACAGAAAGCCTGTGCCTCTTCCTGCCCTGCCCTGGTACTCCTTGGAGCCTTTGTGTCAATTCAAATCCCAAAACTTAGAGAGCCTGCAAAGAATGGCACAGGAAGAATGATCAGATTGGCTGAAGGACCAGTCTTCTCAAGGGTGGCAAGGCACATGCGTAAGAGCACGGGAAGGACAGGTCCTGTCCTCAAAACATTTGCCTTTTGCCCTGCACCTCTGGTGACACTGGAAGTATCTGTTTGACACATCTGCATATCACTCTGTGTGGGTTGCAGGTTGATCGGAAGCCTGTGGTTGCTTGTATTCCTAGTTATTTACCTGTGTAGGCAGAATTTAACATCTGATATAGATAATAATATGCGATAGACTGAGACTGTGGCATGGAAATCTCTCTCTGAAGTAATGTGGATGGCAGCAGATACCATCCCAGGGCTGTTTTACAAGGGAGGTTGTGTATGGTTTAATCTCTCACAAGCATTTCTATGCAGTGTTAGTCAAATAACTCTGTCTACACATAAAAGGCTTTATATACTTTTAAGACAGCATCCTGTCAGAACGCTGCTGGATCACCAGCGATGTGGCTGATAGCTGCCCTGCAGTTCTGATTTTTATTTTTTGAGGAATGTAATGAATTGTGGGATGAGGAGAAATGCTAGCTTTGTCCCTGGGAAGCGGTACTAAGGGGCACGGGGCTTTCAGAAGCCCAGGAGGATTTCCCGATTCTTTGTTAGCAGCAAACATTCATTTACATAATTTGTATAATGGTAGGAGAAATTCCAAGCCCTAATGATGGGTAACCTCAAATAAAGAGGATAGGGGGAGGAGAGGAAGGGAACTGGTGTCTGTGAAGCATGGAGCCTTTTTTAATCAGCATCAGGAAATAGCAGGTCAGGCTTGTGATGAGAATTAAACTCCTAATTCCGAGGGCTTGCCTAATGCCTTTCATCTATAAAACGCTTCCACAAATACTAATTAGTATGAATTGCAGCTTGACTGTTACGAAAACCAGGCTGTGAAATTCTGTGCACATCACTAATAACACAGAGTTTGTGGTTTTCGTATTCAAGGCTTGGTATGAGGTACTTTCCCTCCCTGCCCAAGTGCTGTGTGCCCCATAAGCACAAAATGTAAAGCACAGGCATCAGCAGCTGCCACCGTGTCCACCATGCTCCCAGCACATTGCATATCACTGAGGGGGAAAAAAAAGCTCACCCTGAGGCTCATCTCTCACTAGCTACGTTTGCACCCTGATGAAGAACCGTCTGCTCTGACCTTGTAGTGTCCAGCCTGCTCCCTGGTACTTGCTCCTTTCATAGGGTAGAATATGTTGAGTTGGAAGGGACCCATACGGATCCTCGAATCCCAACTCCTGGCTCTACACAGGATGACCAATGTTTTATAAACATGGAATGTTTGGTGCCAATGAGTTAAGTCTTAGTGAAGTACCCTGCAGTTGATGCTGCAGTTGGAGGAAAAAAAAAAAAAATCAAAACCCAAAAACCTGTTTAATATCATAATCTCTGGTGTACTTTGAAAAAGTGATGATACAATTACTGGTTTGCTTTTCCAGTTTCCAAAGGCATCAAATACAGTATCTCTTTTCCATCCCTTTGTCCTCTATTTCATTGATCTTGTTCCATTTTCAAGGAAAATCCAACGTTTTAGTTGTGACTGCATGTATGAAATACACTTTACAGCTGCTGGTAACAATCAAATAATTGACTCGAAACACTTCAGAATGTGAAACTGGATTAGGTAGTGATGTTTATATGCTCTTTATTGCGCTGACATTCAGCCAGATAGCTGGCTTGCAGCTGACAGTCTGCTTTGAATGGGTCTGCGAAAGCTGCCTACGAAAAGCAAGTTCATATATTCTTTGTGGAAATGGCATATGGAGCTGACTGAAAGAAATCCTCAGTTCCACTGGAAAACTTGTGGGAGTTGACAAGTTGAAAAATTTTGGAAATCTCCACATAACGATCCAATTTTTGCTTAAAAATAGCAGCGTGCTTTGGTGCTTCAGATTACCAGCCTTGCACAGGAGGGGGGAGGGGTGGAAGGGGAGTTATGAACAGTGAGCATGTGAGACATATGAAAGGAATATGAGGCTTTGCATAGGAGCTGACTTCTGCAGCAGGTGCCCTGTGTTTGGTAGCAGCATAGTTCCTCATTGGCACCTGCAGCTGAAAATCTTCTCTGCCAAGAAGGGCTGCAAATGCTTACACCTCAGTTGCCAGTGTCTGCTTTGGAGTGGTTTCTTCCTCCTTTTCTCCCTCCTCAGCTGGTTTTGTGGGTCTTTTCAGCCACTGTGGGGATGTGATGTGAATGAAAGAGTGGAGCTCACCGTTTTTCTGCAGGCATTACTATCAGCTGCCTGAGGATAAGGGAAGCAGCACAAGCCCTATTCTTACATCCAATCCCTGTTGCTTAGGCTTGTCCTTAATAATGAAGCTATGAAAAGTGATCTTTTGAGCGTGCTTCTCTTGCAGAGGAGGCTAGAAAGCATGTCTGTTGGGAAGAAGAGACCTTTGCAATAAGCTCTGTGGCTGTAGGGAAATAATAAATGCTATCATGTAACATGTATAATATAAAACCATCTCATCTGCTATTGAAAGCTCTGAGAAGCTGTTTTTGATCTCCAAGACTTTTGTTTATGGTTCTGTTGTAGCTCCTAGTAGCTTCCTTGTTCACTGTTGGTGATGTGCAATTGGTCAACTGTGTTTTAGTCAAGAGGTAACAAATCACATGGTGACCCTGCTTAATCCCACCTGAAGTTAATCTGTCAATGCAAAGCTGACTGAAGAATCAAGTGGTTTTTAGTAAGCAGGAGGGTGGGGAAGATGGAACAAGCATTAAAAACGAGTGGGAACATTTAAAAGGCATTGCATGATTTGTGCTCTTTGTAATGCTGGAGTATTACTGGTTTTTAACACTATTTCTCTCTACTTCCTTTCTTATTTTTAGGGTTGGTCGACGGCCCATACTGCTCTTCTCTGTCATATTCATTTTGATATTTGGACTGTCTGTGGCACTCTCAGTGAATGTGACAATGTTCAGCACACTCAGGTTTTTTGAGGGGTTTTGCCTGGCTGGAATAGTCCTCTCCCTGTACGCACTGCGTGAGTATACCTTTACAGCCCATCCAAATGTATGTTTACAGAGTATGTAGCTGTTCTGGGGCATCCTGCTTCCCTACAAGCAAACAATTCTGAATCATAGCCTTTGAAAAAAGCTTCAGCCTGTGTTTTAGTAACAAAGTAGGGGTTTTTGCAGCTATCTCTTTAGATTGGTACAAAGCAATGCTAAGTTCAGCAGCAGACTCTACATTTCTCCTATCTGGAACTATTCCAAAAATTGCCCTGCTACTTGCAGCTAAGAGGTCTCTTGTCCCTGCCTTGGATTGTGAAATACAGCAGAAATACATGAGATTAGGAGCCCAATGTCTTCTTATCAAGGCTTCTTGATTCTTTGTAGTTCTTGTTCTTGTGTTTTTGAGTATTATTTCAAGGGGGATAAAATCTGAGAGAATCTTGAAGGAAAGCCTATGAGAAATATCTGTATACTCATAATGTCTAGTGGAGATGCCTGGTAAACTTGTTGTCAGAATATATGGAAGCCCTCTCCAGAGGCTGTGCCTTCCGAGGGTGCACGTGTGGTGCTGCCAGCTCTGAATGTGTCACTGGGATGCACTCCAGGGAGCTCTGTGTGCTTGTGCTTCCTTTGCTGTTTGTGATAAATGGGTAGTACGCCACCTGAGGAAAAATACATCATTTCCCCCCTTTTATTATGGCTCTGGAAAAGTATTGCCTAAATATATCCTGGGACTTGCTGTACAAATCTTCATAAAATTTTATTCACTTCCTACCATAGACGTTAAATCCTTATGGGTTATAGATACTGCAGCATCCTCACTGTGTGGAGTATTAAGCTCTACAGTATTTGTTTTTGCGTTTTGAGACTGTGCCATGGGGAAAAGAACCTGACTAGAATACGCAACAGTTTATTCTTTTGCACCTCTTCGTAGTAGACAGTACAGTACCCAGGAGAGTTTCACTTTTTTTACTTTGCTTCTCTTGCCTTCAGTGATTTAATCCCGCTTTGGCAGTGAGGTTGGACCAGACGGTCCCTTCCAGCCCCTACAATTCTGTGATTCTGTAATTCCTAGCAAGAATTCTTCCTCAAAAAATGAAACTATTATTGAAGACATGAAATCTTCTTTTGTGTACCCCCCCCAACACTGTATATAATACCAGTGAAACTTCATTAACCCTTTTACTTGGTGACCCTAGAGAACTTGCTAGAATGGAAGAAACCAATGTAGACAAAGTTGTCGCTGAAGCATAACTAGCATCAAACCTAATCTCTGCTGTCCTGCTGTGGTTGACTCCAAATGCTCTTCATGATCTTGGCTGTGAAGAAAGATCAAGGACAGTAGGATATTCAGCTGAAATTTGAAGTAGTTTGGATTTTTCACTGCTCATTGAAGTATGTATGTTTTTCTTGGTTGCTTTGTAGTTGGGCTTTTTAAAATTTGTTAAGAGAGTCATTGCAACTGAATATTTTTGTTGGGATATATATAAAAATTCCATTATGAACCTGAGAGAGTCTGTGTTGTTGGAGTAGTTTGCCAGACAAGGTCCCATTCAAAAACAATGGAAGAGCAGGGTTAGTCCATGCTCTGTTTGATTCAGATCAAGGGCTTGAATTTGATTTCAGGCCCACCCTCCACCATAACTGAAGAGTTTGCTTGTAACTGCTTATGTAAGTTTGCCCATTGCAAGTGGGTGTGTGTCTGCATAGGGATTGCAACCTTCTGTGGAGTCCTCTTCTGTTTCATAGCCTCTTTTCTCTGTTACTGGTTTTGGTCTCTTCCACCGAAGCTTTGGGCCCCAGAATTCTCACTTGGTTGCCCTGAGCAGAACAATAGAAAATAGAAAGTTTATTCAGCCAGAGAGTCACCAGCTGAAATTTCTGATGCTGCTGTGCAGAAGAAAATTCTACAGGATTGTACAGCCTGCAGTGGTAATTAGTCTGCCACAGAGATCCTCTTCACACTGTGTCGAGCTTGCTGGCTATGCTTGGATTTACGGCCCACCTCAGGAAAATTGTAAGTAACCATCCTGATGCTCTAGGAGTGGGAATAGCACCAAAGTGCTGCCTTAGAACATGTTGCTGCTGAACTTGAGTTGCCTTCACCATTCACGCCGTGCTCTGCTCAATAGCCTGATGTGGTTTTCCTGTGGGTCCCTGCCAGTGTGCTGAGCAAGCCCTGGGACGAGGCCTTGCCTCCTGTGCCACTGCAGGCTGGCTTCAGCAGTGCTGTGAGTTGGCTTCTTGTAGGCTGTGCACATGGGAAAGGAGGCTGCAGCAAGATCCTGTTTGGCTTGTTTTCTTAGGTGACAAATGTGACAGGATGTGTAGAAATGGCCTCGTGTTCACCAGCAGAGGTTTAGATTGGGTATTGGGAAGAATTTCTTCCTGGAAAGTGTGTTTAGATATTGGAATAGGTGATGGAGTCTGCATCCCTGGAGGATTTAAGAGATATGTGGATGTGGTGCTTATGAATAGTGGTGAACCTGGTAGTGTTGTGTGATGGTTGGACCTGATGACCTTAAAGATATTTTCCAACCTGAATAATTCTGTGATTCTGCACAGCATCTTGCTGCTCAAGACTTAACAAATCTGTTTCTTCAGCTAAGATGAGAAGTTGTCATGCAGTTGTTTTAGGCTTTCTTTATTTATTTATTAAACTTTTGCTGGGAAAGATTTCAGATGAAACTTCTGGTGAACCTTCAGGAAGAGATGGTCTGTGCACAGGTACTGGCACTTGCTGTGAATGGGGCAAGCAGAGGAGGAATGAACCTGGGATTTTTCTTCTCAGTGCTGCATTTGTTGCCTTGTTTGGGAGAATAAGAGGGAGATGGTTCTTCTCGCCTGAATAAACTACAATTCTATGAAACAGGCAGATTTTGAGAGGCTTTTGTTTCATGATGGGGCTTCCCACCTCTTCTGCCCAGTGTGCTGTCACTACAGCCTGATGCACGGAACTTGGGTTGCTGGTTCAGTGGCCGTGTTGGCTGAGTAGGAGAGTGCAGAGACAGCAGGGTGGGCATCTCTCATCAGCTGGGTGTGGGGTGTTGTAGCCTGCTGCCTGGCTGAAGGTGGGGAGCTTTGGATTGACCCATTGGGATGGAGAGAGCTGTGGCTGGGCCTAGGAGGAATTGGCCTTGAAAGGGAGGCAAAGGGGAACAACCCTGAGCAGTGGCGGGTGTGTCTGAGTGCTATCTCAGCTGACGCCTGCAGGCTTTACAGCTGGTGAAGGTGTGCCTCTCCCCACAGATAGCTCTATTCTCTGGCTTCCAGCCCTGTGGGACAAAGTATGCTCAGCAGATGTGGAAACCACAGGAGTCAGCAGCAAACATGACTCTGGAGAGCATGAAGGGTCTGCTGCTGGGTCCCTCTAGCCTGGCGGGGATATTGCTGTGGCCTCATACTGCACTTCCCTAGGGCTGTGGGTTTCACAACTCGCATGTGCTGATGCAGGAGCTGGCAGGGCTGCAAGCAGGAGGTTTGCACCCGTGCCACTGCCAAGGCTGTGCTGGCATCAGTAGTTGTGTGGGGAAAATGTCCCCGTTCCTCCAAGGGCAGGGCAAAGATCCTGCTGCCAGCAAGATGTGCTTGGCAGTCTCTTCTCACCTGCCTTTAGGTGTTTTCTGGACCTGGGGGTGCAGAAGCTGTCATTACCCTGAGCAGAAGCTGGGATGATGGTGTTAATTACATTTAAGAAGGAGGTGGGGGCGGAAAGTATTTTTCTGCAGCTCCCGTAGCAGCACTGGTGATCACACCTGAGATCAGGCAGCAGGAGCTGCGGTGTGGGTTTGCAAGCTGTTTGGTTGTTTCATGGGTGGCTGAACTGCAGATTAGGCTGTGAAATTAGAAAGCCTAGGCTTGAATGGAACAGTAAATAGGCTCTGAAAATAGCTGTGCTGAAAGGGAGACATCTCTGCAGGTTGAAGTGAGGAAGCAGGAATGCACCTCTAATGCGTAGTAGTGGGATGAGTAGGCACATTGTTTTCTCCTTTTCATTGGTAGGTGGAAAAAGGTAGAAACACAGTGAAAAATAATAGCCTGTTTGGAAGGGCTGAAGAATGCTGGCAAAGGTTTCCAGACTGGTTAAGACACCCAGCTGTGATGTATCTTTCTCATTTGTAGTTAGGTCAGCCTAACCTGTTACTTGCGAAAATTACAAAGCACTGACCTGAGAGAGGCTCAGTGTGATTTCTTAAGCTGCCTTTTTGGTTTTTTTAATGCGTATCTTGGAAAGCTGGAGCAGCATTTTGGAAAGCTTGCTAATGTTGAAGAACAAGCTGAGAAGCATGTGGACTCGGGATGCTGGGCTGTGAAGCACCTCCAGACACAGCCCCCAACTCCACTGGAGCTGGAGTGGTGTAAGTAATAATTGCTCAATTTTTATTCTTCATTTTCCCCTCCTGACTCTTCAGCAGTGAACATGGTCTTGGTTAGGCAAGGCAGGTGAGGTGCTGCAGGCCACAGGCTCCGAGCCTATTCTGTTCCATCTGAACCAGCAAAATTAAAAACACTGTAGTGCCTTCTTCAAATCAGGGGAAGTGGAAAACATCCGGCTGTGTTCCAGTGCATTGACATGTGCTTCAGTTCTGCAGTAACACGCAGTTCTCTTGGCTGACACTTGGTGACAAGAGCAAGGTTGTTAAGCCACCTACCTTCTGTTTACATAACCAGCCTTCTGCTCACGTAATCAGCCCTCTCCTGTTCTGAGTCATCCAACTCGGATCGGGAGGGGTGATCATGGAGGGTTCTACCACACAGAAATCCTTCTAAAGAGGCCATTGATTGCTAAATGATTTGGACCTATTTGGTAGAATTAAGCTGTGACTCCTAATAAGAGTCTACTGGCCTTCTCCTCGGTGATTCTTTCCCTTTTTCGCTGTTCAGAGTGTTGTTAACTTTCCTAGAGATGTGGAACCTGCCCATGGAGTACTGTCTGGCTCATTTGTTTTAACCTCTGTGAATGCCCTTGGGGCATTGTGAACACTTTTTCCCAAATTTTGGAAATGCTGTATTGTTTGGGGCAGCCAATTTGAAATAAATGTGTATCAATTCTTAAAATATGCCTAAGCGGAACAGTATTCTCTCTAGAGCTCCTCGGGAGGTTACTATGAGAAATCCTACCTTCTGCTGTGTTTCTTCTTCTGCAGTTTCTTGTAACTGATCATAACTATAATGACATTTCTAGGGGTTTTTATTATTTCTTTAAGTTGAGTAACGGTGAGCAGACTTAGAGCTGTGCTGGAGGGATGAGCAGACCCTTAGTGCTGCTGTATGTCTGACATCATCACAGCTTTGTGGTTAATCATGGAATTGTTAAGGCTGGAAAAGACCTCTAAGATCATCAAGTCCAACCATCAACCTATCACCAGTCTGTACTTCCATGATCTGAGAAGTGCGTTTCTTCTCTGAGAAACGCAAGTGGATCAGAGACAAGGATGTGAAAATTGTGTCAGTCATGATTTTTTATTTATTTATTCTTTTTTCTGTCAGGAAACTGAATCTGCTACAGAAAGCTTCCTTTGTTGAAGGCATGCATGTGCCTATTCTGCTAAGTCTGATGGCTCACTGAGTTTTAGCTGTCCCCTTCCTCTGGCTGAGATCTGTCTCCCTGCACCCCACAGAACCTTTAAGCTTGTAGTGCAAGTGCTGGAACTGAGATGGGCAGGAGAGCTCAGGAGCTGCCTGGAAGGCAGTCAGTACACAGGCTTGAGCTTTTCCCAGATGTTTCTTCCAGCGAGGCATGGATGAATGCACATCTTGCTGTTACTTTCTGCTGCAGAAGGAGGAAATCATAGGTTCATAAATCACCTAATGAGCAGTGTTTCACTTCCCTTTCCTACTTTTTCTTACAGACTTGTCAGAAAAATCCAAGTGGCAACAGGATGTGCATAGAGGAAAAAAGTGTGTATGTGGAAGGTGGATGTAGCAGTTATCTGTACGACTTAAAGTCCAGCAACAAATGTCAGCACACAAATTCACATCAATATTTATGGGCTTTTCAAGAGGAACCGTAATTTAACAAGACTAGCCAAATTTCCATCCCCAGTCACATGGACATGACTCTTATTTTCTCACCTACAAATACCACGACCCTGTGGAATTTTTTTTTACTAGTTCAACTTAATTAAATTTCACTCAAAGCTGAAATTTGCAGGTGGTGCTCACTGCAGTATTTCCAAAAATGCATGTTATTTTGTCAGCATAATAAAAAATTCACTTTAGTTTTAATTCCTGCCTTTATGAATTGTGAGACAAGAAATCAGTTCACTGGATTCTACTGAGTAACGTACACATCTCTGCCAGCATGCCTTCAGTTCTGCAACCTGAGCTTAACGCTGTGTCTAAGCACCCAGTGTGTTCAGGACTGAATCTTTGAGCTGCTGATCATAGTGAGTTCAGACTTAGTTTGGTGATCTAAAACAGGCAGTCCACTGGAGAAAAGGGGCGTTTGAAGATGACAGCTTGGTTTTGAAAGTATGGCTATTTCCTGATGTTTCTGTGTTTCTGTGCTGAAGTGTGAATGGGAGTGTGGCTCACTGTTAGCTTCATCTGTTCAGGATCTGCATTCCTGCACCTCTGTGATTCAGGTTGGATTACGTAAAAAAAATCTTACAAAGTGGTAATGCATTGGAACAGGCCAGGGAGGTGGTAGAGTCACTGTCCCTGGAGGTGGTCAAGAAGCATGCGGATGTGTGGGACTGAAGGACATGGATTAGTGTGCCTGGTGGTGATGGGTTGATGGCTGGGCTTGATGATCTTAGTGGTCTCTTCCAACCTTAATGAGTCTGTGGTTTCCCTGGCTCCCGGATGCCCAGTATCTCAGTCCAGCTTGTGTTCACAGGAATTCAGATCAGATAAACCATTCTTGTGGTTTCTCTCTTTTACCTTTCAGTCCTATTTGTGGCAGAGATTGCCCTTCTGTAGAGGCATACTCTCAGTTTGTGTGGTAAAGCTTCAGTAGTCTCCAGTATAGTCAGACACTGCAGTGCAGATACATCTCCACCAGTGGCTTACCTCACATCATCGACATAACAGTGGGCATGTATTTCATTCTTCTGTGTGCCCTCTGAGGAGGGAGATTGCTGGCAGAGATGGCCTCAAAGCACTGCTGCTTAGCTGTGGATGAGGAGGCATTTGGTGTTGTGAAGGAGGGCAAACTCTGCCAGAGTGCTGCAATTAACATGGAGGTTGGTGGCCCTGCATGTGGCAGGGGGGTTGGAGATTCATAATCCTTGAGGTTCCTTCCAACCCTGGCCATTCTGTGATCTGTTGGAAATAAGTACCCAGTGCTGAGGCTTAGGTAAGTTGCTTTCCATGCCAGCTGTTATCCAGTCATTCAGACTAATGGTGTGGAGAAATTAGGAGGGTGTTTTCTCTGTGAAGCATTCAGTTCAACACACATTTAGGCTTGTGGACCAGGAATCATTGTTTAAAATAAACAGATTAATGAATCTGTCAAGTTTTCTGTGTGGTGGGGAGTACAGTGCTGCTCTCAGCTCCTCTGCAAGGCCCTCTTCCAGACATAGTGATGTTTTCGCCTAGATCTTGGTGCTGTGCTGGCAGTATAGCTGCGTCCTGGGTATGCAGAACGTGGTTTGCGACTTCATAAGGGAGGTTAGAAGCAAAAGAATCACCAAAAACACACAGGAAGCAGAATCAATAATGTTAGACATGAAAAGCAATTTAAGAAGAAATAGTTTTTGGGCTTTGTGGGTTTTTCTTAATTGTAGCAAACAAATGGATTGAAGGCAGGGAAGAACAACAAGAGCGACTTAAAAACTGTATGATGGTAGAAGTAGCTTATATGTTGCAATTAAAACCAGCATTTCTAATAAAATCCCATTTTGGTTTCCTTTCTAGCTCTGGCTTGAAAAGGGGGTTTAATCTCAAACTTTTGATAGACTTGTTTTTCAAGACAAAACCAGATCTATTTCTAGGAGGTTTGAAGAAAATTAATTAAAGAGCCTCTAGTTTATAGAGCCATTAAAAATAACTCTGCTTTGAAAGTTAAAGAAATAAAGCTGTCATTGTTAGTCACTGATTGGAAAAATGGCTTCTCATGTGTCTGTGGAGTAGAGAAAACCAATTACTGCACTTGAACGTTTTGGAATTTGGACAAGAGAAGCTTTGATTATACAACCCTCGTCTCTACCCATGTCAGTCTTTTGAGATGTTACATGTGCAGTTAGTGTTATGGACCATCCTGTCCTGTTCTTGCTTACTTCATTCTTAGCGGCTGTGATACATCTAGGAGAGAATATGTGAAGTTCAGTCTGCACCTTGTAAGCTTTTAATCTGATGGATTCAACTTTTTAAGGAGACAAACTTCACTCTTCTTGATCGAGTGTTACATCTCAATAAACTAAAAATAAAAAATAAGTATCTGTACAGCTGACATTTGTCCTGACATTTTAGTTTCCTTCCTTGGCTGAGGATAGGTGCTTCAAACAGCTCTGGAGACAGTAATGCATGGCAAGGCAGAGAACAAGAATAGCCTGTGCATGACCCAAAGAGGAAGAGTAAGGAAAATGGAGTACATAGTGCATGCAACAGCTGTGTCTTCTCTCTTCTTCCCAGTAAGAGGGAATGTGACAGATAACTTTTCTGAAAGAAGATATCCGCTCCTATCCTGCAGCAATGAAAGATTTTGTATCCTAGCTATTTCAGAAACAAAAATGCAGCCAAGAGAAGCAGGCTGTGTGTCACGCTAGTCTGTGCAGATCCAGGCAGTGTTGCCCTCCTGGTGCTTTGAGTGCCTGGCAGCACTTGCATGGGACGTTTTAATGCCTTTTCCTGCTCGGACATCTTGGCATGAGGTCTGTTGTGATGGGAAAACATCTATTTATGTGGTGTTTCCATCCTTATTTCAACCCAGGTGTGCGTCCCTGCTTGGTGCCACTCGGCTGCAACCACCCAGCTGCACCATGGTTCTGGATGCAGAAGTGGAAATCTCTGAGAGATATCCTACTGGCCCACCCAGTATAGTTGGTGGGCTTTTTATAGAGAAGATACAGATCTCCTCCATGCTCTGATCCCTGGAAGTATCTAAACTATCAAAATTGCGCTGCTGAAATAGACTGAAGCTTTTTCCCTGCTGTTGGAAGGAGATACAAATTTAGCTTGCTGTGGTGCCTTGCTCTAGATGCAGTTTCATTCTCGAATGCTTGTTGCAGCAATGTGAAGTCTGGAAACTCTCCTGTTAAAAACTGATTAGTCTGTTACAAGTCACTGTGAAGCTTGCCTTTATTCTGCGTGGGTCATTCTTGAACATGGAATTTAGGACATCTTTCTTACAGGCTTTTCAGAGATTATACTGTGTTTAATTGCAGCTTGGCAGCTACAGCAGGTTTAATGTGTTAGCTAAACGTGCGTTCTTGGACAGGTTGATGTTTCCTCCCAGGATAGCTGACTGTTTGCAGTAGTAGCAGATGGAAGTCCTTTCGTGTCTTCTGGGCATTAACGTGCATTGGAGATGAGTGGATGAACTGGCAGCAGAGAGAAAGACTCTTAAAAATGATTTATAGTGATCTGTATGGCTTTGTTTAACTTTATTTACTTCAGCTCTTGGTGCGAGGAAACTGGGTTTGTATTTGTTTAAAACTTCTAAAACTCAGTTGGAGAACCAAACATGATCAGGTCTTGCCTATGAGACTTCCAATTTTCTGGCTGGCTTTTCTTAGCAACATCTAAATTAGTGAATAAATAGAAGCCTCCAGTCTGCTGATGACAACAAATAATGTGTGATTCAGAGTAAAACAACTTGATTGTGGACTTGGCAACCCTAAGCCTTCGGGAGCAGAAATGCAGACCATCAATCTGATATTGCAATTCTGGAAAGCCTCATGAAAGGTCATTTTGTTGCTGTTCTTTCAGTAAATTAAGTGTTTTAAAGAGAAGATCAGGTTTTATTTTTGGCTTTAGAGGGGAATAAAAAGTTAAGACTGAGGGGCAGAAATGATATTGCTTGCATCTAGTATAAAGATGCTGAAAGGTTCACTTTGTGCTGAACACAGCTCATATGACCTTGGTCTTCCCCAAAGTCTTCGGGATTTTTATAGGTTTTGGTGTAGTTTTTTTTCCCCCCCTTGTTTCTTAATAAATTTTTGATTGCTTAAGTTGTTGTCTGGCAATATCTGACTACATCGTGCATCTCTACTTTAAAATAAAACTGAGTAATACAAAGGGAAGTTTCTGGAGTTGTGCGTTTAGGCTTCAAATATCGCCCATAGTTTTTTGCTATAAATAGTAGTACCAAAAAGGAAGGCTTTCTTTCTCAGCACTGGAAGGGAGTAGTACTTTTTCTTTGGAAAAGACCAGTGGGAAAGGTATGCTGCAACATATTAAGACACACAACATATTAAGAGAAACACAACATATTAAGATTTATCGCTAAGATTTATAGAAAAATATAATTGTCCTGGTGATTTTCTGAATCAAGAATATTGGTCTGCAAAACATTATGCATAATTCTAACTTCAAATAGTAGAATTTTGACTTACATTTAAGGTGTTACTGTAACAAGGTTAAATGCCAAACCAGAATATCTCCATTTTTTTTCTGCTGCAATGCAGTTATGCTTGTACAGGGCATAGCTGGTGTGAAGCAGTACTGCTGCTATAAAATGTCAGAGAATTTTAAGTTAGTCATTTGGTGTAAAATGTATTACATGGAATGTTACTGTTTTTTCCTGGTGATCCTTAAGGAAAGCATAAGAACGGTGCTGTGAGTGTGATCCTAGCAAATGCTGTTGCTCAGTGATCACAGGTACAGCTTTCCCATTGTTGTGGTCGCCGTGCAGAAGAGCTGCATTTTCACTCTTTGGCTGCATGCTGGCTCCTGAGGATGAACTCACATGGAGGAGCTCCTCCTGTTTAGCCAGTTTTGTGCTTGAAATCAGATGTGCAAGATGAAAGGGATTTAGGAAATTCAGAGGCATGTCTTGAGCTATTACCCTTTGTGTTTTAAGTGATCCACCTTGTGCTTGCAATGAGATTGCATCAGCAGTGGGGTTGGTGCAGCTGAGGGAGCACAGCCTTTCCTTCTCACACATCTATTGTCTGTGTGCACTGAGAATGAGCTGAAAGCAGATGAGGTTCTCATGTACTGGAGAATACACTTCAGATGGAGTGAAAGCAAAAGGAAGGAAATCACAACATTGTGTTATGAGAAGGAATGGCAACAGCCTTTGGACCCCAGTAAAGGAAGTTGAAGAAATGAGGGGTGGTGTGCATATATAGCCTCTAGCTAAGCTTGCAGTTCTCATGTGGGAAGGGGGGTGAAACTCTCAGCTCACTGTTTTTGATAAGAGTCCTTTTTTTGCTTTCCCTCCTCCATTTGGAGTTCTGAAATTTTAGTAGCAGACCCAGCAAACATGGGTGTATGAGTAAATGGAGGAAAACAGGTAAAAGGTGCCTGATAAAGCACTAAATGGAAGTCATGGCAGATGACTTACAGGAGGGGAAGGTTGCCTAAAAACATATGCACATTTCTACTTTTGAAAGCTGTATTGCCTTGAGATTAACATTCTGCAGAAGATGCTTCATTTCCGTAGCATCTCTCTATGCTGTGGAAATCGTAAATGTCTTGTTCTGGGTCAAATTTAATTTCTGCGGTCTCTGAAAGTAATGCGATGCTCATAAATGTGATATTTATTCCATTCCTCATGCCCAGACTCCTGGGTCGTATATTTTTACTGCAGCCTTCTTCCTTGCTAATCTACTCTGTTGTGTCGTGGGAATTCATAGGTAACAAGGACAGACTTAGGTGAAAATGGATGTCAAAATCAAATTTGTCATGGGATAGAGACTCCCCATCCCACACACACAGCATATAATCTACTGTAGGCATAATCTCCTCTTTTCTGTTCCTCTTTGTGAAGTTCTTAGCAATGAACTGAGACTGAGACAGAAGATGCTGACTGAGCACAGTGCAGAATGGCCCAAGATGTTCTCAGAGATACCCTGTGTGTTGCGTGGGTGTGAGGCAGGAGAGACAGTTGTTTCCCAAACTCTGCAGACATCAGTGTCAGCGTGTGTTTGTACCTGATAACCAAGCAAGTATTCCTTCTTCCATTCATTTAAATGAGGATTACGGCAACAGTCCAAAGCCTTTGGGCGTGAAGTCAGAGCCTTTTTTAGGAAGCTCCTGGAAAGCCTTTAAATAGTGCAGCAAAGGCAAGAGCTGAGAGGCTGCCCTGCTCCTCCTGTCCTGGGCTCTGTTGGAACTCCATTCTGAGTGAATATATTCCCAAGTACCGCTCTTAATTGTTTTTATTTTGTTTCTTTCGTATTTTTTTGTGTGTGGCGTGGAATCATTTAACCTTTCTATGTACTTTATCCTCTAAAGATAATGTCTTTAAGATGCATAATGAAAGGATGGCAGATACAAATTGTGAATTTGGTTACATCTGATGGTAAAACGGTCTCAGATCAGGTGCTGGATCTACAGGCAGACAAAACTGGCTCCTTACTGCTGGCGTGCTTGCCTCTATTGGCAATGCTCACGCTCTGTGTAACGTGGGAGGAGAGTGCTTTTTTGTATGTGTGTGATCCTGTGCCATTCTCCCTACCTGCACTGCCCTGAACTTTGCTGCCACTCTTTCCTCTCTCTTCTAGGCTCTCCTTTCCCATTTTTTCTAAGTATTTTAGGGAGTGTTGAGCCACTGTGACTCCCCATGGGACAGGGAGAAGGAGCAAGTCACGTGTTTATGTGTCATGATGGATTTGCTGCATTGCATCCTCTTTTGATCCAATGGAAACGCTCTTCACCTGAGCAAAGTTATATAATGCCATGCCTGTCTGCCTCACTACTGATTGTGATTTCCTGGTGGTGGCACTTAATGGCTTATGTATATTTTAAGCTTCAGCTGGATTTCCTAGACACAACAGCGTGATCTGTTCCTCCACTCATCACCGCCACACTGTAGGGCACTGTGGGTGCTGGTAGCAGAGCAGCTGGCATTCTCATTACTTCCTGGGTTTGGTTTCTTTACTGGCACAGCTTCTTAATGAAACACCTGATGAGTCAGTGTGAACTGATCTCACTTGGATGTAAGGCTGTCATCTCCTTGAAGGCCAGGGACGAGTTCTCAGTGTCGACGATGCTGTACACCATAAAGAACATGTAAATGTATAATTCTGCACTTGTAGGGAGAGCAGATTGCGAGCGGAAGTGGAGCAACCAGAAGGAAGAGTGTCCACTACTCTCTCAAGCAGCCCTTTTATGTAAGAGGGACACATTAGATGTGCATATTGAAATTGATTTCATCTTTCTGCCTCATTGAACAAGCAATTGGTTTTCAACAGCAGTTTGCAGATGAATCTGAGTCGTCAAAGCAGGCTGATTAACTGGAGGACAGCCAACTTAGCAATTGTTTGTCATCTCCTGTTTAAAGCTAGCTGTGTACTTCAATATACATTTCAGAGGCTTAAAACTTCTCCCCTCAAGAGACGGTACAGTAAATTAATCTATTGAGAAACTGCTGAGGTTTCAGCGTGTGTACCAACTTTTGGATTTAACTAAGTACTGGAGTTGCTGGAGATGCTCATCTCAGTGACATGCAGCAAAGCCTAGAAGACTTTATTTGTGCCTTCTTGCATCTCGTGTTTATGAACGGATGGCTTGGAATTCAGCTGAATCAAATGCGCTGAAATGAAACCTAATTCCAGTCAGTTAATAGCAACTATTTCTCATTCAAACAAATGCGTTCTGCTTTTCCTCTCAGAACCAGATGATCTGAGAGCACAAATGCCTGTTTGTATTCTGAATATCTGAATTCGGGATTTATTGGAGAGTAACCTGACTTGTAAAAGGCAGTGGTGCTAAGGAGTGTTTGCTCTAATCCAACAAGTCTTACCTGTAATCTCCCAGTATTTGTCATCTTGATTAGTTTAAAGGAAAAATACAGGTATTTAAGAGTTCTTAATCTTCACAATCTCTCTGTTGGTTTGTTGGTGAGTGAAGCAAATAGAGCAAATAGACAGGGAGTGCAAGGAGAGAAGGTGAAGGGAGGGAGGAAGCTGCTACTGCTGTGCACAGGGTGCCTATTACTTACGTTTTCTAATTCACTTCATCATTTCAAAGGAGAGTTAATGAAAATGAATGGCTGTGATGCTACCTGGAGGGGTGGAAACTGAAGTAAAACTACAAATGAAAATACAGGTCTGTTGGAGCAGTTGCCAATCTATGTCAGTGACAAGTGGTATCTCTCAGATGTCAGTGCTGGGACCGATGCTCTTTATTATCTTCATCAGTGACATCAACAGTGGGATCAAGTGCACTCTCAGCAAGTTCGCAGATGACATCAGGCTACATGGTGTGGTTCACACATCCAAGGGACAGAATGCCATCCAGAGAGACCTAGACAGGCTCAAGCAATGAGCCTAGCAGAACCTGACAAGATCCAACAAATAAAATTCAGGATCTCCACCTGGATTGTGGCAACCCCTGCTATCAGTACAAGCTGGAGGATGAAAGAATAGAGCACACCCTTGCCAAAATGTACTGGTGGATGGCAAGTGTGCCCTCACAGCCCAGAAAGCCAACTGTATCCTGGGCTGCATCAAGGGAAGCATGGCCAGCAGGTGGAGGGAGGTGCTCCTGCCCCTCTCCTCTGAGCTCTGAGACCTCATCTGGAGTGCTGTGTTCAGATGTGGAATCCTCAGTACAGGGGAGATGTGGACCTCTTGGAGCCTGTCCAGAGGAGGGCCACCAAAATGGTTCAAGGGATGGAACACCTCTGCTTCAGCATGAGTGGTGTAAAGCAGGAGGACTCAGTACTTGCTCCCTGTGCCAGTACCCGTTTTCTTCCTGAGATCCCCTTGGGTTTTCTAGGAGTGTTCTCTAAGCTAAGCAACTTCTGCTGCTTTTTTTCAGGTGGGAGAGTCACAGCTGTGTGTTGGGCAACAGAGAAAATTGGTTAAAATGAAGCCTGTGCTCCTCGATTCCCTGCAGTGCTGTTAGTAACTGTGTGCATGATGAGTACTGGTTAGTATTGATGGCTGGTAGAAAGAACAGTATTGTTTTTCAGTTTGGTGCTATTTTAGTTGTTTGTCAGTTTTCAGCAGGACATCCAACAGGCAGTGGTGCCCCGTCAGAGCAAAGTATGCACTTCCCACTGTGATCACAGAAATGCACAGCTCTTCATTTCAGACGCTGGAGCACGCACATTTCTAGGATTGCTGAGGTCTACCGTTTAGTTTGGAATGCTGCTATAGCAGCGATGCTTTGAGTCATCAGAAACACTGCCTGTTTGTTGTAAAGCTGTGTGCATTTTACTTTAGAAACAAACTAATTACCGATTTTGTTTTCAAAAAGTAACTTATTTTAAGTGATGGCTGTACAAAAACAAAACAATTTCCTGCTGTCCTGCAGTTTGTGTTGTTGATATGAAAAACTGTGAGTTGGATTGCGCATACTTGAGTATTCTTCCTTCCTGGAACGGAGGAGCGCAGTTTAGTGCCAGCATTAGACCACACTTCTCACCAGGAGCCAGATCTGTGTGCAGGGCTCTGACACGCACACATTCACAAGAAATATGTTCTGAGTTGCATGCTTTTTTCCTTATACCACTGACCTGTAGCCACTCTGTTCTAGAGGTCATAAGTTGCCTCTTGTTTTCTTCTACTTTCGAGAGGATCGGTTTATCCATTCTCCCTGGCTACTCCATATGCAGCACCAAACTGACTGTTGTCTGTAATTATGATTTCAGCTGTTCTCAGTTTATCGCTATTTATTTACCTTGGAAACAGGCCAGCGCTTTCCATGGGATTATTTCTCTTTGCTGAAGTAGCTGCAGTCAGGATGGCTAAGGCAAAGCAAAGCAACTATTAGTTTTTAGGCACCGAAGGCCAATTCGGGACTTGGAAGCCTTTAATTTATAGCCCAGAATCATTTGCTGCTCAGTGTATGGGAACTGGAAAGTGCTGTTGCTTGCATATATCCACCTAATGTTTTGCCTCCCTTGAAAACGTGAGAAATGCTGCAAAGATGACTGGTGTGTTGTAAAAGCAGAACCTGCTGTAGGAAGTGATGTTGTTACTTTTTGGTTAACTTCCAGCAGAAGGGAGCAAAAGGAGCTTTTTCCCGGTGGAAGGGTAAAACTGTGATAGGAGGAAGAGCCTCAGCAGGCTGAGAAACTGCAAAGACACTTGTGGAAGGGGGGGACAGTATTTTGTCAGGAGGGCATGAGCACATCTAACGAAGCAGGTCCCAGTGGATGGTGTTTGTTTCTTAGCTCGCTGCAGCGGTTGTTTTGATTGGGCTTTCCATTGGTGTTGAAATGTCCTGAAGTCTCATTGGTACAGGTAACGAGTGTTGTTTCTCCTGAGGTAATGGCTTTGCTTATTTGAGCCAAAGGAAGACAGGAAGCCAAGTTAATTTAGTGTGGGCTTCATCTATGAGGTTTCTAGTACCTTTTTTTTTTATAGTGAAAACTGGCAGAATAGAAAAAGGAGTCTTTGTGACCTCATGGCTGAACAAAACAAGACTGCTAATTATGTTTAGGAAGGTTGCTTAGATTGTCATAAATATTTCTGCTTGCATTTAAACCCCCAGACCTTCTTTTTTAAGAAGATAAGAGTTCAGGGTGGATGTTACTGCAATTTATGGACTTCACTCCCTGTTTTTACTTTGGTGCTGACTTCAGTGTGGTTTTATTTGGGCAGACAAATTGCTGGGTGAAACTACCTGACCTAGCAATTGATGGAGCTGGGCAAATGGAGGGTTTGTAATTGCCTTGTCCGAGGAATGAGACCTGGAGTGTTATCTGACTTTGGCTTCCTTTGCCCTCTAGCTGCTGCCCTTCAAGTGCTGGGTGCCTGGAGGCCACCACAGGAGCAGCAGCCCAGTATTTGGGGGACAGTGGGACCTCGGGGGGGGGGGGGTTCCCTTGCTCTCTTCTCCTTTTCGTAAACACAAAGTGAGTGGAATGGTGCAAAGTTCGAGTCACCTTGTATTTCACTATAATGAGGAGAGGGGGAGGTGAAGGAGGCAGCTGGATTCAGATTTCCTGTTGCTCTCCCTCTTCTGGTTCAGTTTCTCTACTTTCCTACTCCCTTGCTACATGCCCTTGTGATCCCCTCTCAGTCTGTGCTGCACAAGGAAGCCTTTGTTGCAGATGGAGTTCTGGTATTTGTGTGTTGTGAGAAACGCTGCAGCAGTAATCTATATTGGAGGCTCCAGGCACTTAGGAGCACTTCAGACCTCAGCTGTATGGCCCACACACTTCTGTGAGTAAAGCACAGAGCTGTAGAGAGGCTTCAGGCAAATGGAAGGGATGCTGCGGTGCCAGCCAGTGCAAAGCATGCCGGTGGTTGCTCCAATATAGGTGCTTCTTCAGAGCAACTGCTGTGTGTCCACACAGCAGCAGAGCAAATCTCAAGATAACTGTAGAAGGGAAGAAACTTTCGACAGATCAGTCACACAGAGGTTGCAGGGAGCATCATCCGCTTGGAGAAGGAATACTTCCTGGGGGAGTTCCACCCGCAAGGTGCGTTCCTTCACTCACAACTCCCAGTCTGCACTGTGTCCAGCAGCCCTCCCATGTCTGCATTAGAGTGGCCTCGTTTATACCAAAAGTCATTAAGAAAAGCTGTCCTGGTAAGGCCACGGGCACTGCATGGAGCCCTCTTTAGAGTGAGCCTGTTGATGCTATGCTGCGAGTGTATCTTGTTCAAAGGCTGTACTAATTATAAATCAGTCTTGGGAGATGAGGGTAAAAATATCTTTAGTTGGCTTGTCTCTGTAAACAACCTGTGATGCTATTTGGAAACATGGCACAGTTTCTGTGTTGCAGGGAATACACATGCTGTGCGTGAATGACTTTAGCACAGCCAAGGTGCAGAGCTTTCTCCCGGTCCTGCCTATGAACAAAGCAAGAAGGGATTATTTGAATTTCAGAGAGGACAGGGTCAGTGCTGACAAGATGCTCCGTGGTGCAATAGAGGGAGACATCTGTGTTTTCCTCAGAGCTGGAGGAAGAAGAGGTGTTTATACCAAGTGTCTCCCACCTTTTTTCTTTTAAAGAAACAACAACAAGGAAGCACCCTTGGAGTACCCCTCTGTTCTTGCTGTATGGATTTGGTAAAATCTCTCCTGTGCTTGTTGGCCTGTGTTCTGAACTATAGTTCTTACAAAAAGGGCCAAATACAGGCAGAGGAGCAGTCGATACACCTGCTTAAGTGCCATCAGTTCAATACTTCGGGACTGCATTGATAGTCTTGAGGGGAGGATGCCCGAAGTGCACAAAAGGATTTATCATCAACTGGACTAAATTATTCATTGGGATACTAAAAGAAGAGCATGCAAAAATGTAAACTGTGCACAACACACTACAGGCTGTACCAAGCTAAAAGACAGATAATCTTAGGGAAAAGATAGAGGATTTCAATTAATGTGGCACTGCCAGAAGATGGATCAGCACAAGGGCAATGCCAGGCATTCATCACAGTTGTACTCGTTTTTTGGCAGCTGAAATACAATAGGACATAGTGTGTGTTTACAATAGGTTACAGCAGGGCCAGTTGATAAAGAATGCTGTAAATCTTGTGAACAAGCGATGTGAACTGGAAGCCTTTTGCTCTTGTTACCTTGTAATTTCTCAAGGCTTTCTCATGGGTTTTTTTCCTCCCTGTTTGTCTTGTGAACACTTATAACTCAAGTTTTTGAGATGTCATCCTCTTGTGTTCCCTTCCTGTATCAGCTCTGTTTTCAGTTATTGAGTACTTTTATGCTTGAATCTGTCCCCATCAGAATTTCAAAAACTGGTGTCTCCCTTCTTTAGTTCAGACTCTATTTAACTGTCTCACTGAGTATTAGCAGTCTGATTGTTGAGTGTTTTACAGGAGGTGGGAGTCTTCTTTTGCTAGGGCACGATCACTTGCATGTATCCTCTCTGCATTTCTGAGTGAAGATGAGTGCTTTAGGTTAGGTGAGTGATGAAGAGGTTTCTTTCTTCTTTTGTTTGGTTATTCTTAATACTGTTGTGGAAATCCTGGATTGTAGAACCAGGTTGTGCAGAATTTTCAAAGCTGGTAATCTATTTTCTGTTTGTCACTAGTCGTGCTTCAGGCAAAATCCTTCTCCTCGTGAACAAGGTCTAGCAGTAATCTGGGTGACAAGCTCAGGTGTTAAAACAGTGGGATATGATTACAAAAAGCTCCAGGATGTGATTAGAAGTAGTTTGCATTCAGGATGATAGTTAATGTGCTTGAAGTTGGTCAGCTTGGAAAAGGACTTAAGCATTTTGGGGATGAAGGTGCTTTCCTGTGCTTATTTCCAAGTCTCCCCCTTCTCTTTCTCTCTCTCTCTTGTATATTAATTAATAATAGACTTTGTGTGGGTGCAGATTTGTAGAGCCAGAAGTGAGATGTACTAGAATGACATGGGAAGCTCTGCCATTCTGCATGTGTATATATAGCTCCTAGACAGCCACAACAAAGGAGATACTGCTAATTATTTTCCAGATTTGATGGAGACATGAATTAAAAAAAAAAAAAAAAAAAAAAGGTGCATTAATATTTTTGGAAGATGAGTTGAGCAAAAAGTCTAAATTTGGAAGCTGCTTGATCTGTTTTTAAATAAAGAAAATGTGAGCATCAGCTAAAAGGAAGATGAGGGAGAACATTTCATTGAAGAATCAAAATCAATTTCGGCCTTGAGTTAAAACTTAAAAAGTTTGGCCAGGCATCTCTGTTAGATACACTCAGGAGGATTGAGGAGGCATAGAAAAGTGTCGTCTTGAGCAGCTGTTCTGTGCACTTGATGCTGGCACTCCATGTAGTGCAGAGCTATCTGAAGCAGTAACAGGAAAAGAAGGCTATACAGAGAACTTCCAGGTGTGCTGATTCAGAAACTTTTATCTGGAACGTTCGGGTTCTGGTGGTATCTTAGGTTTCCTTCATTTTTGGTGAATCCATTTATATTCAGTTGTGCTTCTTGGCAGTATCTCTCTTTTCACTCTGCAAGAGTGTCTGTGTTTCAAACTACACTAGGAGTAGTTTGAGAGGAGGGAGAGGAGAGGGAGAGGAGGGAGGACAGAAATATATAGTTAGGTGTGCAAATAAAATTGAAATGGTCTCCTGCAAAGAGAAGATTATCACACAGGATCTGCAGTGGAAATCACATGTCTTTTTCGTTATTACAGATGGCCTGGGAGGTACTGCAGAGATCTCATGTGAGATGAGGAAAGTAAGCACATTTCTCCTACTGATATGATTAGGGGGAAGGTCATCCTTGCCACCTTCACCTGGGAAAAATTTAGTCCTGTGTGCCTGAAGAACTGAGTAGTTCATGTCATTTTCTGTTGCTGCAGCTGTGGATTGCTCAGTTTTTGGCTAGATGATTTCTGTTTGTCATTTACACGTCTTTCTGGTCCCTTTGCATCTTCATATGTTCTTGTGTCCTGGGACAAATCTAGCCTGGCTCATTGCTTGCATTCATTTGAATTGTAAGACTCTCCATTTAGCTCTTCACCCTCTGCTGAGTTCAGGCACTTCCTTGTCTGATATGTTTTAGCTTTCTTGCTCTTACTTAGTGTTACAGCTAATTTGACAAGGCTCTAATTTTGTGTCCCTTTTAGCTTTGCACAGTGGGCCATTACTATTCATGTGGCCCAAAGTAACGATGAAAAAAGCGTCTAAAACATTCTTCAACATTAGCAGCTGCTTCCAGCGGAGTCAGAGCCCTTGGTGCAGTAAGTGTAAGGCTGTATCAAAATAGTTCTGAAGAGCTGTGCTTTCTGTAAAGTTTTAAATTGTTTACGTCCTCTTTTTGCTGTAAGACAAAACAGCATCCTGTTCTTGATTGTAGCGTTGCTCAGATTTTTTGAAAGCTGAGATCTATTGATAGATGTGACCTATCAATACGATATGACCAAATTGTCATAGTTCTGCCCCATTTCTTCCAGGTGTTTGGGGTTGTTCCACTCTCCCTTTGTTAAAACTGGAAAGTGCTCCTGATGGAGGAGTGTGTCCACTCAGTCATTAAGCCTTTCCTTAAACTGTGTTCTAGTTCTAAACACCCATTTAGGAAGAAGAAAAGCTTTCTTCCTTCAGTGGAAGTTAGAAGCTAGCAGGTTCTCTGTGGGAACAATTAGCATTTCTTTTCTTGTCACTTTAAAATGTATAGTTGTTACTATGCTACAGTTTGCATGCTAGCCTGAGAGCAAGGTTCAAATTGAAGTAGTTACTGAACTTCCTTGCTCCCAGCAGCTTGTATGCTTTGGCAAGTGTGCGAGTCATCCAAACTAAATGAATGCAGATTGGCTGATTACTTCAGATAGAGCTGAGGTGCACAAAAACTGTGATTACATCATGCTTGGGGTGAGTCTCCATGCATGCTGGAAGTATATGCTGGAATGGATAGGTTGAGTACGATCCAACTGAGAGGTGTCAGCAAAGTGATCTTCATGTCCATGACATAGCAACTGGGAAGAGGAAGAAAAGCTTAAAAACAAAAAATAAAACAACAAAAAAGACACAGAAGCCACTGCGCAGGGGTTTTGCAGGGTTTTGGTTTGTAGCTAGGATATATGTGTCTCCATGTTTATTACTGTGTTGTTGGCATTGCAAAAAAACTGGCATCTTACATAGAATTACACAAGCTACTTTGTCCTGAGCCTGTTCTCTTTAAGTTAATTTCCAATATGTCTTTTATTAGTAATCGTCAAGTATTTGTGAGCAGAGGGGTAACATTGTAACATGTGAAGTAAAAGCAGCTGAAATGAAATCAGATGATTGACGGTAAGGGGGAGCATAAGGAAGACAGATTGATTAGCTGCCAACGTGACAAAGAGCATTAGTTCACTCTTGGTTTTTTCTTTAATTTTTGTTTTTAATTTTGATTTTTTTAAATTTGGTTGGGCTCTGAAAAATATTTATGTAAGGCAGTGCTGTCATTTCTTCAAAATAAATGTTAATAGCCATTTATATAAGTAGAACTGGTACTGGCAGGATTGATGCAGAAATACAGGTATTAGGCCGAATTTGCTGTATGCCATACATTCTCCTTACTTTTCTGGAATTTGTAGCACAAAACTGTTGTTGTTAAAAGCAAAGCTGCTTTAAGGCGTTAGTTTAACATGTTTACTTTAAGCTTCTGAAATGCTGAATTGAAATTGTTTCCCAGTTTTATATGTACTGCCGAGCCTTCAGCAGGGATGGGAATAACTTGGTTAGCTTTCATTTTGCCCTGCACAACACTAAAGTGATTGTGACTGTACTGAATGAATTGGTCAGAAATGGGGGGAGGGGGAGAGAATCTCAGCATGGTGCTAATAGTGTCAAGAAATATGGTTGTATGGCTTCAGCAGTTTATACAGAGTATGTATATAAAGTGGTGTGTTTTGTTGGTTTTTTTTTTTTTTTTCTTCCAGGCACTAAGTAATGCATAATTGAAACTTTAATTTGTTATTATTATTGTTATCAACAAATTAATATATTTTTCTCAAAAGTCAGGGTCAAACTTTCTTGGCACAGGCAAACATTTAACAATTAGTTTTATTTAATCCAAACAATCTTTGCTGTTGGCAAACAAATTGCCTGTGTCATTTCATGCTCTGTGCTGCCAACACATTCTCTGTTTTCCATAGTGCTTGTTATATCAAAGAACCGAAGAATGGCTTGGATTGGAAGGGACCTCAAGCATCATCAAGTTCCAACCCTGTGTCTCGTCAGGGTTGCCAGCTGCTAGATCAGATTGTCCAGGGCCACGTCCAACCTGGCCATAGGCATCTCCAGGGACGGGGCATCCACATCCTCTCTGGGCAGCCTGTGCCAGCACCTCACCACTCTCTCAGTGAAAAACTTCCCTCTGACATCTAATTTAAATCTCTCATTTAGTTTAAAACCATTTCCCCCTGTCCTATCATTATCTACCCATGTAAAAAGTTGATTTCCCTTGTGTATATAAGCTCCCTTTAAATATTGGAAGGCTGAAATGAGGACTCCCTGCAGCCTTTTCTTCTCCAGACTGAACAAGCCTGGTTCCTTCAGTGAATCTTCATAGGAGAAGAGCTCCAGACCTCTGATCATCTTCATGGTCCTCCTCTGGACCCTCTTCAAAAAAGCTCCACATCTTTCCTGTTTTGAGAGGCCCAGACTTGTACATAGTGCTCCAGCTGGGGCCTCATGAAGGCAGAGTAGAGGGGGACAACCATGTCCCTCTCTCTGCTGGCCACCCATCTTCTGATGGAATCAGGATATCATTGGCCTTCCGGGCTTCACTTGTGTGACATGTGTGCTTTTCTTTTCTTTTTGGGTTATTACAGCTTTCTTTTTTTTTTTTTTGAAGTTTCTTTTGATGAAACTTACGTTTCATATTTTAACTGACTTATAAGAGCTAGTCTCATAGTAAGAAAGCAAGTCTTTTACTTGAGAGTACGAGACAAGTTAGCAGCAGCTTATGGTAATTGTTAGCACTGAGCGGGCATCACAGACAAAGGTCTGTCCTTGCTGCACCAAGGCTAAGTTGTGGATATTTTAGTGATTCATTAATTTTGAGAGTGAGAATCCGAACTGAACTTTTTATTCAAATTGCTGACGGTGTAAATCAGCATGATGTGCAGGGAGGGAATCAGACCATTTAAAACACTCTTGCATATCTCTTTGGTATGCCAAGAAGGCCAGAACAAAGCTGTTTGAAACTGTGATAGCTGCTGTGAAAGCAATTAGTACTTTCTTTAGGAGTATTCTTTCCCTGGCTTTGTAGTTCAACAGTAGTTCATAGTTTGTCCCCTATGGCTGTCTGGGAGCTACTAGTCTCCTGAGGAGGCAATCCGAAGCATTGTCAGGTGGCTCTGGTATGGGCCACATCTGGAAAGAAGGCTCCACATTTTCTATCCTTGACTTCAATGTCCTGCATCCCTGAGCCTAGATACTTGTCATTCCATTAACTGATTTTTTTTTTCTAAGCCTGCCTACAAATATGAACTAATTTAGCTCATTTGGTTATTGTGTATCCTCCTCCCCTTTCCTGTTCATGCTCCCTTTTCCTTGCCCCCATCCGTTTTGAGCCCATTGACCAGTTTCAGCCTAACCTCTGCACCATGGCTGAGCTATGGCTTCCTTCCTGAGGAGCCGTCTGAGTTTGATCTCATTTGTTTGCAAGGCCCTCATTTTGAGGCAAGGACTACAAGCTTGATATGCAGCTCCTCACTATTACTGTGTTCCTCTCTTGGAAAGCAGGTGTTACTAGACTTAAAGTTTGGAAAGCTGCAGAGGTGGAGTGCCTAGAACTGAGCTTGGCAGGGCTGCAGGCCAGGCACGTGGCGGCTGCTGTGTATTGTCCCAGCTGCGTTAAAATGCTCAGCATTCAGTACCTGCAGAGGGTGCTGAGCATCACCTGGAAGGCAGGAAGAGGCTCTTACAAAATTTTTTGAGTAGGTAGTGAAATAGGTAAAAGCTCATAGGGTGTTTAAGCTCTGCTAGCCATTGCCAAGTTTCCACATGTTTATAATGTCAAGTGCTTCTGTAAACAAGACCTCAGCCCACACCCTCCTCCTGTGTAGGTGGCCACAGAGGTTTTGCTTAAAACCCTGTGCGTGCCTGTGGAGAAGTGGTAATGACTAACGTAGTGACTCTGCCAACTAAACTTTAACTTTCAAGAATCAGAGTCTCTGGCTGGCAGGCCTAGGAGATGCTTATGTGTCCTGAAGCTTCCTGGACAAATGGGTGCACTGTGAATATTTCCAGCTCTTGGAGCAGCTGAGTAAAAGGAAAAGTAGCGCAGCTCAAAAATAAAAGGAAGTGCCCTCTCCTTTTAGGTTAAACAAATAGATAGCAAGCTCTGAAACTGGTTGTTCTGACTTTGTTGACAGGAGGCTTTACTGAAACCTATGCTAGGCAGGGCTTGTGGGGTTTGAATCTCTCAAGATCTGATATTTGGTTAACAATGCAAGTATGGGTAACCTTCTGCCCAGGGAGTTGTTTGGTGCCAGGTGATAAAATGCATCTTAGCATGGCACAATTGCTCAGGTAGGGTAGCAGGACAGTTGTGACAGTGTCTCCACTGCCATTGCTTCTTGAGACCCATGTTGTTCCCAAGCATCTTTGCTGAGAGGGAGTGAGGGTCTCAGGTAGGTGCTTTATACTTAATGAGTAACTTGCCTCATGCAGAGCAGAGCCCTCTGAAAAGAGGAGCTGAAATAGAGAAGTGGGATTGTCCCAGCAGGTCATGGAATTCCGTCCTGTCTTGGGGCCCCCTCAAGTACTGAGCTGGTGTCAGAGGGATGTTTAGATGAGCCCTCATCTACACCATATCTCTGAGGTGCCACACCAGTGCAACAAGCTGTATGTCTTTAGATCATCACTGGCTTCTCATCTGCCTCTCACAAAGCCTATGTTAGGCTGCCTTGGCTGCGGTAGGTGTTGGTCTGCATGTAAGCAAAACTGCAGCTTCTTTCTGCCTTTCTCCAAAGGGACGGGAATCTTCTTGTGAAGAAAAGTTTTCTTGTTATTTTTTTTTTTTAATTCTGTTTGATAAAGCAGTTTTTAAGGTGAAGGTTGCTGTTGGTAGAGCAGTATCCCCAGCAGAGACTTCTTTTTCTCATACTGATTATATAGCCATGTCTGTAGACCAAAGTCTCTGTATTTTTTTAGGATTTCTTGAACTTGCTTCAGCGCTTTGAAGTTATCTGGAATAGAAACAAAACAGATGATGAACTTTGTGTGCACAAAGATGTTATATCAATTAATGCTGGAGAAATCCAGACCAAGGAGCCCTAGGGGTCTTTGGGCCATTGCTTTTCTGGTTTGTCAATGCAAACCAAGATGTATTTGCAGTTACAGCAAGAGGATTTAGTTACATTTAATGCATAAACTAGCAGACCAAGGAAATCCTTAGGCATGCATTGATGTTCTTAAGATACCTAGTGACACTTCTGGGATATGGCTCCATCTGGAAGGGAAGCTGGATGGTATTTAGAAATCTCTTGAGTTTCACATTTTCACTGATGCACATCCAGTGTATTCATTTGTCTGAAAATGTCATTCATTCAAAGGTCAGAATCAAACCCCCTTGAATGTAAACATTAGTTCCCTTCTCTTATTTAAAAAAGGCTGGAAAGAAGCTGCTAGGATGTGTTTCCTTGCTTAGAGTGCTTTGGATGTCCCTTAAGCCCTTGAATGGGAAGAATGCCTTGTGATCATTCAAACCCAGTTGAATTTAGATGCCTGGCAATAAGGCTGTTCTGGGAAATGGAATGAACCTAGAAAGAGATATATTTAAAAAATAGAACTGTAGTGAACACACACAGAAGTGAATTTAAATTTAATTAAGCGGATTTAAGTCCACTTGTCTAATCTCCCGGACCAAAGTGTCATTTGCTCTGTAAATTCATTCCCTATTGGCTTGGGTGCTTTTTTTTCCCCCTCTAGTTGTTTGCTGTCAATTTTTGCTTGTGAGATTTAAGAGCCATTTAAAAAAAAAAAAATTAAAACCAAGGTTAAGAATTTCACAGAGAGCTTTCTGTACATCAAAAAACTACTGTCAAAGCAATATCAAAAATCCAATGCCAAAGCAATATGTAAAGAGTGCTCTTCTGTACATCTTAATTGAGGAAGAGCTTTTCAAATCAAAGCCACTTCTGCTGCCTCCTTTTTTTTATTTCCCCTAAGAAAAGTGTTTTTGAAAGGAACATCTGATATTGTTATTGCAAAATATTGTAGTCATAGAAAAACTGAGAAGTAATAGCAATCTGACCGCATCCTACCACCTGATAATTGCACAGTTCTGTCTCAACTGAAATGCCATCACTAAGATATTGTTACAGTGTGCTAGAATACTGAGGTTATGGTCTTATGATGCAGCAAATATGGTTTTGAATTTTTGTTAGTTGTTTTGGTTTGCACCTGTAAGGTTTATGGCAAGGACACTCTGGTCTTCAACCACAGTCAGTGTAAAAGAATCATAACTCAGTGTTTTTAGAAATTTCTGCTTTATAAGCATGGAAATACATGCACAGTGCATGTTGGGATGCAGGGACATCTGTGTGCTCAGGGTCAGGTTACAATGCTTGTTCTTTAACTGCTCAAGCATACTTGCAGTGACAGCCCCATTCACTCAGATCAGGGTCTGCAGCAGGGTCGTATGCTGCTTAACGTAATCCACAAAATTGCAGTGATTTTGCCAGCAGTTGCAAAAGCTAGATCCAGCTGCTGAGTCCGAATTCCAATTTCACATCATATCTTAAAATAGAATATTTGGTGTGGGAAACACCAAGAGTTGGCCATAGATTTTATATTCTTGCCTTCAGGCTGAAACTCTAGCTTAAAATAAGAGCTAAATTATTTAAGATGCTTTTCCAAGGGGAAGTGATCACTGGTAGTAATTCAAATATGATGACTTGTAATTAAGTATAGTTTTCACATTCATTTGGCTCTGTTCCTGGAAAACTGAGTGGGTGCACACTATATCTCTCTGTACACATTCTTACTGAGGCAGTTGTAGGACTCAGCTCACACTTGCTCAGATCCTGATTAATAGCTGGTTTTTTGTTTTTTTTTTTTTTTCTTGTGGTTTGTGCCAAGCTGCATTTGGATGGAAAATGGAGTTGAAAAGCACAAACAGCATTTAAAGACTAATTATTAGTAAAATAAAAGCTTGTTCACAAGCTTTTTTGCTTAAGTGAGATGGAAATTTATCAAAGTGTGTTCTTTACAGCTGTTCTTTACAGCTACCCAATCTCTTTAAATAAAGGGAGCATTGTGGCTTTTTGTTTCTGGTCATTACGTCCTTCAAGATTTTAGATATTACAGTAGATAAAATAGTGTATACCTGAGGGAAGAGGCAAGTAAGCCTTTGGTGTCCTGAAACCTCCCCTCAGGTCACTTTCAGCATCATGTTTAAAGCCTGTAGTAAGGTCACTTTCAGCAAACTGAAATATACTTAAATTAATGCTTTGCACATTTGTGGTGAAGTGGAGTTGTCAGAAAATAGGAAGACTTTCTGCAAACTCCTGTTTCAAAGCATTAGTCAGGGACTACTGTGACTTCAGCATCTGTCTTCCTTTAAAGCTTTCACAGCAAATCATTTATTGCTTGAATATACTTTTCAATTAATTTGGTTTAAACATTTTTTAGAATTTTGATTACAGTAAGCATACTTTGATTTCAGTAGTAGAATTAAAAGGATTTGATTAAGAAATTCAGATCTAATTTAAATCTAGCTACAGAAGTGTGATTTGGAGTGGAAAGGTTCCTCATTCCCTCAACCATCTCCCATCCCAGCAGGTCTTGCTTTTGCTGATAGCCTGGTTTTAAAATTGGGTAAACATCATACCAAGATGAAAACCAACATACTCAAACAGGTCTTCTAGGAAGGAAGGCTAGTCCTATATATTGCAGTGCATTGGAGATTAAAAACTAAGTAGCTGGGTGTGTACGTCAAAAACAAGGCAAGATTTCTGTGGACTATCTGATACTTCAGCAATGCACTTGTCAGCAGATTAGACCTAAGGTGTGTCAGAAACTGCTCATCATGTGTGAGATGGAGCATCTCTCAACTCAATTTTGGAATGCCTGGGCTCCTCCAGTATGGCGAGAAGGGGAAGAGCAACAATAAAAAGTTCTTATAACACATTTGACTTCCTGAATTTACCTTTGTTTCCTACCTCATTCCTGGGGTGTATGACAGCCCTTATATCAGAGAAGACTCTGTGCTTAGGTGTTGCTTTGCAGATAGGCTGGCATAATTCTTAAGTCAGGAGTATGGGAATGAGAAAAATCGCCTTGTATCTGTTCAGGTAGGTGTGTTCCCAGGGGAGGAAGGAGAAACAATGATTCTGGAAAAACAGATACTAAGTTCATAGTTTTTTGTTGTTGTCATTTTTAAATTTCAATGAATAAAAAAAACAAGTAGCATCAGACATAGATGTTATTCCTGTTTCTTCTTTTTAACAGTTCCTTAATTTAAAAAAAAAAAAAAAAAAAAAAAAAAGTATTTTGCCTATGCTTGAGTGAAATCACACAATCACAGAATGGTTTGGGTTGGAAGGACCCTTAAGATCATCGAGATCCAACCACCTGCTATAGGCAGGGACACCTCCCTTCAGATCAGGTTGCTCAAAGCCTCATCCAGTCTGGCCTTGAACTCCTCTAGGAGCATCCATAACCTCACTGGGCTACTTGTTCCAGTGTCTCACCACCAACAAAGAATTTCTTCCTCATACCTAGTCTAAATCTACCCTCTTCCAGTTTAAGGCTATTTTTCCTCATCTTGTTTCTACATGCCCTTAGAAAAAGTCCCTCCCCAGTTTTCCTGTCAGCCCCTTCTGGTACTGGAAGGCCTGTATAATGAACATACAGATGTTATAATTAACAAATATCTAGGAAAGTTAGGCTAAATAAGATTATTGCAACAGGAGGATAACAAATGGAAAATGCTTATTGATGTTGTAGGCTCACAGTATTCTCCACAAGGAGTGATCTACAAGAAGAGATCCTTCCTCAGTGGCAGTCAGCTCTTAAATTGGATCTAGGAGAGGTGGAGCCAGGCTCCATCCCTTCCAGTAGCTCAGCTGAGTTACCTTCACCTGTGCTCCTGTGACTGATTCATTGCTTGCCTCAGGTGGTCAATCAGAGCATCAGGCTGTGATTCAGCAGTTCCCATACAAAGGTCACTATAAGCTTCCTCAGAGCCTTTTCTTTTCCAGACTGAAGAGTCCCCGCTCTCTCAGCCTGTCCTCACAGAGGAAGCTGCTTCAACCCTCTGATCATCTTCATGATCCTCTTCTGGGCCCACTCCAACAGCTCCATATCCATCTTGTTAGTTGGGGGCCCCAGAATTGGATGCCGTCAAGGCATACCGTCTCACTATCGGCTTACTTCAGTGTTCTTGATGATTTCAGCAGGTGTTAGCCAACACTGGAAAGCAGCTGTATTATCTGAGTTAATGTCTGCTTTGTAGATGGACTGGAGACCCTGATGTTCTCAGGTTCTGGAAATGACTTAGCCATAGCTATAAAAAATGATGGGAAGGGTAGTAAGCAAGTTTATATGGAGCTCCTCTCCATTTAGATGTGACAGTTCATGGCAAAAACTTAAGTTCTACCACAGTACAGCAGCCAAGGCATGGGCTGAACATGAGCCAGCAATGTGCCCCAGCCAATGACATCCTGGCTTGAATCAGAAATAGTGTAACTAGCAGGATGAGGGAGGTGATCGTCCCTCTGTATTCAGCTCTGGTGAGGCTGCACCTCTAGTCTGTGTTCAGTTAGGAGCCCCTCACTACAAGAAAGGCATTGAGCGTGTCCACAGAAGGGCAGCAAAAGCTGATTGGGGGTTTGGAGCACAAGTCCTCTGGGAGCAACAACTCAAAGCCCCCTCAAAGCAGCTGAGGGATTCTTTAGTTTGCAGAAGAGGAGGCTTAGGGTAAGGGATGCTATTGCTCTCTGCAACTCCTTGAAAGGAGGTTGTAGCAAAATGAATGTTGCTCACTTTTCCTAGGTTACTAGCAATGGTGGTGGCCTTAAGTTGTGCCAGGAGAAATTCGGATTAGATATTAGGAAACATTTCTTTTTAAATGGAGTGGTGAGGTCTTGGAACAGACTGCCCAGGAAGATGGTGGAGTCACTGTTTCTGGACGTGTTCAACAGAAGGGTACAAACAGCTCTGAGGGATATAGTTAATGGGCACGGTGGAGATGTTGATGGTTGGACTAGGTGATCTTAGCGGTCTTTTCCAACCTTTATGAATCTACAGTTTCACTGTTAGGTAAGGAAGGCTTTGGGGCTTGTTGTTACCCTTGTAAAGGGAAGAATAATCCCTATGGTTTGCAAGAATGGTGATGAACAAGCAAAAAGCATGAGAGTCTGAGATGGATGGCTTTGGCTGTGGGAAGGAGGTGGGTGCCAGGCTGCTTGGAATGCAGCTACCCTGGGAGGGAAGACTGATCTCTGAAGGAGGATGTTTCCCTTCGCTTGCTCTGCAGCTCTCCTCAGTGCAGAGACCTGGCACACTGCCTGCTTGTGTAAGCAGGCAACACTGCTGCAAACAAGTAGGCAAAACATGTATTACATGTAGTGTCTCCAAAGAAGCCCATTAGGAAGACAAATACCTTAATTCTCAAATAGCACCAACTTGTGTTCCTTGATTTCCCCATGCAGAAGATATCCTCAGTCTGGCTCCTGAGGAAAAAGAGACTATTTTTCAAGCTCTATCTCTTTTGTCTTTTCCCTCTATTTATGAGACTTAAGAGGATCTTCCTCTTTCTGACAGCTAACACAATTCAAAGGAGACCCTGTGGCCCCTCTCAAAGAGAGACGGTGGCTGCTGAAGCATTTCAGGCGCACACATTGCCAAGATGGGACTCGGGGGATGTGGCACATAGCTGCTAGCTGAAGAAAATGGGAAGGAAGGGAGTTCAGGCTGTGCTTCTTTTGAGGATCGTTTATTAAGCCTCACATCTGTGTCTTTGGATAAGGAGCAGATTTGGCCCACAGTACCAAGTCCATAACACCATAAATTGCTGTCTGGTTGTCTTCTAATACAAGATATGGAAATCTGCTTTGTTGCCAGCATTGCAGATGTTCAAAGAAATTATCTACTGCCTTTCCTTCTTTCATTCCAAAGATGTTAAGCATGTATGTGTTCTACAGTGTTACATTAACTAGCACAGAGCCTCTGTTTGTAGCTCTTATAGCATTTATTAGCAAGCTTTTCACAGGGAATGTGCTTCAGTCAGTGAAAACTTATGTTTTTAGCCATAGTTCTGCATATTCTGGTCCTGTATAGGCTGCATTTGGCCATAGGCCTTCATAAGCTTCAGTTTATGCCTTTCTACAGGGATCAGTTTTAATTCAAGCAATGATGTGTGGGGAAAAGACTCTTCTGTTGTCTTGTGGATGCTTTTTAGATGCTTCACACAAAAATCTCTCAGAATGCTTCCGCAGATCGTTAGTTATCTTAAAGCTTTGTCAAAACCACGGTCGTCCATCCCACTTCATCTGCGTTTCCTTGGAAATTCAGTGCTTTGTTTGTTTCCTTGCCAAGAAGTGCAGTGAGGATCATTTGGTGTGTAACCGATACAGAGTGTTCCCCTGGTGGCAGATGTTGTCCCTAGGGCTGCACAGCTGTGAACATGCTGGGGAACAAGAGGCTGCCAGCTTCTGGCCTTATTTCACTGCCTGATCTACCTAATAGTTTCACTTGTAATTTTATTTGTATATCTTATTTATTTTTGAAAACCAACCTGTTTTTCTGTATTCCATACAAAAAGAAAATTGAATGAGGGGAAGTTTACTTATGTGGAAGAAATGAATGCCATTTTCCAGAACAGGGGATAAACTAGTCCTGGTTTGCCAGCAGCAAATAGCACTGGTGAAAGCAAGATGTTGACCACACTTCAGACAATTCTGAAGTTAGCTGTTTCAGCCTTGTTTATATTCAACATGATATTTTAGTTCTGTAAGGTTCAGGAGGAAATAAGGTCTCAAATATTCCCTGTTGCTATCAATTTTTCATCATCCAAACTTCAGAAAACTTGCTTCAGTTGTTGTAGAGTCCAGACTATGAATCTTTTAATGATATTTTCAATTACCAGGTTGTTGGAGAATGACAGCAGTGCATGTTAACTCTGTTAGGATGTCAGTTGATTCTTGAAGAAAACGCATCTTCCCTTTGTTCTGAAGCATTACAAATCATTTCCAAAATCCATGGGGCAGTTGTAGTTGCCCTCTTTGAGACAAAAGTCAGGAGATGAAGTACTTTTTCACCCAATGCACCAGTGCTCTGCCAAGACCAGAAACCCAGATTGCATCCTGGTAGAAGAGCATTGCAGATCCCATTCTATGGCAAATTCCCCATCTCATGTCAGAGCAAGGATTAGTTTTGCTGCTTTCTTGAGCTGGAGTGAAGTATTGTTGTGGATTTCTGCAAGGCTGTTCTACCCTGTGCCAGGAACCGGCAGCTGTTGAGTGAATGTGTAGCAACTCCTGCATGTTTTGAGAGGCAGTTATGTTTTGTGTGAGGATCATTTGGTGTTCAGAGCTATGCAGAGCGAGTGAGATAAATATCAACCAACTGCACATGCTGCAGCCCATAGCCACTGGGCGTCTTAACACCAGGGAAGTAAGAGCCTGAAACAGACAAGCTTTTTCTCTACACTGCTTTGGCACAAGGTATAATCAAAAGAAACATATCCGTTGACTTGTCTGTACCTTATACTCTTCTTTATCATGTCTGTTGTACGTGACAGTGCTTTTTGTAGTACAGATGTCTATTTGGCTATTTCAGAACGCAGTGTGTTTTAAGTGGAAGTAGCATGGTCAGTCACAAAGTGGAAACACAGCTGAGAGAAGCATCAGATGTAGGAAAACCTGTTACATGGACTACAGGAGTATTGTAAATGGAAGCACTTCTGCTTGAAATACATTCTCTAGCTGAAAGTGTTGGTTTATTGCTGCTGTGATTGTATTCTTTCACCTAGTACCCATCGAGAATGTCCAGAATGATTTCCACATGATTATTCTGATGTTGGCCGTTTGTGTTCCATTATCTACTGTCCTATTTCTGTCTTAAATAATAAGCTCAAATTTCTTCATAATGACAGTTTCCTAATCTTTTCTGAAATAAATTGTCTTCTAAGAATGTTTCTTGGAGATCCATGAATAATTGACTACCAAGAAAAGGGAAAATCCTTTTAATAGGCAATTGAATCTGATATGATGTATGAAAATTAATAAGTAGATCTAGAGCTTTAAATTTGCTATAAACAGTTCAGTGCAGGTGTGCAATGTTCAGGCATGAAGATGCTCTCAGTAGTACTAATTCCAGGCATTTTCCTTTGTTTCCTGTATGTTTCTGAATAACATTAATCTATTTTTCCTAATGGTTTAGTCTGGAGTTGATGCGTTGCGGTTCTGTTTGAATACGCTGACACACTGAAGTTGTTACATTATTCATGTGTAGGTGAGGGAGAGCATCCAAAATCAAATCCATTTAATTTTACTTTCTTTTTTTCTTCCTTTCTATTTTTCTATCTTTTTTTTTTTTTTTTTAACTCCTCAGCATCAGTTTCCTCTTTGTTATGCTAGTGCTGGCATTTGCTATGATGGAAAAATCTTTGTATCTTTTAGGAAGGGCGCGCAATCATTGTTGAGATGAAAACTATTTTACAGCTGTTGCTTTTATGGTTGGTTTTGTATGTAGCTACTGATGAGCCAATAATAAATGAGCGCAAGCCTTTCATGCCCACGCTTTTCCTTCTTAGCACAGAACTTGGATATTTTTTGCTGCTCGCTGTCCTTTGTGGGGTGGACTGCCAAAGGAGTTTTCCAGTTCTGAAGGAGGATTTTGAAATGAAGTTACTACCATGCTTCAGATCTTAATCTCCACCACTGTTTGCAGATGATTCTCCAGCAGCCAGCTGGGTCAATATTAAAACCATGCTGCGCTGCCGAAAACCCTGCAGCCACGTCTGTATCAGCATTTCCAATTTCTCATATCTGGAGCTCAGAAATTGGCTGTAAATCAAGTTCCCTGTGGGGGAGAAAGGCCACAAGCGGCAGTGCTCACCGAGCTTCTCACCCATCTGGTTGTGTTGTGCCCATAGGGCTGAGCCAGCCACGGCTACGGGGGACACCTGCAGGAAAAGCAGCCCCACGCGCAGGAGGGAAGAGGTAGTTTTGTGTTGGTGCTCATTGTCAAGCTGCACTGCTTTTGATGAGCTGTGTACGGCTGGGAACCAATTACATCGTTATCTTGGTATCTATGCTGCAGGCAATTTTCTTTTTCTTAATAAACAATTTGCCTTGTTTAATTTCTGTGCTGCCTGTGTTTGTATTCTCCTTTTAGGAACTTGCGTATTGCTTTATGTCATGCATAGTTGTAGTAATAAATATATTAATGTGGTTAGGCTTGTACCTGGGTGATTGTTTTACTTTTTTTCCTGCATGGTTCCCAATCCCTCCCTTGATTCTCATCCTCCCAAATTAAAAATTAGCACCACAGTACAGTTGCTTTTGCCTTGATCCTTGTGGCCATGCAGAAGAGTTGCTGGAAACAGCAGTATCGTGGTGATAGTGGCATTCTGATACTAGCTAGCTCATCAGTTCTCAAGCTTGTACACCCTCAACTTTCCCATCTCTATTTGTTTCCATTTCAAAGGTGGCCTCCCTCTTAAGAGGGTTTATTTTAATCAAATGCACATGGGTGCCTGGCTGTGTTATTTATAGGTCTGCAGTGCCAGATGTGAAGTGCTCTGAGCCACAGTTTCTGAATAGGTTAGAGGAAATTCCAACCCAAGGTGAGGGTTATTTCCACTGTTTAACTCTATGCAGGAAAAGAGATGTGTTTGCATTTGGGAGTGAGGCTAACTCATGATAGGCAGTGGAATTTTTGCAGGTTGTTTGTGTATTTACGGGCAGTGTACTGTCATGCAGTGAGTACTGGAATATAGAATCACAGAATCATTTGAGTTGGAAAGGACCCTTCCAACTAGTTGGACATCTAGCCCAACTCCCCAGTGAACAGCAACACCCACTGCTACATCAGGTCGCTCAGAGCCTCAACCAACCTGACTTTGAGTGTCTCCAGGGACAGGGCATCCACCACATCTCTAGGCAACTGTTCTAGTGCCTCACCATGCTCACTATAAGAGACTTTTTCCTTATATCCAACCTCTTTTATTTTACTATATATCATCTCCAGAGTTATGTTTGCTATTGTTTGCCTCTAGCTCAGCTTCTCCAGATGTAAAATTTTTGTTGAATTTCTTTCTTGGTGGTAGGCATGGCTATATGTGTTGGAAGATGTAAGGTAGACTTTGCATCCCCTTCTGGTGTTGTCTCTTGCTGGCATTAGGACACGGTGGCCGTTGTTGTTACTCTTTCTGGTGAAAACTGTTGGTCATGCTTTCCTTTCTTGGTTATGGTCTTATTCACTACCTGCTGTAAGGCAGGAAAGCAAAACTAAATAACCGGCCCATGGCGTCCTTCGTTTCTTGCTGCTCTAGGCTCAGGGGTGCTTGCCTTCTCCCACATAGCTGTTCTGTAGCCATATATAAGGTTCAGCTTTGGAGAACCTGGGCTGTCCTCCAGCTCTGCTCTCCAAGGAGCACAGACAGGCTGGCCACACAGACACTGTGCACTGGGGCTAGGGTGAGCCCTCCAGGGTGCAGTAATGCGAGCAGACAACCAGAGCTACACCAGAACAGCTGCAGAGCAGAACAAATGCTGTGGCTGTGCATTCAGCTCTGCTTGGTATGGGAAGAGCTCCTTGCTCTCAGAGTGGTGGACCCTCAACTACCCAGCCCTTGTGTATCTAATGTAGCCAGATGTTTAATTTAGCAGATCCACTTCCTAAGTTTATTTATACAATAAAAACAAAAAGTGTGTTGCGGGCAGCTGGGTGCTTGACATCTGCTCACATTAAAGGAGAAGAAATTTCAAGATGAGAAGCCTGTGGTGCTGGTTCTTCACTTAGAAATATTACCTCTACACCCAGACTGATGAATGCCTTTTTCTGCATTAAAATGAGATCTATGTTTCTTTCACAGGCAAATTCTGAACTGTTCAGGCACAGGGTTGTACACAGATGCAGATATCCCCAGCAAAATAAAAGCTCATTATGACAAATACAATTTTGTAAGGAAATTAATGGTGTACTTTAGTCTCTCATGAATGTGTAGAGGAGTCATGATGGCAGTGTTTTTTTTGTGAATGCAGCGTGTACCCTGAGTGGAGATTTTTCCACTGAAATGTGATTGTAGGGGTTGGGATTTTTGTTGTTTAAGGCCAGTGCAGTACCATGTAACCTTTTGAAAGCCAGTTCCCTTTCAGTCTCTGTCAGGCTGTGCACTGCAGAGCAGATGTCTGGCACCTCACTCGCCTGAGACTCAGGGTGTTCCATCATCCAACACTTAAGAGCACCAGGCATTTCCTCTCCTTTGGACGAAGGTGGTTTTGTTTAGAAAAGGGCTTGCTTTCATCTATTTTTGCTCTTGGTAGAAGTGGAATTCCTTCTTCCATATGGAACATCTGGTGAAACTGTAAATGTAAGGAAGTGACTGAAGAAGCAGTTCAAGTGAAGTATTTTGCATACTGCATGATTTTGTAGTGTGTGTGTTTTATCGTGGCTTAACTATATAGGAAAATCCCTTAAAATAAAGAAACAGTGGCAATAATAGAAACTCCTTAGAAACCTGAGCTTAAAATTGCTTAAAATAGATGGCTGGCAAAGAAGCTAGCACTGCTACACAAGATGTCTGCAAGTGTCATGCATGCAACTAGGGTAGTCTGAAGAGGCTTCTGCTTGCTTTACCCTTCCCTGCAGTCTCATGTGGGAGCTGCCTCAGACTATGGAAGCATGGGCAGAGATCAGAGAGCTGCGGCCACCTCTGTCTGTGCTCTCCATGTAGAACTTGTGAGCCTTGTGTCTTTAGACGTGTCCGCTTTTTCTCATTTTGAGCATCAAGCTCAAAGGTAGTGAGGCAAGGTAGTTGTGGTAGTCTTCACCACATGTAATGTAAGCCATTTAATTTTACCACCACGTGTTCTGATCCTCAGATCTCATGGCTAGAAAGTTCCTTTAATCCCTCCTCCAGACCTCAAGATGGCAAAAAAAGTCCTTCTTCTGAGACTGCGCTTGGAATAATCAAATCTGAAAAGGAAAATAGTAGAACTATTTTTCTTCCTGTAGTCCATAAGTAACATAGTATGCCTATAGAAGCTTTGTGTTTTGCAACTTTGAATTGTATTTTGGTTTATTGTTTAGGACCTGAACAAGTTCTGAACAGTTCTGCTCTTTATTTTTATGACGCTTGTGTTACTCCTCCTTGTTTACTTGCTTATTTTTGCCTTTGGCTCAGAATTCAAAATGTGTCCCAATTATAAAGCCCTCTGAGCTTTATCCTTCATTGTACAAGCTTTGGACTTCAGCTCAACAAATACAGCTGTTCCATGGCAGCACTCTCCACATGTCTGTCATAGCTGAAGGGTTTACAGCACTTCCAAATGTCTTTAGTTTTTTCCTTTAAATTTTGATTGGAAACAACACTCAGCAAGACAGAGCAGCAGCTCACATTTTCTCTGCTTCTGTAAACACATATAAATGGAAGTGAACATTAATTTTAGTTTTTCAAACAGTGTCTACACTTCTTTTAAGTAAGAACAGATCTTATGGATTAGCTGTTCTTTGCAGGCATACAAACTAGATTGTCTTGTGGATATAGCTCATTAGTGAGTATCTTCACAGAGAAGGTGGTGAGGCACTAGCAAGGGTCAACCAGAGAAGCTGTGGCTGCCCCACCCCTGGAGGTGTTCAAGGCCAAGTTGGATGAAGCCAAAGGCTGCCTGATCTAGTGTCAAATTTAGTAGTTAGCAGCCCTGTTCATGGTGGGAGGATTGGAACTAGATGAACTTTGAGGTCCCTTCCAACCCAAGCCTTTCTATGATCTTGGTAAAATCAGGATGTTAAGTAATGGAGTGGTTTTCCTAGTTGAACTGTGCAGCTTAAAAGTTGCATTGGAATCTTTTTGCTAGTGGGTCCAGGGCCACCTCTGGGGAGGTGCTGGTGTCCCAGCACTGCCTGGAGCCACTGAGGAGCCCTTATGGACAGGGAGTGGCAGGGCCATCCAAGAAGCAAGCTTTTTTCTCCCATCACTCAATGCTTGTCTCAGTGTTGGGTATACCTGCCTAGTTTACCATGTTCCTTTAAGTGGTGAGTATGGTTGCAGAGCAAAGGTTTGCATTTTTCAGTCTGAGCAGAAAAAACTGAGCTCAGCTCTCATTCTTTTCCAGTTTTGCCTTTTCCTTCCTATCTCTTTACTGGGAAGATCAGAAGGAAAATTTGGAAACTGTGACTTAACTATTCTTCTTATATTAAGCAACAGAGTGATTTGTTCATAGTTTAGTGTGGGAAGATACGTAGAAAACTACAGAACAGGCAACCAGTCCATGAGAAAGGGCTCATGTTAGCTTGGCAACGCAAGTAAACTGGCTCTAGCGTCCACAGGTAGCTAGAAGAAGCTTCTTTGTGAGGATGATCTTCTGCAGAGGATGTCAGAGTTGTGTTGTTGACTGAGCAGTCCATGTATTGTTGTACAAATGATAATATGATTGTAACTGAGATGTTGCTTGCTATTTGCATTTGTCTTCAAGGCAAACAAGTCAAACAGCAAAACTTAGTAGAGATACAATCTCCCCCAAATCCTGTGACCTCACTGCTGTACAGCTGCACTCAGGCAGGTGAGATCTGTGCCAGGTCTCCTGGCATTGCCTGCCCATAGCTCTGACTTTGTGTCATCACAGGCAGTGAAACACATCTCAGTCTTACCCACTGTGTGAAATGCATAAGTCAATTGGAGAATTGCCTGGGAGTTGATAAAGAGAGGTTAAGTATTAACCTCCAAAGGGCAGAGGAGTGCACATATGTGTCTTGACAATTCTGTTTGCAGCTGTGATGTGTACGAAGTTTGCTAACACTGTCATCAGAGCAAATGAAATCCACTTCTATGAAGTGCAGCTGGATTCTTTCCAAGAAGCTTAGTTTCTTTTAAATATTATGTTATTAATTAGTTCAGCAATTCATTCTTCTATTGTTTGGAACAAATCAGCAACTTTTGCCATGTTTGAAGCTCCACCGTGATTGACAGTTGAATGAAAGGTTTTTCACTGCTGAGAGCCAGCGTCCTCTGCAGGCTCCTCTTCTGCAAAGGAACATCTCTGTTAATCTCTGTGAGAAGGAGTTATGAAGAGCTGTCAGCTTTCTCATTTCCAGTTATTACAAATGAATAGGGAGCAGCCATGTTTTATCATGTTCAGCAGAAATATTCCACTTTTAACAGTTTTATCAGGTATTTTCCCCTGCTAGGACTAGTCTGTTTGGATTTAACATACAGTGTTGAACTAACTCTAACAGTGTTGAACTAACTACCTTTTTCGGAGCTCCTACCCTTAGAAAACTTCAAATCCAAGCTGATGTTTTTGGATGGATTGTTTTGGTATTGTGTGGGCATACATAGCAGAGCAATTTATGTGGACATTGTAATGCCAATAGCTCTTGTACTGTTCTACATCTTCAAGTCAGTCACTCTAAGGAGTTCCACTTCCTCGGTTGCTGTGTGAGCACTCTTATTGTGTGTTCCTGTTTTTTTCTTCCCCTAGTCTGTGTCACTTTTCATGCTGAATCTCAGAGCAGCATTAAAGCAAAAGTTTCCTGCTAGTCTGTACAGCACTTCCATTGCCAGCAGGTGAGTACCCTAATGAACTCACCTGAAGTGTAACAGCTTATCAGTTCCAAATCCCTGAGTTCCTCTTTTACATTGTTTGCAAGACTTCTATTTAGAGTGTCCAGTATAAATCTTGAAAAACAAGGGCACCCTGGGGGCCCAGTGTGTCATAGCCTCTCGTAGATGCACTTATGAAATACTTTTGGCTGAGTTGCCAGCCTGCTTGACAGTTATGTGTATGTATCTCTATATGCATATAGAGAGTATATGTGTGTGATTACTATGTCTATGGAAGTTTAAGAACCATTCATCCAAATATTGCCTTAGACCTTGCGTGTAAAAACATTTGGGTGATGTGTTATTAAGTTCATACAAGCTAAAGGCACAAAGTGTTTGCTGTCCTACTGCCTTGGGGAGAAACATTTAATAAACCACAAACAAGGTATTAGGCTGTTTGTGCTTGCCTTTCCGGGAACTGTCATCTGTCTGAAGGTTGTGAGCTGAGATTTAGAAATAGCTGCTGTTGGAAAATTATTTGTCTGTTGTTTAATTAAGAGATGGCCATGCACATTGGCAGCTATTTATTTTCTTTTTTTATAATTTAAGTGACTACCGTGTTGCTTAAATTCTCCAACAAATACAGGCTTCCCCTCATTGGAAGCGTAAAAAAGTAGAGATGCTCTGATGCTTCTTGCGCTGTGGTTTTTGTTTCAGCTGCGTTTTTTCATCCCCATCAAAAAGATGGCAATTGTGATTTAGAACCTGCCAGGAGAAGAGGGGCCAGCTGGCATGAACAACAGAGGTGTTAGATTTGCAAAATAGTCATGTGGTCAGCTGCATGCTTCTTTCAGAGCAAACCAACTTTCTGGAACAGGGAAGAATGCAACAATTCTAGGCTATCTTACTCTGGGACAAAAATGAAAACAAATACTGATGTGGTTTTGGAAAGTGTGAGGTGAGGACAAATTATTGGGCTGGCTCCTTTCTCTTATGGGGAGAAGTCAGGAAATGCTGAGCCTTCTGTTTTGGCTGGATTTTGGACAAGAGGTGTTGCCATCTTGGCCTGTGGTGTGTGACTGCACATTGTGGTGATCATGCTGGCAGAAATTGGTATTGAGGCTGGAGAGTGCTTTGCCTAGCAGCAGCTGTTACAGCACAGTGCTGCCTGTACACAAAATGAGCACGTGGTGTGGTTTTGGTGAGAGAAACCCATTCAAATTAGGTATTTATCTCCTAGCTTGGCCTGATAGCTCCAGGTGCATGCCCTGACCAGGCATGGAGAGTGCCACTATGTGTGTGGTGAGATGTGTCTGGGCTGCCCCTCACAGTCATAGAATCATAGAATGGCCTGGGTTGAAAAGGACCACAGCAATCATCCATTTTCAACCCTCCTGCTGTGTGCAGGGTCACCGACCGCCAGACCAGGCTGCCCAGAGCCACGTCCATCCTAGCCTTGAAAGCCTCCAGGGATGGGGCATCCACAGCCTCCTTGGGCAACCTGTTCTTGTGCTTCACTACCCTCTATGTGGAAAATTTCTTCCTAATACCTAACCTAAACCTCCCCTGTCTTAGTTTAAAACCATTCCCTCTGCCACCTCAGGTTACATGTTTGCATGTGGCTGGTTGAAGAATTAAACACATTCATTGGGTGTAAAAATTGGGTGGGATAGTGTGTGTTTAAAAGAAATTGACCCTGAGATGCACAGAAAAGTACTTTTGAAGGAGCATCAGTGTCCTTTCCCATACATTTTAGGATAACTTTTGTCCTGTGCTGTGTAGGAGGAAAATAACCCCATTTCTCTTATTTGAAGTTTAGTCTGTTACAGCTCTCTTTGCTTGACAACAGATTGAATTTCTCCAGAGAGGAAATTAGATTTTTCCTTTTCTTTCTCTCCATCTCTGTCATTTGTTTACACGAATTGGCTGATTGTGGTGTGTGCGATAACCTTTCCTTCCACATGCTGCTTTATTTGCTGTTCCTTAATAAACTGTATTTACACAGTGTGCTTCCTTAGCTGCTTCTGGTGACAACCAAAATGATCAAGAAAAAGCACGGTGTCTAAACAGAGCCAGGAATGCAAGCAGGCTTAACCTGTGCTGAATTAGAAGCACGCTGATTGAGGCAAGGAGAGGATCGAGCTCCTGAGTAGGGCGTGCGGCACTTACAAGTTTGAGTCTATAACCACCTGGAAATTTCGATATATAAGCAGGTATTTCTGGATTTTATTCATGTATTTATTTTTCCCCTGGTAGCCAGCTGCAAACTTGAAGGCTTGCTGGGGAGTTATTAATAGCTTCTGCTGTAATGATATCTGGTAGTCTAGCCATGGGCTGGCATGGGGGCTGTGTTCCTCTAGAAAATCCAGCAGAATGATCTGCTCCCAGCTGAGGGCAAATCCCACAGAGGAGTCTTGAAGGAAGAGGCCCCTGGGGTTTGAGAAAGCTTGGTGGAAATTGGGAAATACAGAGCAGTAGAATGGTGTCACCTCTCAGCAGTCCCCAGGATCACTGGGTGTGCAGTGTGCCGCGCACAGGGCATATAATGCTACTGACACTAATGATTTCAGGTGCCCTGCATTTTACACCTAACACTACATTGCCTGAGCTTTCCTCTGCTCAGCTGGTAATGAGGGCTATGTTGCAGAACTGACTGTTCTCCCTTTTAGGGTAAGGATTGCATTTTGAGAGCCCTTGGGTGAGGTCACTAAGACTTCTGGGTAGATAGTAATATGGTGAAAACTGCCAAAAGCTGTTTTTCTTTCCCTTACCTTTCCTTCCCTTCCCTTCCCTTCCCTTTTGCCTTTTTTCCCAGCAAATTTTAAAATATAATGTGAAACTGAAAATGAATCTGTAGTCAGACCATCTCCTCAAGGATTTTTTTTTCAGTGGGAATGCTGTTGCCCAGGCTCCAGGTGTTTTTCCTGGCCATTTTCTCCAAGGGATTATCCTATATAATTACAGCCTCGGCAGCTCATAGACTGAAACTGGGAGGAGAGAGAAAACTGCAAAGGCACAGAAAGCAGTTAGCTTGTGGTTTGTAATGTACCTAGTGTATGGACTGCGTTGAGAGAATTGCTTTGTGCTTTGGGACCAGAGACAGGTGAATGAATGCTAAAGAGTTCTTCAGGCAGTGTGACTTAACCTCTTTTCCCTCCTGATGTATTATTTGCAAATGGTTTACTACTTTTTCTTCTTTTTTTTTTTTTCTTTTTAAAATGAAAGTCTTTGCTATTCATCTTTGTGCAAATGTCAGCCTTTGAGAACAAATAAGGGTCTTTCTGAATTCTGAAGCAAGAGGTCTATGACCACTGCACAAGGCTAAGACCAAGCGGGAAGGGCTGGCTATGGCCCTTAGTCCCTTCCCAGCCCACTCAGCAGGTTTGGGGCCATGCCTTGTGGCTGCATGAGCTGGTGTCACCACAGCGTTGATGTAATCCTTCCTCCATGGTTGCCTGTCTGCGTGTCCACCTCCTCTACAGAGCCTCCCATGAGCTCCCTTCTCTCACTTGAGCCATGACCTGAGCTCCCAGCCCCCAGCCTTGTGAACCTTGCCGGCCATGCAGGGCTGTGTGGTGCAGTGCTGTCCTTTTTTGTAAATCTGAGCTTTTTTAGCGAGCTGTTCAGATGGCAATTAATTTTGGTATGGACAGTTTAGAGCCCTGTTGCCTTTAGCCAGCTGTATCCAGGTTTCCAAAAATGATTTTAAAAAAGACCTGAAAGCTTCTGGGACTAATGGCTCTTAGCACATGCATCGAAGACAAATGCAATCCTGAGTTACGCCATACTTCATCTGCTTATGGTGTCACACCAGAAACATTTTCTGCTCTGCTCCAGAAGCATTTCCAGCCACACTGGTTTCCAGATTAAAAGACATAAACAGGTGTTTGTCCCTTCAGGTTCTAGGGGGGGAAAGCCTCATGACAGGTGAAGGAGGTGATTTTCCCTCTCTACTCCACACTAATGAGGCCCCCCTGAGTTCTAGGGCCGCCAGCACAGTAAAGATGTGGAGCTGTTGGAACAGGTGCGAGGTTGGCCACAAGGATGGTCAGAGGACTGGAGCACCTCTCCAGTGAAGACAGGCGAGGGAGGAGGGAGCTGGGCTTGTTCAGCCTGGAGAAGAAAGGGCTCCAGGGAGACCTCATTGTCTTCCAGATTCCTTAAGGAATCTTAAAAACAGAAGGGATTTAGACTTTTTACATGGTAGTGATTGGACAAGGACACTTTTAAGCTAAAAGAGGGGAGATTTAGGTTCAGCATTAGGAGGAAATTCTTTACTCAGAAGGTGATGAGGCAGTGGCACAGCTACCCAGAGAAGCTGTGGGTGCCCCATCCCTGGAGGCGCTCATGGCCAGGTTGGATGGGGACCTGGGCAGCTGATCTGGTGAGGGGCAGCCCTGCCTGAAGCAGGGGATTCAGAACAGATCAATCTTTAATATCCCTTACAACCCAAGCCAATCTATGATTCTGTGATCTAGAAGGATTAAAACATTCTAGGAGTGCATGTTGCTCTGTTAGGGACTAAACAGGGCCTTTGCTGCAATGCTCGAGGGTAGAGCAAGAAGGTCAGTGTGTGAATCAGCAGTGGAGTTTTGAGTGCTCTGAAATCTGTCCTTATAGTTAGTGCACCAAAAATTGTTCACTTGAGTGTCCTTTTCTTGAGCTTGTTCTTGTTGTGATTGGGGGCAGCCAGCATTGGTGCTTTGTTTCTTATTCCCTTGGCCAATATTTGAAAAATTCCCATGAGTTTTCTAAATAGTACAGTGAGAGACCTTTACAGAAAAACAAAGTGATTTGATTTTTTTTCCCCCAGTATCTCTAGTGGGTTTATTTTGCACAATCACGCTCATTCTCTCATGAATTTCTTTCATGCACAATTTTGCATCCCTGTGCTCACAGCCGCCAGATGTGCTATGTCTATGTGGTCTTTGTAGCACAGAGGACATGAGACAGTGGCTGCTGAGCCCTCATCACATCCTGAGACTGTTCTTGGCAGACAGCAACAACCCAGTTTGGGTCTTTCGTACTCTTGAGAGCACTGATGTTGTTTAGAATTTTTTGCTTCATTGTTTTCTCTCATCTCTCGTAACTCTCAGACAGACTTAATGAATTTAATTTCTCTGTTCTTTTTCCCCTCTTGGTCATGATAATTTATGACCATGATCACGTTCTTCACATTTTTTGGATACCTTTAGGTTTGTCCTTTCTCCTTTTACTTGGGTGAAGTCACAGTAGGGCTGCGACTGACATGTTGGATATGTGCCAGTCCCATGCTCTGCCTATTTCTGGTGCCAGCTCATTTGCTCCTCTCACACACTGTCACAGTGGTTTTGTTCATCACCAGTCTTAACACTTGTCTTGCAGGTTACTGCGTGAGGCTGACTGTAGCAATGTGTCTGGGCCTCGTTCTGTTCCCTCGATGCCTGGGGACATCTCTGTACATCTTGTGTGGTTAGCCATGGGATTACATTGAGTGCAGCACACAGCCACCAGAAATGGTTGATGCCCTTGTCAGAGGACATGGTTCACATTGTCTCTCTGTGTGGCAGGTTTGCAGACTGTAAGGCTGGTGTGCATTGATTTGCTCATTTCACTAGTGAAATGGCACACAGATAGACTTCCAGAGCAGAGTTCTGCCTTTTGTTTCTGTGTCTCCCATAAGAGTCTGGGCTGTGCACTGAAGCTCGTGATGTGTGTGTGTCTCATGTTAGTGGTGCATGCAGGGCCCACAGCTGCATTGCATGTGTGGGGAGGCACTTGTCTTTGGGAGCAGAACTATGGGGCAAATAAGCAAAATGTTTTCAGTGCCTCTCTCCTTGCCCACACAGTGTTTTCCAAGAGCAAGTGGATGAATCCAGGAGTTTATAATACTGGTGGTAATTTCAGTGTCAAGGGTTTGCTTGACTCTACGCTCAACAAGACATTTGAGGTGAAAGCCTTTTTGCTGAAAGGGAGAGCTGGAGTTTTCTCACTGGATTTGCCAGAGAGCTGATTTCTGTCTTGCAATGATTTCACATGGGTTGGTAATGTCTCTTGTGGACTGGGTGAGCACACTGCAGCACCGGTGAGAGCATCAGGAAGCCCTGCTAGTTCTGCATAGAGGTGCTGCAGTGGCTTTACTGACAGGGCTGGAAAAAGCCCGACTGCTAAATGCTTGCTAAAAACAGCAGCACTGAATATTTTATTGTATCAAATGGAAGGCAGAGGTTGTGGAAAGTCAGTAGACTGTCCTGATATGTAGAACATTTCAATAGAGATGCAGTATTTCATTTAAGCAGAGGACTTGCTGATGATGCTTTAAGGTCATGCTCACCCAACTACTGCAAGGACTTTTTTCCCCCTTTCCAGCTCTTCCAGAGGAAAAGGCAAAAAAAGGCCTGTGATTATC